>NW_022989799.1:2158768-2776103 GCF_902827175.1 Gymnodraco acuticeps
AGCTGTTCCTAGTTTTTGTCTTGTTCAGTCCAACCATCGAGAAAACCCTCTCCGCGTCGGCATTAGAGTGAGGGAGCACTAGAACAAGTTGAGCTATTTTAGTGAGCCTCCCAAACTGGCTCAAACCGGTCACCTTTAAAAAAAGGAACCAAGAGACTCTATTACTCAAATGCTTTGCTTTTGATTTCAATTGATTATGTGTATGTCATGTGGTGCCAAATATTTCTTACCTTGCACTTGATTGAGGACATACTCCCCCAAAACTCCTCAACATTAAAGGTGGTGGCTGATATTCCAGGAACTCCTCACACACCTTGTCCTGTTCCTCCGGCCCATGGAAAGGTAGTAGTTCCTGAAATCTAAAAAGAGCACCATGTGTAAAGAACTGATTAATGTATTCAATCAAAGTATTGAAATCCTGGAAAATGTGGAAACCCTTACCTGTCTATAAAGTATAGGGCATCTTCCACCCCACACTCAGTCCTCTGCTGCACATCCACAAATCTTGTATGCCTCAGAAGAGCCTCCTTCAGAGGGAGTTTATCGATGCCATACTCCACAGCCCTGACCAGAAATGCCAGTGCTGCCTGTTGGAATAGCTGCCCCTCCTGAGGTGTGATGTCTCCAGCCTCAAGGAGCCTATTGAGGGTAGCTCTGGTGGTGAAGCCAACATTTAGATTTTCTCCTACCAGACAGAGAACAGAAAGAGATAGAGAAGCAAATTAAGTCCAGGTAGTTTCAACAATATGCATCAGGTAGAGACAGGGATTTTCACTTTAACTCAAAACTAGACAAACAGTCAGTGTATAGATTCAGTCTGTCTAGTTTTGAGCACTATGTGCACAATAAGTGCAAGGTATTCCTCTATGTAAGCATAACATTTTACCCATAAACTACACAAGCATGGTATGCCTACACACATTTATGCTTTTTAACAGCCATAACAGAGATATCACCCAACTCGCCCAATAACAACAATCTTCCCAAAAAGTATATTTGAGGTCAATGAGAATACAGACTCCTTATATGAAACTTTTACCTGGCAGTTGGTTTAGTGGGTCCTTGTAGAGGATGTCATGGACTTGTCGGCCCTGTAGCGCTGACGGCTTCATGAACCTCGCACACAGTTTCTTGATGAACTTTGTCATCTGCAAATTTGTAGTTCATAAAACATTTCCATGTATTACTTGAAAAAGGACATATCAGTCAATTCAAGCAGACATACTGTATTTGGCAGCAGGATGGCCTAACCCTTGCATTTTACCTCTCCGTGGAGCTGAAAGATGGAAGACCTTTCTCTCTGGAGGAGGAGGTTCAGTAGGGTGAACACTGGCAGCGTCGCTTGATAGAAGAGTAGGTAGACTTCAGTCAGGGGGTTGGAAAATGCATTCACCAGCCTTCTAAATCTTGGTTGTTTCTCATCTGTGAATAAACAGTCAGTGCTTAAAAGTACACATTTAGTCTGGTGTAATGCACCTGTATTACTGTCAATGAAACAAACAACATACTTAAAGACTTAAAATAGCTGGTAAGTGGCCCATACTGTTGCAGAATTTGTGTGATGCACCTCTCCAGGCTTAACCATCGCACTGAAATGTGCAGCAGCATTTCCATGTACTCGCTCTCATCGAATTCACAAAATTCTGGAAAATATAAAACATAACATCAACAGTAAACAAATAAAAAATGTTTGCATTTTGTTGTATAACAGTAGAGCTGGTTGAATCACAAACCTGCCAGGTAACCTTTAAGGTCGGTGCTTCCTTTGAACCAGTCCCCAACATCCACGGTCAGATCCTCTGGATCAAATCCGGATATCTGCAATACATGAATTCAAGTATCTATTGCAACACTATCAGCAAACTGTTTTACATGGCATTGGGCTTAACGGATTGGTAATATAGAGTGTACATGTTTGAACTTACTTCCATAAACTTCTGCCCCGCATGTTTGGCAGTGTTGTGGATGATATGACAGGGGCATCCATGGATGTAAATACTGCCATTTTCCTTCAACATTCTGGCTGAGATTGAATTTCTGGCACCTGTATTTACAGGGGCATTGTCAATAGAGAGACCTACACAATTTCTCCAAGGGATGTCATTTTCCTGCAAGGTGTCATTGATTTCTGTGTAGATCACTTCAGCGGTGCCACAGCTCCTCCCACTGGTGGTGCACATATCAAGGAACCTGTGCACAACTTTGTTGGTGTCAAAAATTCTGACAGTGAGAGGATTCATCTTCTCTAGACCTGTAACAATAAGGACCATAACTAAAACAATATGTTGTTCAAATTGTATGAGTGCATGTAGAAATGGATAAAAAATAAGTACTAATTACTGATAGAAGTTGTTAAGCACATACCAGTATCATTCGAGCCATCTGTGACAAGTGTGAAGGGATTCTCTCTCATCTTCATCACCAGTTCCTTCTTAAAATGAGGTGCCACTGCTTCATTTATGAGGCACGTTGTTTTGGTGCTTGCGCTCTTAAAGCCCTGAGCTGTAGGGGAGTCTCTAAAACATTCTTTGTACAAGGGGCTGAAATGGTCAGCAACGGCAAAGGGAACATTGTGCTGCACCATTGCAACAGCAACCTTCACCTCAGCCCTCCTGGTCTGCAACAGAAACAACTGATTACATACCTCATAACCTTAAATACGTTTTCAAGGTAATATGACCATCAATTTGAAGAGAAATGTAATTCATCAAACATTGCCACCAGCTTTTTAGTTTTCCTGTGCTACACTGTACTGTATGTACCTTGGCCTCTTGTACACTCATGCCTCCAACAGAAGTTTCTGGCACGTAGAACTGTGCAATACTGCTGACTGAGTTTAGAGACTGTTCTTTGGCCCTATGTCCCTCACGCCTTGATGAGCACAGGAGTTCTCTTGTCTGCACACTGAGCACCAGTAGAAGGAGCTGGTGGTTCCCATTGTGATGAATGGCCATCGAGTTGACCACTCCTTCTTAAAGGAACACCAATATGTGGCTGCTCCACATAATACTCTCATTTTCTCTGTTTCCAATGGGTTCTCCCCAGTCTCCTCCACAGTCTCCTCCACTGCCTCCTCTACCTCCTCCACAGTCTCCTCTACTGCCTCCTCTGACCTGGCCACCTTTTTAGGGAGCTGATTGTTTTGAAAGCATGAAAGAATGCTTAGTTGCCTCTTTCCTGACATCTTTGAAAGACAAATGCAATAATTATTAATATGCTTTGTTTTCTGATAAAATATACACACACTCACGCCAGGGATGGAAATGAACACCAACCATCAGCCAAATGCTGGTAAAACATAACAGTGGCTGGTAGATTTGAAATACATAATACAAATGTACCATTGTTTTACTACTGAATGGCTGGTACATTTTCCCCAGTGGCTGGTAAATATTCAAATGTTTTGAAAAATTAATTTCCAGTCCTGGCGCGCGCGCACACACCGGGAAAATAGGAGACACAGGGACAGTCCAACAAGGGAGCAAATAGCCTTGGTGCTTACTACAATAACAATAACAACAATGATAATAATAAATAACAATAATAATCATTATAATAAGTTAGTGTAGGCGCAAAATTCCGAAGAAAACAAGCGTCAGAATAGCTGCTGAAATGAGCTAGCAGGGATTCAATCGGCTAGCTAGGCTAGTTCATGCATACTCTAGTCTAGTCAGTCAAACTGTTAGCTAAAAGCTCCCTGGACATATATTCCATAACAACGGAAATCAATGATGAGATGACTTACTGTACTGAAAATATGGTCTTCTCCCACGTCGAGCAGTCTGTAGCCACGCAAAATGTCAGTGAGTGACTATGTGACAGCCGTCCTCTTTGGTTACTCTTCAGCGAGCGTCTTAATCATTGGAATGGAATCAGAATGTAATGTTGTAGCGGAATGTCTAAATCCTACTCGGATACAGCCATGTTATTTTCTAATTGGCTGTTCGACAGTTTACATTCTTTTGATTGGTTGATGCGTGGCTACAGTGATTCTGTACTAGTTTGTTTACAAAATTGCGGCGCAACTTGGTGGGCGGTACCCTGGAAAGAAATCTCTGCGTGAGAAATACAAGGTGTGGCGTGTGAGCGTGTGAATGGATTGAAATGCGTGTGTCTCACGCCAAATGCGTGAGACTTGAGAGCTTTGTGAACCTAATTACAAGCGATACAGCTGCAGGTGTGCCGCCGGTCACCATGGTGTTACCATGATGTTAATGTTAATATTAAAGGTACGTTTGAGAAACCGGCTCGAGATACACTTTTTGTTATATTCTATGGAATGCTCTTAACATCCCGATAGCCGGCCCGGCTAAAATAACTGGATGGCCTACCTGCCTGTCAGCCTTCCTTCTGGGCACAAACTTATCTCGTGCCCTCATTGGTCATGTGCGCGTTCGTGTGTGTTGGAGGAGGGGCTCTGTGAGCAAGTGGCAGATTTTCTCCGGTTGTGTATTTTCAAATTCTAGCGATCTCGAGCCGGTTTCTCAAACTTACCTACCCCACCTTTAATACGCCAAAAATAGAAAACACAATGATTGTTCACGAGTCCCAAAACACGAGTCCAAGTCGAGACCGAAGTCTTTTGAGCAGGAGTCCAAGTCAAGTCTGAAGTCTCTGTGTGTGCGACTTAAGTGCGACTCGAGTCCGAGTCACAAACTCGAGTCCCCATCTCTGGTCTGTGCAATTTACTCCGCACGAGTTGGCGGACTTTATTTTGCTTACTTTAACATCATTTTTCAAGGTGGGGCTAAGCCATTTCTTGGTATGGGTGTAGCCTACCCCAGCCATACCCTGGCGCTGCCACTGGTGGGATGTATGGGGCGGGCCATTCTGCACATGCGTTAAATGCGTTAAATATTTTAACGTAAGTAATTCAAAAAATTAATTACCGCCGTTAACGCGATAATTTTGACAGCATTACTATATATATATATATATAAACTGTGTGCTGTTAATCTGTTTTTTGAGGTTTTGCTCTCTTGTTACCTTTAACCATACAGGTGTGATTTCATAGTTATTTTGTATGTTATTGTCAAAGGAACAAAATGAGCAACCCTTCATACTTAATTTGATATTCCTCATTATCATTATCGATCTGTTGTTTTGTTATGTTTGTTTTTGCCCTATTACTTGTAAAGCGACCTTGGGTCCCTTGAAAGGCGCTATATAAATCCAAGCTATTATTATTATTATTATTATTATTATTATTATTATTATTATTATTATCTGAAGCATTTGTTACTCTCATTTATTTTCCTCCCATAGTGACAGTATGGATAATCGGAGACAGCTGTGTCCGGCATGCTGCCCAGAGAGCTACAGAGACTATCGGCAGCAACCTTGGCCTCGACCAGAGGGTGTGCTGGTTCGGTTGGGGTGGACTGCGCTGGAGAGGTGTCCTCCCCTTCTTTTCCAACTCCCTGCGAGGAAGAGCAGCCCCGGATGTCCTCCTCATACACTGTGGCGGCAACGACTTGGGGGATGTGCCCAGTGTTCAGTTGCTGAACAAGATGAAGGAGGACCTGCACCAGCTTCACCATCGGCACCCTGGCATGAAGATCATGCTCTCCCAGATAAACCAAAAATAAATAAATTACATTCATATTTTCACTTATTTTGTCTACTGCTTACTGAAAATGTTAGCTATCACATCCAAATCCGACTATCAAATGAAAGGATAAGCTAACCATACAATACAGAAAACATTACACATTAAGGCTCAAATCTTTTCCCAAGCCATAGCAGTCTCAAAAGAGTCCCAAGTTAAAAACACAAAATCTTGACAATGAATACTACGCTGTCATGTATCAGTGACAATGCAAACAACAAGAAGGACTCCCCTAATCCCATGTATGTTGGCATCAAATATGTCATAAGCAGTGGCGGCGGGTCATTAGGGGCAGGTGGGGCACAGCCCCACCTAGTGTCAGAAGAAAGTATTACAAATAATGATTACAAAAAAATACTAAAAAATAAATAAAAAAACATATAAAATATATTTTAAGGTCATGTTTAATAATCTGATTCGTCTGTACATTTCTGTTTTAGTCTGTGTTCTTCTAATTAGTGTCTAGAGTGCCGTTTTGAGCTGTTTAGAGCCATGTGGGACAAAACCCGATCCTGCCCCTCCCTCTCACAGTCTAAGTGAACGGTGATTGTAAAAACTACACTGCGCATGCTCAGAGTATTTTTCTATTTAATGTGTGTGGCAAAAAAATAATGACCGTAGGGGCATAGTGCTCCCATCCCCACCATACGTCATCTCACATAATTCAGAATTGATTGGCTGTAAGTACTCACGTGTGCAGTGCTGCGAAACGTCACGTGTAGTTTGAAGAGGAGACGAGAGAGCAGCATATAGCTAACATCACCAGCGATTAAAAGAAGTAAAAAACTGAAAGAAAATGAATGAAGTTGACCATTTACTGGAGCACACATTTGAGACACTTAGTCTCGGAGAGAAACTGGAGGTAAAGCGCCTCGGTGCCCACCATCCACCGGATTTCCAAATGGTCCAGACTGCGGGCAAAGTTAAACGTGGGTTTAACGCTGAGTGGTTTGCTAAAAATAAATGGCTAACGGCGAGCATCCAGAAGAATTCCCTCTTTTGCTTTCCTTGCCTGCTTTTTGGTGAAGATCAAGGTACTTGGTCGAGGACAGGTTACAAGGACTTAAAGCATCTTTCGGAGAGGACAATGAAGCATGAGAGCAGCAACAGTCATTTGGAAAATGCCGTAAAATTGGGATTACTTGGAAGGGTGAATGTTGCAGCTCAGATTGACAGCGCCTACAGACGCGGCATTGAATCTCATAATAGGAAGGTGGAAGAAAACAGGTACGTGCTTGGTCGGATCATCACCTGTATTAAACTGTGTGGGAAATGTGAGACAGCACTGCGGGGCCACAACGAGTAGGGTTGGGAACCGAAACTCGGTTCCAGATGAGAACCGATAAGAAAATGCCGGGTACCGGGTACCCATACAAAATACACAATTTCGGTTCTGCTTAACGGTTCCTAAACGCGGTAGACCCTGTATTCCAGCGGGTCCGTCTGCACCGCGGTGCTGCGGTGACCCGGTGGAATACAGGGCGGACCTGGAGAATCACAGAACGGCCGGTCGTCAGCGGGCCGTTGACGGCCGGCTCGGTACGCTGACGGCCGGCACTGCCCTTCATTTTTTTAAACGGCATCATATAAATTTCGCTGACAGGCGACAGAGGTCCACAGTTGCCCCGCAGCGATGCTCCCCCGCCCTCCCGTAGACATTTCACGAGCTCAGTCACTTCATAACACCAAAGATAGGTCGCGGTAAACACTCTGAAGTGAGGCTCCACTACACTAAAAAAGAAAAAGAAAAGGCAAAGTGTAATGCCTGTTAATAGCTTGCCACAGGCATAGCTCCGTTAAAATAAAGCACAACTATTGTGCAATACATTTGTATTGCATGTATATTTTTTAGTAACAATTTCAGTTAAAGCTTTTAAGAATACATATATTTGTGTTATCTAAACGTTTGACCTCTTTATTTTACAATTTTGGAATCGAAACGGGGAATCGATAAGAACCGGAATCGATAAGCAGAACCGGAATCGAAATCGGAATCGATAAATTTCAAACGATACCCATCCCTAACAACGAGTCGGCGGACTCTCTGAATCCAGGGATATTCAGGTCAATTTTCGAGACAATGTGTGAGGGCGATTCCAGGCTTCAACGGCACTACGAAGCTCAGCTTGTTTTCAAAGGGACATCAAGCACCATACAGAATGAACTCTTGGACTGCATGTATGATGTGTACAGGGAGGAAACAGCCAAGCAAGTGGACAACACATCATTTGTTGCCGTTCAGGCCGACGAGACAACCGATGTCTCCTGTAAATCGCAAATGGTGATTGTGCTGCGATACATTATGCCTGACCTCACAGTTACAGAGCGTTTTTTGGAGTTTATGGAAGTAAAGGACAAAACTGGTGTAGGTCTCTCTAACAGCATCAAGGCTGTTCTGGAACCCCTGAAGCTGAAAGAAAAGCTAATCGCTCAGACCTATGACGGGGCGGCCGTCATGAGCGGTAACGTGCGCGGGGTACAGACGGTGATGAAGGAGACGTACCCAAACGCTCAGTTTGTTCACTGCTACGCCCACCAACTGAACCTGACCCTGCAGCAACTGTGTTCAGCAAGGATGAGCATCCTGAAGGTGTTTTTTGCAGATCTAACTGCTTTTTCCACTTTTTTCTCCGGTGCTCCAAAACGTGTTGCAGCTCTTGCAGAGGCAACACAGAGACGCATCCCACGGCCACCGGCTGTGAGATGGAACTTTAAAAGCAGAACTGTGAACGCGGTTTGGGAGACCCGAGATGCACTACTTCAGTGTATGAAGCATATACGCGCACAACCAGGATGGGATGCGGTCACCATAAGTGAGGCATACGGCCTGTCAAAGAAACTGCGGGACCGAGCATTTATGCAGCTCCTGGAGTTTTTTTCGTTGCTTATGCCAGAAGTGGATGTTCTATACAACACTCTGCAAAAACGAAGCATCGATGCACCTGGGATCAACAGCGCGCTCTGCCGTTTCAAGGAAAATGTTCAGAAAATGAGGCAGAAAACTGATGCATTGGCCGCCACTGCTCATGATGGAACAGACGAGCCAGGCCGACGAGTCAGCAGCACAGCGCCGGTGATGAAGGAGGCTTGTGACACAGTCATCTCACAGGTGGAACAGAGGTTCTCACAGAGTGACCATTTGATCGCTGCAAAGCTTGTTGACAGCTCATTCTTCCCACAGCATGTCCTGTCATTTCCTACACCTGAGCTTGACTGCGCCGTGAAACTGTGGCCTGCGTTGGGAAACAAGGAGAAGTTGAAGTCTGAGCTGACCACGCTCTACCGCCACAGTGAGCTTCACACTGGAAACACTGCCATGTCTCTGTTGAAATCCATTCACGAGAACAACTTGGAGGAAACGTTTGCTGAGACTGTTATTTTGGTCAAAATAATAGTGACAACTCCGATGACGACATCCGAGTCAGAGAGGAACTTTTCCACCCTCAAAAGGATAAAGACTTTCACTCGCAACACCATGGGACAGCCGCGACTTAACGCATTGGCCATGCTTTCAATTGAAAGCCAGTTGATCCAGCAACTACAGGACTTCATCCCCAAAGTGATAGACACATTCTGTCAGAGGAAGGACCCCCGTGCCGCTTTTCTTTTCAAGTGAGCCTTCAGCTTTGGTAAGTTCATTTATGTCATATATTTTGTTGATCTTCTGTGTTTTGCCTCTGCTGGATCGATTGATATTGTGACCTCGATGATGAGTGTCTGTGTTTTCCTTATATTTACAGTCTATGGTGTTTTAATGCTAAAGCATTACGGTTGTTGTTATTGTTAAGAATTACTTTGTGATGGTGACCTTTACTCCATGTATGAAGGTGCATTACTATGACATCCCCACGCTGTGTACGTAAATGTATGCGCTCACAGTGTTGCTCCTGTGGTCTTCAGTATGTAATTTGACACTCCCCCTCTCTCTCTCCTCCCCCCTCTCTCTCTCCTCCCTCTCTCTGTCCCCCCCCTCTCTCTCTCTCTCTCTATCTCCCCCGACCTCTTTCTGCCCCCCCAGTTTTGTACACCTAGAAACGCCACTGGTCATAAGCAATAGAATGTAATTATGAAGTGCAATACCCACAATCCCTACAGGGTCGTAACATCACAGAACATAATACCTTTTAGAGAGTTTCGAAATTGTTCAGTATGCAGATAAATATTTGTTTTACAATAGAAACATTTTTCTCAATAAATGTTCCCACATGTTGTGTCACATCCTGGCCCTGGCTGATCACCTCACTCCCTCACCTGTGTATTTTCGCTCCCTGTTAATCACCTGCCTGGTCTCAATGAGCCTCAGCTGTCCCTAATGATCACTCCTCACCTGTGTATTTAGTCTGTGCTGTTTCCTTGGTCAGGGCCAGTTCGTCTTGTCTGTATAGCAGAAAGTGCTCCATGTTTCTCTTCTGACGTAAGCTATTGTTCTAGCTGCTTAGCATTTGTACCAACCTAGTTGGTTGTTTTTTTGTTGCTTCTCTAGTAGTTTTCCGCCAACTTAGTTGGTTGTTTTTCGTTACTTCAAGTCAGTACATTTTTTGATCATTGCCTGTTTTATTTTTACCTTTTGGATTAAACGCTTGACTAAAGACCTTATTGCCTGGTTGTGCTCTTGAGTCCTATTTTTTGCTCGTGCCCGTACTTGTGCTTGATAGTTGTGAGCATCAACTTTAATAAATCTTTTGTCAACAAATAAAACATCTTAATTTCCTTCACGACAACATTTTGTTTATAACACCACTTCATTAACAATAAGCATAGGAAAATGATAAATGTCAACATTTAAGATTGTGCTTTTACTCTTTATTTAATCAGATCTATTTCACATTGAAAATGTTATAAATACACAAGCCACATTGAAAGTTACATCTTGCATTTTATGAAAAGTAAAGGTTTCGAATCATTTTATGACTTAAGTACACTAGAAAATAAATTTAAAGATGTGCAACAACTGTATCAGTAATTAAAATGATATAACTTATGTACAGGGTTGGGAGGGCTACTTGCCAAAAACGCAACCAGTAACTTAATGTGAGTATCAAGATATAAAAGTAATGTAACCTGATAACTTTATTTGTCTTTTGGATTACCTCAATATCAAATGCAATGCAAATAAACACAGGAGAGAAGAAATATTAATATGATTTGTTTTACTTAAATGTATAATATAATACCATAAAGCAGATTCAGGCAGTAGGTGTATATATTCACAATTAAAGTATTATCCTACAGAACAGTACCGCTTCCAGAGAAGAGATACAATATGATCATTTTAAAACAAACACTATATGCTCTTTTTAGGTTTTGAATAAGATTGTAATCCTGAGTTTCCCTATTATTAAAAAAAGTAAAACTAATCCGATTACATCTTTTCCTATGTCACTAAGGATTACACTTTCCTTTTTTTCTATACGATCTTGATTCGTGTTAGATGTAATCCATTACTACCTAAGCAAATAAAAGTCATAACTTTTGGAAAATTGTCTCAAGTTATAAGTTATGCCTTCAATCTCTTTCACGTGGAGAAGACATCACATTGGCCGAGGCGTTGCAACTTCCCTCAAGCGTCCTACATGAAAGAAAGATCACATGTTAAAAATGTGTGCACAAACTATTCAGTATGACCCGTTTAAAGCCCAAGTGTAAGAGTGAACAGAGGCGGAGTCTGCCTGTTTTCCAATTTGTTTTGTTTGTTGGCTGCTGCTACCCAAACCGACATCCTCACAAGCATTGACTGTTGGAATGTCATTATGCTCGACATTTTGAACAACAAAGGCTTCTTCAGGTGTGTCTTGTATCATAATGATATTGCTCTGATCAGCAGCAAGACTGTTTTCACCACTACCATGGTCTACATCTGCAACCTCCTCCTCATTGCTATTAACAGTCCAACTAGGAGTGTCACTTACCTTGTCATTGTTCCTCACCCTGCTTTTCCTTCTAGGCTGTTGTTCTTTGCCATTGGTGAGATAGAAAATGGTGGGCACTGCAGTGTTTTTCAGGCATCTCCTTCCCTAATAAAAATAATAAACAAAAACACATAAAATAACTTTTTGAGGTCTGTAGATATTCAACTTTCTTTTGAATAATGTTGTTTTAAATTTAAGAGTGCATTATAAAAGACAATAGAGGGCCAACATGTTAACTATGCAGTTAATCCATTCAACAATTACGTGTTTCCAAGATTCAGATTCAAAGGATTTATGTCATAGCACATAGGCTACAGTGTAGGAATGGCAATGAAAATCATCTGTCCCAAGCTCCTCCAACAATGCAACATAGTTATATAAGACATAAAACAATAAAATAAAATTAAGAATAATAAATTAGTGCAGGCAGAAATCTATATACACATAAATATAATAAGACATATGCAAGAACAGAATGTAAAGATAAATATTGTATAGTAAAATGAAATTAAATCCTTTTTTTTTTACAGTGATAGCTGTTAAGATAAATAAGTTATAAGATGACAACAGATGAATGAATGTTGCTATTAAAATAATGTAAAAAAAGGTAATATAATTCATCAGTTTTTAATAGAGTATGTTGTGGAATATTTTCCAAGGCCCATAACTTTGACCCAGTGTATCAGTTCAAACTGTCCTGACTGAGCACAGGCACCAGTAACCTTGGCTGCTGTGCTCTCAGTGTTTTGTCTCCCTGTTCCTGCCTGTTGGCGTCAGCTGATAAAGGTGTTATCATTCTATCTTGTTATGCAGCATGTTGATGATGCTCTCTGAACTAGCTAAATACATGGGTCTGGGGTAGAGTTCTTCAGAATTGACGTGGCAACTCTACCGTGAAGTCAGAACCTCTGACTCTTGGACTTGTGATGTGAATCCTCCGGCCGTTAACTCCAAATAAACCATCATGTGTTTGACATCAAAGCTCCAGCTCTTCCCGTGTCTCCTTCCTGAGTCGGTGACTCCCACTGCATAGCTACACAGAAGTTTCCTCTACAGAGTACGTGGGGGAAAATGGCAATTCTCTATCTATGATAAAGAGTCTTTGCATAAATTGAAGAGAAATGTGATGGTTTGCAAAAAAATTCGATTTCTATGTTTCTATATGTTCTATATGTTTCTATGTTTCTGGCAAAATCTTAATTTGGCCTTTAATCAAAAGAACATTACTCATCACTGATGTGCAAGCTGTGCCATAACAATTATTTAGCATTGTATGATGTATAAAATGTATTTAATTAGTAACAACAATTTACACTCACAAATGGAACCAAGTTATTTAAAAAAAAAAAAAAAAAGGATCTGTACCCATGAGTCCGTGCTGAAGTGATGACTCTCAAAGTGTTCACTGCACAGGCGAGAAGAAACGTTGGGGGTCCATTTATTCCTCCGGATGTTCAGCACCCACTGGTCCAGCCTGTCTGGATCACCTAAAGGAAACCTTTATACAAAAATACATGAAAACCGACCCAAAGACAACAGGAGGGTTAATGCCATATTCACTTAATAACGCATGAACAACTTACACATACTATATGATTTATTATTAATATGAAGATATTATTAAGATAAGATAAGATGTTACTTTATTGATTGAACATTTTAGTTTAGAATGTGCTGTCCCACGGTAATTCAGAAGGCTCACAGGTCACATTCCGACCATTATTTAAAACAATACTGTAGGCGCTTTCACACCGTCTACAGTTTGATTTGTATAAAGGGAGCTCTGTGGCTGATTGGCCGGCGATTGGGTGTGGCGCATTTATCATTAGGTGATCAGAGCTAACTGCCTGCCATCAGATTTCATTTAAAAAACAGGTCTGATTTTAAGCTTTTATCTTCAGTAGACTGGACTACTGCAATGGTGTCTTCACAGGTCTCACTGAAAAATCTATTAGAAAGCTGCAGCTGATTCAGAACGCTGCTGCTCGAGTCCTCACTAACACTAAGAAAGTGGATCACATCACTCCTGTTCTGAAGTCTTTACACTGGCTTCCTGTGTGTCAAAGAATAGATTTCAAAATGCTGGTTTATAAAGCTTTGAATGGTTTAGGCCCAAAATACATTTCTGACCTCCTGCTAAATTATGAACCATCCAGATCTCTCAGGTCTTCGGGGACTGGTCAGCTTTCTGTCCCCAGAGTCAGAACTAAACATGGTAAAGCAGCGTTCAGTTATTATGCTCCAAATATCTGGAACAAACTCCCAGAAACCTGCAGGTCCGCTGCAACTCTTACTACTTTTAAATCCAGGCTGAAGACTTTTCTTTTTGTCGCTGCTTTTAATTGAACTATTCATATTTAGACTGCACTGTAACTTTGATCCATGTACTTTTTCTTTTAATGTTTATTTTATTATCTTTTCTTTTTAATGACTGATTTTAAATGCCATTTTCTTAATGTCTTTCATTTTTTGTAAAGCACTTTGAATTGCCGTGTGTTGATTTCGTCTTTATTATTATTATTAATATGAAGATATTATTAAGATAAGATGTTACTTTATTGAACATTTTAGTTTAGAATGTGCTGTCCCACGGTAATTCAGAAGGCTCACAGGTCACATTCCGACCATTATTTAAAACAATAGGTGCTTTCACACCGTCTACAGTTTGATTTGTATTGAGGGAGCTCTGTGGCTGAATGGCCAGCGATTAGGTGTGGCGCATTTATCATAGGTGATCAGAGCTAACTGCCTGCCGTCAGATTTCATTTAAAAAACAGGTCTGATTTTAAGACTATTTCTGCGCTCATAAAGAATGATAAGAATAAGAATAATGCGTATTGAACTGGTTTAATTAATTAGTGAGTTTATTTAACACTAGAACCGCCAATCGGGTCAATTTGTGTGATGTGTGTTGTGTGTGTGCAATGTAACTTTTTTTCAATAAAATATTAAAGTCTCTTACAGTTACTTTCGTAAACCTGAAGTGAATACATTTTGGATTACTTTATTGCTGGAAAGATTTCCTCACAACATTTAATATTCATTACTAAAGGAACAGCCGAATCATCACAGCGCACAAAACCTATTACCGCCGCAGATGGACCAAAAAAAAGGGAGCGTTTGAAAAAAATGAAACAATAACAACGAAACATGGAGGAACAAAAGTCTGCGTTTAAACCAAGCGGCAAACTCTGGGGAACAGCCGGGACGCCAATACGGAAGTGCCATACACTGCAGTTCATACATGGGCCGCTAGGGACTGACTGCAGAAAGGAGTCATTTCCATAGACCCCGATGTTAAAATGCCCAACTTTACAGCAGAAAAAAACATGTTTCTACCCATGGATGCAATAAATATTATTATCGATATAGTTAGATTCCACCTTCATGATTATGAATCTGTGAGTGAATTGTTTTCTAACACGACCCTTTTATTTATATTAGGTCTTAACGTTTTTGCATAAATTAGGGCGTGGTCACTTTGATGGACATGTACATGCCTCACTGTCAGCTAACAGCAACTTGTCCACTCTGCTAGGCTACAACGTTAGTTAGTCATAGTACTGCAAGGCAAGGCAAGGCAAGGCAAGGCAAGGCTGTACTTGACCCTTTACCTTTAGCCGTGTTCGTGGTGATTGTGCCTTTTAGGGAATATTGTTACAAATACCAGACAATTAAAATGTCGTGCTGTGCGCTTGAATGTACTAACAGAACTTCCAAGAAGTCTAAAATGATAATATTATACATGTTAACCCCGTTCGCAGGTGTTTGTGTGCTTGGTAGCTTAGCTTGTTACTTATTAGCCAGCTAAGGACGTAACACTTTATACATACATATACATTTTAGTTTATGATTCAGCCTTGGGTAAGACTTTTATAGTCTATGGCTATGACGCCCATAATGCTAAACGGGAGCAAATGTTAATAGGGGACCCAATTATCCCAGTGGTGGCCGCCGGAGCTAACGGTCCCGGAGCTAGCCCACTGCGGCTCCGTTAGGTCCGGGCGGTGGAGTCCGTCGTTATAACTGGAGATCAAGGAATGCAGAGAAACGCAGACTTGGTTCGCCTGCTGTAGTATTAGTTAATAAATTATGTTGAATAAGGCTTATTAAGCTGAACATCGCCACAATTGTTCTATGTATCGGTACTTCTTTTCTTAACGTGTGAATGACAAGCATTAAGAATAACAAAATATAGCTAATTCTCTTGCAGATTGTCTCATTTGATTATGAATGTAACGTTTATATAGGGGAACTACACTGTTAGCAGTAACTTGGTATGCATGTATTTCATGTTAGCTTAGCTTCTTAGCCTGAGCTAGCTCTGTTTACTTCCAGTTCGGAGGCAGCAGGTCCCGCCTCGGCTCCGCCTCTTTGCCCTTATTTGGATCAGGCTGGAGCAGGCGGGAGTTGAAACTAAATACACAGCTGAGAGCTGCCGTTTCATTCAAACTGTTTAAAACACGGTAACAACGGACTATTTTTCTTAGCGGATGCATGTAAATTTAAATCAATACAACTATTTTTTAAATCAATAAAAACATTTTCTAAATCCATAAAAGCATTTCAATTAATATTGGGAGTCATGTCGTTACTTTGTTGAGAATGTGGCCATGTAATAAGCGGGATAATTTGCAGCGACTTGATTCTTAAGGGGAAAATAACACCCTTCATGCAGCTCAAGATCCCTCCGCTACGCGTTGGGATCCTGATCTTCCGACGAGGCTCCATTAAAATATAAATATTTTTAGTGAATTACTGAGTTTAGGCACGTTAATAACGTTTTAATGAAGTTGAATACAGTATATTCATGTGTCAGTGATTTCATGTCAATTCGGCGAACATAAACATAAATGATCGTGGTGAAGATGATGATTAAATTAGGATTAAAAATCGAGAGCCGAGCTGCATTTCCTCCCATTCGTTTTTTACGACTAAACAACATTATTTGTTAAATAACAACATGGTGATGTTTGTGAATGATTACATGTCTCTTATTTAGCACAGAGTATGATATCCGTGACATATGGATCTTAACAAAGTTCCGCTGTACATCCAGCGTACTGTATCTGACTTTATTTCACATGAGCTCCAGTGTGGAACCCCACTGCACCCCCTGGTGGATCAATAATCCATTGCAGCTGGCTTCATAATAATTACATTTATTCATCACAGGGGAGGTCTCAAGTCAAGCTGGAGGTTTTCCCTTGAGTGAGGGCAGATCACGTACCAATCACGGCCCTCGCGTTTCAAACTGTCCGAAATTAGGTGCTACATCTGTAATACTATAGCAGGCTGCAGGCGAACCAAGTCCGCGTTTCGCTGCGTTCCTTGATCTCCAGTTATAACTCCGGGCTCCGCTGCTGGCCGAAGCTAACGGAGCCGCAGGGGGCTAGCTACGGCTGCCGGTGTTGTGTCACATTATGCCTCCCCGTCATGAAATGCCCCCCTTGTCACGGGAACGCGCATTTCTAAATGACACGTTTCACCTCTAAATGACACGTTAACACCATAGGTTTACACCTTAAAACGATGTTTAAAACGAAAAGTAAACGTTCAGGGTTTTTATTAATGGTAATTTTCAGACTGTGAGTTGTTTAGTGGTAGCTCATAGTCTTGATTCTTCTGGTTTAACTTTTCACTCCGTATTTGAGGTGTCGAAATTCGTTCGTCACTTCCTTTTCAGTTTGTTTTTTTAAATGTTTTTTTTTATCATTATTGTTACGTCCTGTCTGTATAAACGTCCTTTAAAATGTATTGTTTAATTTTACATAGTTGTCATCTAATAATCAAAATATGTTTACAAATGTTACATAGTCTTTGTCAGCATATATGCTATGCGTACAAAATAAAAGTGTGACATTCATGAAACTTGCTCCATTTATTGGTACCAGTCCTAGAACCATACCCTGAAAAATGCTTGAGGGTGGGATTCATAGAAACCTCTTTTTTTGGGGGGGGGGGGGGGGCATTATATGACAGGCCTGGCCATCACAATATGCCCCCCCTTGCTATCTTACAAAATAAAAGTGTCACATTCATGAAACTTGCTCCATTTATTGGTATCAGTCCTAGAACCATACCCTGAAAAATGCTTGAGGGTGGGATTCATAGAAACCTCTTTTGGTGGGGGGGGGGGAATTTTATGACAGGCCTGGCCATCACAATATGCCCCCCCTTGCTATCTTACAAAATAAAAGTGTCATATTCATGAAACTTGCTCCATTTATTGGTACCAGTCCTAGAACCATACCCTGAAAAATGCTTGACGGTGGGATTCATAGAAACCTCTTTTGGTGGGGGGGGGCATTTTATGACAGGCCTGGCCATCACAATATGCCCCCCCTTGCTATCTTACAAAAATAAAAGTGTCACATTCATGAAACTTGCTCCATTTATTGGTACCAGTCCTAGAACCATACCCTGAAAAATGCTTGAGGGTGGGATTCATAGAAACCTCTTTTGGTGGGGGGGCATTTTATGACAGGCCTGGCCATCACAATATGCCCCCCCTTGCTATCTTACAACATAAAAGTGTCACATTCATGAAACTTGCTCCATTTATTGGTACCAGTCCTAGAACCATACCCTGAAAAATGCTTGACGGTGGGATTCATAGAAACCTCTTTTGGTGGGGGGGCATTTTATGACAGGCCTGGCCATCACAATATGCCCCCCCTTGCTATCTTACAACATAAAAGTGTCACATTCATGAAACTTGCTCCATTTATTGGTACCAGTCCTAGAACCATACCCTGAAAAATGCTTGACGGTGGGATTCATAGAAACCTCTTTTGGTGGGGGGGCATTTTATGACAGGCCTGGCCATCACAATATGCCCCCCCTTGCTATCTTACAACATAAAAGTGTCACATTCATGAAACTTGCTCCATTTATTGGTACCAGTCCTAGAACCATACCCTGAAAAATGCTTGATGGTGGGATTCATAGAAACCTCTTTTGGGGTGGGGTGCATTTTATGACAGGCCAAACAATAGTTGCATTGGTTGAAATGACAGTGGACAGTTAATGATGGTTCCTTCGGGGCATTATGTGCATCCAGGGCACAAGTACGGTTGATCAACTGGCGGCCTTTGTACACATTGGTGGTGGTACCACTGCTGACAAATGTCACAGCAAATCTGAGAAAACAATAAATACTTGTTATGTAAGGTATGCATTATGGGATTTTGTTATGATAATAGAATATCTCTAATGTATTTCCCACTAACATTCTAACCATTCCTTCAATAATCGAAATCTTTCAAAAACATAAATGTTGTGTTATGAGAAAGAAATACATTTTCAACAAAAATGTATGGAAAAACAAGCAAAACATTAATCCTTTATCAGTTAATGCTGAAGATGCCAAATATAGTAGCAATTACCAACGCAAATGTTATGTTGATAAAGTCTGGAAACATATTTCTGCTAATTTTCTTTATTTGTAATGTGCAATAGGAAATTACCCAATGTTCTTCATCCTGCTCCTCCATCCCGCAGTAAAAGCAAAGCCTGCTTAGATCATCTGTTGAGACAAAACGTAATCAATATCTTCAGATAAACCACATTACAGATTTGGGGTCAAGGTGACCCATTCCAATTTTTGACTAAAAGGTCAATTATATAAGGACACATTTGTTGTGGTCTTTTATTATTTTGTGTGAAGAAAAGGCAAAACACACACAAACACATAGATTTTCTAAATGATTAAATCTGAGCACAGAGGAGCCATCTGCTCCTTCTTTCACTATCTCCTTACCCTCTTTAGAATGGGAACCTGCACAATGTCATTACAAAACATCCAAAAACTTCTTTCGCACTGTACGCATCAATTTAAGTTTGGTTCTCATGGTTCTTTTGTTGTTCATCACATTAGCTTTACAGCTTTGATTATAATAAGTTCAAGGTAAAAATTAACTGAGGATATCAGTTAAAAGTAATACACACCAATGAGCACATTGAAAGGAGGAAGATGGGGAAATCTCACATCTTAAATAAACCGCAGAATTGAAAGGGTGTGTTAGAGTGTGACGTGTGTAGCCTATATGAAATTGCAGTTGAAGATGCCTGCCTGCGATGCTTCATATGTTATCTGTTTGGAGTTGAGATACACAATATACTGTATGTAGTGACTATTTACCCTAATCTATACTTAAGCCACTGTGTTGCTTTTAAAACCCTGATAATGTCCCTGGTCAACAGTACCAATGGTCCAAGCAGTGATACAATACAACAATTTGCATGGCACATTATTAATATACTAGGTTATTGATGCATACTTATGAGATACAATTAATAAAAGTAACTACATGAAGTCATTGACAATGTTGAGAAAAGGTAACAAACCAGATTCTCTGAGGAGAGAAGTAGCAATGTCCAGCCTCAGCTCGTGCACTGCCTTCTGTGAGGTTTCAAACTCAATTGACTCCCCCAGTAAAATCTTCTCTGCAAACTGAAGAGAACCTTGATTAGTATATGGACTGCATGGTCTATGATTTTACCCTCAAATGGAATACAGACAAATTACCCAACAGATTTAAAGAATGACATGTTGTATATGTGTAGTTTGACACAATTCAATACATCTTTGATCAAGATGTATAAAAGCAAGTCAAGATATTCAGTCTAATTGCTACTGAATTTGAGTTTGAGAGTAATGTTTGGCTAAATGCATTTCACACTCACTTTTAAGGCCAGGACACCACAGGATGTGCTGTCTTGTTGGCGATTATGGGGGAGGGTGCTGCATGTCCATCTTGACACCTTGCAGCCTTTCATCCTCATAAAGGCTCTACAGTATGTATATAGTACATGTGTCAAGATGCAGCACATCATTGTCAAAATACTCATAAAACACCGGAACTAGTACACTGTATCAAATGTACCTTGTAGACTGCAGGCACACCTTCGTTTTGCCTTTCCCTTCTCCAAGTGGATCCAAGAAGAGGGTTTTCTTCTCATGGGGGTACATTACCTTTTATTATTCACATGGAAACACAACATGCATTAGGCAGGAACCATACATTACGCAGGTACGATGTAGGGTATTGTTTAGATTTGATCAATAATAAGTGACAGCATGTATGTGTGGCCCGGTTATCTTGCAAATCACTAATTATATATGGTGTATACAGCACTATAGATACAGATTGGAGCTTAAAATATGCTCCTATTCTCACCACCAACATCCAATGATGGTTCTCGTTCACAATTCCCACGATGACTGTGTGCCATTGGATCAACCTGAGAGTAGTTGCACAAGTATTACATTCCTGTTGAAAAATGCACATTTGCAACATTTACAAAAGCAAAGTCATTCCAATCATGTACATACCCGGATTCTTCCAAATTTGTGTTTCCAGATGGCGGTCATAGCGTAGCTGTCAATAACAGCTGCTTGACCGTCATTGCGCTGGTTGATGTTCCTGGGTATGGTTCTAGGACTGGTACCAATAAATGGAGCAAGTTTCATGAATGTGACACTTTTATTTTGTAAGATAGCAAGGGGGGGCATATTGTGATGGCCAGGCCTGTCATATAATGCCCCCCCCACCAAAAGAGGTTTCTATGAATCCCACCCTCAAGCATTTTTCAGGGTATGGTTCTAGGACTGATACCAATAAATGGAGCAAGTTTCATGAATGTCACACTTTTATTTTGTACGCATAGCATATATGCTGACAAAGACTATGTAACATTTGTAAACATATTTAGATTATTAGATGACAACTATGTCAAATTAAACAATACATTTTAAAGCACGTTTATACAGACAGGACGTAACAATAATGATAAAAAAAACATTTAAAAAAACAAACTGAAAAGGAAGTGACGAACGAATTTCGACACCTCAAATACGGAGTGAAAAGTTAAACCAGAAGAATCAAGACTATGAGCTACCACTAAACAACTCACAGTCTGAAAATTACCATTAATAAAAACCCTGAACGTTTACTTTTCGTTTTAAACATCGTTTTAAGGTGTAAACCTATGGTGTTAACGTGTCATTTAGAGGTGTAAACGTGTCATTTAGAAATGCGCGTTCCCGTGACAAGGGGGGCATTTCATGACGGGGAGGCATAATGTGACACAACACCGGGATGCGCTAGTCCCGGCGGCTCCGGTTAGCTTCGGCGGCGTGGACTCCGGCGGCCACCACTGGGATAATTGGGTCCCCTTTTAACATTTGCTCCCGTTTAGCATTATGGCCGTCATAGCCATATACTATAAAAGTCTTACCCAAGGCTGAATCATAAACTAAACTGTATATATATACACATGTATAAAGGGTTACGTCCTTAGCTGGCTAATAAGCTACATCACAAGCTAAGCTAACAAGCACACAAACACCTGCTAACGGGGTTAACAAACATGTACAATATTATCATTTTACTCACCGAAAAAAGCTGAGAGTAGACTTCTTGGAAGTTCTGTTAGTACATTCAAGCGCACAGTAGGGCTGCACGGTATTGAAAAAAACTGACATCGCGATTTTTTCTCCCCCTGCAGTATATATTGCGTTTTTTTTAACCAGTTAAACCCCAAATTCCCGGCGGGTACTTTACTTTTTTTTTTCACGACAGTGTCTCAGGGGATCGTAATATTTAAGAACCTATTCATGTGTTATACCAGATTAACGGAAATAATCTCAGCTAACTGACGATACAAACCATTTTTAGAGAGAAAAATGCTAATGCACTTTGGCACATAACTCAAGATAAAAGTACCCTTATTATTACTTATCGTAGCTGCACATACAAGATATCCGATTAAAGCTGAGGTTCCACAGATTATTTAGGTATATAGTATCATCACTGAGTGATCTGAACTCGGACAGGGGAAGCAAACACAGACATCACAACACGTACCTTTACGTAGTTTATAGGGGAGATGTCTCAACGTAGCTGTCAATCTGATCAAAAGACGTGTTCAATGGCATTAAAACGAGAAAGAAAAAACGCGGCTGAATCGGTTAATCCATAGGTTTTTAACGTCTCTGTATAAAAAAATGATTTAATTTATAATCCATAATTCCATTTTTATGTAAATATCGCAGAGCAAAAGTTAGCTGCTAATGGTAGCCACCAGAGTGGCTGCTGCTTCCGGTCTTGGCCATGCGGAAGTCTCACACACACACACATTACCAAATAAGGACTGTGTGATTTCCCCTCGATTCCATTGGCTCTGACGGTCAGAAAGAGATGTCACATGTCAAAATCCAGCAAGGTGGGCCAGATATATGGAAAATCCACCCAAATGGCCCCAAAAGAGGTTTTTTTGTGTGATAAATCTGTCTAAAAAGGTAAAATATCACTTGTTTTGCATCAATCTTGATACAGAATGATTGTTATTGGTGGTTTGCTGTGCATGCAGGGGAAGTTCTACACACACCAATACATGAACAAATAAGGAGTGAGAGTGACGCGTAGCCAAAACTGGAAGCTGCATACACTCTGGTGGATACCATTAGCAGCTAACTTTTGTGCTCCGATTTTTACATACAAATGGAATTATGGATTATAAACAATTGCTTCAAAGCCACAGATACAATATCAACCTATGGATCAGCCGCGTTTTTTCTTTCTCGTTTTAATGCCATTGAACACGTCTTTTGATCAGATTGACAGCTACGGTGAGACGATCTCCCGTAAAAGGTACGTGTTGTGATGTCTGTGTTTGCTTCCCCTGTTGCGAGATAGGATCGCTTAGATACTATACTTAAATAATCTGTGGAGTCTCAGCTTTAATCGGATATATTGTATGTGCAGTTTCAATAAGTAATAAGGGTATCTTTACTTTGAATTCTGTGCTAAAGTGCATTAGCATTTTTTTTTTTTAAATGAATAAAACCGCACGTCCCTGCGGTGTGCATACCGCGGTTATCGCCATGACACGGTATATCGTTCCGCCTGTTGAGATCATAGTATGAAGTGAATACTTAAAAACGAAAGTTAATTATAAATCATATATGATATATCATATTCTTGTATAAACCCATAATGAGAATGCTTCTTGACGGTTTTTGAATATGTATGTATGCTTACAATTTTTTCTGTTGCTATTTGATAACTTTGCGTTTTGAAAAGAGGGTGTTGTGAGTTTTCATAGTATGTTTAATATTTAAAACGAAAGTTAGTTATAATCAAATATAATCAATTATATTTTTGTATAACCCACAATGAAAATGCTTCATATTTTAGGTTTTTCTATAGTTACAGTATAAACAAAACAAAGTGGTTTGTTTAGGTTGAGTGTGTAAGGTCTATGATTTATGGGTGTCTCTGATAAGAGAGTGGGCCGTTTTCTCCCTCTCCTGTGACAGCAGTTCACAGGGAGGGGGGCTCCAGGCTTAAGGAGAAACACATTAGAGGCCTAAAGTCCTTTTTACACTAACATAGGAAGGTGTGTCTTATGCCATAGGCTATGGAACATGTCGGGTCATGTTCAGCCTTGTACATTAGAGGCCATGCCCAGTTTTCCACAAATTGGGTGTAGAGGAGGAGTTTGTTTTTTTGGGGTTTCGATCCGGTTTTTTGAGCATAAAGAGACTGTTTTTTTGAGAGAGTGCGAGAGAGAGGGTGGTTTCCCCTGGTAGACTCTCTCCCGGTAGGCTTTGTCCTTCAGAGCTGGGTTAATAGCTCTCGGTAATGTTCTCTCAAACTTGGTGAATATCTCTGATAGTTGTTGGTTGAAAGGCTGAGTGAATTTGGTTTGAATGCTGAGTGGAATGACTTGATGGGAGACATGGTTGTGAGATGTTGTTGTGATTAGGAACCGCCACCGTGAGGATCTTCCTCCGAAATACCTGCGGGAGATAGGTATGTGTTTGTGGATGTTAGTACCCGCCATCTGTGTCGGATAGGAGTGTGGTTGTGATTAGGAACCGCCACCGTGAGGATCTTCCTCCGAAATACCTGCGGGAGATAGGTGTGTGTTTTTGAATGTTAGTACCCGCCATCTGTGTCGGAAAAAAGGTATGAAACTGATGTGAATTGATTTGGTGAATGAAAAGTTGAATGCGCTTTTTATTGACACCGGTCTTTTTACGAGGAAATACCTCTAAATTCTATCGGGAGATTTTAAAATGACAACTGAATTGGGCAGTTGAAATTAAACATTTTGGTAATAAATGTAAGACTGTGAATTAAAGTTTCATTTGAACATGATCACAGCACCATGTTTTTTAGTATGATTATAATGTTGTAAAGAGAGAAGGTAAAAACCTGGTTTGGACCTATTTTTCTTCAAATAAACTGATCCCACCTTTTTGGACTGGGATAACTTAAAAGACAACCTGTGCACTCCTCTCCTGCTTCAAAGGTAAGACTGCACCCTGCCACACACACTTAGGTAGGAGCACACTCCATTTACTGATATCAAAATCCTTCGGGATCCCTTAAACAGATTCAAAAAGAGTTGTCTGAATTGAAACAGCAGTTAATTGAACCTAGGTTCTTCGGGGAGTTATAGAGGTGAGATCTTGCTGACGTTGGTGGATCTGAGCCAAGCAGCAACCTTACATAGACTCAATAACTTCGGAAAGGTCAATTAGTAGGTCAGAGTAATTTACCGGAATAAATTATCAGGACCTCTCCGACTCTAAACAAGCCCTTAAGCGCACAGCACAACATTTTAATTGTCTGGTATTTGCAACAATATTCCCACAATCACCACGAACACGGCTAAGGCTAAAGGGTCAAGTAGCCTACAGTACTATGACTAACTAACGTTGTAGCCTCTATGGTTGTAGCCTAGCAGAGTGGACAAGTTGCTGTTAGCTGACAGTGAGGCACGTGCCTGTCTATCAAAGTGACCACGCCCTAATTTATGCAAAAACGTTAAGACCTAATATAAATAAAAGGGTCGTGTTAGAAAACAATTCACTCACAGATTCATAATCATGAACGTGGAATCTAACTATATCGATAATAATATTTATTGCATCCATGGGTAGAAACATGTTTTTTTCTGCTGTAAAGTTGGGCATTTTAACATGGGGGTCTATGGAAATTGCTCCTTTCTGCAGTCAGTCCCTAGCGGCCCATGTATGAACTGCAGTGTGTGGCACTTCCGTATTGGCGTCCCGGCTGTTCCCCAGAGTTTGCCACTTGGGTATGATGCCGGAGGAGGCCGGACCAAAACCGCGGCGCAGCCGTAACACGACGCAGACGGACCCGGTGGAATCTAGGGGTAAGCTAGTGTCCACGACGGCGGGTAACGTAACGTCCCCATCTGACCTGTTGCTATTGTCTGACTCTGCAGTAGATGCAGTGGTGCTGGCGTTTAGTGATGGTTGCTTCAACAATTTTCGTATAAATGATTATCCACAGATGTGTGTCACTGCTGTGGAAGCACTTTGGAAATGATGCACGCGCAGCGGAGCAGGTCACGCGCACCTGACACAATTTGTTGTTTGTATTTTTCGCTCCGTTCTCTTTTTTTAATAGAGGGTGCATAACATTCAACTGGGGGTGCAAAGCATGCCTATGCACCCCCGTAGAACCGGGCCGGCTGAAGGGTAAACACCAGGCTACTAATCAACCACACAATTTTTCTCTGGTGTTGGAATGTCTCGCGATGTTGGTAAATTCTTAAAAAACAAAACACCATTTAATTTCGGGTTAAAATGTGTTGTAACTTGTAACTGCGTTACTTACTGAGCATTATATTACCCAAATGTCATTAGTAATGCGTTACTTGTTGCTGTAACAAAGTAATGTAATACATTACTGTAACTCCGTTACGCGTTACACCCAACACTGGTTGTAAAGGATCAGATGTTATCTCTTCTATATAAACTGTTCTGTAGGCTAATACTTTAAGTGTGAATACGTCTACTTAGCATCCCGTCATGTCTGCTAATTTCTTTCTTCTTTCTTTTTTTCAGTCTTTATTTCGAACAGATTATAACATAACAAATGTGAAAAACAGAATACCGTATTGTTATAATACAGTATTTATCCACATTCATGGTAATATTTGTATATTCAACAAAAAAACTAAAAATGTCTTCATATTAATAATAATAAGAAATCATATGTGTCCGAAAGGGAGTAGGAGGAAGCAAATGCTTATTGATTCCCACCCCTTACTTGATCAATGATTGTCCTTTAAATCATTATGCAAGTTATTCCTACATAGATTTACATTTATACATACATATACAATCATTTCTCATCTTCAATCACCTTTCTTCATTCTCATATTTTTCCAAAAAAGTGTTTCTGTACATCCTTTTAAACTGAATTATGCTTGTGCTTTGTTTTAACTCCTGCTCCAAACCATTCCATAAAATCACCCCACAGATTGTTAAACTCATACTTCTCAGAGTTGTTCTGACCTTGAGTTGTTTAAAATGTAGATTTCCTCTCAAATTATACCCACCCTCTCTGTCTACGAACAATGTTTTTAATTTACGAGGAAGTAGATTATGTCTGGCTCTGTACATGATTTGTGCTGTTTTAAATTTAACCAGATCAATGAACTTCAATATGTGTGACTTCAAAAATAATACATTAGTGTGTTCAAGATATCCAACATTATTGATAACTCTTATAGCCCTTTTTTGTAATGTGCATAACGGCTGTAGGTTGGTTTTGTACGTGTTTCCCCAAATCTCCACACAGTAAATCAGATATGGCAATATTAGTGTGTTATATAGAGTATGCAATGAGTTTTAGTCCAGAATGTATCTGGCTTTTCCCAATATTGCGATAGTTTTAGCCAGTTTTGCTTTTACATGAGTGATATGAGGTTTCCAGCTGATTTTGTAGTCTAAAACCACACCAAGGAAATTAAAGGAATGCTCCACTCCAGGGGTGGCCAACCAGTCAGAGGTTAAGAGCCAACATTTTGACTATGTTACTGCAAAGAGCCACATCAAACACAGTCACAGATGCACGTGCACCCCCCCTCCCTCATTCTCTCTTTTGTTCTCAGCCTTTCTCTGTGCTCCTTCACTTTCTTCCTCCCTTCTCTCTCTCACAGATAAAATGAAAATATAAAACTTCACACACACACACACACACACACACACCCACACACACACACACACACCACACACACACACACACAACACACACACCACACACACACACACACCACACACACACACACACACACACACACACACACACACACACACACACACACACACACACACACACAGTATACAAACACTTCAGGGGACATTACATTGACTTACATGCATTTCCTGGAGACTTATCCTAACCCTAACCATAACCAACACATGCCTAACCCTTAACCTTACACTAACCCTAATCCTAAACCTAACCAAGTCTTCACCCTAAAATTAATGATTCCCCTCATGGGGACTTCCAATTTGTCCCCATAAGGGAGGCGAGTCCCCACACGTGACTGTGTCAACAGATTAGGTCCCCACAAGTATAGTAATGCTAGGCACACACACACACACACACACACACACACACACACACACACACACACACACACACACACACACACACACACACACACCACACACAACCACACACACACACACACACACACACACACACACACACACACACACACACACACACACACACACACAGAGAGACACACCACACACACACACACACAGCTCTGCTCAGACAGATTTATTGTAAATGGCACACACCATAATATTGACAGAAATTGAATTAAACCTCTCCTACCAGTATTCAGAGGCCAGTTAACATAACAACATAACAATGAACATTGTGTGCACTCACACACAAACTCTCAGTAAACAAAATTGAAAAGGTTTGCTTATCTTACTTTAAATTAGTGAGACTTCTGACATTCCTGCTTTGAACAATCCTCCTCAAATCTGGCTTGTATTCCGTTTGTGGCCACTCGAAGCAATTCTCTCACATGTGTGTCAGTCAGAACAGATCGATGCTTGGATTTCACATGTTTCAGGGTAGAAACACAGACTCACAGACGTATGTTGACCCAAACATTGAAAGTAGCTTGAGCGCAGCCCGTTTGACATTTGGGTATTTTTCGATCGGCACAGTTTTCCAGAACTCAAGGGTCCCTTCCCTCAGAACAGGTTTCAGTCGGTCATCCTCTGAAAGTTCGATCATCTCCAACTCGGCCATCGCCTCGTCCTTGACTAGCGGGGCTTTCAAACAGTCCGTCTCAGCATTAAAAGGATCAACGAGGAACGTAATCTGTGGCCTTTTCACATGTAGATCATGGAACCGGGTCGCAAAGTTTTCCTGCAGGGTTTCAATCAATATTGCATAACGGGCTGTTTGCTTTTTCCGGGTGGCACCGGTGGCTTGTGCGCTTGCTTTTAGCAGAGAGGGAAAATGCGCTAATTCTCCCTTTTGAAGATGTGTCTTAAACAGTTTCAGTTTGTTAACAAACGCAAATACACTTTGCACTAAGTCAGGCAGCATTTTTAACTTTCCCTGCAGATCCAGGTTCAGTCTGTCCAGATGACACAGCATGTCGACCAAAAAGGCCAGATCCATAATCCACTTGGGGTCTGAGAGCTCCGGATAATCCTTGTCCTTCTGTTCCATGAACAGTTTCACAGCATCCAACAGCTCAAAGAAGCAAGACAGCACTTTGCCTTTAGAAGCCACCTCACAGTGCAGTGCAGCGGCAGGTCTCCTGGAAGCCCTTGGTCGAGTTCAGCGATGAGATTCTTAAATTGCCTGTGGTTAAGAGCATGCGTGCGGATTGTAGTTTACGATTTCCATCACAGGCTTCATGACGTTGTCTAAATTCAGTGATTTGGACACAAGTTGCTCCCGGTGAATGATTGCAGTGGAAATTCCAAAATTCGGGAAATGTGTTGTCAGCTTTGCACAGCCCCACAAGCCCGTTCACAGATCCGACCATTGATGGCGCTCCATCCGTGGCTATTGCAGTTAGTTTCTGCTTGGGCACATTTGCTTTCACAAACACATTTATCATTGTTTCTTTTACATCGATGCCACGGGTTCTGTCTTTTAATGGCACAATATCAAGGAGTTCTTCTTTTATAACACAATCCTTTGAGACTGATCGTGCAAATATTGCCAACTGAGGCTTGTCTTGTATGTCACAAGACTCATCCAATGCCACACTGAAAATTCACATGTTTGAAGATCAGAGTGTAACTGCGCTTCAATGGCGGTGCTAATGTCCGATATTCTGCGTTCAACAGTGTGGCGGGACAGTTGGACGTCTGATACCGCTTGTTTCAGTTTTTTTGTTTTCTGGAGACAAGATTTCAACCACGTCACTGAGGCATTTTTGAACAAACTCCCCTTCATTGTACGGCTTTTTAGCTTGTGCTATGTTCCAAGCAACTTGATAAGATGCAAGTGTTACGGTCTCCGAGTGCTTCGTTATTTTTTTGAAAAACTGTGTCTGCTTTTCTGCCTGACTTTTCAAGGTGTTTATCTTCTGCTTGCGAAGTTCCGTACCTTTGGGAAGTCATGGTCGATGTTAGCATGGAGTGAGGTGAAATGGCGCTGAAGATTTGAAGCCTTGAAATGGGTTAATGCTGTCTGGCATATAAGGCAAATGGCTTGCAATTGCGTTCGATAAAAAAACATGAACTCTCCCACTCCTACTAAAAACGTCCTATGTTCGTCTTCATATTTTCGCTTAGCTGTGCATTTCTTCCTGCCATTTTAGGATCAAACTCAATTCATGGTCAGATAGTGTTTAATACTCGATTCTGATTGGTCAATTCAGAACACGTGACACGTTGTTAATCCAGAACAGACAGACCGCTGTCAAGCAGTTCCTGCCGTTGCTACATTCAAACAGTAACAACGGACTATTTCTCTTAGCGGATGCATGTCATTTTAAATAAATAATAGCGTACTATTTTTTTAAATCAATAAAAACATTTTCTAAATCTATAAAAGCATTTCAATTAATATTGGGAGTCATATCGTTACTTTGTTGAGAATGTGGCCATGTAATAAGCGGGATAATGGGAAAATAACACCCTTCATGCAGATCTAGACCCCTCCGCTTCGCTCCTGATCAAAATTAGACGGCGGCGCTGTCATCCTCTCATACTGACACCTGACACCACACATACACACGTAGGGAGAGCCGGGACGAAAGTAACGGAGTGATTTTATCCGTGCCCAAACAACTTTGACCGGTCAAATTACGTCAGAATTATCAGCATTCAATACTTAACAGACCTATTAAATATCAGGTCTAACTGTCAGGAGTCCGTGTCTCTCCCCCACACTCACACATATAAAATTCGATATGAATTGAAGAGCCGCATGAAACTGGCTCTCGAGCCGCATGCGGCTCGCGAGCCGCGGGTTGGCCACCCCTGCTCCACTCATTAGATAATTAATCAAAACTTCAGTATTTAGTGAAACATTATGTTTAAAGCATACCCTGAAGAAATCAGCGATATTCCCCAGTAAATAATGATTTTATAGCTCTTTTTTATCAAAACCTGTATATTCCGTCAGGCCGCTGCCATTTTGCCCATTTTCAGTAGTCACGTGATGGTCGTGACGTCATCCATGCGTTCACTTTGTAAACATGGAGTATTTGAGTTCGGACTCTTCAGCCGAGGAAGAAGTTTTGAGCAAAATGAAGAGATTGGATGGGGGAATTCAGCCATACAGGTTCGAGCCTACTTAGTACTACTTAGTAGATACAATGATTTTGATTACTAGATATGTATGCATGTAGTACCACCCTTGCTAGCGATTCCCTCTCTAGTTTAGCATACTCAGCCTCGTTGTCCCTGGCCCTAGAACCACGATTTTATGGGGCCGGAAAAACTGGGGGAAAATACCCACTAGCCGGTACTAGGCTATATGGAAAGGCCACCAAAAACTGGCCTGGCCTGGACGATAAAGGACGTTTAAACGGGGCTACCCGCTGCAATGGAAATGCGCTATAACATACCTTATTCTTACTCCGAGCACTACTTCTGGTCCTCCGTCGCTTCACACTTGCAGAGGGCGATTTCTCAACTGGCCGAACTGGTGTCCTGATCGGTGATGACACCAGAAAGACCGATGGTACTGCATCTCTATTAAGTAATGGTTGTTCAATAAATCCCATATTATGTTTTATCATACTCTCAGAGTAGTCGTCCGGAAACTTGAAATGTTCGCTGCATACATGCGCCTGTGGATCTTTCGGTTCGGGCCGGCCACATTTCGCTAGCCACTGCCTCCGAACGTACTTCCTACGCTTACCTTTTGGCAACAGATGGAACCGAGCATTCCGTGGATTGTTCCTATCAGAATTGTGGCAATGTTTCGCGATACAATGAGGCATATTTGAAGAGAGTAACTACAGTAAATAACATGAACATCAACGTGTCCTCGAAACCAAACGCATGGTTTACGTCACGTCCGGTTTAAAATGGCGCCGCCCACAGTGTTGATGTTATTTCGGTAATTAATCAGTTTAAAATCACTGATAATGTCATCGGATAAAAAAAAAAAAAAGAGACTGACAGAGACTGGTCTGTTTTATCGGATGATAATTATTTAAAAATGAGTGTCATGAGCATACCATTCCTTTAATTTCATATACTCTTTCTATGTGTATGTTATCTAATATTAAGTGTATCTGTGGATTTGTTTTATGTTTTCCAAATAACATAATCTTTGTTTTGCTTATATTTAATGATAATTTGTTTGTGTCAAACCAATGTTTTTACTTTAATCATTTCTGCTGTTATCACTTCCATTAGCTCTTTCAAATTGTCACCGGAACAAAAAATATTAGTGTCATCTGCAAATAAAATAAATTTCAATATATTTGATACTCTGCAAATGTCGTTGATGTATATTATGAACAGTTTTGGACCCCAACCCCTGAGGTATACTCACAAGTTATGTTCATGTATTCTGATTTATGTTCACCAATTTCAACAAATTGTTGTCGGTTGCTTAAATAATCTCTCACCCAGTTTAATCCCACCCCTCTGATGCCATACCGTTCCAGTTTTATCAGTAAAATATTGTGATCTATGGTGTCAAATGCTTTTTGTAAGTCTATAAATATTCCCACTGCTTGTTTTTTATTGTCCATGCAGTTTGCTATTTCCTCACTTAATTCCATTAGTGCCATAGATGTTGATCTGTCTTTCCTGAATCCATATTGACTGTCATCCAAAAGCTGATGTGTTTCCATGAAACTGTCAAGTCTTTTTGTAAAAAGTAGGGATGCACGATATTGGTTTTTTGAAACCGATACCGATAACTTCCTGCTTCTCAAGACCGATACCGATAACCTTAATAAAAAAAAAGTTACGCCACTAATTATTTTAACGCGATTAACGCATGTGTATTTTTTTTCCTTGGCCGCCCCGTAGTTTCATCATCATCATCTTTTATTTAAGAGACTCTTGGTCCATTATTACAAAACATACAACACTCAAATATAAATTAAAAAAGGCAGTGATACCAATGTTTCCACAGAGGTGACTGGTATCGGACAGCACTGAAACACGGATTTGACAGCAGCATAATGACAGTTATGAGAAACATTCAATCGACAGATGAATTTGTACATTCGATTTCTCAAAAGAGCATGGAACGTGTTTTAACTCGTGCGTTACAGAACATTTCACTTGCACTGCAACCACCTTGGTTTTCTAAGCCGTATACGCAAACAGTCATTATATATGCAACCTGGAGCTTCTTGAGGCTTGCCTTCTTATACTTGACCACAAGGGGGGCAGTATAGAGAGGAGTGCAATAAGCTCTAAAGAGGTTCACCTTAACCTTATCTGAACACCAAGAGAGTTTTCTAGCCAACATGTTGGCTTGCATATATAAGACACACCGCTGTCTATACATGTCATCATCATCAGCCATTTCATCTGTGATGATGTGTCCAGATACTTAGTGTTACAGCAAACAGACAGCACCTGTCCTGACAGGTAGAATGTTGGAAAACAAAGGTTCTTATACCCTTTTTGCTCTGCAGATCATTTCAGAGCGCATCGAAGTTTAAAATACCATCTACAAGCTGATGCTGACAGACCCCGCTCCTGCCGCCCGCTTGTGGCAGACCACACTTCCACGCTCACCGGCAGGCACCGACTGGCCATCTGGAGGACCGGGAGGGGTGTGTGTATGTGTGGCCCGACGCGAGCGAGAGAGAGACCTTACGTGCATTGTTGTTGTTAGCATCTGGTGCTAGCTAGCTGCGCTAACGGATATAAGGAGCTGTTTAAATGAAACAGAGGAGCGACATTTCGCCACAACTGCGCCGAGCACTTGACTTTATGCAGGAAGCCAGACAGTGGGACATTGTACGAGAAGTCAGCACACTCAGCACGGATAGTGCGCAACATGATTGCAGCGTCCAGGCAGCTCCGGTTCGAGCATATGCCTTGAGTTGCACATAGCTCCAACGCCCATTACCACCGACGACATGTTTGTTTACTGTCCTGGCTTCACGGCCCGCACACCATTTACGTCACAGCCAGGCATGAGTTAGGGAGCGCTGGATTTGTGAAGAACTCCCCTCTTCCTAAACCACTATACCACAGTACTGGCAAAACGGGAGGAGCCGAGTGAAAAACAAGCGCCCCTCATCCCCAATCCACCCACACCGCAGTATTTTTTTCTACCCAAAAAAGATATTGTATATTATCGGGGCTATTAATACTGGTATCGGGTTTATCGGGATGACGTCATAATTCCTAATATCGGACCGATAATTATCGTGCATCCCTAGTAAAAAGCTTTTCAAGGATCTTGGAAAACTGAGAGAGCAATGAAACAGGTCTGTAATTTATGTAATGGTGTTTATCCCCAGTTTTATATAATGGTATAACTTTTGCTATTTTCATTTTATTTAGGAATTTACCAGATTGAAAAGACAAGTTAAAGAGATGAGTCAATGGTTCTGCAATTTCTTCAATAATGTTTTTTACTATAATCATATCAATATTATTCCAATCGGTCGAGGATTTGCTTTTACATTTTCGCACAGTATCAATGATTTATTTTTCTTCGACTGGTGTGAGGAAGAAAGAGCTATTGTTTTCATTCAAAAGGTCCGTATTATGGAGTTAGATTTGGGTCAATATTCTAGCGCGTAAAACAAGCTACTCACGAGCGGAAAATGTGCTTTTACACGCGCATAAAATGACCCTCGCGCGCAGATTAAACCCCCGCGGGCGCAGAGAGAGACAGCCCTCTTGCTCGCTCGCGGGAGTATCAGCCTTGCGGAGTCTGTCTACGCGCGCATGAAATGTTTCTGGCACTTTGGGGCGGAGCCACTGGACTTTGATTGACAGCTGCCAGGAAACCCGGAGTTGCCAGGTTTGATAAATGCCTGAACTACCAAGAGCTGAGGAGTAACGGCAGCAAAATCAGTTGGACGAGATTGAATGGTAAAGTTGTCCATAAAAAACTATTATATTCGTAAAGTGTACAGCTTATATATATATATATATATATATATATATATATATAAAAAAACTATATATATTAGCTGTACACTTTACGAATATAATAGTCTATATATATATATATAAATAAATTAGGGCCGGGACTCGATTAAAACAATTAATCTAATTAATTAGAGGCTTTGTAATTAATTAATCGAAATTAATCACATTTTTAATCACATATAAATATTTGACCTGAGAACAGTGAGAAGCAATTTTTTTCACATGGATTTTAGTATACCATTAGGCGCATTCACACCGCAGTGCTTTTCCCACAAAGGTTCATGAGAACTTAGTTCATGAGAACTCTTTGAACCTGAGGGAGGATTAGGCAAATGAAGCCGCTGACGTCACTTGTTCTTCTTCTGCTTTGGGTTTACTGGCAAGCTGCAAACCACTTCACGGCGTATACTGCCGCCCCAAAGTCCCCGGAGTTGGGGACTGGCTTCAGTAGAAGCTGCTGGGAGTCCCAGCAGCTTCTACTGAAGCCTTCCGAGTAAATCGCCAGAACGCCGACACCTCCTCATCTCCACCGCTCCCATGTTTTATTTTGTGTTGCCATAAGTTAGTCTCTCTGCGTTTCTGCGCTGGGCTAATGCTAATAATGCTAATGCGAGGATAATAAAATGGCGGCTTCACAAACTTTTTGGGAGTTTTACGGGGCGTGGTTTGCAATCCGCCCAGCCAATCAGACATATAGCTCTTTTCTCACAAGAGAGCCGTACGAAAGTCCCTGCTCTCTAGCAGCTCTCTGCTCTCTAGCAGGGACTTTCGTGGGGGTAAAAAGGTTATCATGAACTAATTTTAGTACCAGCTCTTTTTGGTGTGAACGCGATAAAAGAGACTAACGTCCACGCTAGCTTCCACGCTAGCTGCTATATGTTTTGCATTGAGGTGATACTTGAGGCTTGATGTGCTGCGGTGATATGCGAATTCCTTTTTGCATAATTTGCACACAACCGTGCTCTTATCGACGCTTCCATCCGTCCGTTTTTTTAAAACAACATTTCCCACTGTTGTTCACTGTGGTTTGTTGTTGTCTGAAGTCATGAACGTTAGTTGGTGCTCCAGTATAATCGGTACGCCTGAAACTCATCCAGTGAGAAAACGTTTCCGCGGTGCAAAATAAGTGCGATTTAAAATGCGTTAATTTTTTTAGCACGTTAATTTTTGTGTAATTAATTAATCTTAATTAACGCGTTAAAGTCCCGGCCCTAATATAAATATAAATTAATTTTATATAAAACAATATATTTTTGAGTGGGCTGTATCTGTCGAAAATTGCTAGCTACTGTCTGCTGTACACTCTTAGAAGGGATGTGGCAAAAATGACACAATATGTGTTGAATTTCAACACACCTACAGAGTGTGCTCAGGGACAACACGTGTTGTGTTTATTCATGTGTAAATCATTTTTACACACAAAATGTGTTACATGCCCCTAACACACAATGTGCACATTTGACACATTGTGTGTCATAAATGTGTAACCAAGATGAACACACTCATTTGTTATTTCTGCACATTTCTGTTATATTTCTTTAACCAGAATTAACATTTGATTGTGTTATATCTGCACATTGTGTGTCAATGACGATTACTGGAAGTACCAGGTGGTGGATATGGTTTTTATTCAAAAAATCGAATGCAAGAATACATTCATTGGACATTTATTTATAAGGATTTCATTAGCACAATATGTCATTAAGAAAATAATTGTTAACATTTAAAAATATTAATATTTTTCTAATTCATCAAATGTTGACAGAATAGATCATTCATAAAATCACACCTAAAAAAACCTTATACCTTGGTTAAAACAAACTTAATCTTCAGCAAACTTGTTGTAAATGACTTTCAGCTGAGGGAATATAGTGATGAGATTCTTCACAAGGACCACCTTTTCAGTGTTGGATGGATAATTAAGGATAAAAATGAATGACAAGTGAGCTATTTATTTTTTATTTTTCAAAAAGAATACAACAGTTCTAGCATACAAATATTACAAATGCGTGATAATAAAGCAATTGGTTATAAAGAATGTCCTTTTGTATCAAGCAAATAAAAAAACAATTTTTACAACCAATTATATTTATATATATATATATGCAATTTTCGACAGATACAGCCCACTCAAAAATATATTGGTTTTTTTAGGCCATGCACTGTGAGTTTGTTTGTGTCTCTCTCTGCATTGTTTCACAGGACAGTTTTTGTCATAAAGTGCTTTAAAGATGTTTAGAAATTCATCATAGGCCTTGTCAATATCGTCTCTCTAATATACTACCCTCCAATTCTGCTTTAGTAAATCATTCTTAAATGCAATTATGTTATCTTCAGTTCTCAATCTTTTGCATTTGAAATGGCTGGCCTTATAGTTCATTCCTTTATACACATAGATTGCTACACCCCCTCCACTCTTATTCCTTCTGTTTGTATAATTCAGTTCGTAGTCATCCATCTCAAAGTCCACACCTTTCTCAGTACTGATCCAGGTCTCTGATATTGCTATGATGTTGAATGGGTTCTTAAACTGACTTAGATATTCTTTAATGTTGAGGAAGTTGGCATATAGACTTCTGCTATTGAAGTGGATAATTGATATGTTCTCTTCTGATTGACACGTTACATTGAATTGCTCTTCTGTGAAATAGTTGCAGCTGTTGTTGATATTGTTCAGTAAGTTGTTTACTGGATCAATGTCATTTTCCATGTCCGGTGCTTTATGCTCTGTATATGCACAAGTTTCTAGTCTTGATGGAGATATGTGTATTATCTGGAATTGTCATGGTTGTGTTTTATTTTCGTTACCTTGTCTGATTTGTTTCATTGGTATTTTTCCAGTTCCTCCAGGTCCCTGATGATTAACACTTTGGCTTGTTCTGGTGATCCGTTAAGCTTGATGAAGATTTTGCAGTTTGCAGTCCATGTTGATTGTATTTTTTTGCTGTTTCTCAGGAATCGGGCCTTTCTGGCGATCTCAGCATTCTTTTAGTGAGGTGTTCATTCAATATATGTAACCCAAATGTCCCGTAGCCTCTCTGAACACCATGGGGACTCCTGCGTTGTGTTTGTTATTGGTGATGGGATGTTATGCAGAGGGGTGGAAAACAGGACACAGCAGATCGGATTGCGTGGTGGTGGAGACGCTGAGTAAGTAGCGATTTATTCTTCACAATGGCAGCTCTTCTGACCACACCTTTTGCGGAGTGAATATAAACATTAGCGCATTAGCTACATGCTAACCAATACAATAACCAAATAAACAGACAAAACATAAACATCTCACTCCCAAACATACACAAACGGGTAAATATAAACATTTTAAACTAACCCATTAATTAAATAAATTGAATGTTTGGACGTTTTTAACATAATAATGTGTACAATTATTTGCCGCCATTAACACTGCTCACCTTTTGCGGAAGTGAATATAAACATTAGTGCCAAGATGGCGGCCGCACCCAGAACAACAAGAGAAATACGGTGTCCCACAATGGACAAAAAACAACAATTTGCTGCGCAACAGCAACACCTAGTGGCCTGTCAAGGCTGTTACCTTACATATACATCCGAGCCCTTAAGCCGTCTTCCCTGTTTCAGAAGTTCAGTTTTATGTTTTCTGTTGGCAAACCTTATTATTACTTGCCGGTTTATCAGTTTTATTTCTCCGTGGTAGCGGGGTGACAGGCCTCGATGTTGTCGCCTGTCAATCTCTATTCCCTTGGTGTTGAGGAAGGCCGTCACCTGTAGCTCCCACAGATGTAGCATTCTCCTCGCTTGTGTCCCCTCCGGTCATCCTCGTCGCCGCTCGAGCGTACTGAGCGGGGGTTTCGTCTCCAGTCCAGTGATTATGATGTTGTTAATTCGGGTGTATTGTTCCAGCTTCATCCACCCGATTTTCCAGCGAGAATATCCTCTTTTCTTTTTTCGGAGTTTTCTAGCCTCAGGGCTTTTAACTTCCTCCACCAGGCTCATAATTGCTGTCTTACAACAGATACCTCCTCCGTCAACATGTCTAACGATCGTTTAATGTCGTCAACCTCCTCAGCATGCGGAGGAATCTTTGTTGGTGGCATTGCGTTTTGTTTAGGATTATTATATACGGAGAGAACGAGGAAATGTTAGTTTTGCTCTCTGTCTCTCAGCCCTCCTTTAAGTTAGTTAAATCAGGTTCATGTTATATGTTTCATGTTTAGTTGATAGCAGTGGCGGTTCTAGACATTTTACATGGGGTGGCAAAGGGGGGGCAAGAGATCATGCCAGGGTGGCATGGGAGGGCGGGCAGTACGTGGCATTTGATACTGTATATATAACCTATTTATTGTTAAATCATGCCCTAACACAAGTGTTCTTAATGCACAAGAGAAACAAGGTGTTCAAACAAACAAACAAATATAGTATAAAACAGCAGAAAATACTCATGATACCCTATAATTCTGTTTACTGTAAGTACAGTAAAAGTACTTGGTTATAAACACAAATACATCACCCATCTCTTAAGAGAGCTAAATGTGACCTGTGCAGCAACACATTTCAATACATATTTGTCAATACTAAGAACTGCTAGATTGTGCTGCTGTAATGGAATATATGCAAGGAAAATAAGAACATACCATGTGGTCCAGCTGGAGTCTCATCTGCCTCCTGATCCCTGCCTCTGTCCCTCTTTCTGACACTTCATCTTTATTCCTCACATACATTTATTCTTCTTCACTAATGTCTTCATCTCCTCCTGGCTTCCTCCTGCTCTGACCCTCCTGGTCTCTTCATCTCCTCCTCTTCCTCCTGGTCTCTTCATATCCTGCTCTGACCCTCCTGGTCTCTTCATCTCCTCCTCTTCCTCCTGCTCTGACCCTCCTGGTCTCTTCATCTCCTCCTGGCTTCCTCCTGCTCTGACCCTCCTGGTCTCTTCAGCGTACTCTCTTTTCCTTTTCCTGTTCATCCTGATCACTTCTCAGATATGTCTTTTTGTTGTTGTTGAATCACTCCAGCTACTCTGGCCTGCATGAGTCTACTTGTGAAAAGCACTGGTACAAATGCTTGTAACTTACATCTTATAAGCAACCTGATCTCACCAGAATGCGTGACTCCACCACGACTCCTTAACACCGCATTGCGTGGTGGAGTCACGCATTCTGTTACATTTACGTGTCTGCACCATGCAAAAAACCCCAATGTAAAGTGAATGAGGCTCTTTTGTCGTGGTGCACACACGCATTTCTACAACGTCCCGCAGTGAGCTTTTATTCTATAAAACATTTTTAAAATCTACTTTATAGCTTGTAGTAACTCACGGGAGGCTTCTTTTATTTTATTTGTATTCATAATAATTTTTATTTTTCGTCAGAATGTATTATGGTGCATTAGTTACGAATTTTTGTTCTCCAAAAACAGTGCATTGTGTGTAATACAACTGTGATTTTTATTAAATTAGTTAGTTTGTAAGGAAGACCAGAGCTTCAGCTGTGTCAATAGATTGTTCCCTTTAGTTAACGTTATTTAAAAGATAATGATCATGTCCCCTTTATTGTATTACGAGCGTCCATTCCCATTGGATAACGGAGAATTTTACACCCGGAAGTGAGTATTCTCCTTACTGTCGATTGATTTGTACAGTTATATCTGCACTACTCATCAACTCAAAAACACCAGATATCCTTGTTAATTACACACCATTGATTGGTTTTAAATTATGTGCAATGCTTTTGTATTTTCCCCCTTCAATTCGGAGAGAGAAACGAATATTTGTTCGGAGTTTTTGGATGGCAGGAAGACACTACACTACCCAGAATCCCTCAGCTATCGTTTGGGACTACACCAATGTGCTTAGCTTGACAAACCCCGTGATCAGTCCCCAAGCTCTGTGATTGGATGTGGAGTGGCAGTGGTGAAGTTTACTGGAGCGTCAAAAAGCACCTTGAAATGGAATGAAACCCATCGACGGCACACTATTCAAAACAGGAATCGAACGTGTCCTATCCCCCCACCCCTTAGGTCACAGGCTCCTCCAACAGTGCAACACAATAAAACAGATACACAGAAAAAATAGTGAAATAGTGCAATAAGAGTCTATATACAAGTGATTGGAATCTTTTTTTATTTTTATTTAACCTTTATTTAACCAGATAAAAGCATTGAGATACAATCTCATTTTCAATGCTGACCTGGCCAAGAAGGCAGCAACGTTACACATAACACACACATATAAAAGAGAACATAACTAAGAAAACAAAAGACAAAAAAGCAGTCACTACATTGTGAATATGATATATTAGATAAATAATTTCTAAGTAGCAGCCAGATGAATGTTATGGATGTTGTTTCTAAGTTCAGGTGTTTAATAGTCTTCTGGCCTGTGGGATGAAGCTGTCTCTGAGTCTGGTGGTTTTAGTCCGGATGCTGCGATACCGCCTGCCAGACGGCAGCAGACAGAACAGTTAACGTGGTGTTTTTACTCCACTACATTTATTTTAGTTACTTTACAGATTCTGATTAATGATGTGAAATATAAACAACCCTTAAATCAGACTTTAGTTACACCTGAGTAAAATTCAGTGAAGGTGATTGTCAAGTGCCAACAATCAGGAGAGATATTTGATAGTTGGTGCTTGAGAAGACTAAACATTTATCTGCAGTTCCGTATAAAGCATATTCATTACTCGTTATTCTCTAATCGTTCATTAAAGACTGTATATAATTGCTATTTTGCACATCCCTTTCAAGATTTCAAGATTTTTAAAGGTTTATTGACATATCATATACACAACTACGGTGTAGTTATGCAATCAATGCAAAACTTGGGTCACAGGTTCCTCAACAGTGCATTACAAGACATCTATCAATATGTGTGTACCTCCACCATTAAACTGTCAAATTCTGCACATTTATTATTCTATCTAACATCTTATAAGAATATAATAAATATGTATAATATCGGTTAAAATAAGTGCTTCAACATAGTTAACATTGCAGGAAAGTTGATTGTCAAGTTCCAAAACAAACCATGCAATATATTAGACGTTAAGTACTTTGTCAGGCTTAATAAGTATCTGTAGATAGAGATACCCCCAAAGCTTTTTTCTTATTTAAAAGAAGACCTTAGCCTAAAGTATTCTTTAATGTTTAAATAAAGCCTTATTAGTTTGTTTGTTTTGCACATCCTCCTATCAGGCACTAAACTGTTTTATTGTAGATATTATTTACAGTATCTTCTATATATTTTCTATTCTATATTTATATCATTGACCTTCTACTTTCCCACTATTTTGTATGTACTCTTAATATTTAAATGTTTTCATCAAATATAACACATTCAAAAGTGCTTTACAAAAATGAAAGACGTTAAGAAAAAGGCATTTTAATCTACCTGCATTGCAATTACTCCAAACGTGTAATAACGTGCTTTAACCAGTAGGTGGTTTGGGTTAAAAAGCTGTCAAGTTTACAGTGTTAACAAAATAAAATATACTGCTGTTTCCGGTTTAGTTTACGACGGATATATTTTGTTATTGTTTTGATATTTGTAACATAAAAGCGATGGAAAAACCCCACAGCAACACAGAAAGTATGGTCTTAACATGACCCAGCGGTCTAGTAGTTAATAAAAAACAATAATATCAAAACAGATTATTACTACTAACTTTATTGTGAAATTAAAACAGAACGGTAAAATAATAGTTTCCGGTCTATTCTGATGCTCGATCTCTGTAGATAAATAAAGAACTACGATAGATGTGTAATATGTAATGCAGCCAAACCATTTATTACAATGCATTCATGTGATGACTTTCAAAGAGTAAAGCAAGCACTGCTGAATAAAGTATGATTTTATCTTTTACGAAACGTCATTCATATGGAATGCAGTTGGATGTCAACCAATCACAGAGCTTGAGGACTGATCACGGGGTTTGTCAAGTTTAGCACATGGTGTAGTCCCAAACGATAGCTGAGGATTCTGGGTAGTGTCTGCCATCCAAAAACTCCGAAAAAATATTCGTTTCTCCGAATCGAAGGGGAAAAATACAAAAGCATTGTAGACAATTTAAACCAATCAATGTTGTGTAATTAACAAGGATAATCTGGTGTTTTTGAGTTGATGAGTAGTGCAGATATCACTGTAAAATCAATCGACAGTAAGGAGAATACTTACATACTTGTCAAATTCTCCGTTATCCAATGGGAATGGACGCTCGTAATACAATAAAGGGGACATGATCATTATCTTTTAAATAACGTTAACTAAAGGGAACAATCTATTGGACACAGCTGAAGCTCTGGCCTTCCTTACAAACTAACTAATTTAATAAAAATCACAGTTGTATTACACACAATGCACTGTTTTTTGAGAACAAAAATTCGTAAATAATGCACCATTACGGAGCCCTGGAGGGTTCATAGAGAGAAAAATAAATAAAACGTGGCCACGTTTTACTTTCTCGTGCGCACGCTTTAGTAACTCGTGCGCACGAGTTACTAAAGCGTGCGCACGAGTTAATAAAGCATGGCCTCGTTTTATTTAAATTGAGGGATTCCTGTCCGTGACTCACAGTATCTGCTGCCCACAGCTGTTTTATAGAAGGAATACCTCCTTCACTTTATGAAATCTCTGCGGCACCAGTGGCCTGTACTACGAAGCAGGATTTGCTATTTACACTATTCATTCATGAAGTATGACGCTGCGCTGTCAGCACGCGTCTCCATATTTGTGATTGGTCAAATGTTGCTAACCCCGTCCCTTTCACGTGAACGCGCTCACAGCCGGACAGAGAAACCCTGGTTGATTTACTGAGTTGATAACCAGCTTCGTAGGACCGCTTATCGACATCGCGTTTGTTAGGGTTAGTTAAGCCGGGTAAATCGAACATGTCCAAGTCCAGGGTCTGTTGAACTGGCTTCGTCGTACAGGGCACTGGAGGCAGTAACGTGTAACTCAGCAGAATCTGAGAAGAGCAGCACCAGCTGCAAAGAGCTGTGCCTTTTACTGTTTACTTCACTGCGTTTCCTTTCATTAGAACCGCTGAATAGAGATCGAGGCTGCTACGTTTAACCACACACACCTATACACACATCGAACTACCAGAGTATTCTCCCTCGTTTTATGAAGGAGATGTCCTGTCACCGGGGCGCATGATGTGTGTGTGTGTGTGCTCAGCTCCGCTCTGTGTGCGTGTTCGTGTGTATCCGACACCACCGGCATTTGTTTTCAAATTACCACGAACAGTACTTTAAACAAATCTGGTTCCCCATAGTTAAGTGTATTCCCAAGTGAAAGAAATGTGTTTAATCTTAATCTCGATGTGCTATAGTCCTGCCGGAGTGCATTTTTTCTCTCTATGAACCCTCCAGGGCTCCGTACACCATAATACATTCTGACGAAAAATAAAAATTATTATGAATACAAATAAAATAAAAGAAGCCTCCTGTGAGTTACTACAAGCTATAAAGTAGATTTTAAAAACGTTTTATAGAATAAAAGCTCACTGCAGGACGTTGTAGAAATGCGTGTGTGCACCACGACAAAGAGCCTCATTCACTTTACATTGGGGTTTTTTGCGTGGTGCCGACACGTAAATGTAGCAGAATGCGTGACTCCACCACGCAATGCGGTGTTAATATGGAGTCAGATTTGGGTCAATATTCTTGCGCGTAAAACAAAAAGCATAAAATGACCCTCGCGCGCAGATTAAACCCCCGCGAGCGGCTCTGCGCACGCGAACGGCTCTGCGCTCGCTCGCGAGAGAGACAGCCCTCTTGCTTGCTCGCGGGAGTGTCAGCCTCGCGGAGTCTGTCTACGCGCGCGTGAAAAGTTTCTGGCACTTTGGGGCGGAGCCACTGGACTTTGATTGACAGCTGCCAGGAAACCCGGGGTTGCCAGGTTTGATAAATGCCTGAACTGCCAAGAGCCGAGCAGTGACGGCAGCAAAATCAGTTGGACGAGATTGAATGGTAAAGTTGTCCATAAAAAACTATTATATTCGTAAAGTGTACAGCTACTATTCAATCTCGTCCAACTGATTTTGCTGCCGTCACTGCTCGGCTCTTGGTAGTTCAGGCATTTATCAAACCTGGCAACCCCGGGTTTCCTGGCAGCTGTCAATCAAAGTCCAGTGGCTCCGCCCCAAAGTGCCAGAAACTTTTCAAGCGCGCGTAGACAGACTCCGCGAGGCTGACACTCCCGCGAGCAAGCAAGAGGGCTGTCCCTGTAAAAGCACATTTTCCGCTCGTGAGTAGCTTGTTTTACGCGCGAGAATATTGACCCAAATCTGATTCCATCTATCAAGGAGTCGTGGTGGAGTCACGCATTCTGGTGAGATCAGGTTGCTTATAAGAGTATAATACATACGTATAATATCAGTTAAAATAAGTGCTTCAACATACAGTAGTTAACATTGCAGGAAAGCAATATATTAGTACTTTGTCAGGCTTAATATTTATACCCCCAAAGCTTTTTTCTTATTCAAAATAAGACCTTAACCTAAAGTATTCTTTAATGTTTAAATAAAGCCTTATTAGTTTGTCTGTCTGTGTCTCCTATTAATATCTAATAATACAAATTATACATTTCAATAACGTGCTTTAGCCACCAGGTGCCCCTGTATCAGCTGTGCGCCGTTATGGTGTAAATATACCAATATACTGATTCGATCAAATATAAAAGTCAGCCGAATTAGTGTTGAAACTGCAAGGACTTCCGGTCCGACACAGAGATGGAAGCATAGAGCAACACGCTCCCGACCCAAAATATCTAAAAACACTGTCCGAACAACGCAATCCAACTCTCTGAGAGCATTTAAATCAACGGGGAAATATCGGACTAACGAAAAATGTCCAGAAAGGGAAAGAAAATCAATACCCAAAGTAAAAAGCACGACGAGGAAGAAATCGATCAGCTGTCTCAAGCAAGCAACAGCATGGATGATGACAAGCAGCCAGATGACGCAGATCACAGCGGGGAGGCTAATATGAGTTTAATTCTAAAAGAGCTGCGAGACTTTAGAAAAGACTCCTGCCAACAACTCAATGGAATAAAGGAAGACATCAATACAATTAACAAAAGAATGGAGGAAGCAGAGGAACGAATTGACGCAGCGGAGACCAGGATCCAGTCATGGGAAGAGGTGGTGACAGGCCTAGTGAAGCTACAGGTACAGACCGAGGCTAAACTGACGGACCTGGAGGGACGACCACGGCGCGAGAACATAAGGATCTACGGAGTAGAGGAAGGTGCAGAAGCCATGTCGACATCTGTGATCGCTTTTGTGGAAGAGCTACTAGTTAAAGGCCTGGAACTGACCCCCTCTACGCTACAGATCGAGAGGGCGCACCGTGCGCTCGGCCCCAAACCTCCGGCAGAGGCCTCACCGAGATCACTGGTGGTGAAATTCTCAAGTTTTAAAATGAAAGAAGACGTAATCAAAAAAGCCTGGCAGAAAAAGGGTTTTTATTTCAAAGAAAAAAAGGTCAACGTGGACCACGATTACGCACCTGAATTGCAGAGAAGGAGAAGGCAGTATGCGGAAGCCAAATCGGCACTTAAGGAAAGAAACATAAGATTCCAGAGCCCATTCCCGGCCAGATTAAAAGTGTTCTATGAGGACAATCCAGTGGTCTACAACTTGGCTGAGGAGGCAACAGCAGACATTCTGAAGAGAGGGATACCAGTGACTGTCCTGCAGAACCCAAGCTCGTTAATGGACCAGATTAACCGGCTGACCTGGGAACCCAGCAGAAAGCGAGGAGATCAACTGCACCCGAGCTCCAAGTTACACTTCAAGGAACGGCTTCGAAGCTTTCGACATCGGGATACCTGATAAGTAGCACTGAGACTATTTTCTTTTTTTCTTCCTTCCTCCTTGCCTTTACTATTATTATGTTCCTCTCTACCCAAAGGTTGAGATCAAACTGAATAGAACGCTTATACCACGGGCACATGTGGGCACATTTCGGGTCGGTTTGCTACCCTCTGTATTTTATGGACCTATGTATCAGCTTAAGGGCTGAAGAGGGCCCCCTTCCATCACTAAGAGGAAGAGACTTTCCCTCCACATTCCAACACTCCAAGGCACAATATGTGGCCTTAAATCTGGAAGTCAATGTCATTTATGTTTGTGGATATTATTTTGTGAAATTTTTTTTGGTTATAGTTTTGTATTTTATTAATGTTATATATACAACAGGGGATGTTGGAAATGATTTAAATGTAGGAACTCATGGATTTAAAATAAAGGCAAATAATCAGCATGCAGAGTAAAGGGTCAATTAAAGTAATTACATACAATGTGAACGGTCTGGGAAACCCAATTAAAAGGAATAAAGTCATGTCAAAATTAAAAAGAGATGGAGTTGAAATAGCACTCCTTCAGGGGAGTTGAAATAGCCCTCCTTCAGGAGACTCATCTAACAGAACAGGAACACCAAAAACTTAAAAAGTGGAACTTCAGTTCATATTCATCCTCATACAGAAAGGGATCCAGGAGGGGCGTAACAATCTTAATCTCCAGTAAATTAAACTTTGAATGCACATGTAAAAAAAAGGACAAAGATGGGAGATATGTACTGATTCGGGGAAATTTGGAGGGTACTTTAGTTACCCTCCTGAATGTATATGCCCCCCCGGGATCTGAATGGTCATTTTACAAACACATTTTTGAAATAATAACATTGGAGGCCCAAGGAATTCTAATTTGTGGGGGAGATTTCAATGTTAGACTTAACCCAACTTTAGATACATCAAAACCCCTTCCCTCAGGAGGGAAAAAAATCACCAAGAACATTACATTGATCTTGGAAGACCTAGGGCTCTCAGATATATGGCGAGACCTAAATCCGTCTACGAAAGATTTTACCTTTTACTCACATCCACACTCAGTATACTCAAGGCTCGATTATCTGTTTATGTATCAGAAAGATTTTTACAGGGTCCAAAATTGCAGTATAGGGACCATGGACTTATCAGACCATGCCCCGGTCTCCATGGCACTAAATCTAGGACTAGAAAGGAAAAGCACAATCTGGAGATTGAACACAGGAATTCTTAACCAAATTAGGCCTCAAATCAGGACCCATATAAAAGATTATCTGAACGACAATGACAATGGAGAAGTGTCCCCAATAATCTTGTGGGATGCATGCAAAGCTGTCCTAAGAGGACAAATAATTGGCTATTCCTCAAACATAAATAAGCAAAGAAAAGAGAAAACAAATCAGCTTCAAACAGAACTAAAACATCTAGAAAATATACATAAGAAAACCCTAAATACAAAAACTAAAATGGAAATAGATAAAAAAAAGAACGAACTCCATGAAATCCTCTCTAACGACATAAAAAATAAAATGATCTTTCTAAAACAAAGTTACTATGAGGTAGGAGGTAAATCAGCAAAACGATTGGCTTACAAACTAAAAAAACAACAGGTAGAAAACACAATTTACAAAATAAAAGACCCTGAAACAAGTATTATACATAGTCATCTAAAAGACATACAACAAACGTTTGTCTGTTTCTATAAAAACCTATACACACAGCCTAAAATAGATAAAACCAACATCAGGAGTTTCCTTGACTTGATCACTTTCCCTAAAGTGAGGGATGAGCAAAATCACAATTTAATTAGAGAAATTACGGGAAAATAAATAGAAAAGGCAATCGCTGATTTAAAACCCAATAAAGCCCCAGGCCCAGACGGTTTCCCTTCTGAATGGTACAGGGAAATGATGGATCTACTGATCCCAACAATGAGGGATGCTTTTAACCACGTGCTTCAGACAGGTATAGCTCCCCCCTCATGGGCAGTAATCTCCCTGATACCAAAGGAAGGGAAAGACAAATGTGACTGTGGAAGCTATCGCCCAATTAGTGTGCTAAATCAAGACTATAAGATCTTTACCCACATTTTGGCAAAAAGACTCGAAGAAATCCTCCCTCGGATAATAAATCTAGATCAGACAGGATTTATCAAACAACGGCAAACTCAAGATAATATCCGCAGAACTCTACATATAGTTGAACATATATCCAAAAACAAACTCCAGGCAGTACTTTTGAGCCTTGATGCAGAAAAAGCCTTCGATCGAGTTAATTGGAAATTCCTATACCAAGTTCTTGAAAAGTTTGGCTTTCACAAGACATTTATTAATACTGTTCAAGCATTGTACGACAACTCTTATGCAAGAATAAAAATAAATGGAGCCATATCAAATTCTTTCAACCTTGAGAGAGGGACACGACAGGGATGTCCAATTAGCCCTCTGTTATTCGCAATTTATATCGAAGCTCTGAGTTTGGGGGTTACTCAAAATAACAATATTACCGGCATAAAAGTATATGGCCAGGAACATAAATTATCATTATTTGCTGATGATATATTAATATACCTGTCAAACCCAGATGAATCATTCTTGAATTTACTGACCTTTTTGGATACTTATAGGTCTGTCTCAGGGTACAAACTCAATATAACAAAAACCCAAATACTGAGCTTTAATTACAAGCCAAGCCAACATATAAACTCGACCATTGTTCTTAATTGGGAACTGGACCACTTAAAATATCTGGGAGTAAACATTTCTAAAGATTCAGAGGACTTGTATACACTAAATTTCAACCCTCTAAATCAGAAAATAAAAGAAGACATAAATAGATGGAACTTGATCCCAGTGCTGAGCTTTGAATCTCGAATAGAATCAGTGAAAATGAACATCCTACCTAGACTTTTATACCTTTTCCAGAATCTACCAATTGAAACAAGCAGTTTAACGAATGGGATAAAACCATATCAAGGTACATTTGGCCAGGGAAGAAACCAAGGATTAGATTCTGTACTCTTCAACTAGCAAAAAACAAGGGAGGAGTAGCCCTCCCCTGCTTGAAGGACTACTATATATCAGCCCAATTAAGAAGCTTGTTCTGCTGGTGCAAGCCAGACTACAGAGCTAGATGGAAAGAAATTGAGAATAATGTATCAGGAGAAGTACCAATCGAGGCAAGGTTAGGGGATAAAAAACATATTAAAAACTTACTGGAAAAAGATAACCGCTGGATCAACCTCTCTTTAAAACTATGGCTGAGGGCCATCACCAGGAGTGACTTGCTGGAGGAAATGAAGATATTAAGATGGTGCTCACATGATCTTGATTTCACCCCAAGTAAGCTAGATACAACATTTAAAGGCTGGGCCAAACATGGCCTTACTTCATATTGCACATTTTTCAGCAAAGGAACTATGTTTGATTTTCAAACATTAAAAACGATATGGATTGAATAACGGTGATTTTTTTAGATTTCTACAGGTACGCCATTACTTAAATAGTTCCCTGTCAGACAGCCAGAAGGCCCTTGAAAACCCTTTATTAATAGTTTTCACCAGTGCATACACATCAGACACAGGGATGAAAGTAATCTCCAAACTTTACCAAGCTCTTCAAGATATTAAAAAGGAAAATACTTTCTATATAAAACACAAATGGGAAAACGAAACAAAAAAACCCATCCCTGACGAAGTTTGGACAAGCTACTGTACTTTTCAATGGAAGATCTCTAGCTCAGGCACCTACAGAATGTTTAGTTGGAAGATGCTGAGCAGGTATTTTTTCAGCCCTGCCCAGTCATCACATCAGCTAGGGCCCCCCAGCTGCTGGAGGAAATGTGGTTCTCAGTTAGCACATCACTACCATTTGTTTTGGACTTGCCCTTTAATAGTAACTTTTTGGCAAAAGATCCATGTAGAAATTGATATAATACTACAGGAAAAAATCCCATTAAACTGGGACGAATTTCTATTTGGGCTCGTACATTCAATCCCTTCAAACTTAAAAACAAAACAATTATTTGGAATTCTTACTGTTGCAGCAAAAAAAGCAATAACTAGAAAATGGCTCAAAGCAGACATCCCCTCTCTTGACAACTGGTATGACAAAATCCATGAAATCTATATCATGGAAAGAATCACTTTCTCAATGAGGCTACAGGAAAACACATTTGAGGAAATATGGAAAAAGTGGAGAATTTACATATCCCAAAGACGACCATCCCTTGTTTGACTGTTCCTATACACCGATTGAATGTATATAGATGTGTATGTATGGACACATGTATGTGTGTGTGTATTGTATGCATATACAGTGATTCCCGCAGAAATGAAATATACTTTGGGGGAACGACTCGGGGTGGGGGGGGGTGCGTGAAAAAAAATCTCCTCAGAAATCTCTCAAAAATGTAGGAGCGGGGCTAGTCCTGGTGGGCTACCCAGGCTGAGTGACAAGGTGGCATCCAGGAAACTGAAATTTGCAGGTCACTGCCATCGACACCAGGAACTTCCAGCTGGCAAGTTAGTACTCTGGGAGCCAACACACGGGCACCGACCAAGAGGGCGCCCCACGCCAACATACGTGGAGGTGCTGAGGAAGGATGTGGGGGTGGAAAGCTCCACAGAGCTGGCCGGGTGTATGGAGGACCGTGAGGATTGGCGAACCCGTTGGCAAACTCGTCTAAGGATGACCTAGTAGTAGTAGTCCTTGATTGGCTCAAGTTCACACCTTTTTAGGGGCGGGGCTAGTGATGTTGTCCCGGGGATGCTTAGGAGTTGATAAAGGAGATAATCCCACTGACGTCATCATTTGATTCCAAAAGTGGGTCTGGACTCGCGCCCATAGAGGCTGTTTACCAGTATAATGGCTCCCCCCAAAGTATAATTTATGGGTGGCTCCCCCCAAAGTATAATTTATGGTTTTTTAAGTTTTTTTTACTCACTGAGCACTCATTGCCACCAATGCAAATGCAAATGAGTGCTCACTTAGTAAAAAAAAAACAAAAAACACACAAATTATACTTTGGGGGGAGCCATTATACTTTGGGGGCCCCCCAAAGTATTAACATGCTGTGGGAATCACTGATATATGCATGTTGATATGAATGCATATGTACATGTGTAGACATTTGCTATTTCAAACAACCCCTGTGTACTTTTTCGTTTTTATTTTATTTTGACTAATTTTGTTTGCTATTTCATTTGTCACTTTCGGGTCTCTAAAAATATATGATTTGAAAAACTGTACTTGTATTATAATGTGACCCCAAATAAATAAAGAATTAAAAAAAAAAGAAACTGCAAGGAGACTTATATTGTGAAGAGAAATTGAAGATTTTGTTTCATTGCTGATATATTTATGATTCACGTCACATATTCAGTTTCGGCTGCAGTTTTTCCTGTTTGTCTAGAAGTCTTCTCATCAGGGCTCTATAAATAGCGAACTACGGCAGATATGTAATATGTAATGCAGCCGAAACGTGTATTACAATGCCGTTATGTGATGACCTCCAAAGAGAAAAGCAAGCAAACTCGGAATAAAGTATTATTTTATTTTTAAAAAATGTTTCCGTTTTACACATCAACAGGAAGTCCGGTTAACTAAAATGTCCGTGCGGAAAAATACCCCAACCCATAGATCCGGGTGAATAATGTCAATCACCACATTACACACATCCCTTCACATTTACATTTTAATTTACATTCAAGTATTTCGTGAGGCCTTCTAATTTAAAAAAATATATAATTAGGGTTGTAGTTGAAGAGTTTGTAAATTATTGCGCAATCACTTAATCTCACAACGGCACGTCCATTAATACAGATACAGATACAGATTTCAGTATTCTGAGCCCCTACTCTCCCCATAACTGACGGCAACAAAAGTCCTACATTATTCAATTAAAATGAAGAAGTAAAAACAATAAGTGTGGCTTGATATTGAGTAAGAAAAAGGTTGATAAACGCTGTGAGAATGGATCTTCAGGTATTCGCTCGCGATCTCAAGTCGTCTACAACATACGTTTAGGGAGCTATATAGAAGCCTATGGACATCCCGGAAAGTTGAAAATGTACGCTAAGGGCCGCCCCCCCTTGCGTTGGAAAAAGCAGACACGGGGGATTTGACATAACATCAACATAGGCCGACCTGGGAGTGAGGATGTGTTCGAATAAGTCTAGTACTTGTATGTATGTGTCCTGCATTGGTACATATTTTTTGATGTCTTTGATGTGATGTCTATTCTTTATTTGCAGGTCCCATTGTTATTGTTATTATTATTATTATCATTATACGCCGCTTTCCACCTTCTTCTCCAGTAGGACTCAGATGAGGGTGGTGCACTTTTCCTTTTCCTTATACATGTGATGTTTTGGTGTTGTAGTTTTTTTGTTGTTGTTTTGTTTCTTTCCGTTAACCGTCAAGTGGGAAATAAGTATTTTTTGTGTTTCTCTTATTATCCTAAGATATTGTTATGTTTGACTGTGAATACGTTTGGCTGTGAAAAAGAAATATGAAGGACAGACCATCTATTTCTATTTATTTATTTTATTTTAGAAAGGGGCAGGTAATAGGCTATAAGATTTTTTTCTTCTCCCTGCTCCTTTTCGCTCAATGGTGTGTTTACAGAGACATATTTTGTTAACAATTATTATACATTAAGTTTTGCATACCATGAACGGAACAAATAAAAATGAAATATGTTCATAAAATAGTGTGTGTGATTTTAACTGTGTGTATTAAACTAAAACGGAGCATTTCCTGTAAACTCAGATTTGATTTCAGTTTTTTTAAACTTTGCTCATGTGTTTCATTGTTGGTGTATTACTGCCTGAAAATGCTTCATGAAAGCAAGGTTTTCCTATAAATAAAATCATTTGTAATACTAAATATCTTGGTTTCTCCTTTTTTTTAATGTCACATTGTTCTGTTGTCTAAAATAAAACACCTACAACATGTTATTGATATGTCATTATTTTGTATTGATTTGCATTGCATTTAATATGTAGGTAACCCAAAGGTAATTTAAAGTAATCAAGTTACATTACTTTATGTTTTGATTCTCAGATTAGGGTACCTCTGCCAAGGTCGCTAGTAATTGTGACGCAATAACACACTGTTTTAAGAAAAACAACGCGTTTCTGTTTTAAGATATATTAAGATCTGTGTCTCTGAAATAGCATTTAGTTTGCGGTACTCAGTATTACAATAAATAAGGAAATTACAGTAAAATCATGCTCCAGAAACACTGTCCCACTCACTCAGGAGGATAATCCACAGACCTCACTGTGAATGTTGTTCTGGTTTCTTCTGCGCCCTGTTGGAGCACCACCCAACGGCGGTGGTGGAAGGTTCACCTCTGCTCCGCGCGTCCCTTGATGACTGATTAGCTGCTCAAATTATAAAAGAAGGAACTCAAAGCACCAGAATAAAGGTTAGACAATAATCTGTTTTAATGGTAAAAAAAACAACAATACATAATACAGAGCACTCTGCAATAGTACAATACAGAGCACTCCGGGCTGAATTCTACTACCGTGTGAGATATGTCCCACGACAGTCAGTCAGAAGACAGCACCGATTATGAACATTGGGACAGCTTAAATACAAATTCTGTGGGAGGTGTTGTGTTGGTTGCTCCTCCCTAGCTATTTGTTATTGGCGATTTCACTTCTGGGCGAGCCCAAGACAGTGAGCTGGTAGATCTCCATTGGCCAGTTTCACTTCTGGGCGGGACCCTAGGCAATGAGTCAGCAGTTGTTGATTCCATCTGTTTCGCCCACTCTCCTTACAGTGTGTGTGTGTGTGTGTGTGTGTGTGTGTGTGTGTGTGTGTGTGTGTGTGTGTGTGTGTGTGTGTGTGCCTCTGCCCTCAGGCAGTCCCACAACAATGCTCTGGAGTCATGACAGAACGCACACTCATTCCCCTTTAACGCACACACATTCCCCCTAAACATCTTCAACACACACACATCTATTTAAACCAACTACTCCAAAATGTTGTGGCAATTTAGTACTCATAACATGAAAGAATAAAACAGATAGAAATCAATAAAACACAAACACAGGTATAGTTGAGCAGTAATTATAGCCATGTTTTCCAAATAGTAGAACATACAGCATGTTTAACGCACACTCATTTAATCATCCAGCCCACCACACAAATGTCACATGTTTTTCCCACTGAAAGCTATACTTGTCATAGATTTAAACGTCATCATCTCATGACATCCATAGGACTAGCTAACTAACAAAGGTTAACTGTTCTTCCTTCCACCCCGAAGTCAGCTCACTTAATCATGAATACATCTATTGATAAATCAGAAGGACCATTGTCTCTCTTAACTGTGTGACTCCATCTCATGGCTTCTTCAAATATCTGGAAACTGTAATTTAAATATGTTATATTTGAGAAGGTCCAACAATTGACATAATATTTCCTCCTCTTATTAATTTAAGCTTCCAAATCATACAGAAAACTCTTACAGACAACCTACAGGGTTCTGCCCTAGAAAGCCCAAAATGACTCTCTGAAAAATACTTTTCAACGGGTATTTATTTTTACTCAAGGCAGAAATCACAGGTTGTACCTTACCTACTCACAAATAGCCAAAAAAACACCTTCTGATTATTAACAAGTCAAGTGGAATAAAAGACCATTTGCGCTAATCTACTTCTACTAAAAATGGGACATCATTATAGGAATAATTAATATATAAAAAACCTCTCTAGAATTAAGAGGAAAAAATTGACTTGTCCATTCAAGTTTTAACACACATGAATATATAAAAACACACATATATTAGTGATAACATAATTCAACACACTTCTTATATATCAGGTGACATTAAAAATGAATATACCAGAAATACGCTGTATTACATTTTCTGCTCTAACACGTTATTTTTAATACTTCAGCCCCCGTGGCTCTGTTAAGTAATCACTGCTCTGACCACAGGAGGATGTGTGACACCAATGATAACTCATCCATAATATTGCCTTTGCTCCCCGCTGAGCTGTGTGCTTCAAACCCTGCAAGGTACATTTCTTAATTGACTTTACAGTAGGTTGATGAGATTTACCCTTACAGATTCAGACCCCTGCAGGAAAGAAAACACTGTTTATTTCAGCTGCCAGACAACTTCAAATCTAACAGCGTAGAGTTTATAAAGACATACATCCCATCAGTCCATTATGACACTAGTTAGATAGCAGGGTTGGGAGGGTTACTTAAAAAATATATTTATTTACAAAAAGATGTAATCAGTAACCTAATCTGATGTCAATGTCAAATGCAATGCACGTAATTCCAAGAGAAAATAAATATCAATAAAATGTTTTTTTACTTCAGTGTATTATATGCAACTACAGAACAATGTGACCTTAGAAAATAAGAAACCAAGATATTTAGGATCGGAAATGATTTTATTGATGGGAAAAGCTGCCTTTCATGAAGCATATCCAGGCAGTAGCCTACACCAACACTGAAACACACGAGCACATACTACAGTTTAAAAAAGCAGAAATAAAATCTGAGCTGACAGAAAATGCTCCGTTTTAGTTTAATACACACAGTTAAGCTCACACACACTATTTTATGAACATATAGTATAGGTTCACCAACTGAATTAAAAACAGAACAAATGAACCAAAGAAAGTGAAAAGCAGATGCAGGCAGTAGGCGTATAGATTCACACTTAAAGTATTATCCTACAGAACAGTACAGCTCACAGAGAAGAGAGAACATCTGATCCTTTTACAACAAACACTATATGATCTTATCAGTTTTCTAGTAACATTGTAATCCTGCTAGCAATCCCCAATTCTTGAAAATGTAACAGTAATCTGATTTTCTTTATGTAACTGTAATTTAATACAGTTCATTTTTTTGTATGCTGATTATGTAATGCCGTTACATTTACCCCTATACTCCAAAAGCCTATCAGTACATTTGTATCAATGCATAACTTTGTGTGTTTTCCTCAATAAAAATAATGTTACATTTGATTTGGTATAATGATGCATTTCCGATCACTCTAAAACGTAGTTATTTGAAGTGAAATGTATTATACAGAAATATTTTCCGAGAACATGAGTATAGGGGATGCACTGAAGGCACAGCTTCTTCTAGTGAATAATGCAAGGAGATATGATATACTGTCCACTGCCTGACAGACCGATGGATATGTACACTGTGTCTCCAGCTGTGGAGGACTTGAAGTGAAAATAATACACCATATTTTCAGGACCTGTATACATTGAGTCAGCCATACTTTATCCCCACAATGTATTCAGCACACGTAACTCCACATGACTCTCATCAAGTTCAAACACTGACTCAAAATTCTGATTCTGATTCTGAGTCTTCCACACTGTGTATCATGGCATCGCTTTGTCCCTCTCTAGCCCCTATTCACAGTGCAACACAAGTGTGAAAACTCAAATGTCTCAAGCAGTTGAGCCGGACATCAAACTGACTTTACCCTTAGAAGTGTGTGACGAAGGTAACTTCGTCACTGTGGACTGACGTCTTCGGGCCTTGTACTATTGCATATGTGGTTTTATTTTTGAAAAGTGTTTCCCTTTCCCCATATCTGTTACTCGTGATTATGTTCACCTGGTGCCCTGTGTTGTCTCCTCCCCCCCCCACCTGTGTCTAATTGCTCCCCCCCCACCTGTGTCTAATTGCTGATTAGTGCGTGGGTATTTAGGCTCTGTTTCCCTGTCTGTGTTGACTGGTAGTGTGTGTGAGATCCTTGTGGTGGCTGGTGACTATGTTCACGTGGGCAGCAGATTGAGGCTGTGTCATATGTTTATGATGTAATAAATGCCCACACCGGGTTGTATTTTGGACGTTCTGCCTCTGCCTCCTTGCTTGGTCGGGCCGCTCAACGGTCAGCTTCACAAAGTGTGTATTGCTTCTGGAACCCAGATTAGATTTGACCATGCGCACTTCCACATCATGAAAGTATCGACGCAGAGTCAGAGTAAGATTCATCCCACGAAATAGGAATTGGACAGCTTAAATCGCTTCATAGAGCATCTATTTCAAAGTAGACAAGAAAAAGAACGCTTATTAAATATGGATGACGGTCACAGTCATGCAGAGCTGAGGTAATGTTAATTAGTCCTTTAATATAAATCCACCCTAGTTTTAAAAACAATATGTAGCCTGCCTAATTGCACGTTTTTTGTTTGTCAGCACTGTATGCACTGACTGGAATTGCACTATACATCGGTTTACAAAGTTAGAGAGCTGCAGTCAGTCAGTGGAGGCAGGGGGGAGTGTGTGGGACAGAACTCCCTCTGGAGGGAACATACAGTAGCCTTTGCAGACCATTTACCTGTACTAAATATATTAAATACTACAGAAAAGGGCAAACCTCAAAAAGCAGAATAGGGCCCCTTTAAGTATAACAGGTGTTTTACCTCAGCTTAAGGATTTCCTCAGCACCTGCTTTCATTTCTTAGGAGGGAAATAAAGAGAAAATGCTATTTGTCTCCCCATAAACATCTAAATATAAACCAAGGTTGTTACTTTGTCTTATAACAGGGTGCCACAAGTTAGCTAGGTGACATTTGAATGTAGTGGAGGTGAGCAGGTGACCCAGCAGAGGAGTCAGGGAGTCACAGAGTACCTGATACAGAAGCTCTATCAGTCCCTGCTGTTCTCTCCCTCTCAGCCCCCTGAGGGGTTTCTTTACAAGTGTAGCTATCTGAAATGCAGAGTTATACTGCCCTGCTTTACTTTAAAACAATGTCAGGATCTAGATTGTATTTCCTGGTCCAGGTGACCCTCTGCTGGGAGCTGTGGATGCTCTCTCCCCAGGGACTGCTGCTCACAGCCCATTTATGGTGCATTTCCACTACAGCGCGGAGCTCGCTTTAAGCTATTCACAGTTTCTCTGGCCCCATAAAATCGAGGTTCTTTCCGGGCAATAACCAGGCTGAGTTGGGCTAAGTATGCTAAACTAGAGAGAGAATCGCTGGCAAGGGGGCTACAACTACAACACGATGAACATATTTGACCGTGATTTAATTGTAATACAGGTTTCAAAATGATGCCAAAGTAACAACATACTGATACCGGTTAGTAAAATGAATTAATGCTTTGACAGACAGCAGACAGACGGCAGGCGAAAAACCTTTTTAAAATGCGTGTTTTCTAAAAGGAGATCGGCTAAGCTAACGCAGTATATGCTCCGACCGTCCACACTCACAACAACGGCCTATACAGACATAAATAAACCAGCGACTATATTCGCCATGACACAGGCAGTCTGTGGTTTGTACTTGTTTAACTTTTGTCTAGTTTCTGAACAGATATGAGGAGCTGTGAGCTTGAGTACTAACAGCTAACGGCTGATGTTGTTTTTCTGTGGTTCTCATTGAAGATGACGTCACGGCCAGTGTGCGAACTATACCACGGTCTCCGGGGGGGGGTAAATGCTGATCCGTGCATTAATAGCAACAGCACAGACATAGGCCTATTATAAAGAGAAAATCTGTTGCACACGGGGTGGTGCCACAGGTCTATATTTACATGAAACGTCCCGATGGATCATGTTCATGTCAACAGATTTCCCGAGCATGTATGGGCTACGCAAACTTCAATCAACTTGATAATAAATAATCCACGGACCACCAATGTAACGTTTGACTGTTTAATGAAATCAACTTAAAATGACTCAAAAACAGGCTACATTGTTTCACATGGGCTATAGCCTATTATGGCTGTAGCCTACACAGAGCCGAACACACGCGATAAGAGCAGCCAGCGGCACCAACCATGAACAATATTAATATTAATAATACAGCTATAGCACAACACAACCCTCTCACTGCCTGGAGAGACGCGACGCCACACACACACAACACAACGGCTCGTCTTCTTGTGTCTCTTCAGCCCCCAAGTTAACGTAGGCTGTCAAGTTAGCACTAGCACTGACGTTAGCTCCCTCCTCTCTCGGTTCTGTTGTAGCAGCAGTCACAACGTACGATGTGCTACCACCAGCTACATTCGGTTGGTCTTCTTGATCAGGTTGTTTGGCCGTCTTTTAAAGAAATTGCCCAAGGTAAGTTGTTTTTTTCTTTTCGACATGTCAGCAGCAGCAACAATGCCTGGTAAACATGCAGTGCTAACTAAACGAGCTTGTGAGTGGGTAGTGGGTGGAGCTGCGGGCAGCGTGCAAGCAGGCAACACTTTTTTCATGAATCATAAAATCTAAATATAATTTTATTTCACTTATTTTACACCTTTGAAGAAAAAAAAAACATGCCCAAAATGGAATTTATTTGGTCATCATATCAGTATTTTAGAGAGCTCCCCCCAAATTTCACAAACCATGTTCCCAGGGGAGCTCATGTCACCACTAGGGGAGCTACAGCTCCCCCTGCTCCCCTCCAGTTCGCACCCTGGTCACGGCTCCGCCTACACTGCATTACTATAGTTACTGCCCCAGCTACTAAACTGTAATGGAAATGCAGCATAAAGTGAGCCAGTCTAACGAGGCCTAGTCATGCCGAGCGAGGCCCTGTAGTGGAAATGCGCCATTAGTGATTCACTCCAGGAGAGCTGTCACCACCAAGGGAGAGTCACTCCCTCTCCTCGGCCCTCATGAATTCACATGTGGCTCAACTGCCCGACTCTGCTTAAAGGCCCCTACACACCAAGCCGATTTTGGCCGTCCATAGATGTCGATAGATGTCTGGCCGTACTCAGATTGGTGTGTCCCGCACATGGATGTATAATAAGAACTGGATACAGCGTGGGAGGCGGGGCCTCATTCATTCCTATGAGAGCTGCTCATTAGCACATGATGATAAAATGGCCCAACTTTTGAGAGAGTGAAACGTCACAGATTACCCGGCATGCCTGAGAAGTACCCATATGTGCGCTCATAGTGCATGCGCAACTTTAACCAAAATGCTCGTTCACATCAAGCACGTCAATTTGCGTACACGTAACAGCACCGTGCGTTCATGACAGCATGGTAATGGATTGTTATTATGATGGATTTGATATTAACGAGGCGGCAGCTAGCTAGTAATTATGCTAATGTGCACATCAATCGTTATGTACTTATATTACGCTGTAACAGGATCTAGTGATATCCAATAGAGCTTCATTTAGCATGAAAGAATTATTGCACTGTATATATATACACCGTGCAATAAGCTTCTTAGTGCAATAATAAGCTACAGTGACGTTAATCTAACGTCGGTAATATTAACTTTATTTAATACAACATTTACGGTACAAGATTTAATCATATAGCCCATGTAGTATAATATTTTACAAATGATGAATTACAGCAAACATGTGCAATATATCCATTATTACAGCTCTGTGGGATGGCAGTAAGGCGATATGGGTCCGTTCTTATTGTGCATTCATGGGTAAAGATAAACGCATGTAGTGCTGAACACGTAACTTGAACGTGCCGGGCGGCGCGGTCCCGTGAGTTAGATGCGCGTTCATAATGCAGAGGGAAATAACTCTCAGAATAACGTTATTAGCACATGTTTACAACTTGAGGAACGAATGTTTTTAATAAGGGCTATACAAGTGTTCATACTGGGTTGTTTATTTAGTTGAAAAAAAATTATCCAACGAGTTACAGACCACTCTTTCCCAATGTAAGTCAATGGGAAAAAGTGTTTCCGGGCCCAGTAACCTAGAGGAAGTGTAGTACCGCCGTTTGGCCTAAACGAATATTCTCATCAGACTCCGGCGCACTTCCTGGGGGCTTGGTCCCGCACCGTCTTGTCTTTTCGGCCGTGCCGACACCTTCCGCCCCATATTCAACATCGAGCTGTCGGCAAAATAAATCACTCAGTGGATGATAAGCGAAACGGAAGTGAGGTATGCAAACAAACGATTACGCACACACAGACGGCTATTATTTTTCATTTTCATCTCACCTGGACGCAATAATTGATTTTACATCATGGCGATCTGGAAAGCCTCAATGCTTAAATAGTTTATTTCTGCTTCAGAGAGCTGAAGTGGAGGAGCTGATTTAAATTACATTATATACTGCTGGGTAGCTTGTGAAATTCACCATGGGATCAATAACATTTTATCTTAACCTATAATAATACATGATATAAACTATTTCTTGATTATATTTTGTAGTATTCTGAATCTTCAAAGTTACTAAAGTTATCAAATAAATGTAGCGCAGTATAAAGTACACTATTTACCTGAATGGGAGTGGTACAGTACTTAAGTAAATGTACTTTGTTACTGTCTACCGCTGTTCATTGTTCGAGATTGAAATGTAAATTTGCAAGACGGTTTCTGCCCCTCTTTTCACATGTAACTGTAACCTTTCATACGTGAGATTAGCTTCATTCTCCCATTATCCTCCACAATCTGCCTAGAAGTATTTTAATGTTGTAGCTGTTCAAGATGGTCATTTTAAAATGTTTAAAAAATATACTGTTTGTAGTTAAACCAATAATAATGCTAGGGCTGCAACTGATAGTTATGTAGGCACATTTGTATTTGTTCTTAACGCTGTGTGATTAAAAGAATAAACACAAATAGCAGGATAGGCACACATATTTGCTATATCTTGCCCCACTGAAAAGGCACTGCACCGGTTCTGTTAAAAATATTGGCATAGTTCAATTCAATTCAAAACCTTTATTTATCAAGGTGAAATCCCATTGAGATCATTGATCTATTTTTCAAGGGAGACCTGCAGCATTAGGTTCCACATGAAGACATAAACACATAAACAACAGAACAACAAAAGGACATCATACAGCATAAATTAGAGGAATTACAATTTACATATCTATCCACATGTACAGGTACCAACAGCATCTGATTGTGTAGCATCCAACCGAGCTTTAAAAACATGTAGTGGTACTAGCTTGGTAATTTTCCATTATTTTTGCAGACTGTTCCAAGTTAGTGGAGCTGCACATCTAAAAGCTTTCTTCCCTAAGACAGTCCTAGCACTTGGCACATTTAATAAAACCACAGCATGCGATCTCAGGCAATAACTACTTTCAATTCGCCGAGAGATCAGGGAGCAGATATAAGATGGTAGTTTATCCAACATGGCTTTGTAAATGAAAATGTACCAGTGACTGAGCCTCCGTACAGTAAGTGATCGCAAAAACCGCCTTGGTATACAGTGTACAGTGATGGTAAGTGCTTTACAATTTGTCAAAATGTCAGTGCGCTGTGATACGCAGCATCTAACTTGCTCAGGTTGGCAGGTGCATTCATATATAACAAATCACCATAATCCAGCACAGGTAAAAAGGTCACAGTGACTAGCCTTTTCCTGGCCTCAAGCGAGAAACAGGACTTATTTCTGTAAAAGAAACCTAGCCTAACCCTCAGCTTTTTAAGCAGGTTATTTACATGACATTTAAAAGTGAGACAGTCATCAAGCCAGATACCCAAGTATTTGTAACAGGCAACCACTTCAAGTTGTATTCCTTGTGTAGTTACAATATCCAAAGCAGTCTCTGGTGTATTTTTAGCTTTAGAAAAGAGCATTACCTTGGTTTTATCCACATTTAAAAGAAGCTTAAGCTCAGAGAGCTGAGCCTGAATAATGTTAAAAACAGCCTGTAAATTAACAACAGCCTCGTTAATCGAGGGACCTGCACAGTACATAACGGTATCGTCCGCATAAAAATGTAAGGTACTCCCTCGACATTTTCACCTAAACTATTAATATAGATAGAGAATAATAGCGGACCTAAAACTGAACCTTGTGGTACACCATTAGTGATGTTTAACCACTCAGAAGACAGCCCATCGAACTTTAACACATTGGGACCTTTCAGAGAGGTAGTTCACAAACAGTGGCGAGCCGTGACTTTTATACCTAGGCCCTCTGAACCCCCTTCCCTCGGAAAAAAGAAGAGTTATTACGTCACAGCATTTCAGCGGAATATCAAAACAGCGGTCCGGGGTGCAAAACGCATCAATGACAGCGACCCTCTACCACACAGAACAACACCATTTATATAAACACCTATCATGACAGGGCACCCACAGCCAAGTAACAATTACAAATGAATTAAGTCGGCACCGCGGCCCACATTGAAAATGACTTAGGCCTACCTTTGATGATCAAATCACTTAAACACAAAGTCCATCCTCCTGTCCTTTTGGATGAAGCACTTGCGGGTCATTCAGCTGATCCTTTGCCACTCCAGTTTATCATTGTAACTCAATCTTGAAAATGACTCGGTTAATAATTTCGCAACGATGTCATCACTATCACTAACATGAGCCATCATGAACGAACTTATGCTAATCATAAATCTATCGATTCGATTTATGATTCGAAAATAATAAAAGTAGGGTAGACATGTGGATATTATCCGGCTGAACACAACGAGCATTTACCTAACAGGTTCGTTCCACAGACCTTATTTCCAGTTATTTTCCAAAATCCTATGGAGACATCCCATTGCTTTTGTGTCGAGCGAACCCGAGCGCAGCTTACTTCCGGGTTTTAGGACGCGTACCACATGTATAAACCTCACAGCGGGCGGAACTTGTCATAAAGTCCGCGAAAATAAAGCCCACCCATTTAGACGGAAGATATGATTGGTCAATTGTACTGTCATTTGACATTACTCTCTCATTGAGTTACTATAGAGTGGCGAAGTCCCTCCCCTTCCGGTGGACCTCCATGGGATCTTATTTGGAAAAAATTATGTATTGAAGTCAATGGAGAGAGAAAGATTATCTTTCGATCCCGTTTGAATTGTGCCACGAATTACACATATGATGTTTGTCAATTTAAAAGATAATTTTGCAAGTAAAACAAATTAAAATAATGTGTTGTAAAACTCTGAACTGCCTGGTCTTTTTAATGTTTAATGTCAACCATTTGTGCAGATAGCATGAAGTAGAAAAGATCGCCGATGCTAGGTTAGCATTTCTCCCCCGGGCTTAAATTGTGTATTATAGAATGATCACACCGGTGACAGTACTCTTCAAAGGGTTCACGAAATATGACTACTACTCTTACTGTTTAACATTTTGGGTTACTTAATGTTACTTCATATTAAGGCTAATAAAAATGACAAGACTGTTATGCTAACTAACGTGCTAGCTACTAGCTAGGTAGCTAACTTGATCCAGCCACTCCTGGTCCTTTCATCAGACGGGAAGCGAAAGAACGAGTACCAGGTTGATAACAACCTGGTACTAAGCACACAGGCATCTTGTTAAAGTTATCTCATTTTAGCCAGCGCCATATAGATAGATTATATCTATATGGCGCTGATTTTAACTATCTCTTAGTGGAGGAAAACAATTGTGACATCACTTACGCGACTCTGGGATTTGTAGTCTTTCTAGTTGCGTATTTTTCATAGTCTTATATTTCAACAGTTTTACGACAAACTGTGACTTTTTTGACATGGAAATTATTTGTTAAGATTGACAAACATCATATGTGTAATTCATGGCACAATTCAAACGGGATCGAAAGATACGTTTTCTCTCTCCATTGACTTCAATACATATTTTTTCCGAAATAAGGTCCCATGGACCGGAAGTAGATGGGCGTGACTTCGCCACTCTATAGCGGGCCCTCTGTGAATCTACAGAGGGACCAACATGCTCTCCCGTCTTCACAGTAGGCTTGTTTGAGACGCGTTGCGGCTCGCCTCGAAAGTAGACGAGAATTGCCGATCGCAGCCGGGGGAGGTCTCAAAAAGCTCGCCTGAAGTCGGACAGCTCGGAGTCCATGCTGGGAGTCGGCTTCGTCTTCTTCTTCTTCTCTCGGTTTTTTGGCGGAATGCAAACAACTTTTAAGGTGCATACCGCCACCTCCGGAGTCGGCTTGACTCGGTTTGCATTTATAAAGAATGCACACATGTGTTTAATCGTTAATGTCAGATATGTACTAAGTAAATACATTTGTTCCTGCTCAAGATTAGATTCAACTTTATTGTTATTGCACATATTACAGGTACTGAGACAACGAAATGCAGTTTAGCTTCCAACCAGGAGTGCGACAAGCAGTGAAGTGAAAAGTAATGTACACAATCTATAGAATGAATTGAATGATGAATAAACAGGGTATGAATACACTAGATATACACAGCAGCCTGTGAGCAGTATGAACAGTGTGTATGAATATGCTAAGATATATAAAGTATGAAAACGGTAAGCAGTATAAAATCTATAGATATTAATTTCATGATGATAAATATTGTGGAACGATGATGAAAAATGTGAACGGAAGGGGCGACGTAAAACTGACACAAAACAACAACAAACTTTTGCCGAGCCAATTGGAGAGTTTCATCAGCAGCACGTGGTAAAAACCACCAATGAGCGCTCAGCTCGAGATACCAGCGAGTCGTTTCCCATCAAGCATTTCGCTTCCGCAGCCCGTGGAGAGGAACTGCGCCGACTCGCCGCGCCTCGCTCTCAATGCTGCGGGCGTCTTTGTCCCGCGAGATTTCAACGTCTCATGGAGGCGAGCCTCCAGAGCAAGTCGGACAAAATGACTAACCATCATGCAATGCACTAGCAAGACGTTGATCGAAATTGCGCAGGTCTGCGCAGGTCTCGCTTGTCTCAAACAAGCCTAGTAACTCGCAGAGACGGCATTTAACCCTTCACATCCCAACAGAAACTGAACAGGCAGATTCAAAGGATTTATTACTTTGGAAATGTTATTTTAAATACAATTAAATCAAGTTATTTTGGTAAAACAAACGAAAAATGTAACAAAAAAATATGTTTTTTTTTAATGTTTTCAAATATTATTTTTTGGAATATCTTAGGCCCTCACAGAGGGACTAGAGGGCCCTGACGACTCGCCACTGTTCACAAACCACCCCACTGCATGGCAGAATAAGCCAATACTGACTAGCCTCTGCTTCAAGATGCAATGATCGACGGTATCAAAAGCTTTGGATAGGTCAACAAATAGAGCTGCCCAACTTTGCTTATTATCTTAAATACTCGTAATATCATTTACCACTTTCATTGTGGCAGTGATGGTGCTATGTTGCTTTCTGAAGCCTGACTGATGTTTAGACAGGATGTCATTGTTACATAAAAACACCTTTACCTGCTCACTCACTAGGCTTTCAAGAACCTTGGCCAGAACTGACAATTTGGAGATGGGTCTATAATTGTTTAATAAGGTGGCCTCCCCTCCTTTTAGTAGTGGCAGGACATATGCTGACTTCCATATTTTTGGGATTTTGTTTGTGACAAACAGAGAGCCACAGAACACAAAATGCTCATTAAAACAATTTAGTATGGTGGCCCTGTCCGATATAGTGCCAGATGCTGTGGTAAGGCAAGGAGGTAGCTCATTACGGATATCACCGGTGGATATCGATTTTATGGCTTTCCAAAATGTTCTAGGATTATTCAGGTTCTTTGTGGTAACTGACAGATAATACTTAGATTTAGCACTTTTTATTTGTGATGTGAAGCTATTCCTTAGCTGCCTAAATCGCAGCCATTCTACCTCTGAGCCTGATTTCCTAGCCTTTGCCCAGGCTTTGTTTCTCTCATGTAAGAGACTAGACAAATCAGCAGAAAGCCAAGGATTGTCTCGTCCCTTCACTCTAAATGTACGTAGGGGTGCATGTCTATCTATAATTTCCATAAAACCAAGATAAAAATAAGACCATGCAGTTTCTACATCAGGACACAGATCGATTTTTTTCCGAATCAAAACCCTGCTCCACAAAATGTTTAGTGTCTCTCTTTATGATAATACAAGGTTCATCGTATTCATCCCTGTGCTGCTTTGGCTCGAGCTGTAGCATGTAGCTATTTGTTGTTTGAATGACGAATACACACTACCGCCGCCTGCTGGTAAGGATAGTTATTGCCACTCACGCATGCGCAGTGCGTACGTGCTACTTGGCTGTCGGCTGAAGTCTTTGCGATGTGTTCCAGTGCGACTGTTGGCCAAGACGCAGGAGACGTGAGGCGACACAACAGTCGTGTTCCGTTGGAACGTGTTCTTTGGTGTCAGCTTGGTGTGTAGGGGCCTTTAGGAACACTGCCTATATTCATCAAAAATACAGCAGTGTGAAGAGTTTGCCTCAACAAACCTCCAACTCCCCGGAAAACTCGACAAAATACTGAACCCATTTAAGAAAGCACGAAAATATCATATTTCCATCAGGTTTGCTACATTGTTCTTTAACGTTTAGTAATTGATGTGTTAGTAATAACGATGTTGCACTTTCTTCTTCTGCAATGTTTTCCATCTGGACTCATGGCAAGCACTCATATATTTCTCGATGAATCAACTGCTAACAATTTCATGAAGAATGTTGATGAAAACAAGCATTTACTCATGTCAATGTTTTAAAAAATGTATGAAAACCTGGCTACCGTGGCACCCCTGAAAATACTTCAAAGGGTGGCCTGATAGTGTCTCTAAAACCTTTAAAAAACATTGTGTTTACAATAGATGTTATCAGAAGTTTATTGGAAACAATTTATTCAGCATGAAAATCACCAACTAATGACTTAAGATCAAAATCAATAGCCACATGTATGGAAAGGATTGCATGTTGATAACAATTTCACTTATCCTTTCACTTTAGGAATATATGCTGGTATTTCTTGAAAGGCCCAATTATGCTTTTAGGGGTTTTCCTGTAGTGTGGTTAGGGTTAGGTTATAGGTTTTTGTGCATGTAAATGGTCTGTAAAGGTTAAATCCCTTTGTTCCCTCCAGAGGGAGTTCCTCTCCCACACACTCCCCCCCCCCCCCCTGCCTGAAACGCCTCCATTGGACTCCTTTGTTTACTACTTTAACATAGTGACATTACTGTGTAACACTTGCACTTCTATTGGCTATTGCTCAAACACATTGTTTTTAAAGGGGCGGGACATCTCTAAGAGATTGACCAATCACTACAGGGCCGGCCAGCTAACCAATCAGAGCAGACAGAGGGTGAAAAGAGGTGCTGCAGCACAGGCAGTATGAGAAGAATAAAGAGATTGTTGAACATTAAAGCACGGAGACATGAGTAGAGACACTACATACTGATATCTATGAACCTGAATATAGAGGCTAAGCCAACGCTTTAAGCCTCTGAGGATCCGCTTGGTGGGTGTAATTGACGCACACAAGTTTGCTGCCGAATAAAGGTCAGAAACAAAGTTTCCAGTTTGAAACAGTCCATTTATTTCCATTTACTTGCTTCTTTCCATATTCACCACACAATATTACCGTTTACACAATACCTTTGCTTTGCTTGTAATCCCGTGTTTGTGTGTGTTCTCCGTGTGTGCTCTCCGTGTGTGTGCTCTCCGTGTGTGTGCTCTCCGTGTGTGGTCAAAAACTGTATCGGCCTTCCGGCGGAACCTCTCACCAACACACATAGGTTCCTACCTTTATACCCACAGTTAATTGGCTCCTACACACCAGCCCCTAATTGATAGTACAGGTATCAATTGAAAACAATTAAGGAGCCAAATGTAAAAATCATTTTTCAATACATAGAAATGCACATCCTACACTTCCAGTACTAAACATAGTTTAGTAATAGGTCGCACAATAATGTTGGTCTTGGTCTGTAGCTTGACAGATCGCACCAGTCCTCCTTTGTCAGGAAAAACCTCCAATACTTTGCCAAGAGGCCAGGAACCGCGGGGAGCTGAGGAATCCATGATGACTACAATATCACCAGCGACTATATTCCTTTTCCTTTGGATCCACTTTTGCCTCTCTTGTAGCAACGGCAGGTATTCTCGCACCCAACGCTTCCAAAATAGATCAGAAATGTACTGAACTTGTCTCCAGCGACGTTTCACATACATGTCAGATGGTTCAAACAATCCAGGTGGCAGAGCTGGTTGCCCTTTCAAAAGAAGAAGATTATTTGGTGTTAGAGGCTCCAAATCATTTGGATCGTCAGACAGCTTGGTGATTGGCCGATCGTTAAGAATGGCTTCAATTTCACACATGACTGTATGGAGTCCATCATCATTCAACATCTGTTGCTGCACAACTGAATTGAGGACGCGCTCCCAAACACCACCATGATGAGATCCTGCTGGTGGATTAAAACTCCATTCAACTCCAGCTGAAATTAGAGCTCCTTGAATCTTCTCATTATTCAATGCAGCGAGGGCCTCTCTTAGTTCTCTTTCTGCTCCAATGAAGTTGGTTCCATTGTCTGACCTCATATGAACAACTTGACCTCTTCTACTGATGAAACGTCTTATAGCATTTATGCATACATCAGTGTCAAGAGAGGGTGCAACCGCCAAGTGAACTACTCTACTTGTTAAGCAGGTAAATATCACTCCATAACGCTTGCAAGTAGATCTGCCCCTTCTGATTTCCACAGGTCCAAAATAATCCACTCCAACATTGGTGAATGGAGGTAGATCTGGAATAATTCTCTCCTTTGGAAGATCTACCATTTTTTGTTCCATAGCTCTTCCATTGTAACGTCTGCAAAAGTGGCATGATGATATGATCTTCCTTATGGCAGAGTTAGCACTTGTTATCCAATATTTTCTTCTCAAAGCAGACAGTGTATGGTTTCTACCGCTGTGCCCTAGTAGTTGATGAATGTCCTTGAGGATGAGTGTGGAAATATGCTGCTCTTTGGAGAGGATCAGTGGATGTTTCACCTCCAAAGGCATTGCTCCTTTGCTTAGCCTGCCTCCAACTCTTAGTAGTCCATCTTCCAGAATCGGATCCAGCTTGTAGATGGAACTGTGTCTGCTCACTGTTCCTGTTTCAGATGTTAAAGAAGTGATTTCATCCTTAAACCTATGCTGCTGACCGTGGCGTATTATAGCCAACTCAGCTTCCAAGAGATCTTTAGGTGTCAAGATGTGACTCTCCGGGTTACAGTATTTTCACTTGACCAGCTTGTGCAGAGGGATTCAAATCCTTTCTTTTACGACTCAACTCCAACAGAATTGTCTTCAGCCTGAGAAACCAGGCCACCGACACTTTGAGCTTTTTCCAGTCTGAGAAGTAAGTCATGAGCTGGTCTGTTGCATCAAGTGATTCATTGACTATGATATTAACAGAGGTATCTTTTCTGACTTCTGGGTCAACCAAATCCAATATGACATCACCGCCATAATATGTAGGCCATTCCTCTTCAGATTTGACAAGAAACGTGGGACCCTCAAGCCAACTGCGGCTTTTCAGAAAGTCAGGGATCTTCATTCCTCTGGATGCAGCATCAGCTGGGTTGTCTTTGGTTCCTACATGCTTCCATTGACATGGTCTTGAAACCTCTCTTATGGTTGTGATCCTATTTGCCACAAATGTGTGGAAACGCTTGTCCTCGTTGTTAATGTACTTCAGAACTGAAGTACTGTCTGTCCAAAACACAGACTCATCCAAATGAAGTTGAAGCTCTGATTTTAACATCATATCCACTCTGGCAGCCAGAACAGCAGCTGTTAGTTCCAGTCGTGGAATGGTCACCATTTTTATGGGTGTAACTCTAGCCTTTCCTAATAGGAAAGCAACATGAACATCGCCTTTGCAGTTCATTAGCCTGATGTAAGTTACAGTCCCGTAGCCATTTTCACTGGCATCAGCAAAGTGATGTAGTTGAGAGTGTATGGGTTCACCGAAGTCCTTTGGCTTCATACATCTGTCCACTTTGAGTGATGCCAACAACTTAATGTCCTCCAACCACCGTCTCCACTGGTGTACGATATCTGGTGGAATGGCATCATCCCATCCACAGCTTCTCCTGCAAAGCTCTTGTTGCATTATCTTAGCTGGCAAAGTGACTGGTGCCAAAATACCCAAAGGATCATACACCGAGCTTGTTGTGGATAGCAGAGCCTGCTGTTTCACTTCCATCTTGAATTTAAAGGAATCTGACTCGACGCACCAGAGTAGTCCCAAAGCTCTCTCAAGAGGAAGATTGTCTCTATCCAGATCCAGGTCCTTTAGCTCTTTAGCCTTCTGCTCTTCCGAGATTGTCTGCAAAACTGCCCGACTATTGCTGATCCATTTTTCCAGCACAAAACCTCCTCTTTTACAGAGAGCATTAAGATCTTCAACCATTTGTATTGCTGCCTTCTCTGAGCCCAAACCCATCAAACAGCCATCCACATAGAAATTTCGCTTAACTGCTTCAACAGTCTCAGCAGAAAAGTCAGACTTGTTGTCGTCAGCAGTTTTCCTTAGCGCATAGCTAGCGCAACTGGGAGAAGAGACAGCCCCAAACAGATGCACCGTCATTCTGTATTCCTGGATCTCTCTGGTGAAGTCTCCCTCTGTCCACCAGAGAAAACGAAGGAAATCTCGGTCTTCTTCTGTGACTTTGACCTGGTGAAACATAGCCCGTATGTCGCCCATGAATGCCACAGGTTCCTGCCTGAAACGAGTGAGAACTCCAAGCAGTGAACTGGTGAGATTGGGACCTTGATAAAGTACATTGTTTAATGATGTTCCTTTTAAATGTGGCACCACAATCAAACACCACTCGGAGAGAACCTTTTCGTGGATGGTAAACACTGTGGTGTGGGATGTACCATAATGTTCCACTGCCACAGTGCTGCTGTGTTGGTACCTGTTCAGCATAACCCTTTTCAATCACTCCATTCAGAAAGCTGGCATATTCCTTATGCAACATTGGGTTACTCACAAATCTTTTCCTCAATCCAAGTAGCCTTTGCTTTGCCACTGCAAAGTTGTTTGGAAGAAGGACGTCAGGTGTCTTAAGGGGCAACTTCAGGCTGTACCTGTTGTCCCGTAGTGTTGCAGATGTATTCATGATTTCCATACATTTTTGGTCTTCCCTTGACATCTCTTTTTCCTCTGAGGGCTTTTCATTAAAGTCATGATTATACTGACTGCTAAGCATGAGCTCCAATTTGGAAATAGAAATCATATTCACCACAACAGAAGAAAGCTCCATGTCAACATCGCTGCCATTGCTGCTTCCATGTAAAGGACCATTGATGGCCCATCCCAACACTGTTCTTATAGTGTATGGGCCATTTCCACAACTGTTGACAATTTCCCAAGGTTCCAATATCTTGGGACCGTTGGTTCCAGTCAACATTGGCATTTATGCTGGGGATATGAACTTTTGACAAATGATTCCACCTCTTCACATCTGCGGCTGTAGCAATGTGTTCTTTGGTTACTGGCATTTGCTTCTGTGTGAGGACTTCTGGAAGAGAATACAAGTTATTTTCCTCAAGACCAGATACCTCCATCCCAAATAAGGAGTAAGCTGGAACGACCTTTTTCTGTCCCATAGTCTTCAAAAGAAAATGAGTTCTTTTTCCTGTGATGTTTAATCTGTGCATGAGATCTTCTGAGCAGAATGTGGCTGTGCTTCCAGGATCTAAAAATGCATAGGTCTGTATAATCTCACTTCCTTTTGTGGACTTGACCTGCACTGGAATAATTGAAAGAATGCAGCCATCATTTCCGGCCACTGTACGTCCACATGTCTGAGGGGGGGTTTGTGATTTAGCGGTTTATCCCAATTCCACATTAGATGTATTTATGTGGAGCGCAGTAGGATGTTGCTTTTCACAAACCTCACAGATCAAGCGTTGTTTACAGTCCCTGCTTATGTGTCCAATACACAAGCATCCAAAGCAAATTCCTTTCTCCTTTAGAAATAGAATGTTGTCTCTGTGCTTCCTTTTGCTGAAATGCTTACATCTGTCCAAAACGTGAGTGCTGTGATCACAACAATGACACACCAAGCTCTCCTGTGGTATTGAGTTATTTGTCGTTTTAATTCCGACCTCACTCATTGGGAATACTGTAGCGGCAAAACTACTTCCTTTCATTCTGGCTGAAACATGTTGGAAGATTGTATAGCAACTGATTTATGTCCTGAATCCTCGATGTCTCCAAAGATCGGATCAGAAAGGACTCGTACATGTCTCTCAATGAATTTGACCAAGTCAATGAAATGAGCTCTGTTGTTTGAGGCTTCCATGATGTTATGAGCTTTGTTTCTCCATTGTTCCCTTAGTTTATATGGCAACTTGAAGACAACCATTTTCATATTGGAGGGCATATCCAACTCCTGAAGTTCTTCCATCACATTAGCACATCCACGCAGAAATAAAGCATAGGCTTGTAGTGCTTTAATGTCTTCTGCCTTTGTTATTGTTGGCCAAGCTAGAGCCTTTCCTATGTAAGCAGCAGCGATCTTGTACTCATTCCCAAAATGTTCTTGCAAAAGACCCTTTGCCACAATGTAGCCACGTTCTGGAGCCATGTGCTGGCAGCTACGAACCAGTTCCTGTCCTTTTGTGAACTGTTCTAAATAGTACAAGCAGTCGGCTTTGCTGGCTTTGTTTTCCACTCCTTGTTCAAATGCTTTAATGAAAGCCTTGTACTGAAACAGGTCTCCATCAAAGATAGGAATGTCTCTTGCTGGTAGAGACAGTAAACGTTGCTGGTGAACCAGTGCAGCTGTTATTTCATTTTGCTTTTGCATTATCGTGAATAAACCTTCAGGTGGAATTCGATTGATTTGCTGATGGTGATTTTCCTGTTGACTTTCCCATGCAGTTGATTCACCAGTTATCAACCCAAGTGATGTTCCCAGATGATGTTGATTTTGTACATAAGCATCTTCCTTAAATGCAAACTGCCTTTCAGCTTGCTTTGGTTCCATGTCCATCTTTGTTGGTTTGCTGGAGGATATTTTCCATGATGTGGAATCAAACTCCTTTGCCAGGGGGTTAAGTATGTTTAACGATGCCAGTTTCCTTTTTTCCTTTTCCAGGTATGAGTTCATTCCATTTGTTGGTGCAAGAGAGGTTCCGCCGGAAGGCCCATACGTAGAGGCTAAGCCAACGAGGATCCGCTTGGTGGGTGTAATTGACGCACACAAGTTTGCTGCCGAATAAAGGTCAGAAACAAAGTTTCCAGTTTGAAACAGTCCATTTATTTCCATTTACTTGCTTCTTTCCATATTCACCACACGATATTACCGTTTACACAATACCTTTGCTTTGCTTGTAATCCCGTGTTTGTGTGTGTTCTCCGTGTGTGCTCTCCGTGTGTGTGCTCTCCGTGTGTGGTCAAAAACTGTATGGGCCTTCCGGCGGAACCTCTCACCAACACACATAGGTTCCTACCTTTATACCCACAGTTAATTGGCTCCTACACTGAAAATGAGCAGAATATGTCCTCTTTAATAGTCTCCAGGGACCTTGAGCACCACATCTTCACCAAAGTGATTTTTTTGTGAAACCTATTCCTCAGTGGTAAAGTCCTGCACCTCTTTCAGACTTCCCTGCTGGATTGATTTTTCTTTGTGCTTTCTGCTTATCACATCGGTACACTTCCTGTTGTGTTTCCAGAGAAGGTTTTAACCATGACATCTATCTGCAAGAATGCTTTTATATTACACTCTAACAAAACTACATTGATTAAAAAGGTTCACAAGCAATGAAGCCATCATCCATCTGTTTCTATCACACTGAGTGACAAGGGAATGATTTAATACATTTCATTAAGGTTTTCAGTATACATTTCTGTCTGCTCCTTCTTCTTCACTGAGTTTTTCTTGAGTTTGATAGAAGCTGAACTTAGTGATGTGGTATTTTCTCACATGTTGTCCAACAGGTTAAAAGGTTTATTCTGCTTCGTTAATCTGAAGATTCCAAGAAGGGTGTGTGTTTCGAAGGAGGAATTAAGCCTAGTTCAGTTGAGCACATTGCCGAGATGAGAGCAGCTCCTGACATATTTTCCAGAGGATCTCCACTTGACTGGCTCATTAGCCTTCAAGCTGTCCTCTTAACTTGGACACTCGCCCATCCTCCCAATCTGTTAGGAAGGCTGCAGCTTTATTTTCCTACAGTGGTTTTGCAGTCAAACGAATATAGACTAACACTTGTTTTTCTGAAAAACCACCTTACTACCCCAAGTGGATAAGTTATTTTCTGGCCTTGTGCAGTGAGATTGATCTGTAATGTGAATGTGATGAGTGTGTTGATTTGCACAAACTATATTAAAAAGGCATCAGATTTAGTAAACCATCATTAACCCTTTGTCTTTGCAGACGTTTAGTAAAAATCATTTTGTGGTGTGTATCAAAAGAATAATTCAAACAATATAAATTGTATACAGCACTTCTTGCTAGGCTCTCTTTAGGCCCGGAAAAATGCTTCTATTGAATATCGTGAATGAAAGCAAAACAGTGTATATCAGGTCAAAGGCCAAACAAAAGAGAGTCATAACACATCCACAAAATATCAGGAACAAGATTAACTGGATTAAGGTGACCAACAGAGTGGACGCATGAGAAAGCCTGCAACCAAATCATTTTAGAGGCTTTTTTTGTTAGAGCATGGTTTACCAAATAACTTTGCATGGTGATGAATAACTGTCTCAAATTCAATATAACATAACTTAACTCAGGCAGAGGAATCATGAAAGAATGGCAGCACATATGGGATTGGTATTGTGAAGGACCAGGGTACACAAAAATCAGGAAAGCAGTTTGAGGTGGAAAAAATAAGGATTTTATTTACCCAATATATGTACAGTTTTAAGATGGGTAACAACATCAATTAGGATTAAACAAAAAGGTGTATTATTAATGATATACACAGACACAATCTAGAATTAATGGATAAACAAACGTCACAAAAATGGGTGACATCCTGTGTGCTCTTCTGCCCAAGAGCAACTCACATACCCCCCCTTCATCTACACACTGCAGGAAGTTATAGCACTACTGGCCGGTCCATTGTTGCGTGCAGGGGGAAAAGGCTCTAAAAGGGGTGGCTTAAATGGAGTGGCCTCTTTAAACACACCCTCAGGGTTTGAGAGGAATGGTGTAGTCCAATTAGCTGACACATCTATAAAGGCAGGTGGTTTTCATCAGCTCAGCCTTTTGCCAGGAGCAAGGTGAGCTGCAAGACACTAACAATAGGATTACACACAACCCAATTAACAATAGATATTTTAAACAAGATTGCGTGCACTCAATCTAGCAAAGTAAAGCTGTTTCAAATAAATGTGTGTCTGATGTAAAACAAAAAGCATACCCTTTAGTAGTGATGGTACAATGAAGCTTTGAATGAAGCATCGAACCACTTGGATAATTGTTTCGGAAATAGGTTCATTTCTCGAAGCTTCAGTTACAGCGACCTCTCCTGGCGAAGTGCAAGGCTGCAGTGGGTTTAACGTATCTTTGCCTTGAAAAATATTCGATAAACACACACTCACACTGAATATCATGTTCTATTTGCAATTAAAGATTGATAATTGTGTGTATTGGGTTATTGAGAAGAGACTAGAGAGTGCTAGATATGTTTTAGGGCGGAGAGGGCCTTTTATCAGTTATTAAAGTTGAAAAGCAATGATTAAAATACATCCATTCCGGGCTTTGAACCAGCTGCGTGGAGGACATCGCTGCATCCTGGCCGCTGGCTCTATCCACTGGGCTTATCTATTCCTTAGACCATTGAAGTGTTTTTATATTACTCATTTTCTTTTTGTTCACAACTTCTCCACATTTCAAAGTGTTTCACAAGCCATAACTACCTATCTTTCTTCCTGGCTTGCTCTATAATGATCCAATTCAAATGCACTGCTTCTATGGAATAGGAAGTCCAGGGTTGAAGCTCCGTTCGAAGCTTCAGTGTCAAACTGCTATCACTACCCTTTAGCATGTGTGTTTGTTTGTGAGGCTTGAAGCTAGTGATGGCGAAATGAAGCGTTGAAGCTTTCCAGCCAATTGGTTTGCAAAAGGGTTCATCTCATGAGGCTTCATCATGGGCTTCATTTGAACACAAACCCCCTGTTGGTCAAAGTTTGTAAAACAGGCAGATTGGACATCTCAACAGTGTGCTCTACCGAGTTCCCAATGAGTAAAGCCTTAGAATAACTCTAAACAATGAACATAAACTCACATTTTCATGTTAACAATATTGTATTTATTCCAGTTTAATGATTGTGATTGAAAAGCCTAAGGAGGCTGGTAAACATTGCAAAGAGGGATTTGTATTCCTTAATAATATTCGTAAACTTAACCATGTTGTAGCCTGAGAAAGGCTAAACCATATCAAAGAATACATTTATTAACTACATTATCTCATTTAGCTGTAGCTTTTATAAACAAAAAATACGTATTGAACAGGCGTTGAACCAGAGACCCTGCCGTCGTGAGCCATCTGCTTTCCAGCTGAGCCACAGCACACACACTAAATTCATCTGAAAACACTTTATACAATTTATTCCTGTATGTATTCATGTTTTTATTCCTACATTTATTTATGCTTTTATTTATTTATACTTATGACATGTTCCGACCTCTATATAAGTGAGGGTCTGAGCTCTCTTAATTCCATCGTGTCACCGGGCCCGGGTACAGGAGGGGTAATATGGTTCTTATTATACATCCATGGGTAATATGAGCGTTGTGGTTCAACCGATCTGAATCGCTTTCTGAAGCAGTCACGTGGTATCGACAGGTAGCGAGGCTTCGTTTGTCATCGATGATGTCACTGGCCAAAAAACGATACAAGCCTCGATACAAGCTTCACAAAAAGCTTCGGGGATTACTCGACACACGCATACGTAACATCACTACTTGAAGCCCTCACAGGTAGACAAAGGAAGAAAACTCTATTCCAAACAGGAAAGGGTGAGCATTAGGAGAAGGGGAGGAACAGTGAGAGAGGAGGTGGTTTTGAACCTTAGGATAGGGCTAAGTAATTTAAATGGAAGACTCAAAATCCTGGGCAAACAGCTGACTGTTTGATATATGTGGGGAGGAAGAAATTGAGGCTAGGGGTGACTAGGGACAGAAAAATTGCTCATAAAGGGGATGTTTGGTTGGCTATCTCCAAAGAACTGAATTGATGAATAACTAGCACAGTAAAATGGCAGTAGTGCAACAACATGGATACAAGCTGCAAAACCATAGAAGAAGACACTCACTGCGAGATTTCCATCCGATGACGTCAACCTACCTGTTTACCAAATCTTCTGCCTGGCCCTGACCGATCTTCTGGCTGTCCCCTGCTGGTTTATCTGCTTGGACTCCTGAACCTGCTGAGATTTGACATTAACTGTCATTGCCAAATTCACATGCATTCCGCAGTGTGCATAATACGATGTTGCAGATATTTTTACATTTTGGCTTAAAGTTGATTCCATTTGGTAAAGGGCCATAATCACATTGTTTTTAAATGATTCAATTATTCATAATTTAGGCAACATTTCAGGGGATTTTCTGCAAATATTCCAGATATTTGACAGATGTTTGCTTTCATGCGTTGGAAGTTTTCTTTTAGAAACTTCATCCTGCACACAACCAGATGCCAGTATGACCTTTTCTTTTCTGTATGACCAGCACAAAGTGGGTCAGGTTGTGTAATACAGAGGAAGGAAGTGAAAAACATCATGTCTGCCTGGTCCCCATGTGGCCTCAGTGGGATGAAGGGGGAGGAGGGATGTGTTTTTGAGGTGACACATGGTTTTTCTCAGCCCAGACAGATTAACATCTCGAGTCTTCAGGCAAACAGCTGAGACTTGACTCAATTCTGGTCTGTTTCTGCTGCCTTCCTCAATGTGGTTTGTGTTTGATCTCAAGTTTGAAGCACGCCTCCTGAGAGGAATGGAAAGCTTGTGACCTTGGATTATCAATGTTCCAACTATTTCCCAGGTGCGTTTTAAGTAGTATCAAGGGTGTGATATAACCCTTAAAGCCTTTTTTAAAATTCATTCTTAGGGTTTTATTGAAGAGTTAGTCAAATTATGTTTCCATGGTGCTACTTCTTCACTGTATTAGACATCATACTGATTAGGTAAAATGAAAGATGGCAAAAATGGGGCAAAAGTCAGATTTAAACCAATTATATACAAATAAAATACTTTTTGGGGAAATCTGATATGTTTAAGTACTTTTTGTAACTGAACCATTTTAGAGATCTACACAAATGTTGTAATATTGGCATATTTCATGTTAAAAATTGTTATGCATCTGCGGCCAAAGTACATAATGTGCTTTGTTCATACTCCATGTATTTATTAAGCAAAATTAATCAGATTTGTATCATCAGAGGTGGCAAAAGTACACACTCTTTACTTAAGTAGAAGTACAGATACTTGTGTAAAAAAGACTTTGGTTCCACTTTTTACTTAAGTAAAATTACAAAAGTACAGTCTCTGAAATGTACTCACAGTATAAAGTAACATTTAAACTGGCTGTTTTTGTGCAAAGTTAACTAAACCTTACATCATATTAATATAATATGAATATAAGTGAAAAGGAGCTTAATTTCAACTTGTATTACTGCCATTCTGAATGTATTCAGCGTGAACAACAAAAACAAGGTACCTGTATTTGCTCTCGCCAAGATGGGTTACTTTGCCTTAATATAGGCCTAAACAAATCAAACAAAAATGATTATAGTGCATTCGCCACGAATCATTTTGCGCCCACAGCTTCAAACATCTCCCTCAAGTAAGGCCATGGATGCGGGATGTCTTAATGGTGGTCTGATGAATCGCCTCCTCGATGTTATCTTCATTTTCAGTAACGTCGCTGAATGTACTAGCGTTACTCATGGACATTATGCCGTTAGACCTTTCTCCCTTAACGTCTCTGCCTAGCTGTTTCGTCATACGTCTTTTACGTTGTTTTTGTCTGCCGTGCATGATCTGCACAACATGGCTCGTCTTCTCTACGTGTTATTGTCCTATCTACTTGGATTGGCAATGATGCAAAATAAAAATTCAATGCACATGCATTAAAACGAAAGTAACAAGCCTCTTTTGAAAATGTAAGAAATAGAAAGTACAGATATTTGTGTTAAAATGTAGGGAGTAACAGTAAAAAGTCGTCAGAAAAATAAATACTTAACCTGGAGGCCCCCTGTGGGTTTTTTAACATTTAAAAACCTATTAATGAACCTATTAATACCCACTTAACGGGAAGAAACTCAGCTAACTGACGATACGAACCATTTTTACGGAAAAAAAACACAAGTCTCACAAGAAGCCCATAGCGAAAAAATGCTAACGCACTTAGCACAGCATTCTAGGTATAAATACCCTTATTACATATCGGATCTGCACAAACAAGATATCGACTAGCAAACTGAGATTCCAGAGATTCCAGAAGTACAAGTATCATCACTGAACGATCAGAACTCGCGACAGGGGAAGCAAACACAGATATCACAACACAGAGCTTTACGGAGCAAACACGGCCAATTTGTCTTACCTTTTGCTGTTTCTGATCAAAATTTGTGTTCAATGGCATCAAAACGATAAAAACGCTGCTCAAGGTTAATCCAATGGTTAATACAATGTGTCTGTGTCACTTTGAAATGATTACTGATAATCCATCTTCATCTTTACTAGTTTGAGCCTAGGTTTCAGTTGTCAGAGCGTAACATAGCTTTCGACTACGTGTGCGTCACTCTCACTCCTCAATGGTAACGTGTGTGTATGTGGAACTTCCCCTTCAATTCAATTGGCTCTAACGGTTCAAAAGAGATGTCAATCACCAACATCGACCAATGGGTTCCAGAGAAACGGCAAATACACCCAAATGGGTTTTTTCTTCTTCTAAATCTCTCTAAAAAGGTCAAATGTCACTTGTTTTGCATCAATCTTGATACAGGGTACTTATTATATGTTATTGTTTGGATTCCTAAAGCTTTTAGTCTACTATCCCATCATTCAAGGGTGGTTTTCACTATAAGTAATGTTTTTTTCCCCGGACGGACACAATAATTTACATTTTTTTACTTCAATCTGAATTTACTTTAAAATAAAAACATTTATATTGATTCTGACTTTTCTACATCCAACTCACAGGTTTATCATTGCTTTGAGAAAAAACGTTTAGAAGTGAAGTTATATTCATTTGTTCTGGGAATGTCATTTTCGAGCCCGAGACCTGAGACCTGAAAAACAGGCTCGTACAAGTACAATATATATATTTAATGGCCAATATATAGTTGTAAGAATCTTCTCAGAAGTTTTTATTCAGTCAACTTTGAAGCTTACAGATGCAAGCCTCATCCTAAAGAACACCATATGCCTACACTGGAAGCATATGCTTCCACAAAAAATACATCCATCTATTTTTACTCGCGCTCAAGCACACATACAGACTGACACACACAGCAGGGGAGGGGAATAAATCTGCTCGACTTTCTCAGAAGTGTCTGTGGCCTGAGACATGCATCAGGGGCATACAGTCTGGATTTCCAGCGGCGCTGAAGGTCCCAAAAGAAAGCCAGCTGCTCCATCACACTCTTCACCTGAGGCCACACTCATTTAGAAATGCTGAACTCCATACAGCCTCATGGCGGGCCAACATCTCATTAGTGTTTCACCTCTACTGCCCCGGCTCTGACCTCTGACCATACACTTCAGAGATTATGTAAGGGATAATGTGCAGCAAGGCAGTTATTAATTATTACATGGTTAGATACAGTACCAAAAAAAACCGATTTGACTCTAAATGATGATTTTAAATATGATTGTATTGCTTCTGTTTCACTGCGTACCAACGGCTGTAACTGGGATGACACTTAAAATGGCGGTGCACTGATGGAGTTTTCTGTAACTGTCCAAGTCTGTTCACATTTCCTTTTCTATTAACCAGTCCTTAAACACTGCCAGAGCCCATACTGTGGTGTTCCTTTTAGTGTTTACTTCCTGTCTGTCTGTCTCCTGCTGTTCCCTTCAGTGTTTACTTCCTGGGTGTTTCTCAATGTCGAAGAAGGCTCCTCCAGAGCCACTATTTCAAGGATGCTACGTCATCGAATCCCGCCGAAGGACTGTTCCAATGTCCAGGATCCTTGGAATTCTACCGAGGACTGAATCCTTTGTTGCGGGAAATTTCGAGGATGCACCAGTGTATCCTCCGCGGTCTTAAAATCCCCACAATGCTTTGAGCACGGACCAATTTCCCAAATCTTTGGCGGAAAATTTAAGGCGGGGCCTCTCATATGAAGCACACCTGCACACTTGCTAGCCTGTCCCATTCTTCGTTCTCTGAATGAAAGGAAGGATTCCTGCCAAGCCTCTGAAAGACCTGACTCGGAGGGACATGTCCTACCAAGGAAGCGTCCTCGACATTGAGAAACACCCCCTGTCTTCTTCTGCTCTTCCCTTCAGTGTTTACTTCCTGACTGTCTTCTTCTGCTCTTCCCTTCAGCGTTTACTTCCTCTCTGTCTTCTTATGGGCAATTGTAACATTCCTGCCTCCTCACCTCCTCTACTTCTCGCCTCCTCTACTCCTCGACTCCTCGGTCCTCCGGTAGTGACCTGGAAATCGATGTCAGCGCGCCATGTTGAAGGACATCTCATTTATCTAAATGCACATCGAGGACCGAGCATCGAGGAGGCTCTCTGGAGGAGCTATAACCGGCAACAGTGATGTTTAAAAGAGGCTTTACGCATGGCTGGACTTATCTCAACCAATGACAGCTCTGCATACTCTATCCCCTGGATATTAGGCTCCTTTTTTTATTTGATTAACTGCTTTAATCGTGACGCGATGCTTACAGTAAGAACAACTGCTGGGGTCCGTGCAGAACAGTGTGTAAAATATATATCACTCAATAATATAACAGGCCTAAAATACACTGTTTATTTTTAGGCTTTAGTAGATATCTACAAACAAAGTTTAGATCTTTCTCTAAAACCATATACAGTAGTGCTCTTCATAATAAAATATACAACGGCTGTAGCCTGATATTATATGCTTGAGGAGCTGAAGGTGTGTGTTGTCCAGTGTGTTTTCATTCCATTACCTTAAATTGACTGGATTTCTTTCGGAGGACTGATAGACACATACTGTAGTCACCTAATCAGATCGTCTTCCTTAGCTGCGGTCTGCTAGCAAAATATTGCAGACGTCTGAAATCTCCAAATTCACTATCAGAATCGAGTATTCAGCTAAGCCGTGTAATAATTTAAAAGAAATGCTCAGATATTAGTAGAAGCCTTTCTTAAAGGTCTCCAATTATACTATTTTTAATAGTGTTTGAATTGTGAGAATTTTTTTTCCCTCAAAATACCAGACAGATCACCCATTGCAGCCATGCCTCATACCCCTCTATTTCAGCCCTGTTACTAAAGTGCTGATTCTGGGTCCGTAGCTTTAAATATTGCCAAACTGCTGCTGGCCACGCCCCTTTGGAGCGTGCATGAGCTCTCCTCTGTGCAGAGAGAGGTTTCTACCCACATTCTCAGCTAAACACTGCCGTGATTAAACACCATATTGTATTCCAAACCACATCAAGGATTATTTCTGAAACAGTATGGAGCTCAAACGTTTTTTCTCTTATGGGTTTACCACAAGGATAGTACCTTTGTATATCCGGCTTCTGTACACATACTCTCTCAGTACAGGTTAGCTCTGAGTGTTAGCGATGCTTGCTAATGTAAACACAGACCATATTACTTCTAAAACACGTCGCGCATTGTTTCTGATACTGCAACGTTTCTGATAGGGCCGTGGGTGTAAAGAATGCCCATATTTGAGTAATGTCGTCATGACCGCAGCAAATCTGGATCAGCTCTGTTTGTGGAGTCTATTTTTATATAACATTAGAAAGACTGATTCTTATTGAAGAAGAAGATTCAACTTATTGTCATTACGTAGTACAGGCACTATGTAACAAAACGGTTTCTCTGCATTTGACCCATCCTAGTGTTAGGAGCAGTGGGCTGCCATTATGTACGGCGCCCGGGGATTATTATTATTACATTATAAGCTTATTGTGCTCATTTTATGTTGCTGTGACTTTGGAATAAATAGAAGTTTTTAGCTTGCAATACTAAAGTAGCAAGGTCAGGTGTAGACGCTGGAAGAATACAAAGAGGCAGTCAGAACAGGACATCGCTCCGACCTTGAGCTTTGGGTGAGCCCCGCTCCCACACATAGCTAGAAAGCAGCATTATGAAGACTCCACATTTTCTGTAGAGACTTTAGCGAAAACAAATTGCGTATGATGGCGACAGAGTAGGGAGGGACTTCCACAGGCCGGCCGAATGCTGATTGGGAGGATTGTGTTGCCAAGAGACTCTTTTCAAAGTCTGTGCACCTACCAAAGGGAACTAAGTCCAAACCACGGTATCTCTTCACCTAGTCTTGACCAATCATAAGTTCGGGGCTCTTTCCGGAAATAGTGGTTACAGATTACAGCTTTGCTGCCTGTGATTTCTATGACGTGACGGAGTCCTTGGCCAAGTGATATATATCTTTTGCTCTCTTATAATAAATAGTTAAACTTAGAAGTTGTCTGTCTTTCCTGGAATTTTTAACACAACAGTTGTACCCCCGTTTTTAGAGATTTGAGTACGGAGGAAAAAAGAGAGGGTTGTATTTTCTGACACTTTGTGTGTGTCCTTACACACCGGCAGGGTCGGCTCTAGAACAAATCAAATGGGGGGGAAATCATTTAGCAAGGGGGGGCACACACTAACGTCAACAACCAACACACAAACACCAACGCAACTTCAATTTAAAAAAACATGCTGTAAAGTCTGTTGTTTTTCATACACATTGCAGGGGTGTAGTGCTATTTTATAGCGCACCTATGACTTGTGCATACATGCATGGTTGTGGCACGACCACCAAAACAGAAACATATGGACATAGGCCACCATACTGTATACAAAGTGTGCAAATGTATTTAGTATCCTATCCATGTGAACATGTTTTAGGTGGGGGTGGACCTAACCTCCTCTAGGAGGGTCTGGGGGCATGCTCCACCGGGAAGATTCTTTTTTAAATATTGAAGTTAAATGCATCAATCTGGTGCACTTTGAGAGCAAAATGAAGAGATCAATGGATAGCCTACATCTCTCAGCATTCATATGAAACAGAACTGTACACAGATTTACTTTTTCTTTATGGATATTTTACTAATCACTCCCCTTTTAAACTGTATTCTTGTGTTACTGTCCTATAGTATTTCATACCCGTTTTTCATTTATTCTCTTAATAACTATAATATGATCATATAAAGGTAGCCTATTCCTCGCAAATACTTGTTTACATAAATGGTGACCAAACCGTTTGAGACCCACTGAGATAAGTTAACCTACAGTAAAGTTAACTATCTAAATACTGAGAGAGTCCTTACCTCACTGAGCTGACGTTATAAGATCCTCTCAGTCTGACAGGAGAGGACTCTCCTCCACCTTGGTGTAGAAACAGCCCTTTATATCCGTTAGCATAGCTAGCTAACCAGATGCTAACAACAACATTCCACGTTACCGCTCGCGCACTCACAAAATGCGCTCGTGCCACACACACAGAGAGCCGAGCTTGAATGAAACACAGAGACCCAGAAGTAGGCTACTTGTACTGTACTGTATATCATATTATTTTCGATGGCTTTACTGTATAATCAGTGTAACAGATGGACAGATTGCCACTGGGCTTTCATCTAAACACACAGCCACGTTATGATAACAAAACAAAAGTCGGGGGTCATTGGTCAAGCAACACACCAATCAGAGAGCAGCAGTGAACACACCTCAGGCTGTGTTTCATATTTGTATTATTTATTTCTGATGTATTTCACACAAAAAACCTTTAGTGGAAACGTTTTCACTTATATGATTAAAAGAAAAAAAACGGCAAAGTGGCAAGGCTTGCCCACCCTGCGTTGGGGGGGCACAGTGACTCATTTGGGGGGGCATGGCCCGCGAATGACCCCCCATGACGCCGACCCTGCACACCGGGGACACATTTATGTATAAAAGACATAAAAGTGAATTTTGCATAATAGGAGACCTTTAACCTGTAGCTTTTTTTCACGAAACTGTCTCAGGTAGGGATGCATATTGTTGACTTTTTTACGATACCGATACCACTGAACGATACAGATACTCGACCGATACATATCGTAATACTTTCATGTTGCATAAGGGAAACATTAAATCATCCCGCAATTACTCCCATGAAGTGCTTTATGATATAGTTAACATGTCATATTAATATATAAATTAATTGTGGGACTTCAACCTTATAGTACTGAACAAACAATGAAAAACACGTTTGACAACACAGGCTTGAAAACTGTATATTCCTGTACTCTGATTTTATGTGACAGTAGCAAATGTTTTGAGAGGTTGGATGTGTTGCCGCCTTTCCCAGAAATACATTTCTTGCAGTGGTTACAGACCCCACCATTCAGACTGGCAGTCATATGCAGCCACACTTTAGATTTTCGTGCCGACATAGAGCTAATGAAAAAATGAAAGCTAACTGAAAGGCTCAGACGTTCGGGAGTAAGGTGAAGGGCAATAAAACCAATCACTGAAGCCTTTGCAAGACGCGCAATCTGATTGGATGGTGGTTTGGGCGCGAGTTTAAGGATGCCTCACTTTATTAAAAACAAAAAAGAAATTGAGTATCGAAAACCGGATCTGATTTCGGTACGGTATACCGTAGCCACCAGTAACCGGTATTTCGGTAATACCGGGAACCGGTAGGCTATGCACCCCTAGTCTCAGGGCTTCTTAACATTGAATTAACTATGAATGTGTCAGACCCACTTAACGGGAAGAGACTCAGCTAACTGACGATACGAACAATTTTTACCGAAACAAAACACAACTCTCACAAGAGAGCCCTTAACGAAAACGGGCTAATGCTACTTCCGGTCATAACTAGCAAAAACGATCTTTTATACTTCATATTATCTGCACAAACGATATATCATCTGAACGCTGCGATTCCACATATTCCATTGGCCTAAGTCTCATCACTGCACGGCCAGAACTCACTGAGCTAGCAGCCAGAACAGAGCAAGAAAACAACATCCGTTTTTTAAAACCATAACAATAATTACGTCTTACCTTTGTTATTTTGTGATCAAAAGTTGTGTTCAAGGGAATACAAACGCTGCTCAAGGTTAATCCAATGTCTCTGTTTCACTTTAAAATTATTACTGATAATCCATCCTTCCATTTTTGTCAAAAACCCTAAAAAACTAAAGATTTCATATGCATGCTTGTGAGAGCTACAACCCAGCATCCGGTTTTGGACGTGCTGGCATGCATTCACCAATGGTAATATTTAGATAGATTTTAGGAACTTCCCCTCGATTCTATTGGCTCTAATGGTTCAAAAGAGGTGTCAATCATCAAAATCGTCAGAGGGGGGCCAGAGATATCTACCCAAATAGCAAATCCTCCCATATGACCCCAGAAGTGGGTTTTTTTGTGCTAAACCTCTCTAAAAAGGTCAAATGTCACTTTTATTTGGACAGACACTATAATTTACATTGTTTTACTATGTTCAATCTGAATTTACTTTAAAATAAAAAAATTATATATATTTATTCTGACTTTTCTACATCCAACTCACAGGTTTATCATTGCTTTGAGAAAACAGATTATGAATTTACCCCTTTTAGAAGTGAAGTTATAGTAATTTGTTCTGGGAATGTCATTTTCGAGCCTGAGACCTGAAAACAGGCTTGGGGCTTAACAGGTAAAGGCTTTCACTTCACTGACCTACTTTGGGGTCAATCATTACATAATCATGCTATGCAGCCACACTTGGTTGGATTCTTAGCAAATATCAGCCTGGATCATAGGGAAGTAGCAAAGGATATTCAAAGTCTATAAAAATGGTTTGGAATAGTGCCGTGGTTTTATATAAAAAAGAGCACTAAATACATTTCTATTAACAGTCTTAAAACAGATGGTGAAATGATGGGCCCCTGGTTGCAGGCTGGACCTAAAAGGGCAGAAACTTTGTTAACATAAATAATTTCGCTTCTCTTTCAGTGATACTCAATGGATTAGTATATAAGTTGCTGTTGGTTAAAAACTTTACGTAAGCCTTCTAACTCCCTATATTGTCAAATTTTTCAATTGCTAATTTGGTTTCCTTATGGTGTTATCGAACGGGACGCGATGCAACACTGCAGCTTTTAGTTGTGTTAACTTGTGGCCCCACGCAGAGTTATGAGATGAGGCCCTCTGTATCGCGAGCGTAGACGGGGGGGACGCTGGTGGAGCACGCACGTGAACTGCGAGCGCCAGAGCCTCGTAGCGGCGAAACTGTGGCGCGCTTCATTGTGCCGCATTTGCACATCAGATGAGGCCCCACGCAGTCTGCATGATCTGCGTGTAGGGAGGGGCTTCCCTGTGTGTCACTCAAACAAAATGCGCTGTTAGACATATTCTACCGTGATTTAATTGTAATACACACGTTTCAAATTGATGCTGAAACGTGTATTGAACTACATGATGATACCGGTTAGTAACAAAAATGAATTAATGTTTTGACTAATGCTTAAAGGTCCCATCATATGCTTTTCTGGTTAATACCCGTCCCTTTGTGTGTTATATCGCGAGTAAAACTCTAACACAGAAAATAAGTGTCTATGCTGCCCCAGAATGCCTCGTTGGAGATTTTTCTTTTTCCATTTTTTTCTTCCGGGGCAGGTTGACGTCACTAAGTCTAAATGGATCAATTGGAGACTGAGCTCCACCGCGCACGCACGCACGCACGCACGCACGCACGCACGCACGCACGCACGCACGCACGCACGCACGCACGCACGCACGCACGCACGCACGCACGCACGCACGCACGCACGCACGCACGCACGCCATCAGGGGAGTAGTATGATGAGAGTCAGGCAGGACCGCAGAGACAGGTTCAGCCACGACTCGAAGTCCAGGACTCAGATACAGTGCTCAGGATAGAGGATCCAGGACACACGACCACAGCTACAGGATCAGCCTTGACTCAGGATCCCGGCGTAGATATAGACACAACAAATAAATTTGGGGGAAGCTGGGTTAATCGGAACATGAGAGTACACAGGTACAGACAGACAGAAGGAAGAAGTAAGGTGTCCCCGACAGTCCAAGCCTATAGCAGCTAAACTAACGTGTCTAAGTGCATGCACTCCCTTAGGATAGGTTGAGGGAAAGGGGTAGCAAGTAAGAAGTAAGGAACAGAGGTGGAGAGGCACAACGTGTCTACGTACATGCACACCCTTAGGATAGGTTGAGGGAAAAGGGTAGCAAGTAAGAAGTAAGACACGGAGGTGGAGAGGCACACGCAGGGAAAAGGTCCCCACTGGAACTTTAATTGGAATTGGTGAGAGGTAAGGAGTAGGTCTGTGACTACGTTCCACACTCCCCGGCCGGAATAGGCCTCTCTGCAACCTGTTACCCTCTAATAGAACCTCGAGAGGTCAGAGAGGGGAAAGGTTTTGGATAAAGTTTTAAATATAAGATCTAGGTTTTTAGGATTTAAGTGAAAGAGTAAGAACTAAAATGTATAGGTGAAGAGGCACAACGTGTCTACGTCAATGCACTCTTATTAGATTATTTTATTTTATCACTATAAGCTTTATCAAATAGGAAGGTCTTAAGTGTACTCTTAAAAACGGATAGGGTGTCTGCCGCCCGAACACAAACTGGATGCTGATTCCACAAATGTGGAGCTTTATAAGAAAAGGCTCTGGCTCCCATTGTACTTTTAGAGACTCTAGGAACAACCAACAACCCTGCATTCTTGGAACGCAATGCCCTAATAGGACAGTAGGGTATAATGAGTTATTTAAGGTAAGATGGTGCCTGCCCATTAAGGGCTTTGTAGGCGAGAAGAATAATTTTAAATGATATCTGTGTTCTATAGGCAGCCAGTGTAAGGCAGCCAGAACAGGAGTAATGTGATCCCTTTTCCTAACTCTAGTTAGTACACGTGCTGCAGCATTTTGAATCAGTTTAACTGACTTTTTGGTACACCCTGATAATGAAGAGTTACAATAATCCAGCCTTGAAGTAACAAATGCATGGACTAGTTTCTCTGCATCGTTTTGAGGTAAGATATTTGCCTGATTTTTGCAATGTTTGCGTAGATGAAAGAAGGTGGTCCTTGAGATTGAATTTATGTTGGCGTTAACCTCTTAAACCCGGCCCCCCCGATACCGGGGGGAAAAACGCGTCACTGCAGCAGACAGCGTCTGGGGGCTTCTTAATATTTTAAAACCTATGAATGTTTTATACTCAAATAACGGGAAAAAACTCAGCAACCTGACGATATGAGCCATTTTTACCGAAACAAAACACAAGTCTCACAAGAAGCGTTAGCATTAGCCCTTAGTGAAAACAGGCTGATGCTACTTCCGGTGCTAACTAGCAAAAACGATCTTTAAAACTTAATATGTTCTGCACAAACTACATATGATCTGAAAGCTGATACTCCACAGATTATTTTTGATATAAGTATCATCACTGTAGGACACAAACTCACTGAGCTAGCAGCCAGAACAGAGCAAGAAAACAACAACAGTGTTCTAAACCATAACAATAATGATGTCTTACCGTTGCTGTTTTGTGATCAAAAGTCGTGTTCAAGGGAATAAAAACGCTGCTCAAGGTTAATCCATGTTGGAGCACCACCTAATGGCGGTGGTGGAAGGTTCACCTCTGCTCCGCGCGTCCCTTGATGACCGATGAGCTAGTCAAATTACAAAAGAAAGAACTCAAAGCACCAGGATAGAGGTTAAACAATAATCTGTCTTTACTGGTAGAAAATAACAATACACAATACAGAACACTCTGCAACAGTAACAAATACAGAGTGCTCCGGGCTCAATTCCTACCACCGTGTGATATACGTACCACGACAGCCAGTCAGGAAGAGAGCACAGAGCATAAGAATGTTACAGCTTAAATACAAATTATGTGGGAGGGGTTGTAATGGTTGCTCCTCCCCAGCTATTTGTTATTGGCGATTTCACTTCTGGGCGAGCTAGCCAGTGAGTTGGCGGTTTTCCATTGGTCGGTTTCACTTCTGGGCGAGACCCTAGGCAATGAGTATTCCATCTGTGCTGCCCCCTCTCCTTACAGTGTGTGTGTGTATGTGTCTCTCTGCCCTCAGGCAGTCCCCCAACAATAATTTGGAGTCATGACAGAACGCACACTCATTCCATAGACTTCCTTCTCTGCTCCCCCTCCCCCATCAGTTTAACCCACACACAGTAGATATGTCTAAAATATAGTTGTTTATAGTTGGCCAATACAAGCAATACATGTAAATTACCTTAATATCAATAATAACGAGGAAAACATTACCTCTGCTCTCAAGCAGTGAAATAGTAGAACTCTACATAAACATATATAGAGAACACACTCATTTCATTATGCAGCCCCCCACACAAATGTCACCTGCTTTCCTCTGTGAAAGCTATGCTTGGATAGGTTTTAACCGTCCTTTTCCCATGACCTCCCCAGGATCAGTAAACTAACAAAAGTTAACGGTTCCCATACCCTCAGGCCCTCTTTGAACTTCCCTCCACCCGAAGTCAGCCCACCCGGAACGAATACACCCATTGACAATTCAGGCCTCTTTATGAGCCTTGCAGGAAATTAATCATTAACCAACAAGACTTCAACCGCACCATATCTGAGGAATATCTCTCTTGGAGTTCCCCTGTTATTTTCAAAAACCATTGATGATTAACAAAGAGACTCAGGGCCCCTCTTGATATCTGGAAAATGCAACAAGACTTTCTGCCATTCAAATTTAACACACTTCTTATATCAGGTGACATAATCTTCATCCAACATCTCTTAGTCACTTTAGAATTGTTCCTGATAATCCATCATTACATTCATGGCCGCAGAGTAGGTATAAAGTTTTGCAGTCTGGGGCTCAGGCTTTCTCACGTGCTGTTTACGCAAGCCTCTCTCTCCTTGACGTAAGTGTAAAGCGGGATTTACTAACTTCCCCTCGATTCTATTGGCTCTAAAGTTCAAAAAAGGTGTCAATCGACCAATGGGTTCCAGAGATAGGATCCTGCGTAATATGAATAATGCCAGCAGCGGCTGCTTTACGCACATGACGTAGCACAGCCAGCCGCACAACCGCTCCAACACAGCAGCAACGAACACAGCGAAGAACAGTGGCGGCGCCAGAGATTTTCTCTAGGGGGTGCTGTGGGGTAGCTTGACGTTTCATAGAGGGTGCTCTAACATTAAGGGTTTCCCATTAATGCACCAGCGCTACAGTTGAATTTTCTACTGCAACACTCCCCACACGCACACACAGTGCACCCGCGACTGTAACAATGAAGGCTCGATAATCAGCTCACGGCATATAGGTGTAAGCAGGGGTAAAGTGCTATTTTTACAAGTGGGGAGTGGACCTCACGTCCTCTAGGAGGGTCCTTACATTCTCTAGTGGGGTCCGAGGGCATGCTCCTCCGGGAAGATTTTTTTCTATTTCTTCATAGGCATTTTACAAATCACTCCCCTTTTAAAACAAACCGTTTGAGACCCACTGAGATAACTAGACTAAAGTTAACTATCTAAACACTGAGAGTCCTTTACTTCACCTGAGCTGAGGTTACCTGAGACTCTCCGTCTGACAGGAGAGAGTTCTCCCTCCACCTTGTTGTTGAAAAAGCTCCTTATACCCGTTAGCTTGGCTAGCTAGCACCAGATGCTAACCACAACGATCTCCAGTAGATACCCACCGGTGCGCTCTCTCTCTCTCTCTCTCTCTCTCTCTCTCTCTCTCTCGCTCGCTCGCTCGCTCGCGCACGCACGCACACAAAATGGCTCGGGCCACACACACACAGAGCAGAGCTTGAATGAAACACAGAGACCCATAAGAAAGCTACTTGTACTCACGAGGCGTATTATGTGCAGAATCCCTCTCACTTTCAGGTGGTTTTGATTGAGTGTCCACACGTGGACGTTTAGGGACTAAAAAAGGATAATTTTTTCACTTTGCTGTTAGCAAATCATTTGGCGCTCTAGCTAACAGGAACTCACTCAAGTCTCACAAAGTAATTTAGCCTATGGGTAGGTAAAAAATCGAATGGGTGCTGGCCATTGGCCTAATCATATCACTGTGTTGGCTTTATGTTTTTGGTCAAACATTTGTTTGTTTCACATTTGCATTGATGTAATCAATAATTTTTCTAATTTAATAAAAATAATAATAATAATTTTCGGAAAAAAAACAAAAAAACACATGGTATACCAAAACATCTAGCGCTTCAGCACCCCCTAGCTCCCCCCTGGCGCCGCCCCTGGCGACGAACACAGTGAACACAGCCAGCGAACAGAGACAACAGCAGGCAACAGAACATCATATTAGAAGGACAAGGATTTATTTGCTTTTAGGACTTATTCGAGCAAATAATTGCACCCAGAAAGAGGCTGTATAAGCTTGAAGACGCCGTGAAATGGTGTTAGCTGACTCTCCGTCAGAAGATGATGATGTACTTCGGCCACAATCAGACCCTGATTATGAACTTCAGGAAACGTATGTACTCTCTCTGTTTGTATCTATTATTAATTATATATTAGTTGTGTATTTGGTGTAATCTATAGTAATTCCACACTCGCAAAATACAAAATGGACGCCGCTTTGTTGTTGTAGCGTTATCGTTCCGTGAGAAACTAAAACAATGGGAACATCATGTTGGTGAACGTATAAATAGATTAATTGTATTTCGTGACTATAACACGGCAGTATATAAATAAAGCTGTATTGTATATCAACCCAGTCTATATATACTGTTATTTCACACACGCCAAATGGATGCTGTTTTGTAGTTCTACAGACATTGACTATTAGCAGTTTATAAATAAAGCTGTATTATATATCAGTCTATATATATATATATATGTGTATACTGTTATTTCACACACACTAAATGGAGGAATTATTTCTGATTTGAGTTACATTTTTGAAAGAATAAGCCAGTGAAGTAATCAAAGTAATTGTTTTTTCCACATTTGTTTTCACAGTGATGAAGACGAGTATCAAATGGCTTCTGGATCACAGCCATCAACATCTGCCTCATCCGAGCTACGACGTGCATCAGATCAGCATACAGTTGCCCCAGAGCCATCAACATCTAAGCTACGCCGCCGGATGTCTGCACCAGTACTAACTCAGCCTCCCTCTGCATCTTCTGGCGTGTGCTGCTGTGTGAAGGAAGATTTTACCACGGCTGGGGCCTGCTTTCCACCTGTCCTGGTTCTGCTGTTGCAGAGGCCTGCTTTCACCCCGGGGATACCACGGAGTGTCCGGAGCGTTTCCACGCTGCTGCTTTCGCCTGTCCTTTGCTGCTGTGCTGATTTGCTCCAGGAACATCGCGGATACTGTGTGCTGGTCTGGGAAAATCAGAATCTGGGATTCTGCTGTGCCTGTTAATTGTATTGGACTATGAGAAGATCTCTAGTCATTCTGAGAAGTCTACTGGATTCAGGTCTGTTCTGCCACCCGCAGTGGGCATCTCCTGCAAAGGTTCGGATGTGTTGCACAAACAATTACCGGTTGCCTTGTCACAGACAATCTGCTCGACAAAATTGTTAGTATTTTTTGTTTTCCTGCGATGATGGTTCTTCAGGACTGCTTCTTAAGCTCAAATCACACTCTCGCAGACTTTTCCGGTGTTTCTAAAGTAGATGACAATGTATGTGTGTCGTTTAAGAGGAAAAGATGCCTGTTTTTTTTGTTGCTATTACTGTCGGGAAATATACAACCTAACCCTGGTCCGCTCAGTAGTAGTAGTCAGATCGCTACTCCTGCTGATTTTAAAGCTAGGTCTGGGTTGGGTTTCATCCATTTGAATGTGCGCAGTCTGTTAGGTAAACTAGATTTTGTCCGCATTTGGGCGAGCTCGACTGACGCTGACGTCATTGTTTTATCAGAAACATGGCTAAATAAATCTATTTTGGCCTCTGACATTACTTTAAATGGTTATAATGTGTATCGTTCCGACCGGCCTAATAAAGGTGGTGGCGTTGCCATTTATGTTAAGAATAAGTTCAGTGTATCCACATTAGTTTCCAACTCTATCAGTAAGCAATTCAAATTTTTAGCCTTAAATATAGAAGTGGCAAAGGGGCAACAGGTCATGGTGGTGGGCTGTTACAGACCCCCCTCAGCTGTCAAGGACTCCTTGTCTTCGCTAGCAAATCTTATATCGTAGCTAGACTACAAGGAAATAGTGCTACTTGGAGATTTTAACTGGGACTGGTTAACTGCAGTATCAGAGGATTTAAAAAACCTTTGTATCTCTTTAAATATTACTCAGATTGTTGACAGTCCTACTCGCCCTAATATTAAGTCCCCTAATAAATCCTCCCTAATTGATCTCATCTTAACTAATGTTCCCTATAAATACTCATCTGTGGGAGTATTTGCGAAAGATGTGAGTGACCACTGTGCTGTAGCCACAATTAGGGACACTAAGGTCCAGAAGGTTAAACCTCGTATTATTATTAAGAGAGACATAAAACATTTTGTGGAGCAGGGTTTTGTTCATGATCTGTTTGGGTTTGATTGGGGAAAAATCGATCTGTGTGCTGATGTAGAAACTGCATGGTCTTATTTTTATCTTGGTTTTATGTAGATCATTGATAGACATGCACCCCTGCGTACATTTAGAGTAAAGGGACGAGACAATCCTTGGTTTTCTGCTGAACTGTCCAGTCTCCTACATGAGAGAAACAAGGCCTGGGCAAAGGCTAGGAGATCAGGCTCAGAGGTAGAATGGCTATGCTTTAGGCAGCTAAGAAATAGCTTCACATCGCAAATCAAAAGTGCTAAGTCTAAGTATTATCTGTCAGTTACAACAAAGAACCTGAATAATCCTGGAACATTTTGAAAAGCCATAAAATCGATATCCACCGGTGATATCCGTAATGAGCTACCTCCGTGCATTACCACAGCATCTGGCTCTATATCGGACAAGACCACTATGCTAAATTGTTTTAATGAGCATTTTGTGTCCTGTGGCTCTCTGTTTGATTCTGTCACTAACTCTGCTTCTGTGACCACAGTCTGTGATTCTGAAAAACGTGTTTTGGAAAACCCTTTTAGTTTTACTCCTTTTACTGTTGATGTTGTTCGTGAAGCTTTAACCAAGTTAGATCCTAAGAAACCGGCTGGCCCGGACAACGTAGAGCTTTTATTTTTAAAGATAGCTGCAGATTTTATTGCTCCACCTCTCGCTACTCTTTGTAACCTCTCCCTCAGCTCAAACACAACTCCAAAATTGTGGAAGAGGCCACTTTATTAAATAATTATAGGCCCATCTCTAAATGATCAGTTCTGGCTAAGGTTCTTGAACGCCTAGTGAGTGAACAGGTAAAGGTGTTTTTATGTACAAATGACATCCTGTCTAAACATCAGTCAGGCTTCAGAAAGCAACATAGCACCATCACTGCGACAATGAAAGTGGTGAATGATGTGGCGAGTTTTTTAGATAATAAGCAGAGTTGTGCAGCTCTATTTATTGACCTTTCCAAAGCATTTGATACCGTCGATCATCGCATCTTAAAGCAGAGGCTACTCAGTATTGGCATATCCAGCCATGCAGTGGGGTGGTTTGTGAACTACCTCTCTGAAAGGTCCCAATGTGTTCATTTTGATGGGCTGTCTTCTGAGTGGTTAAACATTACTAATGGTGTTCCTCAAGGTTCTGTTTTAGGTCCACTTTTATTCTCCATCTACATCAATAGTTTAGGTGAAAATGTCGATGGAGCAACCTTACGTTTTTATGCGGACGATACCGTGATGTATTGTGCAGGTCCCTCCATTAAGGAGGCTGTTGTTGAATTGCAAGCAGTTTTTAACATTATTCAGACTCAGCTCTCTGAACTAAAGCTTCTTTTAAATGTTGATAAAACCAAGGTAATGCTCTTTTCAAAAGCTAAAAAGACACCAGAGCCTCTTGTAGATATTGTAACTACGCAAGGAATACAAATTGAAGTGGTTACCTGTTACATATACCTTGGTATCTGGCTTGATGATTGTCTCACTTTTAAACATCATATCAATAACCTGCTTAAAAAACTGAGGGTTAGGCTAGGTTTCTTCTACAGGAATAAGTCCTGTTTCTCGCTTGAGGCCAGGAAAAGGCTAGTCACTGTGAACTTTTTACCTGTGCTGGACTATGGTGATTTGATTTATATGAATGCACCTGCCAATTGCCTGGTCAAGTTAGATGCTGCGTATCACAGCGCACTGAGATTTGTGACAAACTGTAAAGCATTAACCCATCACTGTACCCTGTATGCAAGGGCTGGTTTGCCTTCGCTAACCGTACGGAGGCTCAGTCACTGGTACATTTTTTATATATAAAGCCATGTTAGGGAAACTTCCATCCTACATCTGCTCCCTGATCTCACGGAGAATTGTAAGTGGCTACTGCCTGAGATCGCATGCTGTAGTTTTATTAAATGTGCCAACTGCTAGGACTGTCTTAGGGAAGATAGCTTTTAGATGCGCAGCTCCTCTGTCTTGGAATAGTCTGCAATTTAAATGGAAACTGAGCAATCTGGTGCCACTAAATGTTTTTAAAGCTCGGTTGGATGCTACTAAATCGGAAGCTGTTGGTACCTGCTCATGTGGATAGCTATTGTAAATTGTAATCCCTGTAATGATGCTGTAAAATGTCCTTTTTGTTGTTCTGTTTATGTTTTTATGTTTCATGTAGAACCTACTTGAGCAGGTCTCCCTTGAAAAAGAGATCAATGATCTCAATGGGATACACCTGGATAAATAAAGGATTGAAATGAAATGAATTTCAGTTTTAGCTGTGTTTAACATCAAAAGTTTAAGGTGATCCACATTTTTAGGTCCTTAAGGCAGTATTGAATTGTATTTAGGTGATTGGTTTCATCAGGCTTGATGGATAAATATAGTTGAGTATCATCCGCATAACAGTGGAAATTTACAGAATGATTCCTTATAATATTGCCTAGCGGAAGCATATAGTGTGAACAAAATAGGTCCAAGCACTGAGCCCTGTGGTACTCCATGGCTAACTTTGGTTTGCATGGAAGATTCATCGTTGACGCACACAAACTGAGAGCTTTCAGACAAATAGGACCTAAACCAGCCTAAAGCAGTTCCCTTTATGCCAACTAAGTGCTCTAGTCTTTGCAATAGGATATCATGGTCGATAGTATCAAATGCAGCACTGAGATCGAGCAAAACAAGAATAGAGACACGTCCCTTGTCAGAGGCTATTAGAAGGTCATTTGTGACTTTAACCAGAGCTGGCTCTGTGCTATGATGTGTTCTAAAGCCAGACTGAAAATCTTCAAATAAATCATTGTTTTTTAAGTAATCACACAACTGTTTTGCGACCGCTTTCTCAAGAATATTTGAGAGGAATGGAAGATTAGAAATAGGTCTATAATTAGCTAAAACCTCTGGATCGAGATTGTGCTTTTTAAGAAGAGGTTTTATTACTGCTACTTTAAATGATTGTGGAACATAGCCTGATGATAAAGACATATTCATAATATTTAATAAATAAGTGCTAATTAATGGAAAAACGTCCTTTAACAGCTTAGTTGGAATTGGATCTAACATACACGTTGCTGGTTTAGAAGAAATAATCATTGAATTTTATTGTTCAAGGTTTATCGCTGAAAAGCATTCTAGTTTACTATCTAGTGTAATATTAGAACTTACATTTCCGGGAGCTGTTGATAACACTATACTGGTCAAAGGCAAGAGGTCATTGATTTTGTTTCTAAGAGTAACAATTTTATCATTAAAAAAGCACATAAAATCATTACAACTGAGTGCTATGGGAATAGAAGGCTCAATCGAGCTGTGGCTCTCTGTCATCCTGGCTACAATGCTGAAAAGAAATCTTGCATTATTCTTATTCTCATCTATTAATGAAGAGTAGTAGGCTGCTCTCGCTTTACGCAGTGCTTTCTTATATTCATTGAGAGTAATATGCCAAATTAAATGAGATTCTTCAAGGTTAGTGGAACACCATATCCTTTCAAGTTGTCTCGACTTTTGCTTTATTTTGCGGGTTTCGGCATTATAACATGATCAATTTGGGTTGGTGTACATTTTGTATAAGTTTCCTCCCCTACATGTAGACATTAAATTAGAGAGTTAAATATTGATAAATATTAAATATTATAATATATTAAATATTGACTTCCTTAAATTTGGCTATAGCATTAACAGATAGGTTTCTGCTGCAGGAGCTTTTGACTTATGCTTTGTAGTCTAGTAACAATACTTCAAAAGTTACCAAAAAATTGTCGGATAAAGCAGGATTATGCGGTTCGACTAATAGTTGCTCAATTTCAATACCATAAGTCAGAACAAGGTCGAGAGTGTGATTACAACAGTGGGTTGGTTTATTTACACTGACGGAAACCAATATAATCTAATATAGAGTTAAATGCAACAGTAAGGCTATTTTTATCATCGTCAACATGAATATTAAAGTCACCTATAATTACTTTATCTGTTTTAAGTACCAAAGTTGATAAAAACTCAGAGAATTCTGATACAAATTCTGAATAAGGACCTGGTGGACGGACGGTACACATAACAAATAAGATTGGCTGCAAAGTTTTCCAGGTCGGATGCGTAAGACTAAAAACAAGGCTTTCAAAGGAGGTATAATTTAATTTTGGTTTAGTATTGATAAGTAAACTTGAGTCAAAGATTCCTGCAACTCCACCTCCTCGGCCTGTGCCTCGAGCAATATTAGTATTGATATGGCTGGGTGGAGTGGCTTAGTTTATGCTGACATATTCTTCATGTCTCAACCAAGTTTCAGTGAGACAGCATATATCAATATTATAATCTGATATTAAATCATTTACCAATATTGCTTTAGATGCTAGAGATCTTATGTTCAAGAGACCACATTTAATCTTCCTGTTTTGTTGCACTGTAATAGTTGTTACATTGACTTGTATTAAGTTATTATGTGTGATACCTCTATTAGGTTTTACTTTAAATTGTCCTTGGGCAGACACACACACCGTTAATATTGGGTATTTTATTGGAGAGAGCGCAGAGAAGCGTGTAAAACTGCGACTCCTCCTGGTCTCAACTCTAGTTTGTCATGGATTAAGTCCACAAAGCCCTGAAATGTTTGCTGAAATGTGATCTGCACCTTCCAAAGTAGGATGAATGCCGTCTCTCTTAATCAGATCAGGTTTTCCCCAGAAGGCTGTCCAATTATTTACGAAGCCCACATTGTTTGCTGGGCAACACCAAGACAACCAGCGCCGAAATGTTGTCATTGATCAGATTGGGGAGGGGACCAGAGAAAATTACGGTGTCCGACATTGTTTTAGCATAACTACACACCGACGCCACATTAACTTTGGTGCATACTGATTGGTGTAAATGAACATCATTACCACCGACGTGAATTACAATCTTACTGTATTTATGTTTATTCTTAGCCAGCAGTTTAAGATGCGCCTCAACGTCACCCGCTCTGGCCCCCGGAATGCATGTGACTGTGGAGGCGTTGGTCTCTAAATTGACGTATCTCAGAATAGAGCTACCAATAACCAGAGTTGGCTTCTCAGCGGGTGTCTTGCTGAGTTGAGAAAATCTGTTCGATAAGTGAACGGGTTGGTGGGGACCTGCGGGTCTTGCTTTATGCCCCTTCTGAGCAGTCACCCAGTCTCCTGGCTGCTCGGGAGTTGCTGGGGGACGGCTAGTAGGCTACGAGCTACCTCTTGCCGGTCTGTACCGACTAACATGGGTTTTAATTAGGGCTGTCAAACGATTAACATTTTTAATCAGATTAATCACAGCTTAAACATTTATTAATCATGATTAATCACCATTCGAACTATGTCCAAAATATGCCATTTCTTTATGTATATTGTTGTGGGAATGGAAAGATAAATGAAAGAAGGCGGATCCATTTAACATACATTATCTATGTTTATTATAAAAAAAATTCTGCGTGTCAAAATGAAAGACAGCCCACACACCTATCAATCATCAAACCGTGGGGTCTTAATTCATTACGTGTTGATTTCTATCAACGGGGGAGTACTTCAGGAAAGTCGACAGGGCTAGTGGAGTACTTCGTGACCACAGAGTGTGAACGTTGTGATCAGCTGTTTTAGCGCAGTTCTCCAGTGAAGGGGGGAGTCTCTCTCCGCAGCCGGTTAGCGTAGTTTTGGCACAATTCCGTTGTACAGACTGACATTAATAGCAGCCCTGTCTGTGCACACAGAGACCGACTCTGTCGTCCGGTGATCTAACCGCCTTCTGGAAAAGCTTCACAAGTACGTCGGTACGCAAATGCGCTTTGTAATACAAGTGACGGTACGCATTTCAGATTACGCACATAACCTGCTTACCAGTTATGTGCACCCCTGTACTACAGCAAAAGTATTCTCCGTCGGGACTTCCTGCAACAACACCACACCGTTATCTTGATTCTGATTGGCCAGAAGACATTATCAAAGATGTTCTATTGAGAAGACGATCACTACGTGACAAAAGTTTTCAAAACCGTTTCTGGTCTTCGGTATTTCCAGACAAGTGGCTACTGAAATCAATCTTACTAACTGCTGTCTGTGCAATTTACTCCGCGCGAGTTGGCAGACTTTATTTTGCTTACTTTAACATCATTTTTCATGGTGGGGCTAAGCCATTTATTGGTATGGGTGTAGCCTACCCCAGCCCCAGCCATACCCTGGCGCTGCCACTGGTGGGATGTATGGGGCGGGCCATTCTGCACATGCGTTAAATGCGTTAAATATTTTAACGCAATTAATTAAAAAAATTAATTACCGCCGTTAACGCGATAATTTTGACAGCATTAGTTGTAATGTAGCTGAGTTACTTTCTAAAATGCGGAGCCGGGCTTCTATGGCCATGATTCCCGCCTCCAACCTAGCAACTGTACTACATTTAACACACGCAGGCCTATTGGTACCAGTAAAGGAGGAAGGGAAATAACCAAACATAAGACAGATAGAGCAGGAAATAGCACCCGAGGATGGGGAAGTAGCCATGGTTAGCTATCAAGCTAAAGTAGCTACCGTCAGCAAAACCGAAAGAAGTGTAAGCAACTGTGGAGTTACAGTTGCTAAGAGAAGGAGAGTTGTGAGTGCTTAAGATGTAGTAACGTGTGATTATAACGTCAGGTTTAAGATTTAATTTAAGATGATATAAGCTATCAGCAGCAGAACAAGCACACAGGATAGCCCGGAAGTGACAACACGCTTACCGCAATAGTGAGGGTCCGTTCGAAATCGCTACAGCAATCGACTAATCAGAACAGAGCAAGCTGACCAATCAGAGCACAGTGGGCTCATAGGGAGTGGGGGGGCAGGAGCTCCAACAAGGGGTGTAGGACAGAGTGATATGGGCTCAGAACAGTCTCATAATACCAACCCAGTCTCATGGCATTTCGTGTTCACCAACACGATTTTTAATCTATTGATTCGTGTTCACCAACACGATTTTACCCTTTTTTTCGTGTTGCACAGCACGATTTTAAAAGCAATGTATACTGGTAATGTGTTTCGTGCCTGCAGCACGTCTTTTTCTCCGGTCGGGTCGTGGAAGACCGGAAGCTGTGTGGTTCATAAAAACATGTTCTTACTCAATATCAAGCCACAGTTATTGCTTTTATTTTAAATCGTATAATATTTGAATTTTGTTGCCGTCTGTGAGGAAAATAAATGGGGCTCAGAGCCTCAGAGCCTCAGAATACTGAAATCTGTATTTTTTAAATCTTTTTTTCCTTCTAATTTGTTATTCTTTTCAAAATAACACACTGTTATTTACTCACCAATAACACACAATTATCCTTGCTTTTATTTTATTATTATCTCGGGCTTTTTTGGCGTCCGTCAGGAACTGAATTTCAAAATAAAAATAACCGGAAACAGACGTAGGCATTTCGAGCGATTACCCAAGATCCTCAGCTATGGTTTTAAGCTCGCTGATTGGATGTTTTAGCCGCAATGCATGCTGGGATTTGGTGTTTATATGATATTAAATCCGGAAAACATTTTAAAAGAATAAAATAATACTTAATTCCAAGTGCTCTTGCTTTTCTCTTTGAAAGTCATCACATAATGGCATTGTAATACACGGTTCTGCCGTAGTTCTTTATTTATAGAGTCCTGATGAGAAGACCTTTGGAAAAACTGAAGAAATGCCGCCGAAACGGAATACTTGATGTGGATCATAAATATATCAACAATTAAACAACATCTTCAATTTCTCTTCACACAATACGTCTCCTTGCAGTATCAACACTAATTCGGCTGACTTTTACATTTGATCTAATTCGTAGATATTATATTTACACCATAACGGTGCACAGCTGATATAAAAGGACTGTAGTTTTAAAATATATTACTGATTTTCTTTGAATGTAAGAATGTAAATACTGAGTCTGAAATAGTATAGCAATATGCTGTAAAATTACGTGAAAGCATGAATAAAACTACACATCTTCAGATGTTGTACATACATAAGTGTCCTACACTAATAATACAAAGTTATTATGGCTGTGTGGACCTTGTGTGCACCTCCTAGTGGTTAAAGCACGTTATTGAATTATTGTTTTTGTGTGTTATATTTGATTACAAACATATTAAGAGTACATACTTTCATAGGGGGAAAGTATAAATATAGAAATATAGAATATACAAAATCAAGAAGATACTATAAGTGATCTCTACAATAAAACAGTTTAGTGCAGGATGTACAAAGATATTAATAGGAGGAGGTGCAAAACAGAAAAACGAATTAACCTTTATTTAAACTTTAAATAACAGATTAAGGTCTTCTTTTAAATAAGAAAAAAACTTTGGGGGTATCTATCTACAGATAAATATTAAGCCTGACAAAGTACTTAACGTCTAATATATTGCTTTCCTGCAATGTTAACTATGTTGAAGCACTTATTTTAACTGATATTATACATATGAATTATACTCTTATGTATGTAGATAGAATAAGAAATGTGCAGAATATGACAGTTTAATGGTGGAGGTACACACATATTGATAGATGTCTTGTAATGCACTGTTGAGGAACCTGTGACCCAAGTTTGTCATTCATTGCATAACTACACCGTAGTTGTGTATATGATATGTCAATAAACCTTTGAAAATCTTGAAAGGGATGTGCAAAATAGCCATAATATACAGTCTTTAATTAACTATTAGTAGAGAATAACGAGTAATGAATATACTTTATTACTCGTTTCCATTCATGTCAATTGCAGATACATGTTTAGTCTTCTCAAGCACCAACTATCAAATATCTCTCCTGATTGTTGGCACTTGACAATCACCTTACCTGAATTTTACTCAGGTGTAACTAAAGTCTGATTTAAGGGTTGTTTATATTTCACATAATTAATCAGAATCTGCAAAGTAACTCAAATAAGTGTAGTGGAGTAAAAATACCAGGTTAACCTCTGAATTGTAGTGGAGTAGAATTACAAAGTAACAATGAGCTGTCATGTGGGTATATATTAATGCTGCGCATTATGGACACAAGCGATTTTCACCCATTTATTAATTATATGTTTTACATTTGATAACACCAATGTGTTTAATACTGGCAACTTCTAATTGTGGGAAAAACGAAAACGTTCAGTAGAGACGTCCCATAGAACATTTTGCGATACACAATAGCCAGCATGTGTAGTTCTGGGGGGGCGTTCGATTCCAGTTTTGGATAGTCTGGCGTGGTTTCGTTCCATTTCACACAGCTGTTTGACGCTCTGCGTAACCTTACGGGGACTGTAGTCCTAAACGATAGCTGGGGATTATGGGTAGTGTAGTGTCTTCGGCCATCCTAAACTCAGAAATGTTGACAATCGCAATGATGCTCGAAATGTCCCTGATAGGCCTACGTCTGTTTCCGGTTATTTTTATTTTGAAATTCAGTTCCTGACGGACGCCAAAAAAGCCCGAGATTATGGAATTAAACCAATAAATAAAAGCAAGGATAATTGTGTGTTATTGGTGAGTAAATAACAGTGTGTTATTTTCAAAAGAATAACAAATTAGAAGGAAAAAAATATTTAAAAATACAGATTTCAGTATTCTGAGGCTCTGAGCCCCATTTATTTTCCTCACAGACGGCAACAAAAGTCCGAAATTATACGATTTAAAATAAAAGCAATAATTGTGGCTTCATATTGAGTAAGAACATGTTTTTATGAACCACACAGCTTCCGGTCTTCCACGACCCGACCGGAGAAAAAGACGTGCTGCAGGCAGGCACGAAACACATTACCAGTAAAAATAAATTGCTTTTAAAATCGTGCTGTGCAACACGAAAAAAAGGGGAAAATCGTGTTGGTGAACACGAATCAATAGATTACAAATCGTGTTGGTGAACACGAAATGCCATAAGACTGGGTTGCATAATACACACATGCACACAGGAGGATTTACACTTGTATTTCATGATCCGCAAAAGGATTCACACTTGTGTTTCCGGATCCACACTTGTGTTTTTCAATGCACACACAAATGTGTTCCATTTCATATACATGTAAATAAAATCCAAATACAGAAAAAAGTTTCACATAGGCCTATGTATTTTTGATCCACACATATTAGTTTTCCGTTTAGAACCTCTGAACCTGCAAACACAAACCACTTTCTGTGCACGGATCGCTGTGCATTCGTGTGTGGGTTTTTGAGACTCCCCTGACGGTCAGCCGATTCGTACTTGTATTTTTTTCTATCTATAGCCAATCAGATGTCTCCTTCATTCTAAGCCAATCACATGAGCCCGCTCCCACGAGGGTATGATTCATTGCGTTCATGACACTTCATATACGCATTTTGCGCAGTCCGGTCAGCTCGCTAAACAGAGGGCGGAGCTTCAGGTGATTATGCAGAGCTGCGTGTCTCCGTCAGACTCAGCAGCTGATCTGATCTCTCTCGCGTCCAGTTATACTTCACTTGCGGTTATGTCCATATCGATCAGATCCAGCTCTCCTGATCGGCCTTTATAGAGAGCACCGATCAAACTATTAAGAGTGAATATCGGCCGATAATGACCGGCGGGGCTCCCCCCGTTGACAGTTCACTGTCTAGCACTGGCTTCGTAGTGCATTGATCGATTAGGCTAAGCCAGTGGTTCTCAAACTTTTTCGGTCAGGCCCCCCCTTTGGAGAAAAAAAAAAGTCGGGCCCCCCCAACACAAATAGTCAGGCTCAGTGGCGGCGCCAGAGATTTATTTTGGGGGTGCTGTGGGGTAGCTTGACCTTTCATAGAGCGTGCTCAAACATTTAGGGTTTCCCATTAATGTACCGGTCGCTACAGTGGAATTTTCTACTGCAACACTCCCCACGCACATACACTATGTACCCGCGACTGTTACAATGAAGGCTCGATATCAAGTCTCGGCATATAGGTGTAAGCAGGGGTAAAGTGCTATTTTTATAGGTGGTGTGTGGACCTCACATAGGGGGGTCCGGGGGCATGCTCCCCCGGGAAGATTTTTAAATATTGAAGTTGAAAGCATCAATCTGGTGCACTTTGAGAGCAAAATGAAGAGATCTATGGATACATCTCTCAACACCCATATGAAACAGAACTGTAAACAGATTTACTATTTCTTTATGGATATTTTATAAATCACTCTTTTAAACTGTATTCTTGTTTTACTGTCATATAGTATTTCATAGCTGTTTTTCATGTATTCTCTTATTTTTTTATAACTATAATGATCATATAAACGTGTGCCTCGGAAATAATTGTTTACATTAATGGTGACCAAAACGTTTGAGACCCACTGAGATAACACTGAGAGTCCTTTAGCTCACTGAGACTCTCAGTCTGACAGGAGAGGACTCTCCTCCACTTTGTTGTTAAAAAAACTCCTTATATCCGTTAGCATAGCTCGCTAGCACCAGAAGCTAACATCAACGATCTCCGGTACCGGTGCGCTATCTCTCTCTCTCGCTCACGCACGCACACAAAATGGCTCGTTCCACACACACACACACACACACACACACAGAGCCGAGCTTTAATGAAACACAGAGACCCAGACGTAATAGTACTGTATCCTATTATTTTCGAATCAATAATTTTTCAAAATATGATTTTTTTTTTTTTTTAGAATCTTTTTTTTTTTTTTAATAACCATTTTTCCTCCTGGTCTCTCGCGCCCCCCCCTGTCATGCCTCTGCGCCCCCCTGGGGGGGCGCGCCCCCCACTTTGAGAACCACTGGGCTAAGCTAACCTGCTTAGGTTAGCTTAGCTTAGCTGCTCCCTCCACACTCACAACAACTTCATACAGACATAAATAAAGCAGCTGTATTGGCCATACAGGAAACACACATTTAAAACGGTTTTGCCTGCCGTTTTTGTGTACACAAGCATTCATCAATGGTTCGGAAAGTGGCGCAGTACCTTAATAATATAAAGGCTTGTATTTGCGTGCATTTCCTGTTCGGAAAGTGGCAATGTACTGAGAGTGGAGGTGTCCTGAGATTAGCGCCTGCAGGCAAGCTCCATGGACCTGTCAGCTCCGGACTGTGCAAAATGCGTACATGAAGCGCTACGTCATGAACGCAAGAAATCATACCCTCGTGGGGGCGCGCTCATGTGATTGGCTTAGAATTGAGGAGACATCTGATTGGCTATAGATAGTAAAAATTACAAGTACGAATCGGCTGACCGTCACAGGAGTCTCAAAAAACCCACACACGAATGCACAGGAAGCGGTTTGTGTTTGCAGGTGCAGCGGTTTTAAACGGAAAACAAATATGTGAGGATCAAAAATACACATGTAAAACTTTTTTCTGTATTTGGATTGTATTTACATGTATATGAAACGGAACACATGTGTGTGCATTGAAAAACACAAGTGTGGATCCGGAAATACAAGTGTGAATCCTTTTGTGTGCATGTGTGTATTATGAGACTGTTCTGAGCCCATAGAGTGAATACACATACTATACAGAGATGCTGTATGAGAAGCCAATGTGATTTTGGAACATTGAACAATGGAAATCTATTCTAGTAGACCTCAACAATGGAATTATGATCAGTAGAAATGGCCAAGACATGGGACCTTCAACATGTAATTGTGAGAAAAATCGCACTACTGTACGTCCGTTATGAGAGTACCTTAAGACTTTCAATCGAATTTTAAAATTGCTTTCGGTTACTAACACTTCATATTAAGGTACACAAATTCACCATCAACTAGTTGTTCATTAACATGCATATTAGCAATATATTGGCTCTTTATTAGTCATTATAAAACACTTATTAACCTGTTAAGCCCCATTCCTGTTTTTCAGGTCTCAGGCTCGAAAATGACATTCCCAGAACAAATGACAATAACTTCCCTTCTAAAAGGGATAAATTAATAATATTTTTTCTCAAAGCAATGATAAACCTGTGAGTTGGAAGTAGAAAAGTCAGAATCAATATAGATTTGTTTTATTTTAAAGTCAATTCAGATTGAACATGGTAAAAACTATTTAAATGATAGTGTCCGTCCAAAAATAAACCATTACTTATAGTGAAAACCACCCTTGAATGATGGGATAGTAGACTAAAAGCTTTAGGAATCCAAACTATAACATATAAGTACCCTGTATCAAGATTGATGCAAAACAAGTGACATTTGATCTTTTTAGAGAGGTTTAGCACAAAAGAAACCACCTCTGGGGTCATTTGGGTGGAAATGGGTGTATTTGCCGTTTCTCTGGAATCCATTGGTCGACTTTGATGATTGACATCTCTTTTGAACCGTTAGAGCCAATAGAATTGAAGAGGAATTTCCACATACACACACACGTTACCATTGAGAAGTGAGAGCTATGCGCACGCAGTTTGCCCAAAGCGAAACCTATCTTACGCTCTGAAATCTGAAAACTAAAAACTAGGTTTATTGCTGATGGATGATCAGAAAGCATTTCAAAGGGACACATACACATTGGATTAACCTATGGATTAACCTTCAGCAGCTTTTTTTTTATCATTTTAATGCCATTGAAGACAACTTTTGATCAGAACACAACAAAGGTAAGACATATTGCCGTGTTGGCTACCTAATACTACATGGTGTGATGTATGTGTAAGCTTCTCATGTCGCGAGTTCGGATCGGTCAGTAATGATACTAATACCTGTAGAATCTGTGGAATCTCAGCTTAATAATCGATATCTTGTTTGTGCAGATACGATAAGTAATAAGGGTATTTTAACGTGAGTTATGTGCTAAGTGTGTTAGCATTCTTTCACTCAGGGCTAATTCAGAGCCTTTGTTATTACCCTTATGTTTCGTTTTGCTAAAAATTGTTAATATTGTATGACAAATAAGTTTCTTCCCGTTAAGTGGGTAGCCCTCATACGCTGTTTCTTGCAGATGTTGCGATGAAAAATGGGGTTTAACAGGTTAATGCCTTGTTCTACATGACCGTATTCTACAAGTAATAGGCCATTAGTTGAGAGTTTTTCCTCAATAACCCTCTAATTAGTTGTGATTAATTTATTGCAAGTAAGGAAGTTGTTGTACATGAGTTTTGGTCTTAATATGCACTGCTCAATATGGGCCTAATAAGGCAGTAGTACCACAAGAATAGTAATTCTCCCATAATAACACTTAACAAATATGATCTATTCTTATGTAGCAATACATGAAACTATACGTGTTAATTGTGTCTAAATAACAAAACAAATATGATTTATATCTAATAATATGTTTTGGGGTATTGACAGTTCAGCTACCAAGGTGATATTGACCTGTATGTTTCATATTTGCACATTTATATTTGAGTAACATTTGTACTGAAGGTTAGACGGGAAACCGGGTACAGGAAGTAGGAGAAAGTGAACTGAATAGCATGGCAGTAGACTGCTACTAATTTTCCCTATGCAACCTGAAGAGTAAAAGGGTCAAGTCTGTCAGAAAGCAATGACTGTAACTGTAAGCCTTACGCTGTAAGGATTAGTAACATGTATTGTGTTTATGTGATAACATTTGGAGATGTTTAAACTCAATGAGAAAATGCGTTAGCATTCACGCTAGTGTTAGCATACACGCTAGCGTTAGCCATACTAGCCTGTATACATGCTTATTGCACAGCTAGCATGAGCTATATTGACCTTGTTTACACTTAGCGGTCCTGTGTTAATCTGTGTATGTTACACTTGCATGTATGAGATCATTAAGTGCCTTGTAACTTCTTCTTTTTTTCTTTTGTTAGTGACTGCAAATAAGTCAATAAAGGAGCATGGCTGCTCATTCCCTGGCTCTCAAAAGAGTTTGGCTGGCTGTTTAATCTATGTTCACACGGAGACAGTACAACACATAGAGAGAACAGTACACCTATTGTGTAAGTACATACAAGCAGGTCACACAGTATGATCACAAATACATTAACTCTGTTAAAAATCTGTTTTTATTAAAAAGTACAGGCTGTAGGCTATAATGTGTTCTCAGCCTTGGGGAAACTTGACATGTTTTGGTTTGTGTCTGAACCTTTCTTTAGTGGTTAATTAATAAAACAGATATTTCAAAGTGTGCCTACTTTGTTCATGTACTGTTGAGGTTAATTTCACTAGTTGTGTGCTATAATATATTTACAAAGTGTGAAGAGGAGGCAACTTTAGAATAGGGAACCTGTTCAGGTCAATGAGAGTCAAATTACTGGCTTATTGGTTATGAACAGAGTTGGGTGTAACGCGTTACTGTAATAATAGTACTTCTGTTGGTAACGGAGTAGTGTAGCGAGTTACTTTTATAATTCAGTAATCACACTAGTTACTAACATTGCCCCGACACGCGTTACTTCGTTACTTTTATAAAATAATCACACTCACTGACAGACAAGAGGGGTTTCCGCCGCAGGTTTATATACATGTAGGCCTATGTAATCTGCGCGACTTGCGAGACCACATCTCCACGTGCAGTGCTGCATAAACATCTCCCTCAATGGGGCCGTTCGCTCTCTTTTGTTGATCGCCCTCTCTGGGTGAACAGTTCAATGTCCCGCTTCATTGTAGGAATTCTGCCATGTCTCTACCACTTTAGTTTGACCATCTCTGTTACTAAGTTATGGAATACTAAATAAATAAGTAATTAGATACCTTACCGTTACTGCGCTCATAAAGAATGATAAGAATAATGCGTCTTGAACTGGTTTCATTAATTAGTGTCTTTACGTTTCACAGACTGTTAGCTTGTTGTGGTAGGCTGGTAGCCTATTTTAGAGCATAAAGAAAGACTTGTGTTATGTCTTCCTTAATGCAATAGTAATTGGGGGTGCAAGTGGAGTCTCGAAGAGGCAAAACTGTGGCACGCTTACACTGTAGGTGCGCCACAGTCTGCGTGATCTGCCTGTAGGGGCGGGCCGGCCCTGCGAGTAAAGTAACGAGTAAAGTAACGAATAAAGTAACGAGTTACTTTATGTAGAGAGTAACGAAGTAGTGTAATATATTACTTTTTTAAAAAGTAATATGTAATATGTAATATATTACTTTTTTTTAGTAACGACCCCATCTCTGGTTATGAACAAGACTTTACTTTATTCTTGGATATAAATACCTAATTTTAGAGTTATTTAGACTTAATTAAGACTTATAGTTTCATGTCTTGTTACATAAGGCAAGGCAAGGCAAGGCAAGTTTATTTATATAGCACTTTTCAACACAAGGCAATTCAAAGTGCTTTACAAAAAATGAAAGAGATTAAGAAAATGGCATTTAAATCAGTCATTAAAAAGAAAAGCTAATAAAATAAACATTAAAAGAAAAAATACATGGATACAAGTTACAGTGCAGTCAATTAAACATTAAAAGAAAAAAAAGTACATGGATAAAAGTTACAGTGCAGTCTAAGATATGAATAGTTCAATTAAAAGCAGCGACAAAAAGAAAAGTCTTCAGCCTGGATTTAAAAGTAGTCAGAGTTGTAGCGGACCTGCAGGTTTCTGGGAGTTTGTTCCAGATATTTGGAGCATAATAACTGAACGCTGCTTTACCATGTTTAGTTCTGACTCTGGGGACAGAAAGCTGACCAGTCCCTGAAGACCTGAGAGATCTGGATGGTTCATAATTTAGCAGGAGGTCAGAAATGTATTTTGGGCCTAAACCATTCAGTGCTTTATAAACCAGCAGCAGTATTTTGAAATCTATTCTTTGACACACAGGAAGCCAGTGTAAAGACTTCAGAACTGGAGTGATGTGATCCACTTTCTTAGTGTTAGTGAGGACTCGAGCAGCAGCGTTCTGAATTAGCTGCAGCTTTCTAATAGATTTTTTAGTGAGACCTGTGAAGACACCATTGCAGTAGTCGAGTCTACTGAAGATAAAAGCATGGACAAGTTTTTCCAAATCCTGCTGTGACATTAGTCTTTTAATCCTAGATATATTCTTTAGGTGATAGTAGGCTGATTTAGTAACTGTTTTAATGTGACTGTTGAAACTCAGGTCAGAGTCCATGACTACACCTAGATTTCTGGCTTTATCTGTTGTTTTGAACATTGCTCAGCGCTAACTTTTATACGTTCTGCCTTGGCTCCAAAAACCATTACCTCAGTTTTATCTTTGTTTAATTGGAGGAAGTTCTGACACATCCAGTCATTGATTTGTTCAATGCACTTACTCAGTGTTTGAATTGGAGCATAGTCTCCTGGTGAAATTGTTACGTACATTTGTGTGTCATCTGCATAGCTATGGTAACTTATTTTGTTGTTCTTCATTATCTGAGCCAGTGGTAGCATGTAGATGTTAAAGAGAAGAGGCCCCAAGATGGAGCCTTGAGGAACCCCACATGTCATATTTGTCAACTCAGATGTGTATTTACCTATAGAAACAAATTTGTTTCTGTCCTTTAAGTAGGATTCAAACCAATTCAGAACTGTTTCCGAAAGTCCCACCCAGTTTTCCAGTCGGTCTAGTAATATGCTGTGGTCAACAGTGTCAAACGCAGCACTAAGATCTAATAATACTAACACTGAAGTTCTGCCACTGTCTGTGTTTAAGTGGATGTCATTAAAGACCTTTACAAGAGCAGTCTCAGTGCTGTGGTTTGGACGAAAGCCTGACTGGAACACATCAAAACTGCTATTTAAATGCAAGAAATTACTCAACTGTTGAAAAACAACTTTTTCAATGATTTTACCTAGAAATGGGAGGTTTGATATGGGCCTGTAATTGTTCATTACTGAAGCATCTAGATTATTCTTTTTTAAGAGCGGTTTAATGACTGCAGATTTCAGGGCCTATGGAAAAATACCTGAGTGAAGAGATTTGTTTACTATATGAAGTAGATCTGAGGCCATGCAAGGCAAAACATCTTTGAAAAAAAGAATATAATAAGAATATATAATATTTGTTAAGTGTTATTATGGGAGAATTACTATTCTTGTGGTACTACTGCCTTATTAGGCCCATATTGAGCAGAGCATATTAAGACCAAAACTCATGTACAGCAACTTCCTTACAATAAATAATCACTAATTAGAGGGTTATTGAGGAAAAACTCTCAACTAATGGCCTATTATATGGTCATGTAGAATAAGGCATTAATACATATGTTATAGTGACTAATAAAGAGCCAATATAGGCCTACTGCTAATATGCATTGTTAATTAACAACTAGTTGATGGTTAATTTGTGTACCTTAATATAAAGTGTCACCTTGCTTTCAAATGGTATGAGACAGACACTCAATATGTACATCCATATTTTGATCCAGTTTTAGAGTAAATCACTTTGAGTTGCAAATTGATGACTTAGACTGTGCGAAATAGAGGAGACTTCACTGGCCTTTTGACTCGAAAAAACAAATGACTTGTTTCTTTACAGTAAGGTAAGCTAAGTGGTTGGAGGCTGGCTGTATCTAAATATTGAACCTGCAAACATTAATCTTGCTTCACCATTAAAGCCACCCCTTGTTTTGCACTTCAATGTGAAGCATCTGCTGTAGGATGCTATTATACCAAAGTACTAACTCGATACAGTTCCAAAACAGGGGGAACAAAGTTAAAAGTGTATGGTATGCATGTATCATACTGTGTTTCTGTGAGATAGTTTTGCATCGGTTGGCACTTTTAATTCATTGTGAAAATGGCAAATTCAGTCAATGCCAATAAAAACCAATGTATGGAGATGTAAACTAATTATTGGATTTAAATACATTGAATGGCTATTTCAGAGAGAATACTGATCATAAAACATATCAAGGATGGGTGTTGATTTTATTGGCTTATTATATTAACTTCACTATTACCTTACAGATCATTTTTACCGCAAGAGAATTTTTTTGTTGGTGCACATAAATCTGCCTCATGTAGCATGAACCTGCTCTATACAACATTTGGATAACAAACAGTAAAAAATGTGTAGCTTTTGCCTCATAATAGGAAGTGATCCGACATTTACAGATATGCTCCCGGAGAGGTGTTTTGAAAGGTCAAGCAACACCAGTGGAGACCGGCCTGCTTCAGTGTCACAATTCACCAAATGAACAGCATAATGCCGGAGCTCTCTGATTCAGCTTAGCGCTAAAAGGTTACAACAAATGAACAGTTTAGCACCAAGGTCATTTATCTATGTGATTGTAAAGGTTGCTGCAATTTCATGGGACTGCTTGTCCGGGGAACGTTTAGCATTGTGTACAATTACAAAGGAGCAATTAGCATTTATATAGGCTCCAGTGGAACATGAATAGATAACTACAGGAGGTGCTCTCATTATCACCAAGGGCATGATTATGGCCTACTTTTGCTATTACGCACTTTCCTGAAAAGACCAATTAAAATGTTCCCATGAAAATGACATAGGACGAAAATAAAATGAAGAACATTTGCAATTGTATAGCTTCTTATTTGTTATTCATGAAATAAATGCAGTTGCTGAGGTTGTGATTTTCACCCCAGAAAGGCACAATCAAGTGTCCTCCTTCCCATAGCCTCAATACCGTCTTCTCTGGCTTGACCAAGACACTGATGGTGGGGGGGTAAATGCCAGTCCATTTATTTTACCAGCGGCTTTCTGGAAAGGCGCTGACAATTATCATTCGCCTCCTGATGGGGGGATGTCTGGGCCTCTCATGTGGCAGATAAGAGCGGAGGCAAATAAACTGGAAGAGCAAGACGTGTAATGCCATTTGGCAAACTGGCATATGAAGAAAGGTCCCAGAAAGAGTGTCATCAAAACAAGTCACCAAAATCTTATTCCGTCAACTCCCCGCCTTCCTAGACCAGACGCACACGCAGTCAAGGCCATGGCTGTTTGATCTCTGAAAGGTCCACGGAACGGGGAGAAATTAGCTGAGGCAGAAGGTGCACAAATGATGTTGACACTGTCATAGGTCATCTCTGCTTCACATACCGGAGGCCTGCAAAGTCAACAGGTGTTCATTTAAAGGGGGAGGAATCAGAGTGAGGAGTACAAAGCAAATTTGATTGGAACGATTCTGCAAGGGCTGAAGGTCCCTGGAAGTCTGCAAAAACGTTCAGAACAAACATGGAGGCGCTCCGTTACAGAGTCAGAGAATGGGTTAGTCAGGGTGTTCGGTGTCAGTGTCAGCATGCTGTCTCCCAGACTGACAATCTGTTCTAATGAGCTCACTGGGACTGGAAATTATGCCCGTGGTTAGCAACAGAAAAAATACATATTAACGATTATTTGGATATTTAGTTGTTTTTTTGTTGTTGATCATTTGGATTATTGTTTTTTTTTTTAATTAATTTACCCAACAAAGTTCTTACTTAGAGCCTTTTGTCTTGCAAATCGGAAAATGAATTTGTACCCTCGCAGCAAAATGTAGAACCCCACCTTTCAGTCTTTTTCAGCCAGTCATCATGATAGTAGTTGCTTGACTTGGTCCCCGGACACACAGCTGTCGATTTCTTCAGTAAAGAAATCAGACACCTCTGACCTCTGAATTAAAACACATAACTGGAACCATCAGAAACAGATAGGTCAGTTAGTGTTAACACTACAAACAGAATTGCCTTACAACAACATTGATACAAATAAATAACTAATATCGTCAAGTCAGTATCAATCCGTGTATTTACCGTCCATTTGTTCTTCTTTATTAAACAAGTAAGCGGAAGAGCGTCTGAGAGGCCTTTTTTCTTTTTACCTTACTAAATGGTCTATGGTCATTGGAGCGAGGGGCGGGGCGAAACTCACTGAAGTGATTTCAAAACAAAAGCACTCGTTTGCTTGGAACTGTGATCATATTATAAACAAGGGGAAACAAGGTGAATTTAGCGATCACAATGAAAATGGCCCAGACACATATTGAGCCCAGAAAATGAATGTTATTACGGGCTATAAATATAATAAGCCTAACATGGACAACATTGTTAGGAGATTTAAACTATGCAGTGACTCTGCACTGCGGTCAATTCAGTCGTCTCTCGAGTTTGTTATTATTTTTTCTGCCATTAGTTCTTCTTGAGATTGACACTGTTGGACTCAGTACTGGTGAAACTACTCCCACAAGTACTATTAAGTACTTTTACTGTGTACTTTTTGAGTAATCCTCTGTCAATGTCCCCTCCTGAGAACAAGAATGCATGTTTCTTTGCTATTTTGAATAAGCGTTAAAACTTTCTTCAGGAGACTTATATTGTTGGACAGAGTATTTTAAGAGGATATGGTAGACACGATAATCAGCAATACTTCCAGTCAGTACTCCCGCTGCAGCATTTTTACCCCTTGGAAAGTCTTTAGAGACTGGCCTGGATAGCTGGTCACAACTATCCTTCAGCACACTGACACACCCTTGTGACTCTTATTGGCCTCTTATGACAATGCATGTCTTTTAAATAGGATTATTTCTCTGCTCCTAGTTCGTTCCTCGCATATTCTTCCATCAGTCCCAGTCATTGCATGTCAGTCAATAGAGCTTCGAAAAATGTGTCCAATTCAACAAAATGTTTTTTTGTGAGTGAAGGCCAGAGCTACATTTTAAATTGTTTGATTGTGTAATTACAAGGTGAGAGAAAATAAATCCACATCCTCCTACTAAACTTATTGTATTTGCTTTTCCATGCTATACTTATACTTACTTGTATTAGAAAATGTGCATGTTGAACTATATGCTGGATATCTTCCCCAGCCTCAAGGAAATATAATAAAATAAATGGATTCATAATTAAAAAAAATATATAGAAATGTATACATTAATAATGTTGTAGGCAAACATTTCAAATTAAAATACAAAAGGAAAAAAAGTTTACTTTTGAAATGATTTCTCACAAAAACCTTTCTAAATGATAGTAAATTATTTAGTCTATATACGTTTTTCTGCCTAAAATAGTTGAAATTGAACGTAAACTATATCAAACACCACATCCATGGCAATTAACCCATTTTTGCCAGCTATTAAAATTGACTTTGGTTGAAGTTAATAACAATATTGATATTATATATATATATATAAATATATAGCATATCATTGATGCAGTCTTTCTGAACACTTTTAAAATAAAATACTACAAATGATTTGTGGAAGGATAAATTCTTCATGGGCTTCAATGGCTCTCTAGTAAAGGGTGTTTTATGGTTGCTTATATTATCCTCAGATAGTGGTTTGTTTAAATAGCTAGTGACATTTGAATAAATATTGCAAAAAAGGGCCAAAAAAAAGGCATATATATATCCTGGCTGGCTTAGCCAGTGTGTATTTTTTCAAGCACCACAAGATTCATAGTTTATAAAGTTCAATTCTGGGCCATTGATTGTGTCATTTCTCCAAACACATACAGTAAAAATGCCTGTTTTGAAGCCTTAAAATGGTGCAGGAAAAGGACTTTACATTGGGTTATACTTAAAGACAGGACTATTCAGTTAAGAGAAAAAAGGAAAGCAAACTCTTATAATGGGTGATGTAACATTAATGACAGACATAATATGAGGTCCTTGGCACTCAGACTCTAGAGGGGTCATTTTGTGATCATGGGGCATCACCCTTACAGCATCAGGACAATATCATATGGAGTCAGACACTGGAAGTGTGCTGGAGGCGTTGACTGGGACTGATGGAAGGATGAGGCTGATGAGACTGAATAATCTGTGAGGAACAAATTAGCAGCAGAGAAATAATTATATATTAAAAGACAGCAGCATCATAAGAGGACAACCATGTGACAGAGTGTCACTTTGCTGAAGGATAGTTGGGACCAGCTATCCAGGCCAGACTCTAAAGACTTTCCAAGGTGTAAAATGCTGCTGCTGGAGTACTGACTGGAAGTAGTGCTGATATCATGTCTACCATATTCTCTTAAAATACTCTGTCCAACAATATCAGTCTCAGGAAGAAAGGTGTTTTGATGCTTATTAAAAGAAAAACATGCATTCTTGTACTCAGGAGGGGACATTGACAGAGGATTACTGGAAAAGTACACAATAAGTAGTACTTCATAGTACTTGTGGGGGTATAGTTTCACTAGTACTGAGTCCAACAGGATCAATCTCACGAATAACTAATGGAAACAAAAACTCATCAAACTTAGCAGAAGTGGCTTGATTTTGTTCTCAGCAGGGGACTTTGACAGAGTGTTTCTCAAAAAATACACAGTAAAAGTACATAAATGTATTGTTAGTAGTAGGCTAATGTTACGTGCTCCCTTTTCTGTTGTCTTCTGTCTCTCTGCTGCGCAGGTACACCTGGTCCGCCCCTGGCTCCGCCTCTCTCAGGTGTCCTAATTCCATTCAGCTGGGAACTTAAAAGGGGAAGCTGGAGGAGAAGAGGTCTCTCCCCCGATCCTGATGCCGGAAGACACTGTTCAGGAACAATCTAGCTGTTTTTTCGGATCTGTAGCTGCTGTGTGTTATTATGTTAAACTTGTGTGTTCTGGAGGATCTGATAGCATAGTTTTTTCGCGGCTTTGTTTAGTGTCTTGTTAGACTTTTGGGTAGGGGAGGGACGTCTGGGTCCTACAGCCCGTGGTGTGGCTGGCCCAAGGCACCCTTCTGCTTTTGTTTGTTTCTGCCAGTCCTCCAGACCTCGTTCTTTTGCCGGTTGGCCTATGTGTATTACGGCTGTAACCCACAAATAAATGGTCGCTGCTAAGTGCTGAATGTTTGGTGTGTTTTCTTTTATGTTGCGGGTCTCCCCACGAGCCACTACCACTGAGTAGAGGGCGGGTCGTAACATATGGGGGCTCGTCCAAAGGCTGTCTCGGGCAGGTGCCGGTGTGGTGAGTAGTGTTTCTTTTGTAGAATGGCCCTTGACAGCATATGTTTTTGTTTGTTTCTGTGCAGTGTAGAGTTGCCTAAGTAGCCTACCTGGTTACTGGTTTTAGGGTAGGTTTAGGGTGAGTTTCAACGTGTAGATATGGATTTTGACTTGGAGGAGTTTGTTAGTGACCTAACTCGGGGGAAGTTGGATGCATGTAACAAACCGCAACTTGAGCTAATCGCAGGCAGGTTTGACGTTGCGTTTAGTAAGCAAAGCAAAAACCAAGTCATTAAGGAACTGCGCTGGTAGAGCAGGAAGTGGGCGTTGGTTGTTTTCCCAAAGACGAGGAGACAGAGGTCACTCCGACAATGATCGAGCTTCAACTTCAGCTGGAGTTGCGCAAGCTGATGATTAGAGAGAATGAGATTGACAATAACCTGAGAGAGAAGGAGATTGACAATAACCTGAGAGAGAAGGAGATCGACTGTAACCTCGAAATAAGGAAGCTTGAGGAGGAGACTAATCGTATGTTACGTTTTGAAGGAGCTGGAGCTGACGACATTGTCGTGCCAGACTCAGCAGTTGGACTAGGCACAATCTCATGACTTTGACGGGGGTAAAGTCTCTAGAGGACCTAAAAACCTTGTTACTCATGGAAGAATTTAAAAAACGGTTTACCTGACAGAGTGGCCACATATCTTAATGAGCAAAAACCTGTAAGACTGTCTGATGCTGTGGTTTTGGCTGACGAGTATGTTCTTACTCACAAGTCTGTCTTCAGTGAGAGGGGTAGGGCACAAGCCCGGTTTGTGGACAACAACATCAGGGAAACCCCAGTCTCCACTAACGTGCTATGGCAGTCAAGCAGGCCAGGAAATGTGAGGAAAAACCGGGGGAGGTGAATTGGGGACCTAGGGATAGCCCAGTGTGTTATTTCTGCAAGAAAAGAGGTCATGTTGTTGCGAATTGTTATGCTTTGCGGGATGAGGAGAAGCCTGTAATACAGCAGCGTCACAATCCTTTATGGTGAGGGGTGTGTTGCCCCTCTCTGAGGAGTGTGCTATGGGTTCGGGTGTTCTTGTGAGGGGCTTTGGTATGCAGTGTGTGGGTTCGCCATTGCATAATATTCACCTTGAGTCAGATCTGGTCTCAGGTCCGGTAGCTGTCGGGGTTCGGCCATGAAGGGGTAGATTTGGTCTTAGGGAATGATTTAGCCGGTGGCAGAGTGCTCGTTAAGCCGGGGATGAATACGGTTGCACCCGCGACAGTTTTACGGCTAAGGAATTGGACAGACCGATCAGGAACCCTCCATCGGGGCGTGAGGGTGGGAAATCAGGTACGATAAGCTGCCTGTGTGGTGGCGCTGTCCAATGCTGAAAGTGACACCCCTGTCACCTCGGAGGCCCCGATTGCTGCGGAGACTCCGGTGAATATTGAGTCTCATTTAGCACACTTGCCTGATTCGCAGCGTGCAGATGTGTTGGAACTGATCGTGAACAGAGCGCCTGTGTCATACCGCTCCAAGAAATGTAATCCCCACCAGCGGGTGTGTTCCACCGTTGGTTCCACCATCGAAAAGGAAGCACTGGCTATGGTTCTGGCTTTTAACCACTTTGAGGTGTCACTGTTCTTACCAATCACAGCCCCCTTGTGTTTTTTTTGCAGAGGGTGAGTGACACAAGTCAAGGATTGATGTGGTGGAGTATTTGTATGCATTGTCACGCTGATAAAGATGTTGCAGTGGGTGAGAGTGTTTTTTTTGTTTTGTTTTTTTGTGTGTGTGTTTTGACTGGTATTTGCCTGTCTGAGTGGTATGTGAAGACAAGCATAGTCGTGAGCGCGTCTGTCAACTGAGTTGATTGTTGTGATTGTTTTGGTTAAAAAAAAAAATCACCAACTGATGGTGGGGGTGTTACGTGCTCCCTTTTCTGTTGTCTTCTGTCTCTCTGCTGCACAGGTACACCTGGTCCGCCCCTGGCTCCGCCTCCCCCAGGTGTCCTAATTCCATTCAACTGGGGACTTAAAAGGGGAAGCTGGAGGAGAAGAGGTCTCTCCCCCGATCCTGATGCCGGAGGACACTGTTCGGGAACAATCTAGCTGGTGTTTCGGTTCTGTAGCTGCTGTGTGTTATTATGTTAAGCTTATGTGTTCTGGAGGATCTGATAGCATAGTTTTTTCGCGGCTTTGTTTCACCCGTAGTGACTTGTTAGACTTTTGGGTAGGGGAGGGACATCTGGGTCCTAAGGCCCGTGGTGTAGCTTACCCAAGGCACCCTTCTGCTTTTGTTTGTTTCTGCCATTCCTCCAGACCTCGTTATTTTGCCGGTTGGCCTATGTGTATTACGGCTGTAACCCACAAATAAATGGTCGCCGCTGAATGTTTGGTGTGTTTTCTTTTATGTTGCGGGTCTCCCCACGAGCCACTACCACTGAGTAGAGGGCGGGTCGTAACACTAACTAATACAAAGTCAAACATTATCAATTTCATTAAGAACTAATGGTAAAATTGTAGTTATATCACTCATCAAAGATAGCAGAAAAACATGCATTACTGTATGTACTATGGAGGGGACTCTGACAGAGGATTACTCACAAAGTACAGAGTAAAAGTACTTCATTTTATTTCTGGTAGAAGTCAAACTAGTATTGAGTCCAAGAGTGTCAGTTTTATTAAGAACTTGTGGTAAAGAATATTTGTATCACTCATTGCAGGAAAAAAAAATGAAGAGCTGCTGATTTGAAAAAACAAACGCGAGAGACGGCTGAGTTGACCGCAGTGCAGAATCGCAGTAGAATTACACATATGATGTTCGTCAATCTTAAAAAATAATTTCCATGTAAAAAAAAGTCACAGTTTGTCGTAAAACTGTTGAAATTACTGAAAAATACGCACCAAGAAAGACTACAAATCCCAGAGTCGCGTAAGTGATGTCACATTTGTTTTCCTCCACTAAGAGAAAGCTAAAATCAGCGCCATATAGATATAATCCATCTATATGGCGCTGGCTAAGATAAGATAACTTTAACAAGATGCCTGTGTGCTTAGTACCAGGTTGTTATCATACCAGCAATGGGTCTTGCTCGTTCTTTCGCTTCCCGTCTGATGAAAGGACCAGGAGTGGCTGGATCAAGTTAGCTACCTAGCTAGTAGCTAGCACGTTAGTTAGCATTACAGCCTTGTCATTTTTATAAGCCTTAATATGAAGTAACATTAAGTAACCCAAAATGTTAAACAGTAAGAGTAGTAGTCATATTCCATGAACCCTTTGAAGAGTACTGTCACCGGTGTGATCATTCTATAATACACATTTTAAGCCCGGGGGAGAAATGCTAACGCTAGCATTGGCGATCGCCGATCTTTTCTACTTCATGCTATCTGCACAAATGGTTGACATTAAACATTAAAAAGACCAGGCAGTTCAGAGAGAATCAAAGGAAGGCAGGCAGGCAGGCAGCTTTGCATGACATTCTTCTGGACGTGTTTCATTGTGGTGATAGTGAGGGTAGTCAATCGTTTTGTTGACAAGACAGTAGTGACGGCCATCTTGGTGACGAGTGTTGTTGTGAGAGTCTGCGAGACCAGAGTTGTAGTTCATTAAGCGTTTCACACCAACAAATGTGTTACTTCACAGTTTTACGACACATTTAAAAAATGTTGACTTGCAAAATTATCTTTTAAATTGACAAACATCATATGTGTAATTCGTGGCACAATTCAAACGCGATCGAAAGATAATCTTTCTCTCTCCATTGACTTCAATACATAATTTTTTCGAAATAAGGTCCCATGGAGCTCCCCCAGAAGGGGAGGGACTATAGAGTGGCGATGTCACGCCCATCTACTTCCGCCCCATGGGACCTTATTTCTGAAAAATTATGTATTGAAGTCAATGGAGAGAGAAAACGTATCTTTTGATCCCGTTTGAATCTGAGTACAGTTCTCAACATGGCCAGACTTGTAGTGATTTTCACCTCTTTTAATACTTTTCACTTCATTCTGAAAGAAAGTGTTAGGTTTCCCGAGAAGTGACTGGAGATGAGAACCCGCTATGCAAGCACTACAACTGAGACTGTGGTGAAGTGTCAAAAAGGCTTTATTTTGTCCACGACACTGACAAGGAGTTGACGAAGCACACGTAGAGGGAAGACGTAGAGCTGGGCTGCTCTGGAGGGGAGGCTGGACGTGGCAGGCAGAGCGGCTGGAGTATGTGGATCTGGAAGAGGAAAAACAAGTAGGATTAGGAAATGATCTCCCTTCACTAGGGGCATCAAAAAAGTCACTAGGAAGAAACACTAGTAGGCCTGGACGATAGTTTACCACTGAAGAATAAACGAAGAACTAGCGAAGTCTGAAGATGGGAACCAGGGTTTTAAGCAGGTGCAGGTGAGTAGTGGCAATCAGTGAGATGAGCAGCAGCTGAGGCGGTGAGTTGGTGGGAATCGGAATGTAGGTAGCCACGCCCAGCCAGGGAGACAGACACATAGACAAACAGACAAAACAAACACAGACAGGGGAAAAAGAAGGAGGAAGTACTGCAGATCCTCACAGAAAGAGGTGAAATGTGCTAACGTGACGGCCATCTTGGTGTTGGTGACGTATGCAAGACCAGAGATGTAGGCTAGTTCATTGAGCGCTTCACACAAAACAATGTGTTACTTCACAGTTATACGGCACATTTTTATTTTTTTGACTTGCAAAATTATCTTTTAAATTGACAAACATCATATGTGTAATTCGTTGCACAATTCAAACGGAATAAAAAGATAATCTTTCTCTCTCCATTGACTTCAATACATGATTTTTCCAAAATAAGGTCCCATGGAGGTCCCCCGGAAGGGGAGGGACTTTGCCACTCTATTAGACCAGTAAGGTAAAAAGCAAAATGGCCTCTCAGATGCTCTTCCGCTTACTTGTGTAACAAAGAAAAACAAATGGACGGTAGATACACCGATTAGTATCACACTGGTATTCTCTCTATTAAAACAGAATACCTGATGTTGTGGAAAAGTAATTTTTCAATGCTCAAAATGAATGACACCCTTTTTTTTCACACAACATTTCCTGAAAAACATGTTTTTTTTGTAATTCAAACTTATAGAATATATTTGCCAACAAGAATGCCTAGGTTGTGTACCAAAGAACTCTCGACACTGTCAGGAGTAAAAAGTAAACTTTAAGCTGCATATCAAATGAATCATCAGCCCTAAACAGCATGTATCCGTAGCCAACACATATATCAAATATAATTGTGATTCTCTAATAAGGGACAAAAACACCTGTATCCTGGATGAAGATGCTCGAGATTGTTGTCTTTTTCTCGTATTCTTTATTTTGGTGATAAACCTACTTGTTAGTGTAGCAGGCCCCTTCTGATCCACTTTTATGAAGCTGATAACCACTTCCCATTAAATCCTCAATGTATGTTTTAATTCATTCTTTAAATAATGAGATCATGTTGTAAAATACCCATTGTTTAAAACAACCTAAATGTCCAAAAGACAAAATACAGGATATGACCTTAAGGTCCACAAAGTTAGCTACAGGCCTGAGAAGGGAAAAACACACAATCACAAACTTGGCTTACTTTCCATTGAGTTCTTCAGGTTATGTATTGGCTCAAGATAAATCAAACTCATAAAGTGAGGCAAATAGAAATAATCAGCTGATGGAGTGTAGATGTGGAAATAGGTGCATTCGATCAGCCGACTGTGTTTTTCGCCACACTTTATAAGCCTTTAACCACAACTTCTCTGAGGTGCAGTGTCACAAACAAAGGATGGTCCTGATAGAGTAGACTACAAAGATATTCGGTGTGCAGATCTTTGTTTTCACAATAAAAGTAGTTTAGTTAGTGAATGTCCTGTACTGGTCTTAACATCTCATAACATCAGCTTTTCATGTTCCTCTTGGATGTTCTTCTTGATCCTCAGAGAAGGAGAAAAATGTTGAATCGTGTCTTTCAGGCATGTCCTTTCCTAACAAAAATTACTCAGGTTATTATACATTTTTGGAGCATTTCCTATCTTTTGTGACTTTTTATCACTTAAATATTGCTGCAACTACTTCTGCTAGCGCCTGTCAGATATGCTGTTCTTTTGGTAAAAATGTATTAAACAAAAGGGCAGAGATGAGATACATAAATCCTCAACAGTCAGGCTTCAACTTATTTTCCTTTTTTATTTTGTTTAACTCTTGGGAATCAAATCAAATCAAGTTTTATTTATAAAGCACATTTAAAAACGATTTTTGGTCGAGCCAAATAACATATAACATATACATAAGAAAAAAATAAAATAAATGTCAGGTGTCATGCTCTGACTAGAAGGCCAGAGAGTGTGTCTTCAGTGAAGATTTAAAAATTGAGAACAATGTCTACTCAAAATACACTGTTATTAAAGTTTTGTGAGTCTTGTGAGATCTAATTAAAACGTTTTTGGATTAAGGACGAGACAAGACGTCTTAATGTCAAAAAATAATCTGAAAGTGTTTGTGGTTTAGATGCCCGAAATATGGTTAATGGTTAACACAAACTCATGAAACGTTTTGTTCTACAACACAAAATATGTCTGTAAATACCCTACTTAGGAATGTCTGAACATTCTGAGTCATGAAAACAGCTGTTGACTAAATAATGTCATCATGCCTACATAATTAGTTTTTAGCTTAGCGGTGATGACACGCAGCCATGCTAACGAGGTGTAGTTGGTTTATAGCACTGTGCTAGGTTTTTATTTCTGCCGATAGCATTTACGTGCTAAATGAAGAATGTTAGTATAATTTTGTTGGCAACAAAGCTTGTTTTCTGCAATATACCAAAATCCAATGGGGAAATCCATTTGGTGTTTGTCGAGGGAGCCCTTGTAACTCTAACTTCCAGGATGGCCTACTAAAATATGTAGTCATTGCACCACTTTATAGCACAACAATATCATCTCAAAGGAGAAATTAAACTTGATTATGAGATAATTCCTCTCTTATTTGTTACGGTTATCTGAGAGGACCCAAACGCAGGACACGGCAGAGTGTTAAAAAGCTTTATTTTGAGGTGAAGGAGTGTGGAGAATAATCCGGCTGGTGGCGGCTGTTGAGGCGGAGAAGCGTGTAGAATAATCCGGCTGATAGCGGCTGTTGAGGTGGAGGAGCGTGGAGAGTAATCCGGCTGGAGAGTGATCCTGGAGCACAAGAAGAACAGGTAAGAAGAACATTCAGGTGTAGAGGAAATAGCTAACTAATGCTAAGAAGGCTGAGAGTTTTACCACTGGGGTTTAAACAACGATCTGGCGCTGACAAGTTGTGGAGCCTCCGCTGATATGCCATTAGTAAATGGCTGATGGAAATCAGGTGTGTAGCAGAGGAGGGTGCCCAACTGATTGCAGCAGGTGGAGGTTGAGCCGGGAGCCAGGAGTGACAGCCACCACGCCCACACAGACAGGGGAAGGGAAAACACACACAAGGGAGGTGGCTGGAGAATACAACCACCACATTATTTCACCTTTAGATGACCTGTCATTACAGCCCTGTCAGAATGGCTTTATCCTGGCCTGTAATAGATTTTATTGTTGCATTAAACATCTGTAGGTAAACATGTTTAGCAAGGTTTGATGCATGAACACTCACACCTATAGATACAGGGTCTGCTTCATCCCTCTTCCATACGGTGCCATATATTGACATTTGTGTGTAAAGAAAACAGGTAACACAGAAAGGATTGCTTGGGGGATTGTGTGTAATCATCTCTCAGTTCTCGTGCCTTGGGGGGTAATGCAATTCCCCCGTGAGCCCTGCAGCTGGTCTCCTGCTTCAAGTTTACAGAGAGAACCATCCGGCGGAGCATGGATAGTAATCAACGTGATATCCTTCACTAAGTCATTACTCAAAACTGGGTTCAGAGCAGCATTCTTGGAAAGAGCAGAGCTGCGAGTTGAATGGCAGAGGTCATCGCGCAGATTCCACAGAGGGGTGGGAAATATCGATCCAGCTGATTTTAATTTCACAAGGAATGAATAGTGTGACCTCCGTTTGACAGCTGTATGACAAAGATAGGAACATACTGTAGGAGCTGTCACATAGGATTAATCTGGAGGGAAAAAGGTGTACATTTTTAAATCGCTATCAGATCTGTCTGAAGCGCTAATATGTTTTGTCAAATGAATAGTAACATCTAGAATAAGGTCTGAGATGAAATGAGACCAGTGATAGGATTAGGAATCCTCAGAACTTGAAACACATTTCCTCTAAACTGTGATGCGTTTTTCCACAAGTTGTCCTTGGTTGGACTCTGTGGTACTCCTGCTGTTTGAAAGAGTGTGAGCAGACCGTAGTATTAGTAGTGTAGTCATATTTTCACTTAAATCCATGGTACTGCATAAATAAATAAGAAATAATTAGCTAATAATGATAATAATACACTATTATTATATAAATGCCTGTGTCTAATAATGACACTGTTATGATTATTATTATTACTATATTTTTTACATTTGAGTTAGCTTGTGATTTGTTTTTGCAAATCAAATAAAAAAAACGACACTATATATTTGATCTGCAGCAGTTGCTATCTTTGATGTCGGATTATTTTGTTTATGGCAGTTAAACAACAAATTATGGATTTCTGTATTTTTCCTTTGACAACCTCTTTCTGTCACTATCGACTCCAAGGCCATCGGTATCTGCTGAAGATCTTTAATCTATATATTATTCAGCCATGGATGAATTCACATTGAGTGCGCTTATTTGCAGCAGCAGGACAGTGTATGGGTATAAATAAGATGCATCTTGTATGTTCAGAGTAATAAAGAAACATGTAACTGTGTTTTTAATAATGATAAGAACAGTTGAGCTCTATGACACAGAAGAAGACCTATCATGCTTTGGCTGCTCAGACAATAAAATACTTGTTAGTCGTTTAATTATATCGGGTTAAAAGGGCAGTATGTCACCATTCATTACATTACAGTAAGCTGACGCATTAAAGCCATTTACAAATCACTTATATACTGTTGACAATGGCTACAGGATCAATCTGAGGTTAAGTTTCTTGCCCAAGGACATATTGACGTGTTGACTGCAGGAGGGATCGAACCATTGTAAGATACAACACCATCCTGTTTGACCATCAACCATTATACAGAGCTAGAAAAACACAAATATTGACCATGACGTCACTCAACTGGACACAGCAAGAAACGCCACATCCTATTTACTGGTACTTAGATTATTACTGAAACATGTTACCAACATCATGCTTAACGGAGTCCCCACAATGTTGCAAAATATGAATACAGCTGGCCTCTTTTGACAAAACAGGTCGTAAAGTGAAGCCAATGTGAACATGCTTTAAACCTGTATTCTGACGAATCAGAAACTTCATTATGCCCTTCTTTTACAGTCTAGACTCTATAGGATACATTGAACAGTGAAGACCTTGCACCCATGAGCAACTCTCATAGGAACGAACGAGGCCCCGCCCCGACGCTGTGTCCAGTTCTTATTACACATCCATGTTTGCACCACACTGATTTGTTGCTCCTTTTCGCACCCATCTCCAATTGATTGCTTTATGTCCTTTTATGAGTTTATTAGTTCAGAGCACATCATCTACTCTCTTTAATAAAAAAGATACATGTCACCTGGCAACAGCCTGTCAATGCAGAGCCACAAGGCTTTTTTAAACTATTAGAATGCTTCATTTATTAATCCCTGCAAACATATTGACTTTTTTTGTACTGCTACAATAGAGAGCTGAAGGAACTACAACCAACTGGATCATCCTTTGGTTGCTAGCTCTTCCAATGATTTCCCCCATGGGCTTGTATTCCTATTCCACCCTAAGCCTTGGGTGAGGCCAAGGTAACATCAAGGGTCGCGCTGCTCTGCCACCTTGCTGGAACAACCTGGGGAGCCTGCGCTAAGACGCTGCGAATATCGACCCAAGCCCTGGTCTTCTCTGCAGCGGAGTACTGCACCCCAGCCTGGAGCAGAAGCCTTCACGCAAGTAAGGTTGACGTGGTCATCAACAACGCCCTCAGGATTATAACTGGATGCTTGAAGCCTACCCCTGTGTCCCTCTTGCCAGTCCTCGCGGGAATAGCTCCAGCCGGCCTCCGACGGGAGGCTGCCACCCTCGCCCTGGCCAGGAAAGCCCAAAAGCATGATTGGCACATCCTGCATAACACGGCAACAGCGCCTCTAAGTAGGCTCAAGTCCCGCCTCCCCTACAACAAGGCAGCACAAGAGATTCTCAATTCCACCTCTGAGGACCTCTCCAGAGATGCGTGGTTGGCGGCTGCTTGGAGGCAGGAATGTGAGCTAGCCGGGCCCTCCCGCATCCATCGCTACATCTGGGACCCAGGAGATGGCGCCATTGGAGGAGACGACCTACCACGCCGGCAATGGACCACACTAAACCGCCTACGAACTGGGGTAGGTCGCTTCAAAACATCAATGAAGAAGTGGGGCCTGGCAGACAGTTCTGCATGCGAGTGCGGTGACCCTGAACAGACTGCCGAATACATAATAACCACCTTTATATAGACCACCCTCGGAAGCCAGCCTCTTCGACTTAGGACCAGAGATGCGGGCATGGCTAAACGACACCGAGTTGGACCTCCGACGTTACACGAAAGAAGAAGAAGAAGAAGACTGCCCCGGTGGAAGGCTTGTAAAAATGTAATAGAGAGGTGGGATGGGATTGTGTTGTCTGTCAACAGAAGGTTGATACACCAGTACAGCAAAGATGCGTGCACCAATGATGGTGTAACCTACGGCGAATTGTGCAATATTATTAGCATTCAGGTTTTCCTGGGGTTTAAATCATTGCACCGACTCATATCGGTTTGTAGGTGTTCTGTCAGGGTAGAGTGAAGCAGGCAGGACCCAAATGCAGGTTTTACAGGAAAAATACCTTTATTTCAAGGCTAAGTAATCATACAGAGCTCTCCCCCGTGAACACAGTCAACTACAAACAAGGATCTAACAATGACAGACAGAAAAAACAGAACTTAAATACACACAAGACTAATCACACAAACAAGACACAGGTGAGGCGGGAGGAGAAAACACAGAGGCCGTTTCTCAATCGCAAGTAAACCTGCTGCAGAGCAACTATTTCAAGTATACTACGTCATCGAGTGGCGCCGAAGGACTGTTTAAATGCATGTTAAATGCCCAGCATTCTGCGCCGCTCTATGACGTAGTATACTTGAAATAGTTGCTCTGCAGCATGTGTACTCGCGATTGAGAAACGGCCAGAGACAGAAAGCAACAGGCAAGACGGGGGGTGAACACTTTTCAAAATAAAACAGGAAACCAAAAACAGATCAAGACAAAACACAACACAGACAGATCGTGACATGTTCATGTGAACCTATGATGTCAAGTATAATGCAAATCAATGCTTCTTCAGAGTGAATGACATAACATTTTACATTCTTATGTTTAGAGAATATTTTACTGACTACTGACTGAATCTGTGCAGAGGTTGTCCCCTACATCTACATCTCTGACCTCCTTCAGGAGTACACCCCCTCCCGCACCCTCCGCTCTTCATCCGTAGGACTTCTCACCGTCCCAAGCTATCGCCTCAAAACCATGGGTGCTCGAGCTTTCAGCTGCTCGGCTCCCAGACTCTGAAACACCCTGCCACTATCCGACAGTCTGATTCCATAACAACATTCAAAACCCACCTGTTCAAACTGGCATTTTCTCTATAATCTGTACCCTGTGTCCTTTTGTAGTCAATTTCCTGTTGTTTGTCTTGTCTTACCCCGGCTGATACTTCACTAAATCCACTGTTTTAATTTGTAAGGTAAAATTGTAAATGTAAATTGTAAATCTGTAACCCTGTAAGGTGTCCTTGGGTGTTATGAAAGGCGCCCCCCAAAATAAATGTATTATTATTATTATTATTATTAGGTTAGTTGGAAGCAACAATATTAAGTTGAACCTAATATGTTTCCTTTAAACTTAATATTGTTGCTTTCAACTAACCTAATACAGCTATGTGAAATCTGTTGACATTTTTTCTGTCAACTTTTCATTTTTTTCAGTGTTGGAGGTGTTTCACATTCCTCCAATGAAGAACAATACAATACAGTCAATGCGGTCAATATGCCATCATGGACAGTCTTTGACACAACGCTGCCAGAGAAAGCTGAAACCTCCATCACTCAGCGGACTCAATACAGAGTTTGCAATAACAATTCACGTTAGCATTGTGAAAGTTTCGACAAAAATCTCCCTATATATTGTTGTGTTTCACAACAATAAACACTGTGTTAGCAACTGCCAGTTAGAAGCTAACAAACAACATAAACAGATTAAATAAATGAACTAAACCACCATTCTAATATGTCTGCTAGACACTGACTTCAAAACGTGAAATGGTTTAATCTTTCTCATACTACTTAATGGAGAAAATAGACGAGGCGTAGAACCTTTTTTCCAGTTGTGAGGGTTACCTTTAAAATGTTTTCTGTTACAATTACTAGTTATCTGTAACAAATGTAATAATCAGTAACCTAATCTGAGTATCAAAATATAAAGTAATGTAACCTGATTACTTCTCACTAGATTCCCTCAATCTCAAATGCAATGCAAATAAATAAAAGACAAAAGACAAAATAAATAACAATAAGATGTTTTTTTATTTAAGTGTATTATCAGAACAATATGACCTTAGAAAAGAAGAAACCAAGATATTTAGGATCAAAAATTATTTGATTTATAGAAAAGCTGCGTTTCATGAAGCATATCCAGGCAGCAGCCTATACACTAACACTGAAACACACGAGCACATAATACAGTTAAAAAAGCAGAAATAAAATCTGAGCTGACTAAAACGGAGCATTTTCTGTCAGCTCAGATTTTATTTCTGCTTTTTTAGTGTGTTAGATTAGTGTGTGTGAGCTTAACTGTGTGTCAGTTAAGCTCACACACACTAATCTGATTACTTGCTTTTTTATGTAACTGTAAGGGAATACAGTTACCATTTTTTGTATCCTGATTATATAATCCTGTTACATGTAATCTGTTAGTCCCCAAGCCTGTTATTACAATATTAAATATTGCAGCAGAAAATTGAAGCTTGGAGTGAAACTAATTGAATCTGCTCTTAACCTTTTTGTAGCAGAGCACAAGGTTGAACTTGGCAGAATAACTTTAAAACACCTGCCAAACAAAAAGCAGTCACACCAGGGTCCAGACGGACAGCACTCACATCTTAATTTCCGTGATGGTCAGTGAGCTGTGACAGGGTGCCGTCCAGCAGAGGGGACTAGAACAGAGACGGAGACGGCAGGAAGGAGATCCACCTCTGACGGAAACGTCCGCGTACACTTGGACTTGACCTTCAAGTTCTGGCTCTAAGTTAGGGTAAGGGGTTTAATTCCTAATCTTTTTCAAATTGCATTTTTGCATCTAATCGAAACCAGCTTAATGTCATTGCACTGAAGCAGCTATTCAGTGCAATGACCACGCAGTATGATCACTGCAACAATGTTAAGGTCACCTAGGAGCTGTTTTCTACTAATACTGTCTGAGGATCATAAACCCTTTACTGACGTTATGGATGAAACATGTCCTCTGCACTGAAAAAAGTTAAACAAAGCTCCAATAACTGTTTTATGGTTAGTTGAAAGCAATTATATTACGGTAAAACTAATATTTTGTATTTAAAATGTATATTACATTACATGACATGTCATGTCATTTGTCATACCCTTTTATCCAAAGCGACTTACATACATTCAGTACTGTGGGCAATCCACACAGGAGCAATTTGGGGTGATGTGTCTTGCCCAGGGACACAACGACATGCAGACTGCAGTGGGACTCGAACTTGCTATCCCCTGATTCAAAGTCCAGCACTCTATCTACTGAGCCACAGCCGCCTTATTATTGCTTTCAACCAACATAATACAGTTATATGAAATCTTTTGCCATAATACATTTAATCCAAGTCAATGTTTCAGTTTTTCAGTGTGTGATCAACCCTGCCAATAGCAGAAATGTCCTTTCGGTCTTTAAAAAGCCTTTTTTTACAGCTTTACCTAAAAAGTTACACAGGCTTGTGAAATGCTGGCTGCCGTCAACATAAGAAATGTGTCTCATTCCGCTAACTGCTCATGATTGAGAGAGTAGTTTGCTGTGGTTTCAATCAAATTAAACAAGGCTTTGATTGCAGAAAATGTACGCTTTGAACACTAAAAGGGGGCTGTTTTCCACCTACTTATGATAATGATTATGTGGATTTATGACTATAAAAGAAAGCAGTTAATTGGTCAGTAAGTGGTGTGAGGGCAGAGTGTCGACACTTTAAAAGCAATTCAAAGTACTTTCAATAACCTGAGCAGCTATAGCTGTATAAACCTCTGATCTTGATGAAAACTTTACTTAAAAAAAAATACCTTTTTTCATTTAATCCCGCAATTAAGGAAGAAGATTGGGGAAACATGATTTTTTTTAATTCATCACTTCCTTTCTTCAAGAATTCAAGGCCATTCCAATAATTTATTAAAGCTTCTGATTCACGTTTTTGATCATTTCAGAATCAGTAGGGGGAGATGGGGAATTCTTTTTTACCAGAATCCAGTCTCCTGCAGCTGCAAAATGGAAGCTACATTCTCTTTTTAACAACAGAGGGTGCTACATAACACACTTTCAGGAAAGTCACGGACTGGGAGACTTTAATATTTTATTGACAAAAAGTTACATCCAATCAAAAAATAGCTGCGGGTAAAATTGACCCATTGGCGGTTCTAGTGTTAAACTGCATTTGGGTCCTGATATTCCCTAACCCTGACAAGTGCCCATTAACAGAGGAAGGAGGAAAAGTTAGCAGAGTGTTATTCTTTAGTAATACAGTGACTCAGGGTATGAACTGGCTGATTATAGGACAGAGTGGAATTGATTTTGCAAAAAACTGTCGGAATTATTTATTTTTTCTTACTTTAGAATTCAGAATCAGAATACCTTTATTTGTCCCAGAGGGGACATTTACATTATTACAGCAGAAAAGAGCCAAAGGCAGCTTAATGTTAACTAAGAAGCATGCATAAAAAAATATTAAAGATAAAACATTATAAGAAAATTACACAATTTACAAAATACACATCTGTAACAGTTCTGAAGATGTAGCAGCCAGGTATACAGGTGCATCTCAATAAATTAGTATATCGTGGAAAAGTTAATTTATTTCATTAATTCAATTCAAAAAGTGAAACTCATATATTATATGGATTTTAATCTAGATGATTACGGTTTACAGCTAATGAAAACCCCAACATCAGTATATCCAACCCAGTCTCACAAAAAAACGTGTAATAACTACGTTGGTCCACAATGTAGGACTTAGTATTTCTACAAAAACGCCTCTGAAATTGTAAGATCCCTACGTTTTTCTTCACCATTCATTCCAATGGTTGGCGTCTATGTCACGTGATCTTCACATTTCTCCCTGCAGAAAAAAAAAAACATGGCCGAACTTCGTTTTATTCTCGGTGTAAAATGCCTATTTTAAAGTTAGTTTGGCCATTAAAATGCGTTTTGATGTCATTTGATGCGAGAAATATGAGTTGTTATTTCAGATTATGTGTGCAGTGGATGTACATGATCTTTAGTTTGCTAGTTATTACGAAGATTACTTCAGGAAATTGTGTCCATACAACGTTTTCATTGTTACCAAGGTGGTTGCTAGGGACGCTGCTATCGATATTATTTCTGTTATGTTGTGTAAAATGGTGTTATCTTTATTGCTACCCCCTTCCCCGTCAATGTATAGTGTTGGTCTACAGCGCAAACTTATTAGTTTAACAAAATCCGCATCTAAAATTGTGGCATAGTGTGGTGCCGAGAGATGGGAGTCGGAGGCGGGGTATCAAAGGTACAAGCTAGACTTTTATTTAGCATCTCAAAACACATGTAAACAGCTTCATGCCCGGGAAGCGAAGACCGGCGGAGACAGGAAGTCCGGCTCACTAAAATGTCCGTGCAGAACAATACCCTAACCCATAGATCCGTGGGTGAATAATGTCTATCACCACAATAGATACGTTATTTTCCCCTGTGTAATTTACTCAACATAATTATCCTTGTGTTTATTTATTTGTTTGATTAATAAACACAAGTTGGAGTCCGTTAGGACCGAGGGTCGGAGCAGCTCATTTGCTTTACAGAATATTAAACCCGGAAGTAAGTATTCTCTCCGCTTCGCTTGACAAACCCCGTGATAGTCCTCAAGCTCTGTGATTGGAGAGTGTGCTCCGAGGGTTACGCCGAGCGTCGAACAGCACGTCATATTCTGCACATTTCTTATACTATCTACATACATCTTATATAAGAGTATAATACATATGTATAATATCAGTTAAAATAAGTGCTTCAACATAGTTAACATTGCTGGAGGTATACACAAAGTTCATTCATTGCATAACTACACCGTAGTTGTGTATATGATATGTCAATATCAAATTAGTGTTGATACTGCAAGGAGACGTATTGTGTGAAAATAAATGTAAGATGGTGTTTAATTGCTGATATATTTATGATCCATGTCACGTTTTCAGTGTTGGCGGCAGTTTCTCCTGTTTGTCTAGAAGTCTTCTCATCAAGGCTCTATAAATAGAGAACTACGGCAGATATGTAATATTTAATGCAGTCGAACCGTGTATTACAATGCCGTTATGTGATGACTTTCAAAGAGAAAAGCAAGCACACTCGGAATAAAGTGTTTTCGGTCTGTTTCCGGTATTTGTAAATGACGATGTGATGTGAGATGTGAGACTGGAATTGCACAGGGGAAAATAACGTATCTATGCCACCATTTTAGATCCGGATTTTGTTAAACTAATAAGTTTGCGCTGTGGACCAACACTATACATTGACGGGGAAGAGGGTAGCAATAAAGATAACACCATTAAACAGTTACACAACATAACAGAAATAATATCGATAGCAGCGTCCCTAGCAACCACCTTGGTAACAATGAAAACGTTGTATAGACACCATTTCCTGAAGTCATTTTCGTAATAACTAGCAAACTAAAGATCATGTACATCCACTGCACACATAATCTGAAATAACAACTCATATTTCTCGCATCAAATGACATCAAAACGCATTTTAATGGCCAAACTAACTTTAAAATAGGCATTTTACACCGAGAATAAAACGAAGTTCGGCCATGTTTTTTTTTCTGCAGGGAGAAATGTGAAGATCACGTGACATAGACGCCAGCCATTAGAATGAATGGTGAAAAAAAACGTAGGGATCTTACAATTTCAGAGGAGTTTTTGTAGAAATACTACATCCTACGTTGTGGACCAACGTAGTTATTACACATTTTTTTATGAGACTGGGTTGGTATCTCAGAAAATTTGAATATTGTGAAAAAGTTCAATATTGTAGACTCACGGTGTCACACTCTAATCAGCTAAGGTTTCCTGAGCCTTGAAATGGTCTCTCAATCTGGTTCAGTAGGCTTCACAATCATTGGGAAGACTGCTGACTTGACAGTTGTCCAGAAGACAGTCATTGACACCCTCCACAAGGAGGGTAAGCCTCAAAAGGTCATTGTTAAAGAAGCTGACTGCTGTATCCAAGCATATTCATAGAAAGTTGAGTGGAAGGAAAAAGTGTGGTAGGAAAAGGTGCACAAGCAACAGGGATAACCGCAGCCTTGAGAGGATTGTCAAGCAAAGGCCATTCAAACATTTGAGGGAGCTTCACAAGGAGTGGAGTGAGGCTGGAGTCAGTGCATCAAGGGCCACCACCAGTGGCGGCTGGTGGAAAATATTTTTGGTGGGGCTGTTGATATAGTGAGTAAAACATTTTTTTTGGGAGAAATTACCCCTTAAATTAGGACTTCTGGTGATGTAATGGCGCGTTTCCACTGCAGCGCAGAGCTCGCTTTAAGCGTGCCGAGCCGTGCGGGGCCCGTTTTTGGTTGCGTTTCCACTTGGCCTAGTACCGGCTAGCGGGTCCTAATTCACAGTTTTTCTGGCCCCGATTATGGACTATTGTGATGTTGTCTACCAAAATGCACATAAATCAGATCTTGCTCCACTCAACATAGCCTACAATAGACTATGTAGATTTGTTCTTGGTTGTCCTTTTCGTACACATGACTGCACAATGTATAACCAACTTAAATGGCCTTCTTTAAATGTAAGAAGACACACACATTGGCTTCAGCTGATATTTAAATGCATTTATCTTAACTATCCCCCTTATTTAAAGCAGTATTTTGTACCCTACTCACCAAATCATCAAGTTAGACATTCTGTTCAGATTTATTTCTCTGTCCCCTCGGCAAAAAAATGTATTGGCAGAAGAGCGTTCATGTTCAAAGCCCCAACTGACTGGAATACTTTACCTGCTGCTATTAGATCTCTGTCATCATTGGGTATGTTTAAACATGCATTATCATCTCACTTTCAACTGGTCTGTACTGGTTATTAATGAAACTGATATTGATGAAACTGATTTGCTTGACTGTCTCACATTGTAATGATTGTATGCATTGCTTGAATTTTACTTAACAGACTGTATGTGGTTTGTCTTGTGTGTCATGTTTTGCATTTTGTCTTTTTGTTTATGTATGTCTGTAAGTTGTTGATATTGTCGGGACCCCCTTGAAAACGAGATGGTGCATCTCAAGGGGTTTATCCCAATCAATAAACATTTCTATATATATATAATCGTGGTTCTAGGGCCAGGAACAACCAGGCTGAGTCGGGCTGAGTATGCTAAACTAGAGAGAGAATCGCTGGCAAGGGGGCTACAACTACAACAAGATGAACATATTTGACCGTGATTTAATTGTAATACACGTTTCAAAATGATGCCGAAGTAACAACATACTGATACCGGTTAGTAAAAACTATGAATTAATGCTTTGACAAGTCTGCAGACAGACGGCAGGTGAAAAACCCTTTTAAAATGCGTGTTTTCTAAATGGAGCTTGGCTAAGCTAACGTTATATATGCTCCGACCGTCCACACTCACAACAACGGCCTATACAGACATAAATAAACCAGCGACTGTATTCACCATGACACAGGCAGTCTGTGGTTTGTACTTGTTTAACCTTTGTCTAGTTTCTGAACAGATATGAAGAGCTGTGAGCTCTGAGTGCTAAGAGCTAACGGCTGTGTTGTTATGCTATGTTAGCTTTGCCTAGCATGGCTAGCTTGAAGGTACTTGTCATATGTAACTTCGTGCACTCATGCTTTTTAATTTTTTCGGACAAATGCTTCATATCGTTTACCCCCGTCACAGTCCACAGGCACATCGTATCTGTCCCCGGCTGTTTGAAGAGCAAGCATGGGAAACAAAAGACAGCATTTACCTCTTTGCATCAGGTTTGCATCCAGCTAGCCATGCCTTTCTGGTGTACCAGCTACGTGAGAAGCCTCGTTGATACGTTTTGTCTTTTTCCCGAGCTTGCTGCGATATATACAAATCGGGTTGGTCCGGTCCAAAGTCTTTAAGCAACAGTTTATCTCCCAAACTTCTCATTTCGAAAGGATTGGAGAGTAGCTCTTGCACGGAATTGGGTGCGGACCGAGGTCCGGCGACTCCACCTGCACACGAAGCCATTCTCATCCAATTACTGCGTCACCTTGGTCACTCACGAGTCTAAAAAACAACTCACGTCAACGCACGTAAGCAACGTGGGCGCCAACGTGAGCGCCCTCGTGACCAAAATATTTGACGGCGCTGATTGGCTGAAATTATGTTTCGGCGGCACAGTTTACTATTGAGACTTTTGCAACGTGCTGGTTGCTGCTGTTTGGCTCGGGGGCTCCGCCCGGTAATGATAAACTAATGCCATGGGCAACGCCAGGCAGGAAACATGTGACTTATCAGTAACTTTAGACATCGTAGCACAATTTTAAACGAGTTTTTATTGTAGATTATACATTCTACTGATACCAATTGTATGATATTTACCTTGTTAATTAAAAATAAAAATATAAAATATATATATTTTTAAAATATATATTTTTTTAAATATATTTTTTTTAAATATTTTTTTAAATATTTTTTTTTGTATGTGGGAAGAGGTGGGGTGGCGCCCCTATGGGCCGGCCGCCACTGGCCACAACGCACAGACATATCCAGGACATGGGCTACAACTGTCGCATTCTTCGTGTCAAGTCACTCCTGAGACAACGTCAGAAGTGTCTTACCTGGGCTAAGGAGAAAAATAAATGGTCTATTGCTCAGTGGTCCAAAGTCCTCTTTTCAGATGCAAGTACATTTTGCATTTCATTTGGAAATCAATGTCCCAGAGTCTGGAGGAAGAGTGGAGAGGCACACAATCCAAGTTGCTTGAACTCCAGTGTGAAGTTTCCACAGTCAGTGATGATTTGGGGAGCCATGTCATCTGCTGGTGTTGGTCCACTGTGTTTTCTCAAGTCCAAAGTCGGGACCCCCTTGAAAACGAGATGGTGCATCTCAAGGGGTTTATCCCAATCAATAAAAATGTCTATATATATGCAGCCGTCTACCAGGAAATGTTAGAGCACTTCATGCTTCCTCTTCTGACAAGCTTTATGGAGATGCTGATTTCATTTTTCAGCAGGACTTGGCACCATGCCCACACTGCCAAAAGTACTAAGACCTGGTTTAGTGACCATGAAATTACTGCGCTTGATTGGCCAGCAAACTGGCCTGACCTGAACCCTATAGAGCAGTGGTTCTCAACCTGTGGTGCGCGTACCACTGGTGGTACGCCAGCTCCCGCTAGTGCAGTGGTTCTCAAACTTTTTCTGTCAGGCCCCCCCTTTGGACAAAAAAAAAAGTCGGGCCCCCCCAACACAAATAGTCAGGCTCAGTGGCGACGCCAGAGATTTATTTTGGGGGTGCTGTGGGGTAGCTTGACGTTTCATAGAGGGTGCTCAAACATTTAGGGTTTCCCATTAATGTACCGGTCGCTACAGTGGAATTTTCTACTGCAACACTCCCCACGCATATACACAGTGTACCCGCGACTGTCACAATGAAGGCTCGATAATCAGCTCACGGCTGCATATAGGTGTAAGCAGGGGTAAAGTGCTATTTTTATAGGTGGTGTGTGGACCTCACATAGGGGGGTCCGGGGGCAAGCTCCCCCGGGAAGATTTACATAAACATAAAGAATGTTGAATAGGTCTAATGATTTATGGTCATCATTTGCTCCTGTGTCTGCCTTCCTTAGATCCGTTCCAAAGGTCCAACAATTTGTGGAAGAAGTGGTCCCACAGTACAGTCCTTCAGACTTCAAAAGTCATTTCCGATTGTCCAGGGGACATGTGGAAGTATGTGTGTGTATATATATATATATATATATATATATATATATATATATATAAATAACATCAAATATGTATTATCTGGACTGGTGATATTAAAAGCCATTTATTCCTTTCTACCAAACAGGATGTGATGACGACTATTGGCCCGTTCTACTGGAACAGACAGCACAGTAAAGTGCCGCTTCAAAACAGTGTCCTTGCCTGTCTGTGGACTCTATCAAACCAGGAGTCCTATAGGGGGGTTGCTGATCGTTACAATATCACCAAATCCACTGTCTGCCTGCATCTCCATGAATTCTGTAGTCTTGTCACCACCTATTTGTCTCACCCACATTTCCTGGCCCACAGGGCAAAGCCCTACATAATTCTGAGTTAGGATTTCGTGCAGCAGGATTTCCCAACACTGTTTGTGCGGTAGATGGATGCCACATTCCTATTGTGAAACCACACTGTGAGAACCCAGTAGCATACATCAACAGAAAACAGTTTTATTCTTCTGTGCTTACTGGGTTCTGTGACAGTAAACGGAGATTCTGTCATGTTAATGTGGGCCACCCTGGTAGCTGGCATGATGCACGGGCATTCCGGTTGTCTGCTGTTGGGAGGCTGCTTGATGAAGATCCCCAGTCCCTGGTGCCTGAGGGAATGCACATCATTGGGGACTCTGCCTACCCACTATTGCCTCAGCTTATGAGGCCATACAGGGACAATGGCCATTTAACTGCTCGGCAGCGTCGTTTCAATCAAATTAAATGTTGCACGCGTGGTCATTGAGCATACCTTTGGCCTACTGAAAACGAAGTTCAGGAGGCTCAAATGTTTGTACATGAAAAACATTGCAAACATTAGCACAGCAGTCACTGCCTGTTGCATACTTCACAACATGTGCTTGGAGGAAGGGGAAGCAATTGAAGTTGATGAGCAGGTTGAAGCAGCAGATAACAGGGCACCGCATCCCCAGAACCAAGATGCAATGTTGCACAGAAATCAGATTTGTGACCTTTTTTAAAGAGCTCACACACACACACACACACACACACACACACCACACACACACACACACACACACACACACACACACACACACACACACACACACACACACACACACCACCCCCCCCCCACCCCCCCCAAATAACCACTGTCATATTCTTTGTGGAAGACATTTGTTTTTTATTTCCTTTCCTTTTATGCCCACAGTATTGAGTATGTAAGTCGCTTTGGATTAAAGCGCCTAACAAGTAACATGTAATGTCATCCAAAATGATTGGGCAAGTACAAAATAAATGCATATATATGAAAACTAGATATGGTCATTTTCTGCACATGTCAATAGCAGTTGACTATCTTCTTTGAAAATGAAATAACTATATATACATATGTACACATGTACTTGGCAAATAAATAATAATTGCATATAAACATTGTGAACACTTAGTGTATACAAATACAAATATTACAAGGCAATTGCCAGGGATGAAATAATAACTCAACTGCATAACGAGGAAAATAAATAACTAATCTAAACAATATTACTTCCATAAACAAACTGAGGTGGTGTTCTTTATAAACAAATTAATTCAGGGAATACCCAGTGTGGGGGAAATTATGGCATATTGGGCTTGTCCTGCAAAAGCTCAATGATGCGCTCTTGTTGGCTCCCAATGGACTTTAACTGGGAAACAACTTCTCCCATCGCAGTCAACATTTTAGCTTCAAACCTCCTCCTATTTCTCTCCTTCAGCCTTCTCCGGCGCTCCTGTTCTGGCCGCACCAGTGTCTCCAGTGCACTGGTCCTCCTCTCCGAGTGGGCCTCATACAGGTCGTAGAAGGAGGGATGGGAGACTCGAGACCGGATTGATCTCGGCTGAGTGGTGGGCAGGGTCATGGAGGGACCAGGCTGGCCCTCAGAGGCACACGGCAGTGTGGTGGGCAGGGTCATGGAGGGACCAGGCTGGCCCTCAGAGGCACACGGCAGTGTGGTGGGCAGGGTCATGGAGGGACCAGGCTGGGCCTCAGAGGCACACGGCAGTGTGGTGGGCAGGGTCATGGAGGGACCAGGCTGGGCCTCAGAGGCACACGGCAGTGTGGTGGGCAGGGTCATGGAGGGACCAGGCTGGGCCTCAGAGGCACACGGCAGTGTGGTGGGCAGGGTCATGGAGGGACCAGGCTGGGCCTCAGAGGCACACGGCAGTGTGGTGGATGGTTGTGAGGCAGTGGGTAATAGAGGGGTGGAAACAAGAGTGCCTGGAGGTGCGCTCCCAACACCGCACCTCCCAAACAGGTTGTCCATTATCTGTGGAATTGCAGAATTGTTAAAATGGAAATGTTGCTTTTACCAACTAGATGTGCAAGAACAAACTTCTTACCCCATAATATTCCCACGTTATGTTCCCCTCTCCTGTTGAGGTACAACGGTCCTTGGCCCTTTTGTAGGTGGTCAAAAGGTTATTGAGTTTTTTCCGGATTTTGTCTGAGGAGAAACTGTATCCCTCCTTGCTGAACTGCCGTTGTAGAATTTTGTAAAAACCGGGTTTGGAGTGATAGTACACCTGTTGGTGTGTTTTTGTCAGGTCCAAAAGCAGCAGTATGGTGTTGTGTGTGAAATCTGTTAAGACACAAGTGTTAGTAACTCAAACAAATAGCATTTGCTGTTTAGATCCTCATTTTAGTTACTGTACCTTGTGTTGCCTCAAGGTGTTCTGACCGGCTGGAGGGGGATGCCAGGTGAGGAGTGCCAGCTTGGGATCTAGCAGGCCTTACAGGAGCAGGCCTTACAGGAGCAGGCCTTTCATCAGGAGCAGGCCTTTCGTCAGGAGCAGGTCTTTCATCAGGAGCAGGCCTTTCGTCAGGAGCAGGTCTTTCATCAGGAGCAGGCCTTTCAGGAGCATGCCTAGCATCTGAAGACAGATCTAAAGGGACTGTGATTGAGAGAAAATTAAATATTTGTTTACAATAAACATGAATATGTCATTTGTTTGATTTGCATTAAAAGACAATACCATTTTTGATTTAAATGATAGATTACCTTGTGCATTTGTTGCAGCCCTTGCTTGCTGCATAAGTGCAGCTGCTAAACTGTTATCTGAAAAATAATTTACATCATTTAAAATCATATCCAGATTGTTGGAATGCAATTTAGTTGTTTACTCACCATTTTGTAGTCTTTGGGAAATGTCTTGTGAGACTCTTACAGTGATGTCTCCCTGTTCGTCACACAGTGTAAGCACCACAAATTCCATTTTACCCACTGTAGACAAAGGTGATCTCCATTGCTTTATATAGGTTTGTTAATTCAGTCATGATGATGAACCACACCAGTGACTGGGTTCCATAATTAGAAATGCTCCTCCCTCTTAATGTTTGCAAAACTGATAGGTGGACAGGCTACAAATGATCAGTCCCTTCAGATCCGCACACATGAAGCTTAATGAGCATGAATTGAACAGACCTGCTGCTGTGTTAATTCTTTAGCTGCCACTTTAAGCTTTATGATGTGTACAACATGGATGTAATTTGATTTAATCTTGCCATTTTAAATGATGTATTCAATAAATAAGGTTAAACCAAATCATTACATTACAATAGATTTTATTTTAATGATTTGGTTTAACTTAAAGAGAAACGTTATTGTTATTGCACATATTACAGGTACTGAGAAAACGAAATGCAGTTTAGCTTCTAACCAAGTGCAACAAGCAGTGAAGTGGAAAGTAATGTACACAATCTACAGAATAACATATAGAATGAATTGAATGATGAATAAACAGTGGGGTATGAATACACTAGATATCAGCCTGTGAGCAGTATGAACAGTGTGTATGAATATGCTAAGATAAAGTATGAAAACGGTAAGCAGTATAGTATAAAATATATGGATATTAATTTCATGATGATAAACATTGTGGAACAATGATGAAAAATGGGAATGGATGTGGCGACGTAAAACTGACACAAAACAACAACAAACTTTTGCCAGCCAATTGGAGAGTTTCATCAGCAGCACGTGGTAAAAACCACCAATGAGCGCTCAGCTCGAGATACCAGCGAGCCGTTTCCCATCAAGCATTTCGCTTCCGCAGCCCGTGGAGAGCAACTGCGCCAACTCGCAACTGCGCCAACTCGCCTCGCCTCGCCCGTCCACACAGCGGCGTGCGTTGAAGCTTCTAACGCTTCTGCCCATTCACTTTGAATGGGGTGACGTCACTTTTAGCCGAACTGCATTTTGGGAAGCGACGTGGAGCGTTGCTGGCGTAGCTGGCGTCAAAAGTTGAGCAATGTTCAACTTTTGACGCCTCGACGGAGGCGTCAGCCAATGAAATCCCGTTTATTCAAATCTGCCAGTACAATCGCTAGCCAATCAAACCGCGTGTATGCTGGGAGAGACTACGCAGGTCATTTCCTCATATTCAAAAAAATTGAGGGAAAATTCATTGTAGCGGTAGTGAATCACCCGGTGCTGTATGATCAGTCTCTGTTCATCTACCGGGATACAAACCGGAGGAGCGAGGCATGGAGGGAGGTGGCAGAGACAGTGGGTGAAACTGGTAGGTTTTCGCCTGTTTGGGGATTTTATATCCAGTTTACTTCGTTTTAACATTGCTATTGCTTTGTATGTCGGGGGCGGGAGATTCATGTGATTGGTTGTTGGTCGTGTTGCTCGCAAAAAATCCCCAAGCTTCAGATACGCCCACCTCCAAGCGTCAACGCACGCTGCTGTGTGGACGCTCTGTCAAGGCTGCGGGCGTCTTTGTCCCGCGAAATTTCAAAGTCTCATGGAGGCGAGCCTCCAGAGCAAGTCGGACAAAATGACTAACCATCATGCAACGCACTAGCAAGACGTTGATCGCAACTGCGCAGGTCTGCGCAGGTCTTGCTTGTCTCAAACAAGCCTGATGTGTGTGTGCATATGTAGCCGGCGCTACTGTTTCTGGATTAGCTGTCAGATCATTTCTTCACGTGGCTGGGCCGCCACTGCCCCTTTAAGACACACCCCCCCTTCTTTAGTCAGCTGGCCCTTCCATATAAGGAAAACGCGCAGCTGTAGTAGTTCAGCATCTCCCGCCACACTTTAAATGCCCACTCACTCCTCACCCAAATCAGCTGTGACTATTACGAGTGTTCTTGTTCCAGTTATCATTGTCTGGCTGATAGGCGTGTATTCCCCCTATACGAGCGAGGTATGTGAAGCTGCTGTTAGGACTTGTAACATTCAGTGTAGGCCTACCACTAAATTGTTAAAATGTGGCCTGTAAACGCCAGGCTTCTTGACAGCCCCAGCAGAGGGTGTGTAGAGAATCACCGTTGCAGAGGTGTCCAGTGAGGTGATAATTGAGTGAATGCGTTTGCATCAGAGGTAGGAGATTAATTGTATGTATATATGTACATGTGGTTTGCTGGGCACTTTGCATGCAGATATGGGTGATTTGCAGTGAGTGTTGATCGAATACAGCTACACGTGGTGATATTGTGGTTTTGGGGAAACCCTCAGCAGTTGGCCAGAAGAATCACTTTTTAACTATTTAACTATCACTATATGTGTGATATTGTAATTATTCTCTCCTTGTCAGAGCCAGCCTTCAATCGTGGGACTTAGGTGTGTCGACTGGGAAAGCTGAATAAGTTGTAATCTGCATTTTATATTACTGAACTTTTACTTGATTATTTATATAATAAACGTTTGTAAACATTTTAACTTGAGGCCGCGTCCCTGTCCATCCATTTATTCTTATCTGCGTGACTTGTCCTAAGGGCTCGTATTGGGGAACCCAGGTTAGCGTTAAGTATCCTAACCCCCTTTTATTATTGCAGTCCCCCCCTCCCCGGTGGGGCAGGTCACACATAGTTGAACCTTTTCATATTTAAGTTTGTAGCAAGTAGAGGGCTGCTTGTGTGTGTGTCATGGGCGTCACAGCCATTATATGAGGGTGGGACAAGTCCCTCCCACCTTTTAAAATGATTAGTTTAGACCCCCCCCCCCTTTACCATGTGGAAAGTCTGTGAATCGGTCTATCCACTCGCCGCTCTTGTAGCGTTGTGTCAGTGCTTCGTTATCAAATCCATTCCACTTGCTTATTCTGAGAATGCCATAATCAATGAAATTCCGTACCATGTTTTCACTGCTACTTTGTACCAAGGCTGATTTTCTTAGCTGTACACATGCTGCATTTTTTGCGTAGCTGTGTCTTTAGTTGTAAGCCAAGTGGCGATCTGTTCATCTGTCATATCATACAATAAAGCAGTGGCGGCCGGCCCATAGTGGCGCTAGGTGCGCCGCCCCACCTCTTCCCACATTAAAAATAAAAATAAAAATTTACATTTTTTTAATGAACAAGGTAAATATTATATAGTTGGTATCAGTAAAATGTATAATCTACAATAAAATCTCGTTTAAAATTGTTTTACGATGTCTAAAGTTACTGATCAGTCACATGTTTCCTGCCTGGCCGCAGCGTGTAGCATTACCCTCTCTCGTCTGGGCGCTAAGAGAGGAGCCCTCAACCAGTGCAGCAGCAGCTGACTGTTGCTATCTGTAAACTATGCCTCCGAAACATAATTTCATTCAATCAGCGTCGTCAAATCTGATGATCACCGGGCGCCAATGTCAGCGCCCGGTGCAGGGTTATGGCTAGCAAGTCTTGTGTAAAACTCTCGCGAGAGTTTGCGAGTCCCGTGGCTGAATGTTTACGTTAGACAGGCAGCCTTTCAGTTACGATCGTTAACATCAGTGGGCCACAGCAAATGATGGTGAGAAGCTAAACTATCTATTAATGATGTCAATTACAGGGAGTGTGATTGTAACTGTGTGACTAGCTGGATGCAAACAGGTAAATGCTGTCTTTTGTTTCCCATGCTTGCTCTTCAAACAGCCGGGGACAGATACTATGTGCCTGTGATAAATAAACACACACACACATATTATTGTATTGTTGAGTTTTGACAGCATCCATCAAACTAGATTTTTTGCCTTAATGGTCTGTTTTCTAATATGTCTGTGTTTCTGAACCACGTCTGTGTCTGCATATAATGCTCGTATTTAGTCTCCTGATTTTAAATGGGAATTCAATCATTTGAGTGTTCCCAAAGAACCGGTGTTCTGCAGTTTGTGTGGGCCTACTGTACTGTTGCACAGTTTACTGTAGAACTATGTCCAGGACAAGGTATTTGGAAGTTTTGGAAGATTCATAGCTAACCACACTGAAGATTATGGAGGTATTGATCAGTCTTCTCATATCTCTAACATCACCAGAAGTCATTTTGTGTGAGCGAGCGAGAGTGAGCGACAGAGCGCTAACGTACATAAGGAGTTGTTTCTACAACAAGGAGGAGGAGAGCTCTCTCCTGTCAGACAAATCGTATAACGTCAGCTCAGGGAGGTAAAGGACTCTGAGTGTTTAGATCGTTGACTTTAGTCCAAGTTATCTCATGTAAACAAGTATTTCCAAGGCACACCTTTTATATGATCATTATAAAAAACAAGAGAATAACAGGTTTGAAATAATTCCAACTCATACTATAGGACAGTAAAGCAAAAATACAGTTTAAAAGGGGAGTGATTAGTCAAATATGCATAAAGAAAAAGTAAGTCTGTTCTAAACAGTACTGTTTCACATGGGTGTTGTTGAGAGATGTATCCATAGATGTAGTCCCTAACTTTGCTCTTAAAGTGCACCAGATAGATCCATTTAACTTTAACATTTAAAAACAAATCTTCCTGGGGGAGCAAGCCCCCGGACCCCCAAGAGGAGGTGAGATCCACCACCTGCCCACACCCCCCGTGAAATTGTCCTACCCACATTGAGGATGCTTCCTACGCCCATGGCTTGTGTGTGTGTGTGTGTGTGCGTTAGTTTTAAAGACCCCATAGAGCTCAGTTTATAACTCGAACCCTGCTCAAGAAGAAGGCATTTGCGCAAAGAAGGCTGTGACCGAGGTCAAGAGCTGAAAAAGCACACACTTGTCCTTAATTGTTATCTTTTTACTTTGCCACCACAGCAATGGCAATAGCAAACATCAGCAGACTGAAGATGAGCTATTAGCCCTTAGGCTCATCTGTATATACATATATAGACATAAAACCATACAGACATATATAAAATACCCCATAGATTATCTATAGTATAGAGAATATATGGGGTATTGTCAAAGGAAGATGAGAGCCACGGGACCCAACAATGCAGACGAGCTGAAGGCCGCTATCAAAGCAACCTGTGCTTCCATAACACCTCAGCAGTGCCACAGGCTGATCACCTCCATGCCACGCCGCATTGATGCAGTAATTCCTGCAAAAGGAGGCCCAACCAAGTACTGAGTGCAAACACATGAACATACTTTTCAGAAGGCCAACATTTCTGCATTAAAAATCTTTTTTTTAAATTAGTTTTATGTAATATTCTAATTTTCTGAGATACTGATTTTTGGGTTTTCATTAGCTGTAAGCCGTAATCATCAGGATTAAAAACAAATAAAGCTTTTCAATATTTCTCTTTGTGTGTAATGAATCCATATAATATGAGTTTCACTTTTAGAATTGAACTAATGAAATAAATGAACTTTTCCACGATATTCTAATTTATTGAGATGCACCTGTATTGCAGTTATTAACGGCTTGCACACACATGACATAAAATAAATAAGTAAAACAAACTAATTTAAATACAGTTTCATATATTACAGAGATTCACATATTTGCTAATTACACAATTAGTTTTGATTAGCTTCAATATTGTTTGAATTCTTCGGTTTGAAGTCAGCCCATCTGTTACCATGAATCTGAAAGTTCCCCAAAAATAAGATCTAACTGTACAACAACAAATTACTTCTATCACCTTTGGTTTGGAGGATGTAAAGATGTCTCTCTCTGGGATTGTAACGGGTGCAGCGGGAGGCTCGGAGACTTTGTTGTCATCTGTGTCCGCAGCGCGCACAAGAAGCGCACGTGAAGTGGACGCGTGGCATCAGCGCGAGGGCAGCGGTGATGCGCGAGCCGCCTATATAAGAGCTCCATAATGCCGCTGATCGGTCCTTCATGCACTTGCTGACTGACACCGCCTCTTGAAACACCGTCACTCCGCCTTCACACACAGACACGCTTCCCAACAGCTCAACGCAGGACTTCTCTCACTCGTGCTCCAATGTGTGCAACTCTAAAACGTTGTCGAAGAAGAGTCCCAGGGCGCGCGTGATGCTCCACAGCAGCGAGTTTAACGCAGACTACTGCGACTCCACATGAAGTTGTGAGGAAAAAGAACACAAACAGGACTCCCCGTCCCCCCCCCCCCCGTCCCCCTCTCTCTGTTAAAGGGTCACCAAGCAAGAAGCCTCCACCTTGGGCATGGACAATGGATACTCTGAGTCTGTCAGTGAACGCGGTGTCCTACACGGTGGCGGCTGAGCTCTCCACGGTGGATGACCCCTTTAACGCGCCCGTCCGGGGCATCGCGCCCTGGAACTTCACCGTCCTGGCCGTGCTCATGTTCGTGGTCACCTCGCTCTCTCTGAGCGAGAACTTCATTGTCATGTTTGTAACGTTCAAGTACAAACAGCTGAGAAAGCCCCTCAACTATATCATAGTCAACCTCGCCATCGCGGACTTTCTGGTGTCGCTCATCGGTGGAGTAATAAGTTTCCTGACAAACGCCAAGGGTTATTTCTTCCTTGGGAAGTGGGCTTGTGTCTTGGAAGGGTTTGCTGTTACATATTTTGGTAAGTTTGGGATTTTTTTAATGGTAGATCTGCCTTGTAAAACTCTCGTAACTGTTTGAATAATTGATTAGCTGTTTTTAAATGTATTTAAATATGTGTAAAACAGCTCCATGGCACATCCATCTGTGTGACTTCAACAACTGCTCACAAATTAGGGCATCCGACAGGGAGGTAAAGTGAAAGTGACAGATCATTTCCATTACAGCTGTTATAAAAAGAAAAGAAAAAAGTTGACTGAGTGAGGATCAGTCCAGAATGTCAGTAACTTTGCTCAAATTCATGAAATGAGTACGCCTTGACTTAATAATATTATACTTAGTGGAGCAGAACAAACATAAATATGGATTTATTTATTTTACAATATATTCTAACTAGTATACTGCTTCTTTACATCTCCACCTCCATAATGCCGCTTTGCAAGTGTTATCTGCATTATGGAGGATTATAGCAGCACAAGTGGAAGGATTGTGGACATTCATGTGTACAAATCTTGGTATAAGCTGTAAAACAAGTTCAGGCATCAATCAAAAGAAGTCACAGTTGTGATATTATGAGCTCATGGTGTAGACTTTTTAAAACCTTCATGATATTTTGTAAGCATGCATACAACAGACTTTTAGTTAAAAGGGCGCAGTGTGAGTCTGTAAGGCAGGATTCAAAGCCATGTTCAGAGCCTTCTAACATGACTTGTCATAAAGGTTACGAGCATGTGACCATTAATGTTAGACAGTGGATTTGTGTTTCTCCACTGAAGCTCAGTTCGAAAGGTTACAGGTTCTCAAAGTGGGATCTTGCGTCTGGTAAGTGGCCCGCAGTACATTAAATCAAGAGAAAAGAGAATACTTGGTTCATTTGACAAAGGCGCCCTTATTTAATAAGGTTTGTGAAATCCTATTTTAGGACGTCTGGCAGAATAGGAAGACACAGGATGTGTTTATTACCGACTGTCAAACTGCCACATTTGTAATCATCAGAAAAATCTGAATGTATGATGAATATTCAGATATTATGATTGTGGTCCTTTGAAAATATGATAAAATCCCTTTATCCCCCCCCCTATAAAATGTAATGAGTGACAATATAACAAATTGATTTTTGCCAGTTCTTTATTAGAGTGGGTTTTGTTATTTGAATTCATATCGCCGGGGAAAGACTTTGCCCATTGCCACTAACAAACTCAAAATCGTCAAGACAATAATAATAATAATAATAATAATATGTCATTGTCTTGACCATTTGAATGTGTACATGTCCAAGGTCTTACAATCAATATATAGGTAATTGTATAACTATATGTATATATTTAGCAGTTTCAAAAAAGATATAACATTCAGTAATAGCTTTAGCTACAAACGTAGTTGAAAGACAATATTTAGATTTGTTGTGCAAAATAGAGTTATTGGGTGTATGCAGTTGAACAATAAAGCTGAATAAATGAAGAAAATACTGCACACTCTTTATAGATGGATATTCAGCTTAGTATGTGATTTTTACAATCAATGTATACAACATAATTGTGTATCGGGATATCTCGATATATGATCTAATCACAATATGATCTCATTCTTGGATCCTGGTGTTTTGGGTGTAGCGATGCACTTCATTACAGATAAAAAAAGCTTTATTAAGTGATTACAAAATGAATAATACAGGGAAAGGGGGCTCTGCCTATCAACATTAAACCTATTCTGTCTGTAGGATGAGATGCTGCCACTAAAAGAACCATCTGACGTGATAAATGATCATTGAGGAAGTCAATCAATAGTCCACTGAAGTGAAGCGTTACATCTTCAAGGGGCTTCGGGTGGAAAGCCACTTCAATTTCATTCTTGACAGCAGTTTCAGTGATTGACAGCTGGGTTGCATTGTTATCACCTGTGTGTAGAAGTGTGTGTTAGGAGGATACATGTATATGTGAAGAAATTAGTAGGATAAATGCCCTTATTAATATTCAAGATGAAAGTATTTGTAATGTATGTTTTGATTCTTCTATCCTTGTACACCCTGTGAATAGAACTTGACACAATGGATGTTTTTCAGGGAAAGTACTCTCTTTGAGGTTCTTTTGACCACAAAGCTACAAAACAACATTCAAGTTGTGGTGTTAATGGTATTATGGTACTTATTACTGTAATTAGGGTCTTCTTTAGTTAGCCCATTAGGAGGCAGCATAATAGCCCCACTAAGGATCCTTAAACTATTAGCAGTACCACCACTCTGCATAGTACAGTGGAGAAGTGAGATACCATTAGGAACATTAGGAAATTATTATTATTTATAGATCATTTAAAAAATCCATGTGATAAAAGTGCTTTATAAAAGCAGCAAAAATAAAATACACTTAAATGTTCAGATTTATAAGAAAACAGATACAAAACTATTTGGTGTGGAAAAAACTAAAAAGTGTTGAAAAAAAGGTAGGCTACAGAAAATAAAAACATGTTTTAAATAAAATAAAAGGAGTAACAGATGACATCCCAACCCAGAAGGCAGATCATAGCAAATTGAAACTCAAGTATCGTGAAAACTGATACACACGCTCTAATATTGTGATGCTTATAACTGTAGCAAACCGATCAGATGGTTTGTGATTGTGGCTGCTGAGCACTGACCTCTCCTGCTACTTCAGGGATCGTGGCCCTGTGGTCCCTCACCGTTCTGTCCTTCGAACGGTTCTTCGTGATCTGCCGGCCTCTGGGGAACATCCGTCTGCAAGGGAAGCACGCCATGCTGGGGCTGCTGTTCGTCTGGACCTTCTCCTTCCTCTGCACCTTCCCTCCTGTGCTGGGCTGGAACAGATACACTATCAGCAAGATCGGAACCACGTGTGAGCCTGACTGGTGAGCAATTAGCATTTGATCATCTCCAGGCACGTGCACGTGCACATATTGACATCAAAGTGGGCTTGAGCCCCTGCACTTTTTCTTCCTCCAGAGAAAGTGCCCTTTTTTTAAATAAATGAATATATATATATATCTACTGCTGTTTGTGGACAGTTTCCCTTTCCAAAAAGATATTGATTGAATAAAAATAAATATATATCAGGTCAGGAGATTAGACTGTGAAGTTCCGATGCTCTCTCTCTCTACCCTCCCTCCACGTCTCGCGCACATTGGTGTGGACATCGGCAGTCACTTCTGACAGACATGTAGCAGTCCCACTTTACTGTCCCATGTCATGCCGGCTTTTTCTGGCTTGTCTGAAGGTGAGTGGTGATGAATAAATTACTAAACTGCCAGTGCCTCGAGTTTATAGCTAATTAGCCAAAAGACAAAAACAAATTAAGTTAGGTAGGCTACTAGCTAATGGATAAGTTAGCTCAAGGTTTAGCTAAGGCAATTTATCATGGCTAATGTAGCCTATGCTGTACTTAAGGGGAGACATACACTAAAGGTGAATACAGTAAAATGTGTATCTAATAACATCATCACAATCGCCACATTCATATGCAAATTAGGCTTTAACTAGTACACTAGTAATAAAGTACTATCTTATCTCATATCATAATTAAAATGCGCTAATTTGCATGCAGTGACCAAGGCATTGCAGGTGAACAGGATCAAACTAAAAACATATCAGTGATATGCACCTCAAAACTTCCCCAGATAGTTACTTACGTCAAGTCAGCATTTCCCCCTGAAATGTTATGTTTAAATATGCAGATCTTTAAATCTATAGATGAATTCAGACATGGTAGTAAAACAAACAGCATTTATGTGTTTTTTGGAAGTTTTCTTCAAGTTCGTGAAAAAACGATCTTTTTGCCTGTAATGTCCTTAAACAGTAACTTCATAATTTGTATTGTTGGCTGCTCATTTAATAACTATTAATTGTACTAGTTTGTTGTCTGCTCTTGTGCGTAGTGAATACTAAAGAAGACCATTGTCTCTGTGTTAACTGACTATTTTGTAGAATTCTGTTGAGTATTAAACAATTGCGTGAGTGTGAGGGTATTAAAATAAATTGGTCAGTAAGTCAGAGATGTGCAACTATATTTCACTTTTTGTTTTAAAGCATTTTTTTTCTAAGTGATTATGGGAAGTGCCCTTTTTCTCACTTGAGCTCCCGCCTCCCAAAAGGTCTGTGCACGTCCCTGATCATCTCTGTAAACAGCTGTAGTAAAGTGTCAATTCTCCTAAATCTCCCCTAACCCACATCATAGACGCTTTATCTTGCAATGTCATAGTTACTGGGCCCAATGAAAACTGAATACTGATATTCTTTCTGCAATAACATGTTCTTGTATGACTTTTCAAACATTATTTTAACACACCAGACATGTATTCAGAAATCAGGTTTTACATTAGAATTAAACTTTAAACCTTCGACCACTAGGGGGCAGCACAAGGAACTCTAAGGTTCAGATTTCAACTGAAACGTAAGTGCAAAGAATTTAGAATTAAATAACAGTCACAGGATTGGCAGGCAGTAAAGCAGAGACGTAGGTATAAGCACATGTTAGCAGAAAACTAAGGGAGCAGTTTGTTTAAACAAAAGCCACAAAGAGGAACAAACCGGGAGGGCACAGGGATCATGGGCAGCACATCCAAAGCGAACATGAGGAATAATCCAAATACAGAGACAGGAAGAATGGACAACAAAACAGAGATGCCACAGGAGGAGAACCATTTTCTAAATACCACACAGAACCGATCATGACAAGAACCCCTTTAGTCTACATAATAATTGCCTTAGAAGTTACTATATGCAGAAGTGGGATACACTATGCCACCTAGCTTGTATCCATAGATCAATACAACTGATTATCAATTATACATTTACATAATCACTACCTCTAATATAGATTTTAGATGACAAAAAAAGGGCAAAGCTCAGACATGAACTAAAAGTGGACACTGCTGCAGGTGCAACATCGCGCTAAAGGATGACTGCTATGATGGGTGATGATCCTCATTCCTTTTGGTTAGTGTGGTTCTCCTGCATCTCTAATCGTGTGGCAGTCCCTGCAGGCAAACAGTCCTGCAGGCTGCTGGAGCTTCATACCCGCACACGTTAACTGTTTTTCTATTGATTTTAGCCTTTAAATCAGCTGGGAGTAGGTTGACAGGAGAAGCCGCTGTAATGTCAAAAGTGGGGGCAGGGGATGGCTTTGCAGCTTCTGTGAATGTTTGTGCAAAATAGAGACCAGGGTATCCCCTGCAGGGAATGTGGACAGATCTGAAGTATGATTGGTTTTAATAACCACCAACTACAATATAGATTGAGTCTGTTTGAAACAGTTCATCACCATTATAATAAAGACAAGATGCCGTCCTGTTAAATGCATAAATTACTTGATCTGAGTTGTTGTGGCTGCATTGATGAGGTCACAGCAATCTCAGAATTCCTGTTGCTGGCAATGCTGGGTGAATCTCAGACTTATTTAGTCCATTTTATTTTACTACACCTGGATTTTGGCCAGTAGTCATTGTAGTGGGCTGGTCTTAGCTACGTTAGCTTAGCTTTGAGCTAGCTTGTTTCCACCTCATCTTGCAGTGGTTGCACTCATAGATCTACACTCTGTTTTCCACCGCTGTCTCTCTGCAGTTACTGAGCGACTCTGTATTTTAGAGGTGGACCATCCAATGAGCACACTGCTAATCGCAGATAGATTTATCCCAGCTTGAACGGTAGATGTTTTGGGGTTGATCACTTCATATCTAAGTGGAGTTGAGCCTGTAACATTACAATAAGAACGTAAAAGAGGCTGAAACGACCATAAAACAGGGGGGAACTACAGTGTTGGATGACCATTCTCTGTGGGTTCCCCAATACAAGTGACACCTTTACGATACACAACATTTGACCCATTCTTAGTAGAAAAATATGAACAAACAAACTCCTAATCCGCTCCACGAGCTTCATCTTGAGACTCTTTTAACCAAACCAGATTTGAACCTTTTGCTAAGGTTCCACATACATACACACCTGGCACACAAGGAGATACAGATTGTCTTTCCACCTGCCCTGTGGCTCATATCTATCATACTGCGACAGATGTATTATCTGAAACTGTGTGAAAGAGTCTTATGGGAAAAGTCAAGACACAGGTTGGATTTGAGCTCAGGGTGCTATCTGAATAATTATATTTAGGTGCATTGATCAAAGATGTGAATATAGAGGGCTCAGAGTCTCCTCAAGTCCAGTGAGGAAACCATTTCTCAGATGAAGCAATTAACAGATCACATAAGGAAACCCCCATCACATAGATGACCTGCTCCACCCTGACTGCATGCTGCATGTGTCAGAAAACATCTTGTAAACAGCAGGAGCGAGACACCGCAGGTGTTCGAGGTACTAATTGCGGCCACATGCACAGCCTGATGTATTCCAAAAGCCTCGTTTATGCTCGTCTTTTTATCTCAGGATACAATGATTGATCATGAAAGTGTTCTCAAAGCTGGTGAAGGTGCAGCTAGTTTGAAGTACTTTGTATACTGCAGGGTAGCTTGTGGATTTACTCCAGGTGGAACTAAAGTCTGATTTAACACTTGATTATATTTCACATCATTCATCCAGATCTGTAAAGTAACTAAAGGTATTAAATACATGTAGTGGAGGAAAAGTACACCATTTACCTCTGAATTAAAGTGGGGTAGAAGTACAAAGTAGCAAAACATTTAAATACTCAAGTAAAGTACAACTCTCTCAAATTGTACCTAAGTACAGTACTTGATTACATTTTCTTTACTTTACAACACTTCCCCAATTATTGGCAGGTTTCCTGAATATTCAGGATTATTTTGCGCAGTTATACCTGACAAATCGTTTTTTAACCACAGCATAGCCCTGGCCACGTGCCTGAATTATTTTGTTTGTTATTTGGACAGTCTCGCAAATCTCCATGCATCATGAAGTACTATTTTGCACATGATAATAAATTCATGAGGTCTGAGGTGTGAATCCATCCATCACAAACATGTGCAGGCCACACTTCCCTGGTTCTACGATGACTAAGATGCAGGCACACAAAACACACACACACACACACACACACGCACATTTCCAGGTAGTTCCTTACACTTTCATCTAGAGCTTGTTTCCTTAGGTAATCTCATGTAAATTACATAATTAGACTAAATTGCTGGGCACCCTGATTGTGTCCCAGATATTTGTTTCATCTTTGAAATGTCCCTTTCAATTGAAGATCAAATTAGGTGCAAACTGTAATCTTTTTTTCCAGACAGATAAAAGCCTCTGAATGTCAAACTATTTTCACAGACAGCTCATAGCTGGGATTTGGTTCTTAAAAGAGACACACAGTGTTGTCAAACAAAAGGTTTGGTTGTTTGCTGTCTGTCTGCACCCTTCTATTGATCCATCCATATCTATTTTTATTTATAGGTCACTAAGTGAGGCTATAGCTGCAACCAACAATTATTCCATCAACGATTTCCTAGATTATTTCATTGGCTATTGACTAATCTATAAATTGAATAATCGTTGCTCTATTCACTACATGTAACTATTTGTTGACTGATATCCGAAGCACAATCTGAATGTTAACATCTTTGTTCTCCGTCTCTGCACAGGTATTCCACCAACATGATAGATCACAGCTACATCATCACTTTCTTCGCCACCTGCTTCATTCTTCCTCTTGGAGTTATATTCTTCTGCTATGGAAAGCTCCTGCAGAAGCTCAAGAAGGTACGTATGAGTTCTAACACGACACAAATGGAAATCATTAGTTTATAAATGCTGCTCAGACTTTCATTCATGTTGAGGTCTTTTGTGAAATGCATTCAAATTGTCAAATTATAAACCAACTTAATTATGCTAATATTACCAAATATGTGCCATAGGGTATATTCAGGTAAATTGCTTTAGTTTGAAAATGTGAGTGCCTGAAGAATTGAAGTCAGCAGCAGAGACCAGAGGGGAGCGTGGAAGAAATCAGCCCCCAGTAGTGTGCTTATTCCCAGAACAAATGACCATATCTTCCATTCTAAAAGGGTTACATTAATAATCCTTTTTCTCAAAGCAAGGTTACACCTGTGAGTTGGATGTAGAAGTGTCAGAATCAATATAGATGTTTTTATTTTTTAAATAAATTCAGATTGAACACAGTAAAAAAATGTAAATGATTGTGTCCGTCCAAAAAAAAGAAGTTACTTATAGTGAAAACCACCCTTGAATGATGGGATGGTAGACTAAAAGCTTTAGGAATCCAAACTATAACATATAATAAGTACCCTGTATCAAGATTGATGCAAAACAAGTGACATTTGACCTTTTTAGAGAGATTTAGCACCAAAAAAAACACTTCTGGGGTCATCTGGGTGGATTTGACCTATCTCTGGCCCCCCTTGCTCGATTTTGCTGATTGACATCTCTTTCTAACCGTCAGAGCTGAATCGAGGGGAACTCCCACATACTCCTTATTTGGTAATGTTTGTGTGTGAGACTGACGCATAGCCAAAACCGGAAGCTGTGATAACTCTGGTGGCTACCATTAGCAGCTAACTTTTACTCTCTGATTTTTAAATAAAAATGGAATTATGGATTATAAATTAAAAAAATTATTCCACAGAAACATTATCAACCTATGGATTAACCGATTCAGCCGCGTTGAAACGCTGATTTACACTTTTCCAATGTAAGTCGATGGGGAGATGTATTATAGGCTACTTTATTATTATATTATACGTTACTCCCTACACTGGAAAAGAGAGCCCATTCTTCTCTGATTGGTTAACTGGCCGGATCTGTTGTGATTGAGAGACTCCGTCTGGATTTCTGCTTTGCAGACCATTGACATGCACAAAAACGTATATAACACACTACAGGGAACACCCCCCAAAAGCTAAACAGGGCCCCTTTAACCCTAGAAACATCAGTTAATGTTGGCCAGTCCTGTTTACCCCCATGGTCAATGTGAATACACTGGCTTTGAAATAAAGCTGCAGATGATATTTGTTACTCGATAAAGAGACACATTTGAGATGTTTGTTTTCAACTCCAACCCTTAAACTAGAATGACTTACATTGTCATTGTTCATGCATAAAGGGGCAACACTTAAGAACTTTTAAGTTTGACATCACAACTATTTCATAAAAGGTTGCACTAAAAATGAGCAAATTCCCATTTCATTGGCAGCTGCACATGTGTTGTTACTTTCTGTAAATGCACTCACAGTACATTAAGAAGCTGTAAAGGTTAATAAAGCCTGACTTCAGTCACAATCAAGCTGCGCAGAATTTTTTTTAAAAGCCAAATTCATAGTTCCCTGTGGAACACTATTTATACAGACCTCCGACAGGCGATTACTGTTGGTATGGTCCTGTTGAAATGGTAATAAAATAGCTGAAGCATTCGTTCTTTTTGCAGCGCAGAACCCAGGGGTTCTGTATATTGCGTCATCAGGAGCCTGCAGCGTGATGACATCATTTTGATACCTTGCGAAATTCCATGACAGCACGTAGTTGCGCCAGAGATTGCTCCCACAACAAAATAGTGGATTCCATATCATTGAATATGAATAGATGGTGACCTGTCTTTAAAACCGAAACTTGTTGAAAGTGTAAGAAATAGTAGCCTCAGAGTTGTTTCAAAGGCCAAATATAATAATATTACATTTGAGTTGGATAATTCAGTTATTGGCATAATAAAATAAAACAATTTGGTACAAGTATCAGCTTTTAAATCAGTACTTTTCTCCCCTCTAGACTGTCTTAATTACAGTGACATATAGCTTCTCGTGGTTCTGTTCCCCCAGGTGTCTCATGGTCGTCTGGCCACTGCCAGGAAGCCTGAGAGGCAGGTGACCCGCATGGTGGTGATGATGATCGTGGCCTTCATGGTGGGCTGGACGCCGTACGCAGCCTTCTCCATCCTGGTCACAGCGTGTCCAACCATCCATATTGACCCCAGGATGGCTGCCATCCCTGCCTTCTTTTCCAAGACAGCTGCTGTCTACAACCCAGTCATCTATGTCTTCATGAACAAACAGGTAACTGAGAGTTGAAATGTCAGAAACAAATACTACCTAACTCTGACATTTCGATCATGTTTGCTTAGTTTATTTGAGTATTTTTCGCAGTGTCCATAAGCAATGTAAAGGGAAAGTCCATTCCTCTTTCCCTAGTGGAGTGTGTAGTAGATGAAAGCTGCTGCAGAATACTGAGACGTTTTGTTTCTGTTGTTGTTGGGTGTTAGCTTGTCTCTCAATAATGCATGGTGTATTAATAAATGAAACATGAAATCCAGAGAGTACAATTGTCCATGCGTGGCTCTGTTAAAAAATACGTTAGCCATCTATGGCAGTTCTTCATGGCATTTACATGGTGCTGTCTAGCTCCTTCCTAGTGTAAGTGAGACACACTGGGTTTTATGAAGCATGGAAAATAGAACCACCTTCCCACAAGATTGACATGGGTATATCTTGAAAGGCTTTTAATTGGAAAATACTTCTTAAAAGTCAAGGTAATCTATTTTAGACTCTAAATGAATTCTTACGAAGAAAATAATTTGTTTTATTGGGAACAAAACAATATATCCTTATATATGTTAAACGTCCTTACTGCCATAAAACATGTTTGCTGCAAACCCCATTATTCAAAAGATATATTTTTTCTGTTGGCAAAAATATATGTCTGTTACATGCCTAGAAAGGCACCAGGATGTGTGTTTTACAAGACTTCAGGACTCAGAACAGAATGCATGCAAGTGCCCTGTCTCAGGAGTCTATGGCTGTTATGTGAATGCTGTATTTATCAGGATCAACAGAGTGGGACAGTTGTATCCTCCTCTTCACCTTAAATGGACTGAACTGTCTCAAAACACTGATGCCCCGAAGGGCTGACTGCTTGTGGAAAGCTGGACTCACCAACTTTACTTCTTTTAGTATCTCCGGTAAACATGAGCATGCGGTGTCCAATTAACTCTTGTCACATTGGTTTTCTTTACCTTACACTGCATGTTGGCCTCTCCTTTTTTTTAAATATATATCATCATGTGAAGCTACATTTTAACTTCATGTGAAGCTGAAGTTCTTTAGTACGACCTTTTCATGTAAACATGTACCCTGCCATGTTCTCACAGGGCTCCATTGTCTTTGCAAGTGTTTATTCTACATGACAGGTCTTATGTTTTTAATAGCTTATTTTAGTCCAGCCAGCGCAACATTAAAACTAGGGGTGCACCGAATGGGAAATTCTTGGCCGAAACCGAAAATAGGAAACAGTTGGCCGAAAACCGAATGCCGAAAGGCCGAAAATGATTAATAGAAATATATATATATATATATATATATAATGTATACATGTTTTACCAATGTTGTTCAGCTACCTGATTATGGAAATAGACATGATTATGGCAAAACTTAACTTAAATAATAATCACTATTATGGGTCCATAAAACATTTATTCAGCACTTTTGAATGCATACAGTACATTTATATATGTCATGTATTATTGCTAAAAAACATTATATCGCAGTCTTAGTGTCGCCAACTCGTTTCTAATATGCAAAGACAACAAATGCGTCTATGATGTATTTTCGATCAGACGAGATCTCTCTCCCCCGTCTGTGTGCGAGGGGGCGGGGCAGTTTACACACACGCAGCTGCTACATGCAGCGGAGCACACTGCGGAGATGGCGGAGAGAACGCGCTCCGAGGTGTGGTTAAACTTTACCCGTCTCGATGTGGAGAATACTTGTTACCATAAGTGCAATAAGAGTTTAGCATGTAAGCACGAGCAATTTGTCTAAACATTTAGCAAAAGTGCACCGCATGCAGACGGAGGAATGTACCGGGTTCGACCGTCTTTCTAGCAGCTCTGTAGCTCCATCCACGAGTAACGTTTCCACGTCAGGTGTTATGTATGCTAGCAGCAACACACGGAGTTAACTCCATGATACAAACATGGGTTAATGATTAGAGGAAACTGAGTTATTTATTTTGTTAACATTTCAGCTATTCTGTTTACAGTCTGTCATCAGATTATTTAATACGTTAGGTTACCAACGTAAGCCTGTTCTGACATTCGGTGATATTTTTTCGGTGCTAAAACCCTTTCGGCCGAAAGCCGAAAGGGCATTTTTAACCATTTTCGGCCGATAATTTTCGGTGGCCGAATATTCGGTGCATCCCTAATTAAAACTGTCCATTCCATCACCATTTATGCCTAGCATGCAATTTAAAGTGTTCTATTTTCAGATAGGGATATGGAAGTCCTACTATATGTGCCTGGCACGATGTCTAGAACAGACATTCCTTTCAGGGAGATGAATGCATTCCACATGTCCATCAGATTGCCCTACTTTTGGGCTGCACTCACTGTTGACAAACATCATATAGTGTCTCCAATAAGACATTGACTGGATGTTAATAAGGACGCCTATGCAGCTTCAGCCAAACTGTTGCTCTTCTACACTTATTGTGCCTATTGAAGCCAGCCAACTTCCAGTGCTTGATTGCAACATCGCTCTCCGTTCCGAGTTATATAACAGTGTGAGGCCAACCAGATTCTCAAGGGATTCCCATAATGCATGTCGGGTGCTACTTAAGCAGCATTTTATACTTAGGGAGGCAGCCTCTTGGAATCTCTAGGAGGTCAAAAGGTCACATATGACACATAACGCACATTACATAACACTAAGGTTGGATAGATAGGAAACAGTGCTTTGATGTGGAAGGGGAAATTTGAATGGTCAAATGTGAGAAAGTGTACTTTATTATCCTCTCGCTGCCCTAGGTTGAGTTTGTGAAACTCCTAGCATTACATAGCAACCATGATCATCATTGGAATTTTCACGCTCACATATTTTTCAGATTATATAGGTAATCAAGCAAATAAGCTAGCATGTAACAAATGGCTGACATATTGCTGGAATGCAGGCCAACAAAAAGAAAAAAGAGCACTGTTATTATGTAGCTGTGCAATAATTAAAGCTGCTTGGAAGTGAAAGAACTGAAATCGGAAATATTTACAGCCCCATTAATATCCCAAACCTGCAATGCAGAAATGCACCATGACCGTGGCGGTGGAACACCTATGGGATAATGTCCTTACAACATCAATGCCTGTGTACTTTGATATTTTTCACAAAATGAAAAGTTATCACATAAGCACTCTGTACTCTTTGCATAGTTAATCGTACAATATTTAGTTTTCTGCCTCAATCAAAAAAAATGACATGTTACTAAAAATGGTTGCTGATCGCTGTGCTCAAAGTCCAAATTATTTAAATTCTGAAATCGATTGGCACTGACCATCCGTCGCACAACCATTTAGCTAACAGCATAAGGCGGCACAAGCTAGCAAAGGAGGTAACCATAGAAACAAAACTAACTAGATCTGCGCCCACCTCACAGTGAGCAGAGAGCAAATTGCGTATCATGTGAAGGCAGCTTGAAGGCAGAATTGATACCAAATCTTTTTCATTACTTTCACCCAGCAGCAGGTTGCAGCATCAACAGAATGTGCATGATCCCACAGGAATGTAGTGCCTGACAGTAACCCAAGGTTTAATTCAATGTTTCCACTGTGCCACTCTGCTGTACATTTCATATGCTGTGCTAACGACGGCTGGCCTATTTTTCGTAGTAAAAGCTTTTTCCCCAGCATTCTTTTTTAATCTTTTCATGCTTTATTTAGTCAAAGATAAAAAAAAATGAAGGCCGACTTAAGGTTGCATAGGGAAAGGATTTGGACAAAATCGCAGAGTATCATTCTGAATGCTGAGCTTACACTTGCCCATGCCCAGAACAAAAGTGCATTCCCAACACTGGGGGCTACCAAGCTATCATCATTCATCACCCAAAAAAACGGGGGAAAAAACAGCCACAGGCATATAGATTTCTGTTCAAGCAGCGTATTACGGCCCGTATTTATGTTTTTGTTAGTCAGAAACCTCTAGTGGCGGTAGTTGTTATGTCTGAATCAATGGAGAAAGTAGAAAAGTTTGTACGTAAATAGGTCACACTCTATGTGACTACAACGCGTGCTAAAGTAAGAATCAAACGTACTCTTTTTAAAGGCCAAACCCCGATCCTATTCTAACCTATCCAAGTAAAAACAATTCTAAACTTAGAATACAATGGTCACATGTTTAAAACTGCCACCCTGCTAGCCTTTTCCCATTTTAGCTCAGACTGTTATATGTCAATTTGGGAGTCATCGCTAACCACCTATTCTGCTGTTTAGGTATGATGATGTGGTCAGCATAGCAGTGATTAAGTAAATAATGCAGGCGTATGATTGAAACTGGTGTCGCCATTCCTGTGACAATCTAGAATCAGTTGAAACTGTTGCAGAGTGAATTATTGTGTGTTTCCTGTTATTCCTGTTGCCTTTGGGGTGACATATAATTACCATATTCCCTGAATGGTAGTGTATTAAAAGCTATATTTTTCAATGTTGGTGGGATTTATACAATAATAATAATAATAATACATTTTATTTTAGGTGCCTTCCATGACACCCAAGGACACCATACAATTTGTTAAAAAATAAAACGCTAATAGGCAACAGCACATGATAAAAACACAAACAGGAAATCATGGATGAGACAATCAAGTGGACACAAATGACACATATAATGGGGAGCACTACAGTGAGTAGGCAGATTTGAACAGGTGGGTTTTTAATTGGGATTTGAATATGGTGATTGCGTCTGACTGTCGGATGTGCGAGGGGAGGGAGTTCCAGAGTCTGGGAGCAGTGCAGCTAAAAGCCCGAGCACCCATGGTGACGAGGCATGGGGTGGGGACGGCTAGCAGACCAGCAGAAGTCCTTGGTGTAAGAGGTTTAACAGCTCATTTAGGGTCCCAGAGTGAACAAAGCCATACACACTTTTTTCATGAGATCAGAGGTTTTACTGCCACTCTTTGAAAGCATTACTGATTTGAGGGGAGCAGTTAGGAGGCTTGCGTGTTAAATTAGACAGGTCATTAAGGGTCAGGAATCACGAGTTCTCCCTGGGGCATGAGGGTGTGAGGTCCACTCTGAAAAACGATCAATGAGTGTTTTAAATGTAAAGCTAAGTGGAAACCAATGATTCTGTGGCTATTAGTGAGGACTGGGTGAAAAGGGCTATGTGAAGAACAGCTTTTGACAGGCCTTGCCACTTCCATCTCTTATTTTTTCTGTTTGTTAATAATTGATTCCTAGAGTAAGTGTTGGTAGTTGTATTTTCAAGAGAGAGCTAGGCTAGCTTTCCTCCTACCTCAATGCTGGCTAGCTTTTCCCCTGCCTCCAAACTATGCTAAACTATAATCTGAATGTTTTGTCATTAGAGTTTTTCCCGAAATCTTGCATTATTCTTTTACAGACATTTTTCAGGTACGGAAACATAACCCCTAAAACAATGTAAGTGCAAAATTATTATTTTAGCTGACTGCTCCTAATTCTCTTGTTTTCTGTCCAGTTCAGGAAGTGCCTCATGCAGCTCTTCTGTGGCAAAGGGACTATCCCAGACAGCCACCTGAACCCGACCTCAGAGCGACCTGGGATTACTGCAGACAGTCAAACAGGAGAAATGTCGGCCATTGCAACTCGCATCCCCGTGGGGGGCAACAGATCTGATGATTCTCCCACCGACTGTGGCTCATTAGTCCAGCTGCCGATCGCAGAGAACAAAGTGTGTCCAATGTAAAGAAACCCTCATACCTATATGTGTTCTCCTACCCCCAAAATCCATAATAAGCTTCTGTGATCTAGATTCAGTGTGATTCAAAAACTGTCGAGACAAAGACAGAACTGTTTTCAGATGTTGGGGAGATGGAGGATGCAGTATTAACAATAGTCAACTCTTAAAGGGTTTCCACAGTTGATGATTCTTGCACTTTAAAAAAAAAAAGTTCACTTACAATTCGGAACGGATACCAAGCACTAGCATGCTTTTCGATTATTCAGTTTTTGATTTTTAAATGAGGTGGCCAGAAGGAACTCTACAGGCAGAAATGCTCAGAGATTTACCAGCCATATATCTTGTAAATATTTGCTTGCCAGATGCTCCGTCCACTTATTGAAAACTATCTTAGATGTTCTATTGACCTCTTTGCACACCTGCTAGTTTGCCACATTAGAGGGTACTTGATTCAACTTTTATATCCCAATGATAAAAAGAGTCTGCTGAACACGCAAACCTTGACATCTTTAAGTAGAGGGCTAGCCAGCTCTTAGAAACCACAGTGCATCCAGCCTTTCATCTCGTCCTTGCATTCTCCTTTGAAGGCCTGTGATGGGGCCTGCAGAGAAAATGTTGTTTTTCTATACTCTGGCATCTTCACTCATCTCTGCACGACAAGAGGACGGAGCAGCACTCTTCTAAATTTGGATACTTTTACTTCAGTTTAGAGTTTGGTTCAAAGCTTTCATCTCTAGTGAAGACGGTCAGTGGGACTTGGAGATGCAAATCTCCTGTTGCCTCTGAACAATATATTTATGAAGTGCCAGCAGGGGATCAACATATACACACACACACACACACACACACACACACACACACACACACACACACACACACACACACACACACACACACACACACACACACTTCCAGGTAGTTCCTTACACTTTCATCTAGAGCTTGTTTCCTTAGGTAATCTCATGTAAATTACATAATTAGACTAAATTGCTGGGTGCCACGACCCTGATTGTGTCCCAGATATTTGTTTCATCTGTGAAATTTCCCTTTAATTGAAGATCAAATTAGGTGCAAAACTGTAATCTTTTTTTCCGGCCAGATAAAAGCCTCTGAATGTCAAGATGACATTTCACAGACTGGGAAATTATGGGATTTGGTTCTTAAAAGAGACACACACGTGTTATCAAACAAACAGTTTGGTTGTTTGCTGTCTGTCTGCACCCTTCTATTGATCCATCCATATCTATTTTTATTTATAGGTCACTAAGTGAGGCTATAGCTGCAACCAACAATTATTCCATCAACGATTTTCTAGATTATTTATATATGTATATACATCACACACGTGTACATACACAACAATTGCTGTTCACTGCCTGTATTATGCTCTCTATTGGCACTGCGATGATACAATGTACCAATAAATATCCTAGCACAAGAGTGGCTTCGCTAAGCAGCCATGAACAACGGCAATGAGTATTGCCATCATAATCGCAGGTTTAACAGCAATATATTAGCTGAATACTGTCGCAAAGATAAACACTTCACCGTTGTAGTGTGTTAACATGTCTTCTACTTTGTGGTGCATGTTTGTTGACTATTATATTTGTCAAGACACTGGTATTTTCTCTATGCTGTCTTTTTGAAATGTACTCAGTGTGTATCATGTTTTGCCAGTTTGCTTTATGTAAGATTTTGATTTTTTTAAGAACCAATGTATCTGTACCAAATGACTTGACGTAATGCCTTGATACAGTTAGCATACTGACATGAGACCATCATGAGGACGACTGGCTACTCAGCGGCTATGAAAAAAAAACTATTAATAGAACTTTATGGAACTTGACCTGCATTGATCAGTTTTATTTGATTGGCAAAATTCCTCTGTGAAGTGAAAAAGTGGCTGAAAAAGGAAAGTTATCACCCTATACAGTTGTATACTTTTAGCTCCTGATAAACTGATGTACCGTAGGTTCAGTCTCACAGATCTTTTCAACCACATTTATGCAGCTTCTAGCTGTTTTCAGCTAATGAATGAATGCCACTATTCCAGCAGCAAAAGGTGCACAGATAAAGCTGGCTACCATTAGCATTAGCATTAGTAGACACCTCAGTTTTGTAATCTGTAAGTGTAAGATTACACTGTAAACCAGTGTAATCGGTGGTTGCTGTACATCAGCTAGTCTATTGTGGCTTACTTAATTGATGAATGCAGCTTTAAGAAGTTTTATATATATATATAAATGGCGATCCAAATTCCTTGCAAACAAGGAGAAAAATAATGTAGGCTACATTTTGTGTTGCCAGTAGATATTCCCAATGTTCTCACAGATGTTCTCTATTTATGATGATTATAGCAATGACTCAATTGACATTTTACAGGTCTGTCACAATTTGCTATTGCTGTTGCGAAGTAAATTAAAAAGAAAAAACACAAGTCTCATTGTGCTTTATTGCTAAATCCTAGCTCAACTCCTATCTTAACCTACATAGTTTTTTATGGTTGATTTGTTTTTGCATAAACCGAATACACAACTAATTCAATTATAAAATGCTTAATTGTTAACAAAAATAAATACATCACGAACTGAATGAGTGATTATTATAAAGCACAAGTATACACACAGTATCTAATAAGATACATTGTAAACGCTGCTTTCCCTCATATTTAATTAAGTAAGGTGCCATAATCTTCTTTTTTAGGGCTGTTGTTTCTGTTTATGGCACAGGGATAGTGGTAAGTTCTGCAAAGCAAGTTGCATAAATGTATTCAAAAAACATTGCATTAAAAACAAGCAATATGTAAATCACTGATTCTGTCAGTATTGTTATATGATGTGCCAATTGCATCAAACATATATGTAGAAGGAAAATGGAAACTTGCTTTGGCCACTGACAGGGGATGCTGTCCAAAGGTCCTTTGTCTTTTCCTAACAACTATTCCTTCACTATCTGACGTGATTGTTATGGGCCAGCGGATGTGCATTTGTCGCGCAAAACTACAGTTTTCGCATTAAGTAAGTATCGTAACGTTCATAGGGCGACTCTTGGTTTAGCAACTGTTGAAAGTTCATAACAAAGCACTTTGGTAAGTTGTGGCATAAGTTGTATAATGCAGTAGCGGGCCATGCTTTTCACACCTAGACCTGAATTATCCACCTCTTAATACCACAATATTATGACGTCACAGCTATAGAAACCATTTATATTATACAGAAACGCAGCAGAACAGGGCGTTACATCACAGACAGAATGTAGCGAGAATGAATGCCATTACTAGAGCAGGAAAACCAAATAACACAATTCAACAAGTGCCACAATTGCGCCACACACATCCTCTGTAGCAGAAGCATTCATATTTATTTAATAAAATATCCAAAACATCAAAAATTAAACTTAAAGTCATTATAGTATACTACTAACTATGTATATGTTTGATTATTTGTACACAAAATCCATGTATCCATGTATTTCTGGCAAAAACCATTGTGAAGCTCCTTTTCTCACTTGTTCGTTAAACTGTAGATCCACTCGGGTTTCCCAAACATGTTTCAAAAGAACAGTTGATTGTAACTTTACGCTTTGGCGTCTTGTTGCTGTTTTGGTTAGACAACTCAAGTTTGCAAACTTAAATGGCTCCAAACACCAAGTGGATCAGCAATACAGTTGCAGTGCTCCTATCAATATCGCAATCTCATCATAGGACGTGAAAATCAGATGTCATCGTTCGCCTGCTAGATGGCCCCGGGGTCGCCTACTTGAAATCTGATTGGTCATTGCAACCGTTTCACTGGCATTTATTTTAAGCTACAAGTGCATGCACTGTTGATTCTGAAGGCCTCAAGGCAGATTTGTTTGACCTAGCAAAACATTCTGACTAAGACCCAATCCCAAACCACTCCCTCGACCCTACCCCTCCGTGACGGAGTGAACTCCGTCTGCAGCCACACTCGCAGCTCAACGAGGCTCCCTCCTGTCAGATGGAGGGAGTAAGTACAGCAGCAAGCTTTGGGACGGCCTCCCCTCTCTCCGGCAGAAACAGGAAATGCCGTAACTGTATGTAACAACGGTTTCAAATCAGCATCTCTTAGACAAAACATTTAAATGAATAACTCAAATAAAACTCCAAACATCTTTCATTGTGTTTCAAAGCTCTTTTAGTTTTAAACCTGATGTTTATAAGCTTCTTAGTTTTTGCAACGGTCTGTAAATATACACAACTTTATAATAAAATGCACACATTTACCTTTTTCTAGACTAAACACAGGTACGATCCTAAGTTAAAAACATATGAGGTTATCATGAGGTTGTTAACATCGCAGTTTATCAGTGGATGTTTGCTGGAACTACTTGTAAACAGCGTGTTTCCTGACGGACACACACAGCGTGACTCCGGTCAGGTAGAGACCGGTCTCAAGTCAGCATCGCTGCAGACTCGCTGTTTGAGGGCTTGATAGCCCACTCCCCCTCCACACCGCTCCACACTCGTTGCTTTGGAACAGCCCTTAATATGGCGGACCCTCCGCGTGAACGCGCAAACGGAGGGGTAGGGTGTAGGGGGCGGTTTGGGAATGGGCCTAAATAGGATTGGATAAAAGCTCCAACATAAACAACCATTACTGGACGCAGCGCAACCGAGCGCAACACGGAGGAAAGCTATCAACTGAAGAAAATAGACTATTAGAAATAATTCTATGCATTTTAATGAAAAAACTTTCAAATATTAAAATATAAAAACTTTAGTCAGTGATTCTGATAGTGTTTAGGTCAGCAGAGAAGGTCTGATGGCCCACCACTAGGGAAATGATGAATAAGCACCATAACGGGGGTTACGTATTGTAACCCTAGTTATATAAGCACAGGTGGAGCGCTCTACTGGACTCGCAGTGGAGACCCAGCTAAGAAGCTGTGGTATTCTCTGGTGGCCCACTCCGTCGCCAAACCCTCCATAAAAGGAAGTTTGGCCCATGGAGGGGCTGACACAGAAAGGGCCGAATTTCTTGTGGGAGCGTGCGCTCACTCAAAATGCAGTTTCCACCCAGAGGGAAAAAAGCATTGATCTGAGTTTTTATGCGGTTTTTATGCGGTTTTTATGCGGTGTGTCTCCTAACAATGGAAGAGCCGTGGATACGGGGGCTCCAAGGAGATCATCACGGTCCTTCTTGGAGAGCGCCGTGAGTCCCAACCACACGTGGCGTAATCGAATAATCACTCCGGTCTTCTTGAGACGGGGGGCTTCCTGCTGAGGAGTGATCAGCGAGACCCCTAACACGCCCAGATTATTGGCCCCCGCCGCCAGCTGTGCTCCGAGCTGGAATATCTTATCAAGATATTCCAGCGTTTCACAGTCACGAGGCAGCGGGGGCAGGGGTCTTTTCCCCTCCGCCCAACCTGCTGCCTGTGGGAGCAGATGGGCCGCCAGGCTCTCATCGGGGGGGGGCACATCGGGACACACTGTGTCCGTGTGGCCCTGCACCCTGAGCAATCCCGCCATGCCAGCCACCGGAGCCCTCGTTTTGAGAGGGTGCCGCCACGTCGCCTCCACACACTGCCAGATATCCGGCAACGGGAGGGCGACACAAAAGCCGGCTGGGTTGGCTGAACCGGGCCATAAAACCCCTGACGGAGGCGGCTCACCGGTTTGGGTGGTAGCTGAGGGGGGAGCGGTAGACCCACACGCTCCGCCGCCATGGCCATCACCAGCGGGAAATCCTGACGGGCAGACCTGCGAGGTGGACCCTCGTGGACGCCGGATCCAGAAGCACCCGACATCGAGAAGTCCTCGTCTTCCCCCCGGAATGGCAAACACAAATGGCACCTCCTCGACCACCTCTTGGTCCTCCATTTCCACCACCTCGAGCTCCTCCTGGTCCTGCGCCTCGTCCGGCGAGGCATAATGCTGTTGGCATCTGAGCCGCGGGAGCGCACAAAATGCACTTTAGGACGGAGAATGTTTGATGCCCTCCACAGCGTGGTCGGGACCCAAACACTCGAAGCACAAGCGGTGGGGATCAGCGCCCGCAATTAAGCCAGGGCATGTAGGGCAAGGCCAAGGTTCAAGGAGTGGTGAGTCCATATTATTTTCCTATCTCTTTATCTTCTTTTACGTTTAGCTTCAGTTGTTGCTGCTCGCTGAAGAGAAAAAGGATGACAGTCGGGAGGCATAGCCACCTTATATACTGTGGGCCTGCGTGCGTTCAGGTAGGCTCTCCCCGATTGGCCGGCTAAGTTTATGCAACTCAGTAGAGTAGCATGATAGAGAGTAGTACCCATAGAGTCCAGTAGAGGGCGGAGCCTGTGTGATATATAACTTAACATGATCTGCGTTTCTTGGTCTTGATAAAAAATGTCACAGTATTTGTTGCAGCCACAAGGTATTGTGGGATAGCATTTTCTCCTTTCCTTTCGTAAAGGATGGTCCAGTGTAGCCTAATCTAAAGGAGATTATAAAGGATGCATTGAAGCTACTTTCCTATCATCTACAGAATCTGAACAGCTCTTATCATGGCTGACACTTAGGTTTATTCTGGGTCATATCACTCAATCAAAAATATTTATAAATACATTCAGATCAGATACAGTAGCTGCTTTTCACAGGAACAGTTCTGATCTTCTGAGGTATATTAATGCGTCAACATGAGCACAGACAAACAGCTATGTGGTATAAAAGATCCCGGTGAGCCAGGGGCTTCATCTTAAAACATCTCACAGCCAGATAACAAAACGATGTGAATGCTCCTTACAGTCACATCATGGCTTTCAATATATGTATACACTGGTTTGGAAATAAAACAATTTCTATGAAATTCAAGAGAAGACTCCAGCAAAATAAATCAACAAAATATGTTTTGTGGGTGGAGTGGCCTGGAATATTTGGTTACATTTCTGAACGATATGGCCCTCAAAAATCTCCAATCGCAGCACTGCCTAGTCAGCAAATATATCTTCACTCCCAGTCATCACCAATCAATCTAAGCTATCTAAAGACTCGCCAAACATACACCAACATCGGCTCCTACTAAATCAATTTGCACCACAAATATGTTTGAAGGGAAACACATTTTTTCCCCGATTACGGATGCAGACATGTGCTTAACGTTGCAAAACGAAACAAACCATTTTTGAACAAAAACGCAACAAAACTTGATTATGGTCAAGCGGCAACTTCTTGGTCTGATAAGGGAAGCCAATACAAATGTGCTTTATACCTGCATTCTAATGGCCAGAGAAACCAACCCTATTTTTAACTTGGTGTTTATCCTCAGTGTGCTCTGATTGGTCGGGACGTTGCGAGGCTCGCTGCTGCGAGGAGTGGACAGGTTTCCGGGTCTGCAATACAGCGAGACACAGCGAAACTCATCCTGAGCACACACAAACACTCACAGCCGAAGTAAAAACAATAAGTGTGGCTTGATATTGCGTAAGAAAAAGGTTTATAACGCTGTGAGAATGGGTCTGCGCAGAGCATTTCTCCACGATCCCAACTCGTCTATTACCAGCGTTCAGGGAGCTCTATGCAAGTCAATGGGGACTCCCTGTTAGTTAGCCAAGGGATCCCGGTGTGTGAGGTGCTCCGCGGATTGGTCCATTTGGTTTTTGACTCTGCAGACCGTTTACATGCATACAGTGCATGACATTAAGGATGTTGGGAGTGTGGGCCATCTAAGCTAATTTACAGATGGCCCTGAGCCCAATAGAGATTGCCCAGAAAAATGCGCGCGGACGAAATGACGCACGAAGGGTTTGGGGGGCCTCCCCCTAGAACATTTAGATTTTTGCAGGTCTTAGATGCTGTCTGGTGCATTCTCTAGACTGAATTATAAGATGAACCACCACAATATTATATTACAATTTCAATTTTATTCTTCATTTCACTTGTTTGTTTGTTCTTGTTTGTGTTTGCTCGCGTGCATGCCCTGCATAGCTATAAGAAATACTTAAGTTGTTGGTCAAGACACTTTCCATCTGATGAAGGCAAATGCCTTCCCAGATGTAAAAAAGTAGAAAACATTACATTCAGTTATAACTGCCAAAACAAACATTATTTACACTATTATGATCGAGCAGACCCGAGCAGCAGCCGAGAGGAGTCGAGCGCATCGGCGAAGCACACAAAATGGCGACATCCAAGAAGAAAGACCGGTTGACCGACTTTTGGCTACTTTTTCATCGTTTTCCAACCGATTTGACCGCTGTCAGGCACTGACACGTCTCCACAATTGCCATAATAGATTGCCCGATCAGGCAACCAGCAGGTGAGGCTTCATTGTCCGAGCTAAATACTAGATTGCCTCGGGCCATCGGGCAGTCGTTAATGTCGAGCCCTGTGCATACAAACCTTCATAACACACAAGGGGACGGGTACAAACCGGAAAAGCATGACACGGGCCCTTTAAAGTCTATCTGTCATGATCCGGGTCTTTGTGTTTCATATTTTCTTTTGAAAAGTTTTTTCTCTTTCTGACGTGTCTTGTTATACTTCTTGTCTTTGGGTTTTTCCCGCCTTTGTAATTGTTTGCCCTGACCTGATTCTTTCCAACAGAGTGTAATCACCCTGCTTCCCTTGTGTCCTTACCAAGCGTCAAACTCTGGGGCACAGCCGGGAGGCCAATAAGGAAGTGCCTCAAACTGCAGTTCATCTAGTGGCCAGTAGGAGCAGTCTGCAGAAGGGAGCAATTTCCATAGACCCCATGTTAAAATGACCAACTTTACAGCAGAAATAAACATGTTTACATCGTGGTTCAAAAAACCATATTCTCTGTAGGCCTATAGTTAGATTCCCCCTTCATGACAACTGTGTGGGGGCCGAATTTTTTCTCAATTTATCTGTTTAATTAATATTAAGCCTTAAAGTTAGGGCGTGGTCACATTGAGTGACAGCTCTGTCCAGTGACTGCATCTGTTAGCTTCCTGTCTCTCTGCTAGCTGCTCTGTGATGCTACAGGGACTCTGCCTGCTCAGCTCATCCAGCGAACATAACTTGAACTCGGCCGTGTTTGTTTGTTCTTCATGCTCATATCGGACTATTGTGACTCGCTCTGCGGTTAAAACAGACGGTGCATGAATGCGGTTTTGGGGTGAGTGAAATTTGAGTACTTTATTTAATTGTTTATGATTTTAATCAGCGAAGTAATGAATGTTAAGGATTGGGTTAGCATGTAAGCGAGTGGTAGCTATATCTGTGCTAAAGATGCTAATCGTAGCCTCCAAGTTAAAACGTAATAGAGAAGTGTTAAGCGTTAAGTGGGATAATACTGTAGAACAAACGGCTTCTGTTTGAGGTTGGTAGAATAAGGTCATCTTTGTAACTTAGAGAGATATTTTATTAGTAACTGTATGCATCGCTAAGGTTAATTTAAATTTGCTATGCTCCACTATGTAGACAAGCTAATGTCAAAGTAGTGTTGAAGAGCAGCGTAGTGTATGTGAAATCAACCTCACAATAAGATGTGTGTATATTACAATTATTAATGTCATATTTCAAGATGATTACTTAGATATTACAATATGGTTGGTTGAGCTGGAGTTCATTATTGAGCTTACACGTTAACGTCACAGTCATATCTGAAGAACGAACCCAAACTAGGGCTGCTCGATTATGGCAAAAATAATAATCACGATTATTTTGGTCAATAATTGATATCACGATTATTAAATACGATTATTAATTGACTTTGAAAACATCCATTTATTGAACTTTAATACAAATACAAATAATAATTTGAACAGTATCTTTTTAACTGTTGATTACCCTGAACGTATAATTCTACTGAAAAACCAATACAAAAATAAATTATACATTTATATCTACATTTAAATAAATAATATCAAAAAGAATAAATACCAATAAACAAGATCAACAAATATTTTGGAGCGCACTTCCACAAGCTACTAAACATATATAAATATGATAAATTAAAATAAATTAGATCAAATACAGTATGTTGCAGTGCACTGTCACAACCTAGCAAAGCAACATAATTGTTTTTTTCGTTTATGTTGTTTTCGTAATTGTGACAGGCCAAAATCGTAATTGCGATTAAAATACGGTTAATTGCCCCGCCCTAACCCAAACCTTGTTGTTTTTATTAATTGTATTACCAAATTGGTATCAAATAGATAGTAAGCATTGGTAATACCAATGCTTACGATTTTCATAACACTTGTGAAACCGATTAATTGTGGCTGTAGAACGTGAACATGTAACTTAATGCCTACATTTAAGGACGATGAATAGCCTAGTCAATGCTTTTGAGATAATTTGTTAAAAATATTAGATCAGGCGTTATGTGTGCTTCAGTTCAAATTAAGCTTATTCGTTGCATTTAATTTGTTCTTCCAAAGTTACAGTAAATTAAAAAGGACCCTGACTCGGACAATACACAATCCAACATGTTCAACAGAAGAGAATAAGTGATATTGTTTGTACACATGGTACTTTACATATATGTGTTTGTTTAAAGTGTCCAGGGCCCAGGAGTTCAAAACTTTTAATCTCAATCAGATCCGCTCAGATTTTGAAATCCCATTTTTTGTGATCCAGGATCAGACAAGTCGGCCAAATTTTGTCCCTGGAGTTCAAAGCAATTCAGGATAGGATCAGCCTGATCCAGATTACGACTTTCCAAGATGACTAGATCCTGAATATCAGTGCTTTAATCCTACCGATCGCCATCTAGTGGACATGAAAAATAATACAAGGAAGACAAGAGACCACATTGCAGAGACATCTATAATGTCTAATTATATTTTTTTATTTGAAAGGTGATGACAGATGATGGACTTTTTTTTTGTTGAAGATATTTTTACTTTAATCTAAATTACATTTGTGATTGACAATCTTTGCTGTGATTGCTTTTACGAGCATAAACATTTATGTCACCATTTGCTTGAAAACAAAGCATGTGCCATCCGACCTCTGCAGCTCATCCAGAATGCAGCGGCTCGTCTGGTCTTCAACCTTCCTACATTTTCCCACACCACGCCGCTCCTCCGCTGCCTTCACTGGCTTCCAGTAACTGCTAGAATCCACTTCAAGACAATGGTACTTGCGTACCATGCTGTGAATTAGGGATGCATGATATTGGTTTTTTGAAACCGATACCGATACCGATAACTTCCTGCTTCTCAAGACCGATACCGATAACAAAAAATGTTTTACACCACTAATTATTTTAACGCGATTAACGCATGTGTATTTTTTTTCCTCGGCCGCCCCGTAGTTTCAGAGCGCATCAAGTTTAAAATACCATCTACAAGCTGATGCTGACAGCCCCGCTCCTGTCGCCCGCTTGTGGCAGACCACACTTCCACGCTCACCGGCAGGCACCGACTGGCCATCTGGAGGACCGGGAGGGTGTGTGTATGTGTGGGAGAGAGACCTTACGTGCATTGTTGTTGTTAGCATCTGGTGCTAGCTAGCTGCGCTACCGGATATACGGAGCTGTTTAAATGAAAACAGAGGAGCGACATTTCGCCACAACTGCGCCGAGCACTTGACTTTATGCAGGAAGCCAGACAGTGGGGCATTGTACGAAAAGTCAGCACACTCAGCACGGATAGTGCGCAACATGATTGCAGCGTCCAGGCAGCTCCGGTTCGAGCATATGCCTTGAGTTGCACATAGCTCCAACGCCCATACCACCGACGACATGTTTGTTTACTGTCCTGGCTTCACGGCCGCACACCATTTACGTCACAGCCAGGCATGAGTTAGGGAGCGCTGGATTTGTGAAGAACTCCCCTCTTCCTAAACCACTAATACCACAGTACTGGCAAAACGGGAGGAGCCGAGTGAAAAACAAGCGCCCCTCATCCCAATCCACCCACACCGCAGTATTTTTTTCTTTTTTTGTACCCAAAAAATATATTGTATATTATCGGGGCTATTAATACTGGTATCGGGTTTATCGGGATGACGTCATAATTCCTAATATCGGACCGATAATTATCGGGCCGATAATTATCGTGCATCCCTACTGTGAATGGATCTGGCCCTTCCTACATCCAGGACATGGTTAAACTGTACACCCCAGCACGTGCACTCCACTCTGCATCAGCCAAACAGCTCGCTGCACCCGCACTGCGAGGGGGACCCACGTTCCCATCAGCAAAAACACGTGGGTTTGCTATCCTGGCTCCAAAATATTGGAATGAGCTCCCCATTGAAACCAGGACAGCAGATAGCTTGCACATCTTCCGGCGCAGACTGAAAACTCATCTCTTTCGACTCCACTTCGAGCGATAGAATTACTAACAAAGCACTTATATACTAATAAAGGACTGGCTTATCTAAAGCCAGTTGAGTAGCACTTGAAATGTTTTAGCTCTATGAAACCTGATGTACTTATATGATTCTGTTTTCTTCAAGTTTGTATCTTGTTGGTCGAACGCACTTATTGTAAGTCGCTTTGGATAAAAGCGTCAGCTAAATACAATGTAATGTAATGTATTGAAGGCAAATATATTTAACACATAGTGAGAACTGCTCCTATTTATCTCTCAATATTGTCTGTAAAAAACGTGGTAAAAGTTATTCTTTCAGTGAGACAACAGAGCAAGCTTCTACAGTTGCACTACGTTTTGATAACAGTTAAATATTATGTTGATAATTGTAAGGGAAACTTCTGTAGCAATGGAGAGTCAGGACTCAGAGAGACACGGGACGATTAGGAGTTCTGATGTCAAACACTGGCAGTTTATTACAAGCATCGGCCGGAGAATTCATATCACAAATCACAGCAGCAGAAAGTTCTGACTGCACGGGTGGGTTGTCATGTCAATTCTGAATCCCTTCTCATCTTGGCAGACCTTTAATTAGCTTCACTCAGAGTCAACTCACATATTGGGGGGACCAATACGTGACCACCTGGAGGTACTGAATTACTTATTTGACTTTATGGCTCTTGTGACCGAGAGTTGACCGGTCATAAAACTCATAATGTCAGCAGTAGGTGAAACTTCCCATTCCTTAAGACAGATAACAGACTTTGGCTTCGTCGTAAACGTCAACAGGCCGAAAGGTCAAATATCCTAAGTAAAGACAAAATGAATCCCTCACAATTCCTCTCTTTTTATCATCTTTGATAACCTGAAAACATTAGTCTAATAATAATTTGGTCAATACTTAAATCAATAGGCGTCTTCAGAGTTGAGTGTGGTCCCACCGTACATCAATTTACATCACAGAGTAGAATAAGACTGAAACATTCAACCACAATGATTGACACAGACAATCACAATAGAAAATCATCTCTCATCAATGTTTGGATCATCTGTTGTCAAAAACACAATAATGAACGCACACAAAACACAGACGCATAATAGCAAAACATCTTCTTTAAAATAATATGTTTTAACATTTAACCATTAGCTGATATCACTTATCAAACTATAAAATCAAAACCAGCTTGCAGTTTAAAGATTTAGTTTAAGGCAATCACTAATCAAATGCATTTAAAACATAGGACCATAAGAGATCCAGGTGAAGTATAAAATCACAGTTCAGTCAGACAACTCACGTGTTTCTTTAACATGTTTATTAGAAGCAGCATATAGTTAAGTTTGGCGACTAGGCTCGGGCATCATCACTCCATAGATATACATAGCACGATGAGTGATGATAAAATAACTAACCCCCAAGCCTACAGGTGGAAGCTGGGGTGGTGGTGGGGCAGCAAGCAGCAGCGACGTAGAGGTAGCTGCAGCAATAACAGCAGCAAGCAATGCATGGAGAGAGATCTGGCAGGTTAAATAGAGCGGCGTATTACGGAGACTCTGTTTGGTTGGTTGTAGAGTGGCAAGGGGGCGTTATGTATGAATGCAGCATAAGTGCTCGAGTTGACTGCCTGAACTAGCTCGCAGGCTTCGCCCCATTTCAGTCAGACAACTCGCGTGTTCCTTTAACATGTTTATTAGAAGCAGCATATAGTTAAGTTTGGCGACTAGGCTCGGGCATCATCACTCCATAGATATACATAGCACGATGAGTGATGATCAAATAACTAACCCCCAAAACTGCGTGGAGATTAGATACTATCCCCCAAAACTGCGTAGCCCGAGCCTGACGCTGGTGATGTAAATCTGATAAGTAGAGGGCCTGGTGAGCTGCCATGTGGCCATTCCCCCTAAGCACAGCGGCTTTAAGGGGAATATACTACTAAGTGAGACTGCTATGTGTAGGCCTGAGGAATAGCCCAGAGCCGATTTTTCCCCGAGCACAGCGGCTTTGAGAGGAATATACTACCTATATACACTACCTAGTGAAACTGCTATGTGAAGGCCCGGGAACAGCCTAAAAAGCCATCCCCCTTAAGCACCGCAACTTTAAGGGGAATATACTACCTAGTGACTGCTATGTGTAGGCCCGGGAACACCCCGAAAGCCATCCTCCCCCAGCACAGCGGCTTTGAGGGGAATATACTACCTATATATGCTACCTAATGAAACTGCTATGTGAAGGCCCGGGAACAGCCCGAAAAGCCATCCCCCTTAAGCACCGCGGCTTTGAGGGGAATATACTACCTAGAGAGACTGCTATGTGTAGGCCTGGAAGTGACCGGTGCCGACCCCCCCCCCCCCAGCACCGCGGCTTTGAGGGGAATATACTACCTATCAAGACTGCTGTGTCTAGGTCTTTGAGGCAGCAACAATGAGCTTTCCCCCCCCAAGCATGCAGCTATGAGGGGAATATGCTATAATGAAATAAATATAATCTAACCCAGCAACCACCTGGTATGCAAATAACAGAATTCTACAGATATACATCTTTGAACGTTACTCATCATCGAGTAGTGCAAGAGCTCATGGTTGTTTGTGCTGAAAGGATCTCATTCATGTGAGGCATGATATAGCGCTGGTGGGCAGAAGATGACCGATGGCCCAGGATACTCAGGGTTGAGGTAGGCGGCTATAGAGCTGCGGTTGTGGCTGTGCAGATTCTTAAACAGTGGGAATAGCGATCTGGGGGCAGATCGCAGCCTAGGCAGAGATCACGCAGCTTGGAGGAGAACCCTCGTTGTTGGGTTTGCAGCCATCGAATAAACATGGGTGCCGACCCATGTGTCAGAGGGCAATGATGCGAGAAGTTCAGCATCGAAGATAAAGGACAAAGAAAACAGTGTTAGTTTTAGCAATGATTATTCGGGTTCCTTGACTCCCCAGACAGAACTGTCAGACATTGAATGTTTCAAAACAGTGTGTATATTTGATCTCCAAAGTTAATTCAGTAAGAGAGAGATTATGCTGAGGATTAAAAGGTGAGAGGTCTGTGTATATTCACCACCTGAGAAACCAATAGAAAGCTGTAACAACTGCATCTGACGTTTATCAATGTATAGTGAAACCCCTTTGCCTGAACTTAGACATTAACCTTTGCACGGGTACAAAGTTAAGAGGCAGTCTTTATCATTGCGTGGAGGACGTGCCTGCTTAAGGCCCTTGAGAAGCAAATGAATGAACTCTAGCGTGGCTTAATACTTAGCACTTGAAGATTGCAGGATTTGAATGAAAATACAATTAATGCATGAACAACTATTATATCTATTGAATAAGTACACAGAGGAGGTTGGGACAGAAGAAGATAAAGTACCAAGCTGAATTGTATGCTTTGAATCATGCTCTTGGTTGGAGGCAGAATATGGGAAATCCTTGAGGGGCTTGACGTGTGGATCCAAAGTCATTTGGTTGAACGAAGGGCATGGCAAGCTGGTGGGGCAAACCACTCATTGTGAAATCCCCCGAACCAGCAGAAGGCGCAGCATCTGTAAGTAACTAGAGAGGATCTGAAGACATCGCAAGGTCATTTATAAAAGAATGAACATAACATTCATGGAGAGAGAAGGAAAATAGGATGGGGTGAGCTGCGCTCCCTGTGATACTGACTATTGCATGGAGCAAGACTTCTAATGGCTCAGGCAGTCTGCTGGCTATTGCAATACTTCTGATGCTCAGGCAGTCTGCTGGCTATTGCGAGACTTCTGATCTCTCAGGCAGTCTGCTGGCTATTGCGAGACTTCTGATCTCTCAGGCAGTCTGCTGGCTATTGCGAGACTTCTGATCTCTCAGGCAGTCTGCTGGCTATTGCGAGACTTCTGATCTCTCAGGCAGTCTGCTGGCTATTGCAAGACTTCTGATCTCTCAGGCAGTCTGCTGGCTATTGCGAGACTTCTGATCTCTCAGGCAGTCTGCTGGCTATTGCGAGACTTCTGATCTCTCAGGCAGTCTGCTGGCTATTGCAAGACTTCTGATCTCTCAGGCAGTCTGCTGGCTATTGCAAGACTTCTGATGCTCAGGCAGTCTGCTGGCTATTGCGAGACTTCTGATCTCTCAGGCAGTCTGCTGGCTATTGCAAGACTTCTGATCTCTCAGGCAGTCTGCTGGCTATTGCAAGACTTCTGATGCTCAGGCAGTCTGCTGGCTATTGTGAGACTTCTGACCTCTCAGGCAGTCTGCTGGCTATTGCGAGATTTCTGATCTCTCAGGCAGTCTGCTGGCTATTGCAAGACTTCTGATCTATCAGGCAGTCTGCTGGCTATTGCAAGACTTCTGATGCTCAGGCAGTCTGCTGGCTATTGTGAGACTTCTGACCTCTCAGGCAGTCTGCTGGCTATTGTGAGACTTCTGATGGCTCAGGCAGTCTGCTGGCTATTGCGAGACTTCTGATGGTCAGGCAGTCTGCTGGCTATTGCAAGACTTCTGATGCTCAGGCAGTCTGCTGCTATTGCGAGACTTCTGATGCTCAGGCAGTCTGCTGGCTATTGTGAGACTTCTGACCTCTCAGGCAGTCTGCTGGCTATTGTGAGACTTCTGATGCTCAGGCAGTCTGCTGGCTATTGCAAGATTTCTGATGCTCAGGCAGTCTGCTGGCTATTGTGAGACTTCTGACCTCTCAGGCAGTCTGCTGGCTATTGTGAGACTTCTGATGCTCAGGCAGTCTGCTGGCTATTGCAAGATTTCTGATGCTCAGGCAGTCTGCTGCTATTGTGAGACTTCTGATGGCTCAGGCAGTCTGCTGGCTATTGTGAGACTTCTGATGCTCAGGCAGTCTGCTGGCTATTGCAAGATTTCTGATGCTCAGGCAGTCTGCTGGCTATTGCAAGACTTCTGATGCTCAGGCAGTCTGCTGGCTATTGCAAGATTTCTGATGCTCAGGCAGTCTGCTGGCTATTGCAAGATTTCTGATGCTCAGGCAGTCTGCTGGCTATTGCAAGACTTCTTATCGCTCAGGTAGTCTGCTGGAATAAGTGAGAGAGGCATAGCATGTGGTAAAACATTATCTTGGAAGGATGCGATACACCACCATCACCAGTTATATGCATAGCTTACCGTAGGAGTTTAACAGTTTTTGATTAGCCAGTACGGTGCGGATATCAGGTCGGATAGGGCATACGTGTGGTTACACGCATAAGGGCAGAATAAGCAATCATTATAAAACAGAGAATGACAGGACAGGGATGCAATTAGATGAAACCGTTCTGGAGAAGTGCTGATTAATGAATAATGTAATGCAATGAAGGTATTCTGCAGATGATTAAAACGTGAGCCGAGTGAGTAACTCATTGCTGTGAGAGACATACGCTGCAAGACTACATTGAGCATGAGTTGTTTATATGGCATCCATTCCTTATGCTTGACGTGTGCACTGAGACATTAGCTGAGGTATGCTATTGAGGTACCAGATAGAGGGGATCGTACGATCATTAAAGCAAGCACGGTTTGCACCACCACCAGTTATATGCATGAAAGTATGAAGGAGCACCTGTGCATTCTTTCTTTCTTTTATATTATTCATTTTTAAATATATAATTATTTTATCCGGACTCCCCCAACCCAAAGGGGTGCCGAGATACGAATTTGATGAGACACGGAGGCGATCATGCCTAAACGTGCTGTGAACACGGATAAACGTCATTTATCTGCTTGTTGAATTCCTGGGAGGGATTGAATGTGGCGTAGAGGGCCTGCACGCGGTCGGCTTGTGCGTAATGCGACTTCCGTGTTCACGGATCAGCTGATCGAGGGGCCTCGACTCGGTTCTGATGCCGGATCGGCTTGTTCGCTTATGCCGAGACGGCCGGACGTACCCGTGTTTCCGCGGATGGAGGTCTTCTCCTCTCGCTCTTGCTTGATATCTGCTACGAGGATCTGAAACGGGTATGTCGGCAGCATGAACACCTGAAGTCACAGCTGATTGACGTCTAAAATGATGGTCAAAAATGTATCGCGCTTCCCTTCATATTCACGTAACGGAAATGATTAATTTATTTCCATTTATAGTAGTATACTTGTACACTTAATAATAATAATAATAATAATAATGGGTTCCATTTATAAAGCACTTCATATTTGATTTCAAATCCCGAAGTGCTACAAGTAGTGAGCATAAACAATATAAATAAACATTACACAACACGGTAGAATTAATAAAAACAATTATAAAAGGGTGATAAAAAGGTCTAGGCAAAGGCTCTTTTGAAGAGATGGGTTTTGAGGCCTTTTTTAAAAGCCTCCACGGTCTGTGGTGCTCTCATTTGTTTGGTTACAACTTCTGTATAATTGCCTCAAATATGACTTACTGCAGGCCAAATATTTCCACAATAAAACATTGCTTATGCAGAATAGTATTATATACCTGCCAAGATGCGATTCCTAATGCTGCGTTCGCACAAGGAATTGCTGCTGCAGGGGGCAGGAAGCTAGAACTTGTGACTGGATCTGGGACTCCAATTCACAGAATCCTCGGGGGTGTGACGTCAGCGGCACAACGTGGTTGAACGCGGAAGTAGAAACATTTGTTTACATTGCAGGCAGAGGAAATCGAGTTTGTTCACGGGAATATCGTGGAATTAAAGGCTTCAAGCGCTGATTTTACTTCGAGAAGGTAGGACAGGATGGCAGGGAATGCCGGAGTCAGCTTGCTCCTGCCTTTTGTTGTTTAAATACCCGCCGACCGAGAGACGGTACGACTCTTAGCTGACACACAAGAGAGGGGTTGTTACCGGAGCTGGCGTAGAACTCGGGACTTCCTCTGGCCCAAAGGATATTAAAAGCTACTCCAGATGAGGACGGAAGGGAGTGGGACACCTGAATGTGTGTCGTGCGGGAGCTGTGGGTCGTTCCAGCGGCGTCTGAACCATGCTCTGAGCTAGCCTGTGTTTTGGGAATGAGGCATTTCTTACGGCTTCTTGCGTATGTTGATTCGGTTCCAGAGTCGGAGATTGCAATAGACATTTGCAAGGACGGCACCGGCAGGCAAGCAGCAGGAACATGAAACACAGCAGCAGGAACATGAACGCAGCAATAGCAAGTGAACACAGCAATGGCAGCAGGCAAGCAGCAGCGACGTAGAGGTAGCTGCAGCAATAGCAGCAGCAAGCAATGCATGGAGAGAGATCTGGCAGGTTAAATAGAGCGGTATATAAAGGAGACTGTTTGGTTGGTTGTAGAGTGGCAAGGGGGCGTTATGTATGAATGCAGCATAAGTGCTCGAGTTGACTGCCTGAACTAGCTCGCAGGCTTCGCCTCATTTAAGGTATAAAATTCACAGTGGTTTGATCAATTCGTAATCTGCAAAGTTACAATGTCCTCAATTCAGGATTACTTTACGTTTACTTCATTACTATGGCATGATAACATAATTACATTACTTCAACTATCAATCATTATGTCATTTCAAAATCTGAGGGGAAAACTAAACAATTCTCAAAATGTTTAACAATCTGAAAAGGAAAAGTTAGGCAAATATTCAAATACTTTTGTAAAACCTGGAAAGGAAGGTTTAAATATTTAAAACTTGAAACATCATTGTAGGTCTTTCTGTGCATGGATAATACATTGAAGAGTAGTGTTGTTAAACCTGATTGCTGGACAATTAAGGATATTAACATGATCTGTTATATAATATTATAAATATCTTATTGTTCAATACCTTTATAATCTGAAATATCAATTAATTAATTTGTTTAGTGTGAAAGTGTAATCTGATCTGACAAAATGTATTTATCACCACTATTTAACACATGTCTGTTCATCGGAAATATAAGAACAATCATTAATTGTACATCTGTAAACATCTGGTCATTCAATTCAAATGTTATCTTTGTACAAGAGCTGGAAGAACATGTCCTCCTGACTCATTCTCCTCCTCTCTTTATGACACAGAATGTCTGGTGTGTAAAGGCATCCTGATACTGTAGATTAGCACTGAGGTGCTGATTGGCTCAAAACTCTTCTTCATCAGAGCGCCATATTTCAACCCCCCCCCAATTGCTCTGCTTTTGTGTGGCTCATTCAGTGAGCACTGTAGTTGATCCCCCCAGTGAAATGGAGGCTCATCTGCCTGCATTCCTTCTGCTATCTGCTTGAGAGCAGAGCCTATTCCAAGTGGCACATCTAGATGCTGCCCCCCCCCCCCCCCGTGATGGGAGAGGTTAGGAAGACATCTGCCCCTCCAAGAAACATGGAACCTTGTATGAAGCCTCTGAAGCCCTCGCTCATCCTGCAGGGTTGTCTGCTTGAGCCCACCGAGCAGAAAGATGAAGAAGCATCCCATCTCATCAGAAAGTTGAAGATTAGAATCCTCTCATCTCGAACGACCTCGTGCCTCCTTGCACGTGGCTGGGGTGCTCTCTGCAGCCGGAGAGTGTGACCCTCTCTCTCTGACCCTTGGCCTTCAGAGCTGTCCTAGTTATTGGGTTAACACTTGATAGGGATGTTTTCCTGAGTGAAGACAACTCAAAGTAATGGATTAGCACATTATCATTCAATTACAAAAATAGGATAGGCCCCTCAGAATTATTTGGGAGCCTTCCTGACACATGCACATGCATACATTTAAGGTTTGTGTTAGTCATTTAACATGCAAGAATCATATACTCATCAGTCCAAAGCAGAGAAATGTTATTTTAAGTTAAATGTGAGCTAGTCCCTGTGGATATAACCCTTTCTCAATGATTCTAAATGTTATATTAATTCACCATTTACTGTTTGATAAAAGATTAGTTTATCAGAAGTACATTTCCTCTTCCATAAAACATAGGTTTGAGAAATGAATGTTCCAATATGAAATCAATTACTCAATATAATTGACTCTCCCCTCCCTTTTCTTACATATTGTCTCATATGAAATAATAACTTCGGAGTCTATTTAAGCATGGTATTGTCTATATAAGCTATTAATCGAGAAAACTCAGTATCAGTATGCAACTCGCAAATATATCTTCTCTCTTTCCTATCCCTCTCTTCCACATCTCTCTCTATTTTCTCTTTCTCATCCCTCTCTCTTCCTCATCTCTTTCTATTCTCTCTTTCTCACCCCTCTCTCTTCCTCATCTCTCTCTCATCCTCATCTCCCTCTTTCCTCACTTCCCCATTTCTTTCTATTTTCACTTACCCATCTCTTTCTCTCTTACTTTCCCATGTCTTTCTTCTCTTACTTCCCCATCTCTTTCTCATCCTCATCTCCCTCTTTCCTTACTTCCCCATCTCTTTCTCTCTTACTTCTGTTAGATATGAAATAAAACATACGAGTCCATGTAAGCATGGTAGAGGTCATAATCCATTACTTGAGAAGACTCAGTATCACCTGTGCGCAGCTAACAAAAAACAATTGTGAGAAACATATATTACGCAGGAAATGCATACCGTTGTTGAAAAAACAAAGCATAGCCGATTTGGGAGGAAAAGCTTCAACCCCCTTAACATCTGAGTTACCACTGAAGGCATAGCATGAATGATAGTGGGCGTCTGAGGGTGTCATTACTGAGAAATGTAAAACAAATTAAAAACCTTACATTTGAAAACAGGTTTGCATTCCTCCACTTAAGGTGACGTTATCATTGGAAACAATAAAAACGAACTGTTTTGATGTAGAATCTATAAATTGAATCGTTAGAGCAGAACACACTGGTTGCATTGTAGCCTGAGTACCGTGCAGCCTCTAGTTTTACCAGGTGGACACATTGTCTATATAATGTGAATACATGTAGAAGTAGACAGTAAGAGGCCCCTGACATTTAGGCCTATACTAAAAATAGTAGGGGCTTTTAACAGCTTGCCAACTTACAGGCATCCTCTGCATAGCAGTATGAATAGCCTTAAAAAACAAACAACCCACTCTGTGGTAACGAGAGTCATATTTCTGACCCATATGCCCTAAGTGAAGCCGTTAGTCTCATCTGACTGACCCAAGGGTTGGTACTGGTGTGACAATGAGGCTTCCAAGTGTTCAAAGCAGATGTCAAGCTTTCAGTTCATGGCTCGATGGGGGGGGGGGGGGGGGGGGGGGAGCAGACCCACGTGAGACAGCATCAACGGCTGTAATGTTGAGTTTGAGGAGTGTCATTCTCTCTGGGAGCAGGAAATGGTGTCCATTCTCGGACCAGATCATTAATGTCATGTAGAGCAGCCATAGCATCTCTGTGACTGCACTCAGCCGGACTGTAGCAGGGCAGAACTGGGTGACTCTTAGTGAAGCCGTCCAAGGCCATAGACAAAATGGAACCACGTACTAACAAAAAGGACACAGGGTCATCAATGTCTCTCTTTACCATTGGCCTAATCATAAAACAAATTAGTGGGAAAAATGTGGAACCCTAATCCATCATGTGAAATGTTGAGTTAATTTAAATAATTACTTATGGATTGAAATCAAATTAACATTAACATTAGAACTAAAGTCAGTTAAAATTGGACATGCACGGATCAGAATCTAATCAATACACCATTTTCCCAGCTCTGTGATGAAAAGGATAACAAGCAGGGATGCAAACTTGTCACCTGTCGGCGAAATTCGCCGTTTTGAATCCAAAATAGGTCGTTTGTGTGATTCATGTAGATCTGCAATACAAATATTATTGGGGTATGGGGGGGGGGGGGGGTCTGGGAACCGGAGTAATCTGCAGCCGCGAGCTGTTATGTGCCATCATGTCATGCATGGTGTTCTTTTTTTTCTTTTTTTTATACATTATAATGAATGCTCGAGTCTTCCTGAGTAGTTATAATGATCCTGTTTCAATCACATTAGTATGCAAGAAAAGTGACAGGTGGTGTGACAGGTCACACCTCTCCCTACTTATGTTAATGAGCTAAGTCCCGCCTCCCTTTGTTCGAGGTGGATGTCCCACCTAGGTGTGAATTCACACGTAGGTGTGAGATCCTTTGATGTGAGGGGTGAGGTATCATCACACGTAGGTGTGAAATGCCCCCCTGTGTAGTGCCTTTGTTAGAGATCCTTTTGAAGTGTGTCATGTGAAAAGCCCCGGGCTAGCGCCTTTGTTGTCTAATTCTTTGATGTGTTGATTAAGTCTCTTGAAGTTATGCTGTCTGGCCCCTGTCCCCTCAGAGTTGTATAATCTAATTATGAAGTCTAATCTATGAGGTGTTATAACAGGCCGGTGTGACTTCACACTGGTGTGTTATAAACCTCTGATGTTAATTTAGGTGTTGATTAAAGCAGTCTCTTTGTGCTGTCTGGCCCCTGTCCCCTCAGAGTTGTATAATCTAATTATGAAGTCTAATCTATGAGGTGTTATAACAGGCCGGTGTGACTTCACACCGGTGTGTTATAAACCTCTGATGTTAATTTAGGTGTCTCTTGAAGTTAGGTGAGACTGTCTACCAGCCCCCTCCTAGCCTCTCCCCCCCCCCCCCCCCCCCCCCCCCTTCCGGGCTATGACGTAGGCAGATAGTGGGGGGTGGAATTAGGTAGAAATATGCACAAACTAAATAAAAAGACAGCAATTCCATTTACCCAGTCACCTTTTCAAAAAAGAAAAATGGCAAGAGAAGCCTCGAATGGGGTTTAATCAGTCTGTGACAGCTTACCGCATCCGTCCGGAGCGTCAGTCAAGAAACGAATGCAGCAGCAGCAATGCGGGGGTCTGTGCACAAACTTATCTCGCGCCTCTTTTGGTCATGCGCACGTTCATGTGTGTTGGAGGAGGGGCTCTGTGAGGAAGTGGCAGATTTTCCCCGGTTTGACTGCAAATTCTCCAAATTATCTAACCCTTACCTTTAAGAACAATTCACACACACACACACACACACACACACACACACACACACACACACACACACACACACACACACACACACACACACACACACACACACACACACAACCAGATGTGGGGGGTTGAGATAGCCTGGGTGTAAATGCCTATGTTAATTAAGACACTCTCTGTGAGTTAGTTTTTAAAAAAGAAATAAACTCAAATTAAATAAAAACAGCCATTAATTTTAACTCACCAAGACATCTAAAACGTTATTATCCTCTCTAGATTTGATTCAGGGTTTGTTTTAAATGGTGTGTGCTGGCTAAGGATTATGGATTTGTGAACTAATGTGTAATTACCTTTATTAACTATAAGAAAAGTCTCTCTGAAGACGGAAATAATAAAACAAATTAAAAACATGATATTGTCTTTTTAATCATTATTTTACACCACTGTAAGGAAACCCCATATGAGGTGGTATATATCAGAACTCTGCTGTATCCATAAAAGAGAAGTTTTCTAACATGTGTTTCCTATTCACTCCATGACGGCTCCAGGGTGGCTGATCAGAACAAAATAAAAGCTGTAAACACTTAAAATACTCCATCAACAGTCTGAGGGTAAATTTAAATAGTCATTTACGACTGTGGCTGCGAGGGAGTGCGGTCGTCTTTCAACCAGAAGGTTGTGAGTTCGATACCAGCCCGTGCAGTCAACATGTCGATGTATCCTTGGGCAAGATACTTAACCCTAAGTTGCTCCCGGTGGCATGGCCAACGGTGTGTGAATGTGTGTGAATGTTAGGTCCTAGTGGTACTGCTCTGTGTGAATGGGTGTGAATGGTGAATGACATGTAGTATGTAAAGCGCTTTGAGGGGTCGTAAAGACTGGATAAAGCGCTATATAAGTACAGTCCATTTACATTTACATTTACAAAAAACATACAAGGCTTATGTCTACTGGAGATCATTACAGGCACAGAGTCTCACTCTGTGGGGGGGCAAAAAGACGCATAGCTAATTACCTGGATAAAAGGACTCATCGATTGGTCAGTTTCTTTTTGAGGGGTGACAAGGCTCTGTTATTTGATGGTCTATATAAGGCGACAAAATATTTACAGTTAGAGAAAAACAAGGGATGAATTACCCTGCCATTCCAGCTCAGCGCTTTATTGACCTGGACGCCATCACAAGCCAATGTGGCAAGTACTTATTTTATAATATCATGTATTTATTAAATGTTGTTTATATATATATATATATATATATATATATATATAGTATATTATTAGATACTTAAAAAATATGATGTTCTTCTGTTTGCAGTAGAGATCCTGTGTGCTGGAAATCCTAATGTGTGGGGTCATAGGGTTATTGAAATACTAGGTGAGTTTCTTTTTTTTACTTCTTTTAAACATGTTTTTTAATTAGAAAAGTATAGAGCAATGGTGTGGATTATAATCAAATCTTTCTGTGTCTCTCAGCTCAGGATACTCTGAGTCAGATAAGGCCATTAGTATTGGAACGAATATGCTCTGTACTTGGAGCCTACCTTAATTCACCCCCTGTGGAAAGTGAGTATATTTAAACTGATTGTATTTTTATTTTGAAATCAAATAAGGTTTTTATGTGCAAAGTATCCCGAATAACGTTTTTTTACTCTTTTGTTTTTAAAGGTGACGAAGTCTATAGCACAGACAGAGGCTCTGTGTATCAAAACTTTTTCCCCGTGGAGTTCACACACAACCCACCCTTTGAGGTAACTGCAGACCCCTGGGGGCCAGCCGTCGCCCTCCCCCGGGACACAGATAACCAGGCAGACACCCCCCTTTTCAACGCTACCCAGCAGCAGCAGCAGCAGCAGCAGCAGCAGCAGCAACAGCAGCAGCAGCAGCCTATATCTGAAACCTTCCTGCAAATTCCACCAGAACTGCAGGCCGATTTTGACACTTGCAGTGCCTATCTGGACGACTTTGAGTTGCACCCCGTTCAAGACACACTCCTATCGAGTCAGACAGACTCACCCCCTAGTCCTCGGGTCGAGGGTGAACCATCAGCACAGAATATTCGAGAGATCCAAGCCGGTATATCACTCGTCACCCCGGTAAATGAGTTTTATGGTTATTTTTACAAGATGTTTGATAAATGAATAGTGTTAAATGTATAATCATGTGTTTTTCAAAATACTTATCCTTTTTCTCTATCTTTTTTCTGTATAGATCAGTCAAGCTATTATCAAGGGGGCCAACACTGCTGCTACTGCCAACTGTATGGACACACCCACTGAGGGTCTCATGTAAATTGATGCCGATGTAACCGACCGGTATGTTTCTTCAGCTGTGACAAATGTATTTCTGATTTTGGTTTCATAAACGGTCAAACATGGATGATTTAGCAGATAGAGAATTTTCTTTTCTTCAGTCTATAAACGACATAAATGAACTAAGCAGTGATGAGGAATTCGTGTATGGAGATATGTCATTTCCTCAGTGTTCGGACAATATCAATGAGTTAAACGACGAAGAACTTCCAATCTCATCACAAACAAACTCAAGCCATCCCCCCACCTTAGATAGTGCTTTGGAATGGGTATTAGCATACTATCAAAGCGCTGACACTTACCCAGGTCTCGGGCTTTTAAATCAGCTCGTAGACGGAGTAAGCCATCTGAATGGCGTAAATAGCATAGCTTCAACCATTACGGAAGCACCAGTTTCCAGCGTGCAAAGTGGTGAACACGTTAGTGACTCAGAATCACTAGTTTGCTCCATACAAAGTGATGGACATGTTGATCAGAATGACACCCCGAATGCTGCAGAATCACCACCCACCTCGTTCCAACATGGAGGGGGGGCTAACCGAAATGCTACACCAAGTGTTTTATCTCGACCTGTATTCAATAACACAGAACTGCGTCAGTCTCTAATCCTACCCCTTCCTAATAACGACGAAGCAGACTTTACATCCTATTATGGGGTTCTGATGAACAATGTACAGGATATGGTAAATTATGCTTTTTCACAGGCAGAGAGGGAAGATATTGTTCAGATTGAACTCCGGGGAGAGCAGCTTCAAGCTAATGTGTCCGCCATTTTGAATGCTAATGATGATAATCTAGCTGATTTTGAGGAGGCCCTATTCAATGCTGTACAGTCAAATTTGGAGGTAATGGCAGACAGTAATCCCGAGTTAGTAGTGCAAATTGTACAATCCCCCCGTGGCGGTACCCGTGGCGGTACTAAACGATTGGCTAGTAAAATGTTGGACAATGAGATAGTTAAAAAGAAGAGGCGTTTTCTGTACGTGGTACAGAATCCGTCCAACCAGCTGTGTTTTGCTATTAATTTAGCACTGTTGTTGCATGACAACCTCACTGATAAAGAAGGTTTTGAATGTGGTAAAGATATTCAGAGGATGGTGGGTTTGACAGATCAGACAGCTGTGACATTCAACGACATTGTTAAATTCGAAGAGTGTTTAAAATGCAAGATTGTGGTATTTTACAGAGGTGATGAAGATCGTACTCACTGTAAATTCCAGACAGAGGGTCCCAAACGAGACAAAACTGTGTTTTTGTTTCTCTTCAAAAACCACTACTATGGGATTAAAAACTTGAAGGGGTTTTTAGGCTCTACATATGTCTGTGAACATTGCTACACAGGTTACAGCTCTCAATGGCATCATTCCTGTACTGGTCATTGTTATGTCTGTCTTGACCCCTCATGTACTCTGGATGAGTTTAAACCCATCTTTTGTAAAGACTGTAACAAAACGTGTCGTACGGCTTGCTGTCACTCTCGACATAAAAAACAGACACAAAGATCATCAGACATTGCCAGTAACCTCGATTTACACAAAAAGTGTGTAGATTGTCAACTTTCCTACTACACTCCCAAGAGTAGTGCAGATAAAACACACAAGTGTGCGGTGAAAAAATGTAAGACATGCAAGGAAAAATTACCCTCTGCTTCTACAGCCGATGGTGAAAAACATCTGTGTTACATCAGAGTGTTGCCCAAAGAGACAGAATACAATGACAACATTGTGTTTTATGATTTTGAAACCATGGCGGGGGCAGATGGTGTACATGTCCCCTTCCTGGTGTGCACAAAAACCCTGGCGGGTGACATTTGGGTCTCGGAGGGCACCGACTGTGCACTGCAGTTTCTGACACACTTTAGGCGTCCAAAGTTAAAAAATGCAACCTTCATCGCGCACAATGCTAAGGGTTTTGACAGCTATCTAATTACCAATGCAATGTTAGAACAAGGATTAAAACCCTCTTTGATAATGCAGGGAAGTAAAGTGATTTATTTTACTGACCAGGATTTCGGGCAAAAGTACATAGACTCACTGTCTTATCTCTCTATGCGTTTAGCAGCAATGCCAAAAGCTTTGGGATTTGAAGATAAAATCAAGGGATACTTCCCACACAGTTTCAGCTCTAAGGCTAATCTGAGTTATATCGGACCTTACCCCCCAGCACACTGTTATGGGATTGAACGCATGACAACTGATGAAAAAAGTGACTTTTTCACCTGGTATGAGACGGTACGCACGGGTACTTTTGACTTTCAAAAGCAGGCACAGCTTTACTGTAAAAACGATGTGGACATTCTTGCCCAGGGAGCCACTTTATTTCGGAAAGGGTTTCTCGCAGAGACAGGAGTTGATCCTTTTAGTCGTGCGACCATAGCTTCTGCGTGTATGAAAGTTTTTACCACCAACTTTCTATCACCCAAAACCCTAGCAATACCCCCACCCGATGACTACCGCTATGAAAACAAGACGTACTCTGACGCAGGTGTTCAGTGGCTAGAGTGGATAGCCCAAACAGAAGGTGTATTTATTCAACATGCGTTGAACGAAGGACAAAAACGAGTGGGACGTTTTGTCGTGGATGGTTTTGCCGAAGTAGCCGGGGGCAAGATTGTCTGGGAATTTCTTGGTTGCTTCTATCACGGGTGTCCATCTTGTTACAAGGGCCATGAGAAAAACCCCTTGACAGGTGGCACATTTGAGCAGCTCCATGCTGCTAGTGAGGAAAAGCTGCATGAGCTACAGTCTATTCACGGGGCCAAAGTGATCGTTATGGGTGAGCATACATGGGTTGACATGAAAAAATCCAACCAAGATTTACAGGCTTTCCTCAGGGAATACAAAGCGCCAGAGCCATTGACCCCCCGCGATGCTCTATACGGAGGGAGGACATGTGCTGTAAAGCTGAGGCACACGACAGCGGCAGATGAATTGGTTCATTATTGTGATTTCACTTCACTCTACCCTTTTGTAAACTGTACAGGCCTATATCCCCTTGGACACCCCCAGCTCATATTCCGAGATTGCAAAGACCCTCGCAGTTATTTTGGGTTAATCAGAGCCACAGTAGACCCCCCCAGGGGTCTTTACTTTCCAGTCCTGCCCCATCGAACTGCGGGGGGTAAGCTAGTGTTCACCCTATGCCGTACATGCGCTGAGCTTAACAACCAACAGGGGCCCTGCATGCACAGCAAAGAGGAAAGAGCATTAACAGGAGTTTGGGTGACCACAGAATTCACCAAAGCCCTGGACATGGGCTACAAGATGACTCAGATCACAGAGGTGTGGCATTTTGAGAAGAAAAGTGACAGCATTTTTGTAGACTATATACACACATTTTTGAAGGGCAAACAAGAAGCATCAGGTTACCCTTCAGAGGCCACAGATGATGAGAGCGGACAAAAGTATGTGGCAGACTATCATGCTAAGCAGGGTATCTTGCTGGATGCAGATAAAATCAAATCAAATCCAGCCAAAAGACAAGTGGCAAAACTATGTCTCAACAGTTTCTGGGGTAAATTTGCCCAGAGAAGCAACCTGACTCAGACTAAGATTGTGACCAAAACAGAAGAATTTCTTAACCTCTTGTTTTCAGCTAAACATAAGGTTACGTATTTATCATTCCTCAACGACAGAACGGCTCTTGTTCAGTGGTGCTACGGTGAAAAATGCTACTCTCCTCCCAACAAGGTAGATAACATATTAATTGCAGCATTTACCACTGCGTATGCCAGGCTGAAACTGTACAGTGAATTGGAGAAATTACAGCACAGAGTCTTCTACTACGACACAGACAGTATCATATATGTGACGAGACCGGGTGAGACTCCACTGCCCATGGGGGTTTATCTGGGGGATCTGACAGACGAACTGGGGGGCGACACGATTGCAGAGTTTGTTTCAGCAGGCCCTAAAAGTTATGCCTATCAGACCAAAAATCAAAAAAAGGTGGTGATGCGTGTGAAAGGCATTACACAAACGCGCGAATGTTGTGAACGAGTGAACTTTGACAGTCTGACAGATCTGGTGGAAGGCTACGTTCAAAACTCTGAGAGGGGGAGGTGTCTTCAGGCCCAACAACACAACATTGCACGGAGTAAAAAGGGTTTCGTTTTGAGAAATGTGTCATTCACCAAAAAGTTCCGAGTTGTGTTTGATAAGAGACGTCTGTTAGACGGAGGAAATACTTTGCCTTTTGGGTATTGAGACAAAATGTTTTCACCCCGTCAAATTGATTTTGAGCCCCGACTACGAGTTCCTTTTTCTTGTTTAGTCGTGGGCCCCAGTGGGTGCGGAAAAACTTTTTTTGTCAAGAATGTATTGCAAAATTGTATTCATGTAATGGATGTACAGCCCCAAAATATTGTGTGGATGTATACTTCTTTCCAGCCCATGTATGCTGAACTGCAGGAAAATAATAAAAATATAAAGTTCATCAAAGATTTGCCTGAATCATTTCAAGATGAATCTCTATTTCCTCCTGATCAAAGTCATTTGATTATATTGGACGATGTTATATTTCAGGCCTCGGAGCATCCTGAAGTAGTCAGACTTTTCACCCAATACCGTCATCACAGAAATATGAGTGTTATCATGCTTACCCAAAATGTTTTTCATCAGGGGAAAAACAGTCGTACCATTAGTTTGAATACTAATTACATGGTCTTGTTTAAAAACCCCAGAGACAGATTACAGATGAACATACTTGCTCAACAGATACACCCGGGTAATAAATCATTTTTCCTACAAAGTTTTGAAGACGCTACAACGGAACCTCACGGTTATTTAATCGTAGACATGACCCCCAGCTGTCCAGACATCTACAGACTTAGATCGGGAGCACTACCTAATCAGTTGCCAGTTGTTTATGTACCAAAAACGAAAACTTGAAACAGTATGTCGGCCCGTTTAAAAAGAAACATGCCTCTGCTGAAGGCTTTGTGTAACGCAAAGGCATCGAGGCGCAAGGATATTCTCAAGAACTGCTCCACGGATTTTCTTCAATCACTCTGTGAGCTGTCTCTAAATCTGTTAAAGGGTAACATTCCACTATCAGGCGCTCAATATAAGAAGCTCAAGAAACAAAAGAACATTTTCAAACTCTTGGCCGATAAAAAGACCAACTTAAAAACTAAATTCACGGCCTTAAGAAAACAATCTGGAGGTTTTCTTTTACCGCTGCTTGGTGCTGTGATCCCCATTTTAGGACAACTTTTAGGAGGGCTCACTCGATCATGAGTCAAAAGATGTTTTTGTTATCACCTCACCAGTTTAATCAGCTCAATCAGACTGGTGTAACTACCCCCCATAGTAAGGAAACAATGAGAAGCACTGCCGAAGATGTTCTGGATGAAAAAATGAGAGCAGTGTTAAACGAAACAGGATTAGCCCCTTATGAAAAAATAAGAAAATACAACACCTTGCTACAGAGATATCTCACCTTACTCAAACAAGACGGGAATGAGGAACGACATATTACTTTAACTCTACCCGAAGACACCGGGTTGGTAAAAGGAGAAGAAAAGGATGGCGCGTCCGATGATAAAATAAAGAATGAGGTACTTCATAATATTCCTGCGCGCAGCCGTAAGAATGCCGAGTACATTATGAGTAAATTAATCACGAGTACAGCTGGATGGACACCCGCGGGGGAATTTGTAGAAAAAGGGACAGCTGTAAAAGGTTCACACATGTTAGATTTATTTAAACATTTATCCTGTTCGTATAAAACAAATGCCCGGGAACCTAAAGGCTGGCGGGGTTTTTTTAAAAGTCTGAATGAGCTCAACATTCCTTTATCAGCTTTTCAAAACCTGCACGCTCGTGAACAATATCGTATAATCAAAGAGGGCGAGCCAATTGGAGAAAATATACCCCAAAAAAGAAGAAGGATTACTAAATCATCTCCTACGACCCCCCGATGGGGGGTGGCAGGGGGGCCAGACACCACAGAGGAGGGAGAACCTCTGAGTGCCCTGCTTAAGAAGAAAAGGATAAGGCAAGACAGAATATTAAGTCCAAGATGGTTACATTTAACCCCTTAAAGTTGTATTATATATTTTATTTTCCTAATAAAGACAGTCACCTGAATTAATTTTGTCTTCAGACCTTTTTTATTTCTACATTTTATAACAATCTTTAAACATTTGTAGAGAACAAACACTGTGATTAAAATGAGTGTCTTTATGACGTCTCTCACCCCTTTGGTATTTTTTCACAAAATTCGTTACAGCAGCATCATTTTTTACCACATCATCTTGATACAGAGATAACACATTTTCGTAAGACAACCCGGACGCTCTTTTGCATAGATAAAAAACACAGTGTTGACCACAGGCTGTAGACATGACATTCTGAAGTTGCCGGTTATGGTATAAAATAGTTTTACATTGTTTTTCTAGAAAATGTAGGATGCTTTTCGGGTAATGACTAAAATCGGGGGGAAATCCGAAAGAATCAAAAAAAGTTCCAACCCCTTCCTCTTCCTCTAAAGTCACTGCTAGCCAGTGTTCTCCGGGCATGTGGGAGGGGTGGGTGTTTACAATCATGTATACAGGGCATCTAAATAATTGTTTTACTCGGGGTAGCTGATCTGAGGCCCACACCCCACCGAAAGAGTCCCCCACCATGTGACGCAGGAGACTGGCCAATTGGTGGTTATTCATGTTTGTAGTCTTCTTAGTAATAATCTACCAACACTTGACGTTTTGAATTAATCTCCAGAATCGAATCAAAACAAGAATACACAATTAACGTGGTCGTTTGGGGTAATGGTACTCTGAACCTCATTTCCAGTCTTAAACTACCGCTTGTAATGGGAGACAATGCGTCCGCATCTTCAGCAGCAGTTAAATTAAACACAAACAATGAGTATCCTTGTTCGAAATCATCTCTGTCAATACTCAGAGGTAAGTCTTGCATGTGTCTCCCTGTAGCAGTGAACATGTTGTAAAACTCTCTGATTGACGACCCTCGGTTAAATTGAGGTTGGAATGCTTTGGCTGGTACTTGTCTGCCGTCCTGACATAGAGCCAGATATTCCATATCATTATGAAGGAAATTAAAAGGTGAAAGCTCTCTCCTTCCGGTGAAGGCTTCGTGATTTACCATACCCAATACTATGTATTTAGGCATATTACCCAGAAAGAGATTTTCTTGGTTGCATATTCTGGAATTCACAGGGATACTATAGGTTTTTAAATTCACCCGAGATAAAGGGTAGAGGGCATTACCTCTCATCAGAGCCGCAGCATGACCTAAACGCACGGCAGGTGAGATGGTGGCCTTCTTGATAAAAAGTGAAGCCCCCAGTATTTTTATACGGTATGTAGAGTCATTTGCACACATGAGCGTAAAGGCATCGTTAGATCTGGTGAGTTTGATTCTCACATCTACAGCATTCAGGAGAAGCCTCTCGCTGAAAAATATATCTGTGTGTAGGGCACCGATCAGATGAAGCTCTCTAGATTCTGCCGTGAATATAGCTCTCTTTACTAGACCCTTGTTTGGTCCATTGGCGATCACTACAGAGTCCATAGAACCCGCAGTGTCTTTATAAAATAAGCCGGCAGTGAACTGAGTTTTTAAAGTAGAATCAGAGTAATTCAATAGCGTTTCAATCATAGCTCTGTAAGGATGAGTCGAACTGGATTGAGAAATTAGCCTGTCCCCTAGAATAACGTCGCATTGACTAAAAATGGTATTCAGAGGATAATTAACCAGGGCCACAGGGGCATCAGCTACCAGATTAGTCCCATCGGCGTTGGTTATTTTGATCCTGAGATGCATCAGGGTGTCATTCATATCTAGGTATTTATCCCCGTCCCCGGGATTAAAAAATTCAATGGGTCCGTCCTCCGTAATGGCAGACAATGGAAGGACCTCTGTGTAGTGTTTTTCATCGATAGAAAGCTGCGTCATGGGGGCAGAAAATAAATCCAGCTCTGCCATGCTGCATTCAGCAGATTTGTGATGTAAAAGAGCCATATTTAACACTCTAAAATATATCTCTCCCCAATACGTTCCTTCTCCGAGGGTGTTTTTTCCCTAATGATTTTCTTTTGACTGAGTGCTTTCCTTTTTTAACACCTACCGGAACCCATTTGCCTGGAGGTCTCTTCCTGGCCCTTCTTGCCAGAACCATCAGACCACCTGCTCCTTCTTGAGATCCGGGGTCTGACTGGCGGCCAAATGTACGGACAGCCTTACTGATAACATCTGATGCAATATTTTTGGCAGCCGATTTCAGATGAGGTTTAGCTATGGCGAACCCTTTTCTCACCAGGGGTGCGACAAAACGAAATAATCTGGAAAATATAGAGCCAATGCCTCGCCCGTACATCACTGGGGCACCATAAAAACCCGGCAGGGATCCTCCCACTTGATTTTCATAGTAACTCACAAAACGTTGGGGGTCGTGATGAATCATCGTTTTGTAAAAGATTGCCCCTCTTTTGAAGGTCTGAAATGAAGTTTCACCACACTCTTCCCGTAGGTGAAGTTTACTGGTTTGTTCTGATCATTTTTTATCTCTATCTGTATATTCTCGATGTGCGTTTGTGTTACCGGTAAGTAATATGCAGGATTAAAATACTGAGTTACGGTATCGCCGAATGTTCCTCTTATATCTATAGTTCTCAAGAGAGGAGTAAAAGCGTCACCTACCCGCTGGTGACTGACCACATTACTATAGCAGTACAGGTGAGTTGAGCCTGCATTTATATCCGCTGGGTAGACTGCTGATTTATCATCACATTTGTGCCAGTGGTCTGGTTTTATTCCAAGCATATAAGCGACGGGTTTTGGAAAGCTGAAACGATATTGGGCCCCTCCTAGAAATTCAATTTTCCTATGAATTGGACTTTAGTACAAAGTGACATCAGAGTCAATTTTTCTGAAGCAAGACTCTAGTTCATCCATGAGCTGAGTTATGCTACTATAGTAACCAGCTCTAAACATATGAAGTTTTAACTTATTAGATATGTCGGGGAGTTTTGGTTTCTTTATCCATTCAAAGTAGGCTACTTCAAAAGGTATATTGTACCAGGTGTGCGGGTATAACATTTCTGTCATGGCGACTTGCCACGAACCATCCAAGTGTAAAGGCTGGGCCAGGTTCACCTGATAACTAGAGCTTGTATTGTTTTGAAATACATCAAGGCTGGCATTGGACGGCAGCGTAATGTAGAACCCTTCATTTATCTCCATGGCTGTAATGAAGGACTGAGCGTCGATTCTGTTTGCTTTTATACATCTTTGATTTCGCCTGCATCAACCCAGCTGTTGAATTTTTCGGGCCAATTATGCCAAGATACAAACATTTGTTTTTTCCCCCTCACCACCCGCCTTTTTAGAATTGTTTCGACTTGAAAAGCCTTGTCCTTGGATATCTTCACTTTTTATAACTCTTTCTCATAAAAAGTCCCCTTGATCTCTTCTCCATCATAATCTTTGAGTTTGTAAACAGGTGGCTGTCGAGGTATGCCTTCAGACACCGTAAATAACTCGTCCGTATAACTCTGCTCATATTTTTTATCAAATACCCCTCTCAATTTGGATATCCTTACAAGCTCCCCCTCCTTAAAGTTCATTTTGGCAACAGCTTTTTTACGAAGGCTGGAAGGGTGATACAGGTTCCGGAACACTTGAGCCGCATTTTCCTTAGTCACTTGCAATGGTGTCATCTTAATACTTCGGTGATAACTATTATTGTAACTTTCAATTAGTTCAGGTAAGACGTCTATATATCTATGAGTGTTTTTAGCTGTAAAATACCTCCACATTTTAGTTTTCAGCATACGATTAAATCTCTCTATCACACATGCCTTCATATCACTGACGGTTGCATAATGTGCTATACCTCGTTTCTTCAATAAGTTTTGAAAAACTTTGTTAAAGAATTCTTTCCCCGCGTCTGTTTGTATCTTTTTAGGAATCTCACTGTGTGTTAAAATTGTATCAAAGGCTTTGGTAACCTCAATACCCGTCTTCTTCTTTAATGCTTGAGCATAGGCTTTTTTCGAAAATACATCTACGACTGTTAACAAATAATTAAAACCATCATTATATTCGGACAGCGACTGCATATCGCAGAGATCTGCTTGAAATTGCTGTAGCGGTCTGAGTACGAAAACTCTGTTTCTTACAAAATGCACCCGAGCCGGCTTATGTAAAGTATATGCATCCTGCTCAGATAAATATTCTCTGACTTTCTCTACATTTACTTGTTTACCCATTTCATTCTGTACAGCTCTATGGAGTTTATCCACACCTCCTAAACTCCCTGGATTAGAAGGAGTGTAATACACCCTTTGCATGACACGTTTCTCAGATATGTTCCCTGTTACTGCCCGATGAGGTAATGAGTATAACAGTTTTTCTTACAAAGCGTTTTATTGATATGTCACACATGTATAAAAAAACATTTTCTCTAAGCAGAGAATAATAAACATGATTTTTAGGAAGGACACACTAATAAGTAGCCTAAAATAAAAACAGATAAAATCAAATAAAAAAACTCTTCCTATAGCTTGGTTACACTTGACGTCACACCGCTGCGTTCCTTTGGCGCGAAATTCCATTGGAGTTCAGGAAGTAATTTTCTACAGAGGATCCGCTTCTCCGTCCCGCGGGCCCACCACCTACGGGAAACATCGATGGGGTCGGGTGCGCTGCCAGAAGGGTGGCAGTGAAAGCGGAGGGTCTCGACGGACCAGACCCGGGCGACAGAAGCTGGCTTTGGGGACGTGGAACGTCACCTCTCTGGGGGGGAAGGAGCCGGAGCTTGTGCGGGAGGTGGAGCGTTACCAGTTGGATCTGGTTGGGCTCACCTCTACGCACAGCGTCGGCTCTGGAACCTTACTTCTGGATAGGGGTTGGACTCTATTCTTCTCCGGAGTTGCTCAAGGTGTGAGGCGCCGGGCGGGTGTGGGGATACTCACAAGTCCCCGGTTAGGTGCTTCGTTGTTGGAGTTTACCCCAGTGGACGAGAGGGTCGCCTCCCTACGCCTGCGGGTTATGGGGGGGAAAACTCTGACTGTTGTGTGTGCTTATGCACCCAACAGCAGTTCAGAGTATACGGCCTTCTTGGAGACCCTGGAAAGAGTCCTGTATGGGGCTCCTGAAGGGGACTCTTTAATCTTGCTGGGAGACTTCAACGCATGTGGGCAATGATGGAGACACTTGGAGGGGCGTGATTGGGAGGAACGGCCCCCCTGATCTGAACCGGAGTGGTGGTTTGTTACTGGACTTCTGTGCTAGTCATGGATTGGCCATAACAAACACCATGTTCGAACATAAGGATGCTCATAAGTGTACGTGGTACCAGAGCACCCTAGGCAGAAGGTCCATGATCGATTTCGTTATCGTATCATCGGACCTGAGGCTGTATGTTTTGGACACTCGGGTAAAGAGAGGGGCGGAGTTGTCAACTGATCACCATCTGGTGGTGAGTTGGGTCGAGTGGCGGGGGAAGCCTCTGGATAGACCTGGTAAGCCCAAACGTGTAGTTCGGGTGAACTGGGAACGTCTGGAGGAGGCCCAAGTTCAGGAGGCCTTCAACTCACACCTCCGGCGGAGCTTTTCGGGCATTCCTGTGGAGGTTGGGGACATTGAACCAGAGTGGTCGGTGTTCAAAGCCTCTATTGTCGAAGCCGCGGCGGGGAGCTGTGGTCTCAAGGTCCTAGGTGCCTCAAGGGGCGGTAACCCTCGAACCTCCTGGTGGACACCGGTGGTCAGGGAAGCCGTCCGACTGAAGAAGGAGGCCTTCAGGGATTTGTTATCCCGGGGGACTCCCGAGGCAGTTGCAAGGTACCGACAGGCCCGAAGGGCAGCAGCCTCATCCGTGGCCGAGGCAAAGCAGCGGGTGTGGGAGAAGTTCGGAGAAGACATGGAAAAGGACTTTCGGGCGGCACCAAAGTTGTTCTGGAAAACTGTCCGACACCTCAGGAGGGGGAAGCAGGGAACCATCCAAGCTGTGTACAGTAAGGATGGGACGTTGTTGACCTCAACTGATGGAGTGTTAGGGTGTTGGAAGGAACACTTTGAGGAACTCCTGAACCCGACAACTCCGCCCTCTATGTTAGAGGCAGAGCTGGAGTATGACGGGGGATCAACACCAATCTCCCGGGGGGAGGTCACTGAGGTCGTCAAACAACTCCACAGTGGCAAAGCCCCGGGGGTGGATGAGATCCGCCCGGAAATGCTGAAGGCTCTGGGTGTTGAAGGACTGTCATGGTTGACACGTCTCATCAACGTTGCGTGGAAGTCGGAAACAGTACCGAAGGAGTGGCAGACCGGGGTGGTGGTTCCCCTTTTTAAAAAGGGGGATCAGAGGGTGTGTGCCAATTACAGAGGCATCACACTACTCAGCCTCCCCAGGAAAGTTTACTCTAAGGTACTCGAAAGGAGGGTCAGGCCGATTGTCGAACCTCAGATTGAGGAGGAACAATGCGGATTCCGTCCTGGTCGTGGAACGACGGATCAGCTTTTTACTCTCGCAAGGATCCTGGAGGGGGCCTGGGAGTACGCTTATCCGGTCTACATGTGTTTTGTAGACTTGGAGAAGGCGTATGACCGAGTTCCCAGGGAGTTACTGTGGGAGGTGCTGCGGGAGTATGGGGTGAGGGGGTCTCTACTCAGGGCCATCCAATCTCTGTACTCCCAAAGCGAGAGCTGTTTCCGGGTCCTCGGCAGTAAGTCGGACCCATTTCCGGTGAGGGTTGGCCTCCGCCAGGGCTGCGCTTTGTCACCAATCCTGTTTGTAATATACATGGATCGGATTTCGAGACGTAGTCGTGGGGGAGGGGGTCTGCAGTTCGGTGGACTAAGGATTGCACCACTGCTTTTTGCAGATGATGTGGTTCTAATGGCTTCATCGGTCTGCGACCTTCAGCACTCACTGGATCGGTTCGCAACCGAGTGTGAAGCGGCTGGGATGAGGATCAGCACCTCCAAATCTGAGGCCATGGTTCTCAGCAGGAAACCGATGGACTGTCCACTTCAAGTAGGGAATGAGTCCTTACCCCAAGTGAAGGAGTTCAAGTATCTCGGGGTCTTGTTCTCGAGTGAGGGAACAATGGAGCGTGAGATGGGCCGGAGAATCGGAGCAGCGGGAGCGGTACTGCAGTCGCTTTACCGCACCGTTGTGACGAAAAGGGAGCTGAGCCAGAAGGCAAAGCTCTCTGTCTTCCGGGCCATTTTCGTTCCTACCCTCACCTATGGTCATGAAGGATGGGTCATGACCGAAAGAACGAGATCGCGGATACAAGCGGCCGAGATGGGTTTTCTCCGCAGGGTGGCTGGTGTCTCCCTTAGGGATAAGGTGAGAAGTTCGGTCATCAAGGAGGGACTCGGAGTTGAGCCGCTCCTCCTTCGCGTCGAAAGGAGCCAGTTGAGGTGGTTCGGGCACCTAGTTAGGATGCCACCTGGGCGCCTCCCTAGGGAGGTGTTCCAGGCACGTCCAGCTGGGAAGAGACCAAGGGGTAGACCTATGACCAGGTGGAGGGATTATATCTCTTCGCTGGCCTGGGAGCGCCTTGGGATCCCCCAGTCAGAGCTGGTTGATGTCGCCAGGGAAAAGAAAGTTTGGGGCTCTCTGCTGGAACTGCTACCCCCGCGACCCGACCACGGATAAGCGGGAGACGATGGATGGATGGATGGATGGATCTAGCTGCTGTACCATTGTGAAAATGCCGGTGTGTTGTGTAGTTTACGGTTGTTCCAATCGATCCGGCCGAGAGAAAAACAAGAGGTTTTACCGAGTGCCGAAGGTTGTCGTCCATAAAGCTGAGCAATTTAACCAGTTAAGCCCGAAGGTCCCCCCAGTGGACCCCTCCCACAGTTTTTTTTTTCTCACATGTCTCAGGGCTTCTTAACATTTATGAAACTATTAATGTTTCATACCCTTTTAAAGGTAAGAAACTCCGCTAACTGACAATAAGAACAATTGTTAGCTAAAAAAAACACAAGAGTAATACCAAGCCTTTGAATTAGCATTGAGCGAAAAAATGCTAACTAATGCTAACGCTTTTTTACACACAACACACGGTAGAAATGCCCTTATTACTATCTTAACTGCACAAACAAGATATACGATTTAAAGCTGAGACTCCACAGATTCGACACATATAATGTTATCACTGTCCGACATCGAATTCCTGGAGCTATCAGCCAGAAAAGAGAAAGTAAACAACATCCGGTTTCAAAAATATTACAATAATTACGTCTTACCTTTTTTGATTTGTGATCAAAAGTTGTGTTCAACGGAATAAAAACGCATCTCAAGCTTAATCCAATGTCTTTGTGTCACGTATAATTTTTTACTGATAATCAATCATCATATTTATGGCAATATACTCGGTATAAAGTATTGCCGTCCAGGCTTACACTTTCAGATATGCTTCGTTTGCTTCTCTATTACGTCCGCTATGGTAATGTTTAGTAGATTTGGGGACTGCCCATCGATTCTATTGGTTCTGATGGTTAAGAAAAAGGTGTAAATCACACGAATCGACCAATGGGTTCCAGAGATATGGTCCTGCGTAAACTATAAAGAATGCCAGCCAGCTTAAGTACATTACGCAGCCGACTTCATTTATTGTTTACAACGTAACGAAGCAGGAAATGCAGCAGGACCCAGAGCGCACGGAGCACAGAGCGGACAGCAGATAACGGAATTGCAGTTTTATTGCTTATAGATTATCAGAACATTTCAAAGGGGACACAGCCCCATTGGATATTAATCTATGGATTAACTACATCATCGTTTTTATCGTTTTAATGCCATTGAAGACCAGTTTAGACCAGACAACGAGGAAGGTAAGTCATTGTTAGCCTAGCGCATTAGCGCTAGCGCCATTTGTTTTGATGTACGTTTTTGTTGATAACGTCGCGAGTTTGTATCTTTCAGTGTTGGGCTGTTCAGGTGGGCACCGTTAGATTCTGTGTCTCCTTGCGATCATAAACAATGTGTTGGATGTGCAGCTAGGATAAGTAATAAGGGAGCGAGGAGTGATTTTCGGTGCTGTAATAGGTTAGCATTTTTCGCTCGGGGCTAATTCAGAGGCTCACTGTAAGAGGAGGCCTATGTTTTATTTTATTTTATTTTATATATTTTTTTCACAACAGTTGTATTTGGATGGAATGCATACCTATAGTGATAATTCAAAGTAATAAAATGATTTTTACAGTGAAAAAGTTCAAATGGAACCGATGGTTCCCAAATTACCCAGAGGTGAGTCCGCTTAGACTTTATTTGTCTAAATCTCTCTAAAAAGGTCAAATTTCACTTGTTTTGCATCAATCTTGATACAGGGTACTTATTATATGTTATAGTTTGGATTCCTAAAGCTTTTAGTCTACTAACCCATCATGCAAGGGTGGTTTTCACTATAAGTAAAGGTTTTTTTTTAGGTGGACATTAGAATTTACATGTTTTTACTATGTTCCATCTGAATTTACTTTAAAATAAAAACATCTATATTGATTCTGACACTTCTACATCCAACTCACAGATGTAACCTTGCTTTGAGAAAAATAATTATTAATTTACCCCTTTTAGAAGTGAAGATATATAATTTGTTGTGTTAGTGGCATTTTCGAGCCTGAAACCTGAAAAACAGGCTCAGGGCTTAACTGGTTAAGAAGCTAACCGAAGAACGCCGGAAAAAATGGCTTTCAAACCTACATCTGCAGTCGGGAGGAGCAGAGTCGTCTAATGCACGTGTCTGCAGCGACCACTTCATCAGAGGTATTAGCTAACTTGGTTTTTGTGGCTTTGTTTATGTATTATTGGGTTGTGGTTAAATGCTTATTCACCTAGTAATACTGATCATGTTTAAGTTACCTGTAGTCTAATATGGACTTTGTTGGGACTTTTTAGGGTGCCCTAGCGCTTTGGGTGACGTTGAGTCGGTAGACTGGGCTCCCACTGTTAGCCTCGGTTACCACACAACAAGTAAGCCCAGATCAGAGGCATCTCTTCGACGAGAGCAGAGGATGGAGCTCAAGGAAGACCAACAAAGACAATCAGAATGTGCAGAGGCTTTGTTGGATCTCCTGCAGACAACCGAGAGCCCAGAACCGACGCAGCCCCTGTCTGACAGCCCATAACCAGAGGACACCAGTGGGATATTAAATGACCAACAAGGTAAATTAACCACCAGCATTATTATTAAATATTACAAATGTGATTGTCAAAAAATCAATGCAAACTTTGAATTAGGTTTAGAAAATAGAGTACTAACTTGAGAATCTGCAATAATTGGAACAGATAACTTGCATGTCTGTAAAAAGGTTGTCAAAAAGATAACTTCACAACAATTCACATTCACATTTGACTATTTTAAATAACTAATTATGCTTGCTACTGCTATATTTTATGCAGATGCAGGATGCCAGACTGATTTAACGATGGAGGACATCAAGAGGATGGAGGATGTTCTGAGACAGAACACAACAGAGCTGGGAGATCTTCGGACAAAGGCACTGGACACAAAGTTCAACCAGGAGTCCTTTGATAACAACGAAGAGAAGACAAAGTTTTACACCGGGCTCCCCAACTTCTAAGTTTTACTTCAGGTTTTTCAACTGTGCGAGCCCTACATCACCTGTGGCCCTATGTCTGTGCTCTCCAAATTTGAAGTTCATTTTAGTTTTGCTGAGGCTGAGACTAAATCTCCCTCTGAAAGATTTGGCTTTCAGGTTCAACATCTCTCTCTCCACTGCTTCTAGAATTTGGCATAAGTTAATTGACATACTTCACGAGAGTACATCATTTATAATTGAGTGGCCAGAGCGACATGTACTTCAAGCTACAATGCCAATGGGATTCAGACAGGCATTTGGATGTAGAGTTGCTGTGATTGTTGACTGTTTTGAAGTTTTTATTGAGAGGCCCTCTAATTTACTAGCTAGAGCACAAACATGGTCCAACTACAAGCATCACCATACTGTTACATTTCTGATTGGTGTTGCTCCCCAAGGCTATGTCACTTACATATCTTGTGCCTGGGGAGGAAGAGTTAGTGATAAACAGATCACAATACAGAGTGGGCTCCTAAAAAACCTGTTACCTGGAGATATTGTCCTAGCAGACTGTGGGTTCGATATTGGCGATAGTGTGGGATTTTACTGTGCTTCACTAAAGATGCCTGCATTCACCAGGGGGAAAAGTCAGCTGTCAGCATACGAGGTGGAAGAGACAAGAAAAATAGCTAATGTGCGTATTCATGTCGAAAGAGTCATAGGATTAGTCAGAAGAAAATATCAGATTCTGCAAAGCAGGGCTGTGCCCATAGAGCACATGCTAACAAAACCAGGTGAGGCACTAGCATTAATTGACAAGATTGGGGTTATTTGCTGTGCCTTGTCTAATCTGTCAGTGTCTGTCGTCCCATTGGAGTAAAGTCATGGAGCTGTAGTCTTGTAAATAAGAAACCATGTATTATTCAGTATCATTTAATCTTTTCAGTAAACATATTTTTGTGTGTTGTAAATTGTGTAGCCCTACTCAATATACAACTTTCATCTACATTCAGGCTTAATTCATTCAACAATATTCTAGCGATGACAATTGGTCTGGTGACGTTCCCATGTATGGCCATTGAGGGTTATTGTAAATGTAAATAAGAAACCATGTATTATTCAGTCTTCTTAGTATCATTTAATCTTTTCAGTAAACATATTTTTTACAATAGCAATATATCACACAGCCCTACTTCCTCTAGTGAGTGTGGTCAGTGAATATGAAGGTGCTGTAATGCAGGTTAAAGAGCTGCCACTGCAAATAATAATGCAACAAGGAGAGAACCACAACTTCCGGGACCAGGACAGACCACAGGTGCTGGTAATCACGTCTTCTCTCCCTCCTGATCATCTTGCAACTGAAACTGAAAAATGGAACAGCAGACAGGGAGAGGAGGCTTTTAGTCACCTGATAGTTATGCACCATCATGTTCTTGTGGAAAAAAATTAGCACACCAACTCTTTATTACTGTTACCTTTCCCCTTGTAAGTTGCTGTCCCAACACTTCAGGGAGAACACATAGTCTGAAGAAACTCTCAACTCTGGGAATGATGTTGTCCCACAGGTCCACATCACGCACAATTCTCTCTACAAAGAGGTCATTTTTAGTCCAGACAACAAAGTCGCAGTAGTCAACGTCAACGACGTGGAGCTGAGCCTGTACTTGATGGTAGTAGGCATGTCTCCTGTCCAGCTTCACAGTGCCCCCATTGTTGACGAGACAGAAGCCCTGTTCTCCAGCACACAGGCGAAGATTGGCCTCCTCTTGTTTGCACTAAAAGTTCAATGAAAAGAAAGGCAATATATTGTACTGTAAATAAGTGTCTGCAGCTCAAAATGTATTGGGAGAGGATCCCCAGACTCAGGATCACGTCACAATCCTATACTTACCCGCTTTACTGTAGCACAATACTGAACAAATAACTTACCTTTCTCTCACAGATACCAGTTCCATGGCAGGTGCACGTGACACCTCCGTCTGGCGACGCTCCCATGTATGGCCATTGAGGGTTCAGCCAAAGCCCGCTGTCTTTACAGCTGAAACCCTGGTGGTGCAGACTTTGTACTCCTTCATACTGCTTTCGGCCAGTTGCCTCGTATTTGCATCCATACCTGTAATGTATACAACAAGGAACAGAAATAGAACATTGTACATTATAAAACGGACAAGTCAAATCAAGCAATCTGATTGGTTCTTAGCTGTGATATAATCAGCGTATACCACGGGTAGAATTGTAAGTTACTTTTCACAACAAGTCGGTATCCCTCCGCGTCTGAGAAAAACTGTATACAGCTGCGTTAAAAAGCAAACTGCCTGCAGTTTGCTTTTCAAACTGGAACAAGGAAGCAGTGGAGAAGTAACGGGGCAGAAACCCTCCTTTTTACGCAGCGGTCCAGACGCTTCGCGTCGGGCCGAACCACGCCCCTTAGCTGTGATATAATGAACAAATACCACGGCCTGTCGTGAGCTATTGCTTAATTATACCATGGTCTGAGTGAATACTCCATTCTGATTGGCTCCCTAATCCCTAATAAATACCTTGTTGCAGCTGTAGAGAACTTGTGTGCCTCTGGGTAGCATATGGACTTGATCAAGGACTTTGATGGCTGTGCAAGACTAGTCTGTAGAACCTGCTTCAGTCTTGAGGCTGTGATCCTTCCTGCTCTTTGGCTAAACCATATTGGTGATAAGCTCTGGTTTCTGGTCTCCTCCTCTACTGCCTGGACCTGTGGCTGTGTCAGCTATTCCTGTCTGAAGTCCTGGCATGCATTCTGCAACTCTGTTGGGGATAGCTGTAGCATCTCTGGTGTCCTATACCGAGGTAGTGGTTTAGGTAGCTTGCTCACAGATTTAGGGACAAATTATTTGTAATATGGTTCCCTGGACATCAGTGCAGCACTTCTTGGGGAATTTCTGCTCAAAGTCTTGAAAAACTGCATATACCTCTCTGATCCTCGCTCCAATTTTGAACCCTGGACTGTGGGACGCTGAAATGTGTGCTTCTCACCTGTCCTTCCAGCAATGGCATCATCCAGTTTTTGCTTTTTGGATTTTGCGGATGAAAAGTCTATCATCGCAACTGGAGCAGCAGGAATCTGCACATGTGAGAGACAGACCAACATGTATGTGAACATACATGTAGGTGCAGTGTAACAATGAGACAGGCAAGGACGGCATGAACAGCTGACTGACCACTGGGGTCTGAATACCTTTTTGACATGTGATGGCATTAGCCACTTGCACTTCTAAGTGGTGCAGGATGCAGTCTCTCTCATCTTCACACCTGCTTCGATTGCAAACAGAACTGCTCCAACATGTGAGCAGGATTCTGACAAACTGTATAGACAGAGACATACTAGAATAACTAGATTGATCGTAAAAGCTAGTAATGGTATAACATGAATATTATAGCAGGCATTATTTTGTCTGAGCTTAAGTGTTGTGTCAAATATGCTTTGGGTTGGGATATTTATTTTATGACTTACCCAGCCATACAGTTACAGTGTGCTGTAACAACCTCTCCATCTTCTTTAGCTACAATCCACGTTTTTAAATGGTGTTTCTCCAGACCTCTGGGAATGGTTGACCTACAAAATTGAAGCTCCAGTTAACAACTTGCTAGTTAGTAACATACATTTAACAACATCAAGCCATAGCTAGCTAGTATAGTTATGTTACGTCCCCAGCTCGTTTCGGGGTAAAAGGGAAGCAACACATAACCAGATGGTCTTGGTAAAGAGGTTGTTTTTAATATTAACCTCAACATAGAGTGATATAAACAACGTGCAGGCTGTTCAAAGGCTCTGAGCTGTCTATACACAACAGTACACAAAAACGAAGGCCACAGAATATCACAATCACGAATCAGGACACTTAAGACAGAACTGGTGAGACGTTTCGCACAAGTACAACGCCGTCACCAAAACACAATATATCCTAAGCTAAACACATACACTCACATCAATATCCTAAGTACACACACATACCATAAGCACCCGAGTTAACCTCTGTTAACAATATCGTAAGGAAACACACATCATAAGCACCCGAGTTAACCTCTGTTAACAATATCGTAAGGACACACACATAAGCACCAATAACACACAAACATTCTGAGGTATGGTAGCATGGCGTCCTAGCACAGATCCAGCGCCCCGAATGTCAACAACGTCGCAGCTTAAGTAGCGTCATCAAGAGGAACGAAAAAACGTCGCCGACGCAGTAACCATAGTACCTACATGTAATCATAACACACATACACATCAGGGATTACACGCTAGGATTTTTTCTCGCCGGTCAAATGTCCGGGCAGAATTTATTTTACCGGACACATTTGAAAATTACCGGTCATATTTCAATAATAATAATAAGAGTTGTGTAGCAGAGTTTCCGTTAGCAGGTAATTACCGGACTATGAGCAGATATGCTTCAGTTTAAAACTCAGTTCACGGGGCTCATTTTTATATTGCTTCAGTTTATAATCGTAACAGATCGAAAAATTCAGATTCATTTTTCAATAAATTATTCCACAAACAACAAACAACATAATTATTACATTCAAACAAACTACTTGTAGTAGATAACGTACATTATTCAAAAGTTTACATTAACTTTGAATAATAACACGGGAGAAACGGATCCTCTCTTTTCCCCTCTCCCTCCCTCTCTCTCTGACAGCCTGTCAGTTTCTCCTGCAGCTCGCTAAACAGAGGGCGGGGCTTCAGGTGATTATGCAGAGCTGCGTGTCTCGGTCAGACTCAGCAGCTGATCTGATCTCTCTCGCGTGTCCGGTTATACTTCACTCGCGTTTATGTCCATATCGATCAGATCCAGCTCTCCTGATCGGCCTTTATAGAGAGCACCGATCAAACTATTAAGAGTGAATATCGGCCGATAATGACCGGCGGCCGATCTATCGGAGCCTCCCTAATTATTACCAGACATTTTGACCGGCAGGTTTTGAATTTACCGGTTTTTAATACATTTTACCAGCTAAAAACCGGTAATTACCGGCTAACGGAAACCCTGATACACATATATATATATATATATATATATATATACACACACACACACAGAACACTAACAGGCCAGTTAATGCTGAAGGCAAGGCGACAGCCGTAACCCTGCCTTACATGAGTCCATGTAGCTAAAGTTAGCTAGCTAGATGTCTCCTAATAATGCTACTTAGAGGTAAGAAGGTATAGGTAGTTAACACTCACCCGGGCAAAAACAAGGCGACATTTGTTTAATGCCTTTTTGGTGCCGAGGTCATTCACCCATCCACACACGAAGTAGTTGAAAGCTTCCAGGCTTTTATATGCTTTCATTTGGCTAGCCGTGTAGTAGGAGGTATGAAGGACGAGATAGCTGGTGATATCCATCGCCTCGACAGCGGGCAAATCTGATAAATCACGAGAAAAGTCGCTCTTTTTCAGCTGATACGGATACTGTGATTTTTTCACGATATCTGCGGCGTGCAGGTTCATTTAATTGTTTGACATAGTCGGTGTCCTCCATGATTCCTGCGTTGATGAATGATTGCGTTTTCACTTCCTGACCTCCACTTGAATTTCGCGCGTCGTAGAAGTCACGTGACTGAAACCAAGCTATTGCTGCCAAAAGGCCCAAGCTGCTCTTATAGTCTTCAGATGGGTCTCGTCGTTCTCCATAAGCTGTTCGTAAAGCTTCTTCATTTTAGCCTCAAAGAGTCTGGTGTTTCTGAGATTGTGCAGAATCGCCTCGGTAGCTCCAAAGACTCTCCTCTCCGACACATGAAGGTGGCTCTGGTGTAAAGCGTCCCGAATAGCTGGAATGAAACGAATGGTCCACAGTCTCTTTACCACTTCATCATAGTTTCGATCCAAATAGTATTCTTCGGTCGGAAATAAACACTCGTGCCGCCTCTGACTTGGGTGATCGACTTGACATCCGTAACATTTTTCCTTTCTGTAAAGGTACACTACCCTGTCCAACAGATGAACTACAACTGCTTTTACCGTATTCAGGAATGACGATGTCCGAGCACGTTCTTTAGCATCACCCTCGGGAGCACAAGGAAAGCATGGCGCATCAATGCCTACTGCTGTTGATCCCCCTGGAGACTCGGATGGTGTAGATGGAGGTTGATGCATATCCAGCCACCCCGTAATATCAATATCAGCCATATAGCTGTCGAGATCTGGTGTCCAGATTGTTGGAGAGGATGGAGGTCCTACAGGCGTTTTCTCCAGGCTGCAGCTCGCGGTGAGAGAGTTGTTTTCTTCCAGATCCATGGTTGTTGCTCACAAAATGTCCTTGAGGTGTTCTCATTTTTAAATGATCTGGTGAGGAAAAGGCTGGGCTTGTCATGTTGAGGGAGAGGCGGAGCCCTCTGTAAAAAGTATTTTGCAGTCAAACCGTGGAAAATCTGCCACTTCCTCACAGAGCCCCTCCTCCAACACACATGAACGCGCGCATGACCAAAAGAGGCGCGAGATAAATTTGTGCACAGACCCCCGCATTGCTGCTGCTGCATTCGTTTCTTGACTGACGCTCCGGACGGATGCGGTAAGCTGTCACAGACTGATTAAACCCCATTCGAGGCTTCTCTTGCCATTTTTCTTTTTTAAAAAGGTGACTGGGTAAATGGAATTGCTGTCTTTTTATTTAGTTTGTGCATATTTCTACCTAATTCCACCCCCCACTATCTGCCTGCGTCATAGCCCGGAAGGGGGGGGGGGGGGGGGGAGAGGCTAGGAGGGGGCTGGTAGACAGTCTCACCTAACTTCAAGAGACACCTAAATTAACATCAGAGGTTTATAACACACCGGTGTGAAGTCACACCGGCCTGTTATAACACCTCATAGATTAGACTTCATAATTAAATTATACAACTCTGAGGGGACAGGGGCCAGACAGCACAAAGAGACTGCTTTAATCAACACCTAAATTAACATCAGAGGCTTATAACACACCAGTGTGAAGTCACACCGGCCTGTTATAACACCTCATAGATTATACTTCATAATTAGATTATACAACTCTGAGGGGACAGGGGCCAGACAGCACAAAGAGACTGCTTTAATCAACACCTAAATTAACATCAGAGGCTTATAACACACCAGTGTGAAGTCACACCGGCCTGTTATAACACCTCATAGATTAGACTTCATAATTAGATTATACAACTCTGAGGGGACAGGGGCCAGACAGCATAACTTCAAAGAGACTTAATCAACACATCAAAGAATTAGACAACAAAGGCGCTAGCCCGGGGCTTTTCACATGACACACTTCAAAAGGATCTCTAACAAAGGCACTACACAGGGGGGCATTTCACACCTACGTGTGATGATACCTCACCCCTCACATCAAAGGATCTCACACCTACATGTGAATTCACACCTAGGTGGGACATCCACCTCGAACAAAGGGAGGCGGGACTTAGCTCATTAACATAAGTAGGGAGAGGTGTGACCTGTCACACCACCTGTCACTTTTCTTGCATACTAATGTGATTGAAACAGGATCATTATAACTACTTTCCTGCCTGTCGGCTCTGCTTTTGGATGTATAATAAGGCTCTGCTTTTCCGCTAAGATGGTCTAGCTTCCGCAGCTATATAACCTACGGGTGCGTTCGTTAATATTAACTGTGTGGTCCGGAGTGACTGTGGCACAGACTGGACCGCTGGTGAACAGCTGTTAGAACGGGGCGTTCAGGTGTTCAGAGCAGAGCTCCCTGTCGGAGCGGCAGAGCGTGAAGTGAAAAATGTTTCTGTCGCAGTATAATTTAAGGAATCGTTGAGCTCGCTAACTAGCATACATTGTCACTATCTGCTAACGTTAGCTTTAGTACTCAGATCTTGTACTTGAGTAAAAGTAGAAGTACCAGAGTGTAGGAATACTATGTTCCAGTAAAAGTACTGCATTCAAAATGTTACTCAAGTAAAAGTATAAAAGTATTCTCATCAAAATATAGTGGAAATAGCGACAGTAAAAGTAGTCGTTGTGCAGATTGGTCAATTTCAGAATAATATATATGATGTGTTTTATAATGATTGATCATGAGTGTTCTCAAAGCTGGTGAAGGTGCAGCTAGTTCGAATGACTTTGTATACTGCAGGGTAGCTTGTGGATTTACTCCAGGTGGAACTAAAGTCTGATTTAACACTTGATTATATTTCGCATCATTCATCCAGATCTGTAAAGTAACTAAAAGGTATTAAATACATGTATTGGAGTAGAAGTACACCATGTACCTCTGAACTGTAGTGGAGTAGAAGAACAAAGTAGCAAAGCATTTAAATACTTAAATAAAGTACAAGTATCTCAAAATTGTGCCCAAGTACTTGTTGAGTTTATGAACTTAGTTACTTAACACCAGTGGCTATACAGATAATAATAATAATAATAATAATAGCTTCGATTTCTATAGCGCCTTTCAGGGGACCCAAGGTCGCTTCACAAGTAATAGTGCAAAGACAAACATAACAAAACAAAAGACAGACAAACAGAACAACAGATCGATTTAGGGGCCGAAATAGATAGATAGAAAGACTAAGCCTTGCAGAGGCATGAAAATACATTTTCAAAATGCTCAACAGTGCTGCCAAAATTATAAACTGACTGCTACACAATTAAAATAAATGCTTTTATATATTTCTATTAGATATGACTCTTTAGCGTTTCTGTTATTATTACCACTGCTGCTTTAGTTGTTCTGACTGCTAAAATCATCTGTTATTCCTCATTTTAAAACCGATATTCCGTGGGGTCGGGGGGCTCGGATCCTTGTTACCTTTTCCTTCCATACCTGATGAGTTTGCATCCCTGACAAGACTAGGTACATTACAGGAGTGTTAAAACACCCAAACATGCACACGTATCTTATTTTAGTAGAGATGAGAGGACAAGGTCTAATGATCAAGTCAAAGCTTCAGTATTTTATCTTATGTAGCACATTTAATTCAATAATTAATCTTGAATTAATAATAACTATAAAGAAGGCAAAAATTGGATAAGGAAAATACTCATAAAAGTGTGTGTGTGTGTGTGTGTGTGTGTGTGTGTGTGTGGTGTGTGTGTGTGTGTGTGTGTGTGTGTGTGTGTGTGTGTGTGTGTGTGTGTGTGTGTGTGTGTGTGTGTGTGTGTGTGTGTGTGTGTGTGTGTGTGTGTGTGTGTGTGTGTGTGTGTGTGTGTGTGTGTGTGTGTGTGTGTGTGTGTGTGTGTGTGTGTGTGTGTGTGTGTGTGTGTGTGTGTGTGTGTGTGTGTGTGTGTGTGTGTGTGTGTGTGTGTGTGTGTGTGTGTGTGTGTGTGTGTGTGTGTGTGTGTGTGTGTGTGTGTGTGTGTGTGTGTGTGTGTGTGTGTGTGTGTGTGTGTGTGTGTGTGTGTGTGTGTGTGTGTGTGGGTGAGTGAGTGGGTGAGCAGCTTGTCTGCTCAAGGTTTAAAACCAGCGGTGCGAATGTTTATGAGAAACAATTCGTAGCTTAGACTGAACTCAAAGGAAACTAGACTAAAACATTTTTATTTTTTTTAAATCAAAACAGCTGGGTGAATACTCTCTTTATGGTATTTAAATTGGGCCAAGTACCCCTTCATGGATTTGTGATGCTGATCTCTGTCTGTTCGGATTTCGAAGTCTCATGATTTATTGTGTGGGCCTGTGAAGGAGAGGCCCAGGGAAAAACAACATCTATCTTGGAACTGCAATTACTTATCTTAAAGAGATTGCAACATTATACTCCTTTAAAAATTGCTCAATTCATTTAAACCCATTTATTATGTACACAATAAAAACCTCAACAAATATATTGATCCTGGCTTAACCAGCGACCTTTACTCTATTGTTCATAAGCTCAGTAGTTTAACAACTATTAGAATTGTAGTAATGTCTGTAGACCAATTGTACTAGAAATAATTTGAAACAGTTTAATAAAGAATGTTAAAATATAAAACTGTAATTGAACTTCAACAAATATCAATTATCCAATTCCAGTGGCCAGTTGGAATAGACAATCAACAAAGTTTTCATTTTGCAGCAACAGCGTAAAAGGTTTCAATCACAATTATGTCTGAGTCTAGTTCTGTCTTATCTGCTTTGTTTCGGAATGTGTTCAATACATTACGTTTTTTTTTATTCATTATTACCATACAATACATAGATTAAGAATAAATGAAACAAATAATACAACATTGACCTATTTGAGCAGACAGATTTTTTGCAACCCTGATTTCCTCAGGCCGGTATTTATGACCAGCAATGATGCCTCTGAGGGTCTCAGGTGTAAGACAGATGCAGGACATAAAAACACTCTTTTGCTATTTATTTTCCTTTTGCAGCACATTTATACTACAATGTATCATTTTGCTTTATATCTTTACATTATTTATTTTTCTCAAGTCATTTACTTTTGGTGAGATAACTAAAGTTTAGTTCATTTTACCCTGGCTATGGACTGATTCATTATTAGTTGTTACAAAGCATACACAAGACGGCGGGTAGGCAAACCAATATAGAAACAATTAGACAAACAAACATGAACTCGCAATAAACACCAGCGCGACAGCAAAGTTCATTCAGCTCAATTTAGTCCGAATTAAGAGGTTTCAGAGGGGGTAGGGAATTATAGAAATGGAGCACCTACTCGCGCATCCATCCTTGTACAAGTGCTAAGATCGTGCCTGAAGACCGTCCAAAAGCGATAACTAGCTTATCCTCTTGCGACAACCACTACTCTATTCTAGTGGCACTATGAACCCCCGACCAGGAGAACATAGACTTTTTTTCTCTCTACCCTTTCTCTCCAAAGACAGCACAGTTAACTGTAGTCCTATATACGACCAGCCTATACACCCGCCATCGAGTTCATCACAACGATGAAACACAGTTTTGTTTCTACGCTTGCTTGCCACTGCCCACCTGTGATCAATTAGCCTATAATTTTATGTATGCACCCCGGATCGCCACCAGCTGGTCCAGCGGAGTAGGGAACGCTTCCAAGCAACGTAGGAAATGTTCCTCCAGCAGAGTAGAGAGCTGTAGCGCATCGGGCGATGCACGCACCTCGTGCTGCCCCGGTCTTACCAGCAATGCGGAAGATGGCACAGACAACGAGTGCTTTTAAACCATCTCAGTTTTTTAATAGAGACGGCGGTGGTGTGAGTTAAAAGCTATAGACAAAAAGGCTGTGACTTTCTTCCTCTCAGCTGCACGGCTGCAGTCACCCAAACATGGGGAGGTATTTACACACACACCCCCGGCTGCTGCTGCTGGAGCCGTGCTCACAGAGGCAATGGAGGGAAATATCTCTGGCTGCTTATTTTTAACTGCTGTGTTTGGCCGCTGAAACCCCCAGAATTCGGCGATTTGTTCAATACAAATCTTTACATTGCTTTTAAACAGAAGTTCCACTTTACTGATGTATTTCTTTAAGGTTACTCTGAACATAAGCTGTGCATGCTTGTATGGTAATTTCGTCTCAAGCAGCATGCACAGAGGCAATCAGCCAAATGTTCATTAACCAAAAATGAAACACAACCGCTCAGTTTCACAGGTAATTTTAGGATACCGTCAATCACAGATTCTGGTAAGGCAATGTCCAAATGTGGATTTGAAATTACACTTACCAGTCTCTAAAGATGTGTTGGTATCCTGCCGACAACGCCAATTTGTAAGGGAAACTTCTGTAGCAATGGAGAGTCAGGACTCAGAGAGACACGGGACGAGCAGGAGTTCTGATGTCAAACACTGGCAGTTTATTACAAGCATCGGCCGGATAATTCATATCACAAATCACAGCAGCAGAAAGTTATGACTGCACCGGTGGGTTGCCATGTCAATTCTGAATCCCTTCTCATCTTGGCAGACCTTTAATTAGCTTCACTCAGAGTCAACTCACATATTGGGGGGACCAATACGTGACCACCTGGAGGTACTGAATTACTTATTTGACTTTATGGCTCTTGTGACCGAGAGTTGACCGGTCATAAAACTCATAATGTCAGCAATAGGTGAAAATTCCCATTCCTTAAGACAGATAACAGACTTTGGCTTCGTCGTAAATGTCAACAGGCCGAAAGGTCAAATATCCTAAGTAAAGACACAATTAATCCCTCACAATAATAAAATATATTTCAATGTTGATGAACTTCATACTGTTCATTCATAATCTGATTGTCTTTGTAGCTCACTGTTGAAATAAAAATAAATATTACAATTACAAAATAATTATATCTACAGCCCCTAAACACACAAACACACCGCTTTCATAAATAACAGACTTGTTCTGCAATAATGTGTTATGTTTCCTGTAATTTTTGTTAGGAAAGGACATGCCTGAAAGACACGATTCAACATTTTTCTCCTTCTCTGAGGGTCAAGAAGAACATCCAAGAGAAAAATGAAAAGCTGATGTTATGAGATTGTAAGACCAGTACAGGAAATTCACTAATAAACTACACTTTTATTGTGGAAACAAAGATCTGCACACCGAATATTTTTGTAGTCTACTCTATCAGGACCATCATTTGTTTGTGACACTGCACCTCAGAGAAGGTGTGGTTATAGGCTTATAAAGTGTGGCGAAAAACACAGTCGGCTGATCAAATGCACCTATTTCCACATCTACACTCCATCAGCTGATTATTTCTATTTGCCTCACTTTATGAGCTTCACAACACCTGTGCCTTGTATCGCAGAGTTTGCAACGTCACAAATAAATGGGGCCAATCTTCAGTCAGATGTGAATGTGTAATCTAACATTTTCAGTAAGAATAAAGGACAAAAGGAGTGCAAATACAAATCCTTACCTGCCCTCTCCAGCTGTGCCTTGTCTCTATATTGTTGCGTTCCATTTGTAATGGGAAGTATCCCAGTTCCCAGTCTGATATTTCAACTGGAATGCCCCAAGATTGGGCTCCCTACTTGGAAACTAGGAGATAACTCGCCATACCTGGGATCATCATTCAAAATGGAATATCCTCATATGAACATTAAGAAAACACTTTGATAATATAACATTTTAAGCTCTTCTGTATTATTTGTATAGCCTTAAGTCAACTGTACATAGCCTACTGCTCATCTCCTATCTGTGGATATGTCACTACAATGTTTGTATTCACAAAACACAAAATAAAGCGTAGGTATCAACCAGTATTGCTAACAATGGCTAACCCAAGTTGACTGCTTAAGGTGTAAACAAGCAAACAACTTTCCTGCGGGCGGCCATCTTTTTCCGACTTCTGGAGCGCAGTCAACTTGGGTGTGAAATCACTCCCAGTTCCGATGACCGACTTCCAATATAAATGGAACGCAGCATTAATGCCCGTCTTTCCAAGTATTCTTTGTCAGTCCGTGGTCATTGAACCAGTCAATGTCTTGCCAAGTGTTGTTCAGCTTTCTGTGTTTCCTGTTTCCGGTTTAATCCTTGGGTTTTCCCTGTGGATTTGTTGCTTCCTTTTTCCTTATGTCATCATAGTTTGTTCCCTTGTTTCCCCTTGTACCTGCTTTAATTTAATAAATATTACTTTTTATTTATTATTTTATACCTGCCTTTCCTCTGTTATACTGCCATTGGGTTCTGCTTTCATAACCAACGTGAAAGCATCATTTTTAGGAGATTAGGCTGCCTTCACTGACAAAAACACACAGACCCATATTTAAGTGTAGGTACAGTATTTGTGTACTGTAGGGGCTTTGGAAAGCAGGGACTTCACCTTGGACATCAGACAGGCTATAAATCAAACAAACCTGCCTGTGTTACATTTTGGTGCAAGCATTACAGACTGCACTGCATGCTGATAAGGGGAGAAATGGGAAGAAGCTCCCCTTTCTCATGTCATAACCCTGAATATCCAGCAACTCCACTTGCTTTTTTTGTTGTCTTACAAAGCCATGTCAAGACTTTTTCTTTTGTATGTTTTTTGCAAATGTCTTGATTTACTTCACAGGACATATTCAAACTGGTTAAAGAAATCACGCTATAATGTTGATTGATGATGTGAGTAGAGGTTCTGGACAGGACTCACTCCTCCTCCTGTGCTCCATTGGTAGAGTTCTAGGTGAAATTCAAATATTTCTCTTCAAAGAGAATGCATTCCCACTAGATCTCTGGAGGATCAGGACCACTGTGTAATTGGCATGTAGCTGTGGATTTATTGGATTTCTGAGGCCTTCATGCAAAAATCAGAGGTTTTTTTAAATAGACTTGGCGGAGAAAGCCCAGATTCCTTGCAGTCTGAGTCGGGGAAACAACAGAGGGGCTGATGTTGATTGTTAGGTCAAGAGTGGGACACTCTTTTCCCGGAAGAAAAAACGGCTCAGTCTTCTCAAGGTTGAGCTTGAGGTGGTGAGCAGACATCCACCGAGAGATGTCTGCTAGACAAGCAGAGATGCGTGCGACGACCTGGGTTTCAGACAGAATTAATTGGGTGTCGTCAGCGTAGCAGTGGTATGAAAAACCATGCGGGCTAATGACCGATCCGAGCGAGTTTGTGTACAGAGAGAAGAGGAGGGGATCGAGGACAGAGCCCTGAGGGACCCCTGTAGTTAATTGAGAAGGGTCGGACTCGGACCCTCTCCAAGTTACCCTGTAGATGCGGTCTTCGAGGTATGAGGTGAGGAGGGAAAGTGCAGAGCCTGAAACTCCAAGTTCTAGGAGAGTGCGAAGGAGGATCTGATGGTTCACCGTGTCGAATGCAGCAGACAGGTCCAAAAGGATGATGACAGAGGAGGGAGGCTGCTTTCGCAGTGTGCAGTTCCTAAGAGACAGCGAGGAGAGCAGTTTATGTGGAGTGACCTGCCTTGAAACCAGACTGGTGCAGGTACAGAAGGTTGTTCTGATGGAGATAACAGGAGAGTTGTTTAAAGTGTTCAAGTGTTCACTGCATGACATTAAGGATTTTGGGAGATGGCCCTGTTAGTTCAATTTTAAGGTTTCTGTCTAAATAATTGTCCCAAATTTCTACCTGGAAATACTGTAGCGGTTTTGAGATTAAAATCACAATTTAAATTAGCTCAACTACAGAGCATTTATACAGAGCACACACACTGAAACAGAGAAGTCTAAAAACAGAATGTTACTCACACAATTCTAGAAGTCACCAGTTGTTATCCTGTCAAAATCAAGTTAAACACTGAGATATTAATGTGTAGAAGTAAAACATGTGAAATAATATAGCAATATCCTGTACAATTATGTAAAAACATGAATAAAACTACACATCTTCAGATGTTATACATACATAAGTGTCCTACACTAATAATACAACGTTATTATGGCATTGTATGCTGTGTGTATTTATTTCACAATAAAGTTAATAGTAAACATTTTTTTAAATATTTTTCATTAGTTTTACCAAAATAACTTGATTTCATTGTATTTAAAATAACATTTCCAAATGAATAAATCCTTTGAATCTGCCTGTTCAGTTTCTGTTGGAAGGTGAAGGGTTAAATGAATAACAAAAGGTATAATAGGTATATAAGTCACGGCTCGCCACTGTGTTTGATATTATGTTTTATTAACTAGACCACTGGGTCATGTTAAGACCATCTTTTCTGTTGGTTTGGTGTTATAAATATCAAAAAAATATATGTGTGGATAACAAAATACATCTGTCATAAACTAAACCGGAAACTTATACTGGAAAGTATAATTTATTGTGTTAACACTTTAAACTTGACAGTTTTTTAACATGCACCGCCTAGTGGTTAAAGCACGTTATTGTGTTTTGCATATTTATTGAATATGTTATATTTGATGAAAAAAATATTAAGAGTACATACAAAAATAGGGGGAAAGTAGAAGGTCAATGATAGAAATATAGAATAGAACAAATCACGAAGATACTGTAAGTGACCTCTGCAATAAAACAGTTTAGTGCCGGATGTACAAAGATATTAATATGAGGATGTGCAAAAACAGACAAACTAATTCACCTTTATTCAAACATTAAATACTACTTTAGGTTAAGGTCTTCTTTTAAATAAGAAAAAAGCTTTGGGGGTATCTACAGATAAATATTAAGCCTGACAAAGTACTTAACGTCTAATATATTGCTTTCCTGCTATGTTAACTATGTTGAAGCACTTATTTTAACTTATGAAATTTACTCTCATACATAGTATAAGAAATGTGCAGAATATGACAGTTTAATGGTGGAGGTATACACACATATTGATAGATGTCTTGTCTTGAGGAACCTACAACCCAAGTGTTTCATTCATTGCACAACTACACCGTAGTTGTGTATATGATATGTCAATAAACCTTAGAAAATCTTCAAATCTTGAAAGGCATGTGCAAAATAGCCATTATATACAGTCTTTAATTAACTATTAGTAGAGAATAACGAGTAATGAATATACTTTATAGGGATCTGCAGATAAATGTTTAGTCTTCTCAAGCACCAACTATCAAATATCTCGCCTGATTGTTGGCACTTGACAATCACTTTCCCTGAATTTCACTCAGGTGTAACTAAAGTCTGATGTAAGGGTTGTTTATATTTCACATCATTAATCAGAATCTGCAAAGTAACTCAAATAAATGTAGTGGAGTAAAATACCAGGTTAATCTCTGAATTGTAGTGGAGTAGAATTACAAAGTAACAATAAATTGCATGTTTTACATGCTGCTGTAATGGGTTGGACTCGTTCAAATCCAGTTTTGGATAGTCTGCCGTGGTTTCATTCCATTTCAAAGTGTTGTTTGACGCTCGGCGTAACCTTGGTGCACTGCTACTCCAACATCCAATCACAGAGCTTGAGGAGTAATCAAGGGTGTAGTCCCAAACGATAGCTGAGGATTATGGGTAGTGTAGTGTCTTTAGCCATCCTAAACTCAGAAAAAACGATGTTTCTCAGAATCTAAGGGGAAAAACACAAAAGCATTGTACACAATTTAAACCAATCAATGTTGTGTAATTAACAAGGGAAAACTGATGTTTTAGTTGATGAGTACTGCAGATATCATTGTAAAATAATTTGACAGTGAGGGGGAATACTTCCGGTTTTACTATGAAAACTTCGAGACCGGAAATACTGTTGCCTGACAACGCAATTATGTTGATAGTTATGGCTGATAAGGCTTATTACTTATTACTGTTTTCATATTTGAAAACCCTAAATAATTTCATACGTAATATTATTAATGACTTTATTTTGAAATGCAGTTCCTGACTGATGGCAAAAAAGCCAGAGATTATAGAATTAAACAAATAAATAAAAACAAGGATAATTGTGTGTTATTGTCGAGTTAACAGTGTGTTATTTAGAAAAGAATAACATATTAGAAGGAAAAAAATATTTAAAAAATACTAATGCTGTCAAAATTATCGCGTTAACTGCGGTAATTAATTTTTTTAATTAATTGCGTTAAGATATTTAACGCATTTAACGCATGTGCAGAATGGCCCGCCCCATACGTCCCACCAGTGGCAGCGCCAGGGTATGGCTGGGGTAGGCTACACCCATACCAAGAAATGGCTTAGCCCCACCATGAAAAATTATGTTAAAGTAAGCAAAATAAAGTCTGCCAACTCGCGCGGAGTAAATTGCACAGACAGCAGTTAGTAAGATTGATTTCAGTAGCCACTTGTCTGGAAATACCGAAGACCAGAAACGGTTTTGAAAACTTTTGTCACGTAGTGATCGTCTTCTCAATAGAACATCTTTGATAATGTCTTCTGGCCAATCAGAATCAAGATAACGGCGTGGTGTTGTTGCAGGAAGTCCTGACGGAGAATAGTTTTGCTGTAGTTCACAGTACAGGGGTGCACATAACTGGTACGCAGGTTATGTGCGTAATTTGAAATGCGTACCGTCACTTGTGTCAAAAAGCGCATTTGCGTACCAACGTACTTGTCAAGCTTTTCCAGAAGGCGGTTAGATCACCGGACGACAGAGTCGGTCTCTGTGTGCACATACAGGGCTGCTGTTAACGTCGGTCTGTACAACGGAATTGTGCCAAAACTACGCCAACCGGCTGCGGAGGGAGGTTCCCCCCCCTTCACTGGAGAATAGGGCTGTCCCGAATACCATTTTTCGGGCTCCAGATATTCGGTAGTAATCAGCAGCGAATATTCGAATATTCGGTGCGGAGAGATTATTGTTATTTTTTTTATAAAACTTTTTTTTAATTTTTTTATTTCATAACACGCTCCGAGACCCCTGACAACACGCTGTTAAGCAGAAGCGCAGAAAGAGCATACTATTACGATTTATATTTATTTATTGTCTCAGTACTCGCCTACATTAAAACTAAATGTGTCCTCTGCATTTAACCCAGCCGCAGTGCAGCACCCGGGGACCAAATCTGGTTCCAAATTCCGTCTATAACGTTTTACAACCTGAAGATACAAAACACATATTTCTGTTATAACAATAATACTTTTAATAACATAGCCGTAACAGTAGGCCTAACAGTGTAATACTTGTTACCGATACAGTAAACAGTATTTAAATAAATGAAGAACGAAAAATAAATGAACGAACTGTATGCCAATAATTGCCTTAGCCCCAGATGTTCCCACATTGCTCCTATTATTTTCACTATTCGGATACAATTGAAAAACTAATATAAAAAAACAATTCGGTTGCTTGCTTGCAACTATTTTCCAAGCAAAGTAAGAGCACGATTTTATCATGTGTAACGTTACTGTTTAAACGGCGGATAAAGCAGCTTCATCATGGCAACTTGACAACAGCTAAGCTAAGCTAGGCTAGTACTTACAGCATCCGGTGACTTTTCAGAGTTGTTGTGCCACCGTGGTAGGCCAGTTTCTTGTCGCATATTTGGCACACTGCCTTCTTCTTACCGTCGTCCAATTTAAAATGGTCCCACACAGCTGAAGTCTTCGGCATTTTGTGTTCAGGTGTGTGAAGCGAGGTGAAGCGTGCCGTTTGCGTTCGTAACTGTGAGTGAACGCGATGTCAGGAGCACAGGCTGAGATTGTATATATTTCCGCATTTTAACAGTGCAATTCAAAAGTATAAATATAGTATAAGAATATGGCAATTCGCCTTTATGATAGCATACATTTAGGGAAAAAAAATATATTTTTGAAAAAATATCCGAATAATGAAATTGAAACCCGAATAGTTGGCCAACGAACGAATATTCGAATAGTCGAATATTCGGGTACAGCCCTACTGGAGAACTGCGCTAAAACAGCTGATCACAATGGTCACGAAGTACTCCACTAGCGCGCCCCCCCCCCCCCCCCCCCCGCCCGACGACTTTCCTGAAGTACTCCCCCGTTGATAGAAATTAACACGTAATGAATTAAGACCCCACGGTTTGATGATTGATAGGTGTGTGGGCCAGAGTCCTGCACGGGTCTGATTTTCAAGACCCGCTCCCGCCTCGCACCCGCGACGTACAATACCGAACCCGCCCCGTTACCCGCACATATTGCCAATTAGTTCCGCAACCCGACCCGACCCGTCGGCACAAGATCCGCAACCCGACCCGAACCCGCATAGCATATGAGCAGTGAAAACGTGCAATTATTAACACACGCAGTTGCATATTTGTCTCAAAAAGCGTGGGATGTTGGTTATTTTCTCCATCTAGGATGACACCAAAAGCCTCCCAGACGTTGGATTTCGCTCTTGAGGAAGTGTTATTGAAAATGCTGTATTCTCTGCTAGAGAGCCTCACCTCAGCCATTTCGAATGTGGAGAATTTACACAGCAGCAGATTGATGCGCTGCAGAGGTTATGATTATGCGCGGTCCCGCGGGGGAGAGGTCTGAGGATTTAAACATTAAACTAAATTATTATTATTTTAATATATTTATTATGCAATACCCGCGACCCGACCCGCATCATCTTTGTTTTACCCAGAACCGAACCCGGAAAAAAGCGTTTGAAAAAATACCACCCGCGAATCACCTTTTTTGCGGGTCACCCGTCGGGTACCCGCGGGTACCCGACCCGATGCAGGACTCTGGTGTGGGCTGTCTTTCCTTTTGACACGCAGACAAATAATAAACATAGATACTGTATGTTAAATGGATATATCCGCCTTCTTTCATTTATCTTTCCATTCCCACAACAATATACATAAAGAAATGGCATATTTTGGACTTAGTTCGAATGGTGATTAATCATGATTAATTAATTTTTAAGCTGTGATTAATCTGATTACAAATTGTAATCGTTTGACAGCCCTAAAAAATACATATTTCAGTATTCTGAACCCCATTTATTTTCCTCACCGACAGCAAAAAAAGTCCGACATTATACAATTTAAAATAAAAACAATAATCTTGGCTTGATACTGAGTAAGAAAATGTTTTTATGAACCCCACAGTCTTCCAAGACCCGACCGGACAAAAAGACGTGGTGCAGACACGAAACATACTACAAATCTACATCGCTTTTAAAATCATTCTGTGCGACACGAAAACAAGGGGAAAATCGTGTTGGTGAACACGAATCAATAGATATAATTTTGTAACTATAACACGAAATGCCGTGAGACTGGGTTGCATTTAGTCACTTGTAAGCAACCGCCATTTTTGTTACACATAAAAGCTTCAAACATTCACAGGTGCGGGATGTATTTTATGTTGTAGAACAAATTAGTGTCTTTTAAGCTATGTTAACCACATTTCAGGGATCTAACCAAAGAAAAAACAGTGACTTTAAGACGAGGCTACCAGTAGTGGTGAATTGCTAATTCATTTCCTGGTTTTAGGACTTGTTCTTGCACCACTCTATACAGTAGTCACCTGTTAACTATAAACTAATTTTCCTTCAAAATCATTAGCAGCAATAAGCAGTTGGTCTTCTGAAGCTAAAGTCCCATTGACAACATTTGTAAAATATATTACCGCCCCCCGCATTGACAGTTTACACACACAAATTCCTACTTCTAATATTCCTACTTTACAGATTGGATATAATCAAAGAGTAAAAAAAAGAAAGTTGATCCAAATATTAGCTGCATGATTTGTAATCCAATATGAACATGGATTAGTAACACAATATCTATATCTTGTGTATTTATGTTTTTGTTTCATGATGATACTCAAATATAAGAGAGACCTTCTACCACTTACTTGAAGAGCCACATATAGGGAGCTATAAACCCTGTCATAAATCAATATAAAGGCTCACACTAATCTAGTCAATACACTGACAGGTGTCATCCATCATCAACGTATGTTTGTATGTACAGAGATACACAGAGGGTCGAATGGTGGTGAGAGCTATGGACAGTACTCTGAACTCAACTGTCTAAGATGCTGAGATATCATACTGGATTAGAGAAACTCAGCTTTCTAGGCCAACACAACATGGCTATAAGAGTTTCTATTTGGTTTCATAATTGTTTTTCCAGTTAACACAACTTAAAATAAAATGTGATTGTGCTTCAAGTCAAGAACTAGTCATTCAAGTGTTGCAAACGACTCGTGCGACAAAACAATGGATGTAAAACTCATTTTTAATGATGACTTATATATTCACACCGTACAGTCTCCACAGTGAAAGTCCTGTTTGTTTAACCCAGGGGTGGGGAACCTCCGAGACCATTTCAATCAGGAGAGACTTAGTTGAAGTTGATAACATTAGTATTGCCGTATGCGCAATAGTGTTTTTGGAGATTAGACCCCATCATACTGTGATGAATTAGGGGGAGGGGAAGCCGACTAAAAAGAGAAACTCCCCGGGGTCTAGACACTGGTGGTGGTGAATACTAAGGGAAAATAAAATCCGGAGTGATGAGGGTTCTTCTGGGCTGTCCTGCCTTGGATCTGAACAGCTGGAGGTGGAGGAGGGTTGCATCAATTCTCCTGAACGATGCTGACGGGAGAGAGAAGAGCAGATTTAAACGTTTTGCCAGGTGTGCTGTGATTGCGGTGGGAAATAAGACGCAGCCGATTGGTTAAGCTGGGGTGAGTTGCGCCTTTTGCTAATTGAGAAAGGGGGCGAGTGAGTGAGGGAGAATTGTGAATGAGAGCGTGGGAACCAGTCTTCCTTAAATAATTTACGCTGAGCTTCATTTGGTACGGCCCTTGAGGTAATTTATAAAAACATTTAAGAAATCTAGACCGCAAAAAAATTAAACAAGCGAGTGCCTGTTTTTCCTGGCCAATGTCAGGGTCCTTGAACACAACACGAGCCTAACGTGTCATCACGTGGTATATGTCTCATCTGACAGGGGTGCAGTTCTGACGGAGAGCACCAGGGGCCTCATTTATAACGCCGTGCGTAGGATTCACGTGGGAAGGTTGCTTACGTAGTAGAAATCCAAAAAATAGGTACAGAAATTTCCCGACATTTTCCGATTCACCAAACATTGCGCACCGGCGAGGAAAGTGCGTACAGCACTTCCTACGCCGGTTTCCCTTTATAAATCACAACCGACTCGAAATGCGGTGCAGCTTTTGCGGGCTTCACGTAACGCCCATATTTGCCTATAAATAGTCAAAGAAACGCCCCGTATTAATATTCATTCTGACTGACTTTATGAAGAAGATCGCAGGAAATGATGACAGAACAGCTAAAAAAGACTTCTCACACCGTGTCAGATTTTGGTTATTTTGGGGACATCGAGATAAATCATATTGTTTGGTGGATGCAGTTTAAACCAGAGTAGCAGCATGGAGGTCGGATCGTCATCAAAATAAATAAATAAATGGCCCGAAAAAGGTTAATGACAAAAACAATACACATAGCCTTCCTCAGGCAGTGTTTTTGTACCGGGGACAGGAGACACCCCCTTGATGAGAAACTGTAAGAAGTGAACGGGGAATCCCCCCGGTGTGGAGTCATGACGACTGGATCTGAATTATGTTTTTGTATTTGGTAGTTTGTGTTCCAGCTGTCGATCAGCTGTGCGCAGCATCTCCACTGCAGCCTGTGCTTCTCAACCCCCCCCCCCCCCCCCCCCCCCCCCCCCCCCCCACCCACCCCCCCCGCAACCCTATCCACCAGTTAAAGGAAATACAACCAATGTGTTGTGTTATATTAGCTGTACAATGATGGTGTTCTTAGCTTCCATACCTCCTGTGTTTTACGAGCGACTTATCAAGTCTTGGCAAACGGCATAAAACACAATTAAACAGGATAGTATATAAAACCATGCTCGTATCTACAACCTATAGAAATGCAAAACGGCGTCAGTTTAGACGTAATTCTGTCCTTCTGCTTACATTTATGAGAAAACATTTCATAACATTAACACAACATATTCAAGGTGGTTTTCAATAACATATCCGTATTTATTTATTTCTCCAAGTTATGTTTTTGTGTGCACTGAGGAGTCGCAAACAAGCGTTTGTTTAATCATTTTAAGATTGGATTTAATCAATTTGTGAAAATGAATTTTTCATAGAGGTAACATTTTATTTATGGTATTATTTCCACATATTTCTCTCCATTCTTCCTTCTGCCAACGGTGTAGCAGTTTCTTGTCTCTCCCGTTTTTGTGCTTAGTGCGTACCAAGGGGCAAACTCTGGGGAATAGCCGGGACGCCAATACGGAAGTGCCACACACTGCAGTTCATATATTGGCCGATAGGCGATGGCTGCAGAAAGGAGCAATTTCCATAGACCCCCATGTTAAAATGCCCAATTTTACAGCAGAAAAAAACATGTTTGTACCCCTGGCTCCATACATTTTATTATCGATATAGTTAGATTCCACCTTCATGATTCTGGATCTGTGAGTGAATTGTTTTCTAACATGACCCTTTTATTTATATTAGGTCTTAACGTTTTTGCATAAATTAGGGCGTGGTCACATTGAGTGACAGCTCTGTCAAGTGACTGCTGCTACTAGCTTCTTGTCTCTCTGCTACCTGCTCCGTGATGCTAGCTACAGGGACTCTGCCTGGTCAGTTCATCCAGGAAACACAACTTGAAGCCGGCCGTGGTTGTTTGTTCTTCATGCTTATATATCGGACTATTGTGACTCGCTCTGCGGTTAAAACAGACGGTGCATGAATGCGGTTTTGCGGTAAGTGAAATTTGAGTGCTTTATTTATGTGTTAATGACTTTAATCAGCTACGTAATGAATGTTAAGGCTTGGGTTAGCGTGTAGCGAGTGGTAGCTACATCGGTGCTAACGATGCTAATCGTAGCCTCCAAGTTAAAATAATAGACTGTATATATAAAGGTTAAAACGAAATAGACGTTAAGTGGGATAATACTGTTGAACAAACGGCTTCTGTTTGAGGTTGATAAAAATAAGGTCATCCTTGTAACGTAGAGAGATATTTTATTGTGTAGGTAGGAACTGTATGCATCGCTAAGGTTAATTTAAATTGTTGAAATTATTGTGAAATCAACCTCACAATAAGATGTGTATATTACAATTATTAATGTCATATTTCAAGATGATTACTTAGATATTACAATATGGTTGGTTGAGCTGGAGTTCATTATTGAGCTTACGTCACAGTCATCTGAAGAACGAACCCAAACCTTGTTGTTTTTATTAATTGCATTACCAAATGGGTATCAAATAAACAGTAAGCATTGGTAACACAACTTCCAAAGTTACAGTAAAATAAAAAGGACCCTGACTCGGACAATACACAATCCAACATATTCAACAGAAGAGAATCAGTGATATTGTTTGTACACATGGTACTTTACATATATATATATATATATATATATATCTGTTTGTTTAAGGTGTCCAGGTGATGCAGACAGGCTGGACCAGAGAGTGAGAGACAGAACTGGACTCCTCACAGCAGTGAACTTCAGCACAGGTACAAAGACTCTTTTTTTCATACTGTACAAAGAATCAAGAAAGATATTGGTTTAAATAAATGAAGTATTGACTTGAATACACTGATATACATTCCATTAAACAATACTAAATACTAGATCACCTACACATCAGTTAAGTTGAGGGTTTTTTCCATGCAAAAAGTTACATTTAGATGTTAACAAGCACTATGATTTTGTCAGCTTTCTAATTTAATGTATTGAAGGCAATGACATTTAACACATAGTGAGAACTGCTACTATTTATCTCTCAATATTGTCTGTAAAAAACGTGGTAAAAGTTATTCTTTCAGTGAGACAACAGAGCAAGCTTCTACAGTTGCACTACGTTTTGTAACAGTTCAATATTATTTTGATAATAACATATATTTCAATGTTGATGAACTTCATACTGTTCATTCATAATCTGATTGTCTTTATAGCTCACTGTTGAAATAAAAAAAAAACATTACAATTACAAAATAATTATATCTACAGCCCCTAAACACACAAACACACCGCTTTCATAAATAACACACTTGTTCTGCAATAATATGTTTTATGTTTCCTGTAATTTTTGTTAGGAAAAGACATGCCTGAAAGACACGACATTTTCTCCTTCTCTGAGGGTCAAGAACAACATCCAAGAGGAACATTAAAAGCTGATGTTATGAGATTTTAAGACCAGTACAGGAAAACTACTTTTATTGTAAAAACAGTCAGCTGATCGAATGCACCTATTTCCACATCTACACTCCATCAGCTGATTATTTATATTTGCCTCACTTTATGAGCTTCACATCACTTGTGCCTTGTACCGCAGAGTTTGCAACGTCACAAATAAATGGGGCCAATCTTCAGTCAGATGTGAATGTGTAATCTAACATTTTCAGTAAGAATAATGGACAAAAGGAGTGCAGATACAATTTATTGAAATGTGAACCAAAAGTTAATCAAATGTTTTAAATAAAAAACACATATGGACAGAAGGTGTAAACCTATTAAATGTATAAGTAAACACATTTAGTCAAATAAAGTGACCGACTAGGCCTGTGCAGTTGGTATCAGCTTTGCCCAGCATGGGCTCCTCCATCAGGCCTGGTCCTCCTCGCTGAGGAAAGACCCTCAGTCCTCACCAAACCAACAGACTGGACGTCCATCACATGGAGGCTTCTCCCTGAAGTCTCTGCAGCTCTCTGGACACCACGCTGTCTCAATCCGTCCACACTGAATATGAGAGGGGGAAAATGAAAATAATAAATGCTTTAGACAATAAGAAACATAAAGTTGACTGTTGAGTTGCTCAGTTTTTTTAGATTGTCAATACTATTACTGTATAACTAATATATCAGGTTAAGAGGCACATTCAAATAAAGATTGGTCTTTAAATACATGTTGTCTTTTGAATTGTTTGTCTAAAGTCAAGGATCTAGAACTGGTACTTAGTTTTAATGATACAGTCTGGTTATTATGCTGTTTGGAGGAGGCCTCACAGGTAAGAGCACTAACTAGCTACCATCACATGTACCTTAGCTTGACTTAAATGTATTAAACGTATAGTTAAGTGATATCAAAATACAAATAACTAATGTCATGCAAACATATTAATATTTGCTTGATTCCAGTGTTGAATTTAGCACAATTACATACAAACATTACGGGGTTTTAAGATTCTGAAGTATTGTGCTAAAAACTCAATAACTGAGATTATTATTTATAGTTTTGCTGAATAGTTTCATGTCCGCTTACCTTAGAAACGTAAAATGCGACGGCAGTGTGCAGATGGGGAGCATGTTAGCTTAGCTTGGTAGCTTCAGCTAGCTCTGGAATTTCCAGCTCGGTGGCAGCAGGTCCCGCTTCGGCTCCGCCTCTTTGCCCTTATTTGGAGCAGGCTGGAACAGGCGGGAGTTGAACTTTAACGTCACTGTCGAGCCGTTAGTGGCCAACTCCGCCTACTAAGGGCTTCTCGGCAACTCTGCAGAATCCTATGGGTGACGTCACGGACCCAACGTCCATTTATATATACAGTCTATGGTGCGTACGCATGGGTTAGAGTTTGCGTGGAGGACCGCACATTTTCCCGTCAAATTAGTATTTTATAAATCGGAAACATTGCGTAGAAACTGGCGTACGCCATTTTTTGAGCGTATATCCCATTTATAACACCGTGCGTAGGATTCACGTGGGAAGGTTGCTTACGTAGTAGAAATCCAAAAAATAGGTACAGAAATGTTCCGACATTTACAGCACTTCCTACGCCGGTTTCCCTTTATAAATCACAATCGACTCGAAATGCGGTGCAGCTTTTGCGGGCTTCACGTAACGCCCATATTTGCCTATAAATAGTCAAAGAAACGCCCATTCATTCATTCATTTTGACTGACTGCATGAAGAAGATCGCAGGAAATGACGACAGAACAGCTAAAAAAGACATCTCACACCGTGTCAGATTTTGGTTATTTTGGGGAGGTCGAGATAAATCATATTGTTTGGTGGATGCAGTTTGAACCAGAGTAGCAGCATGGAGGTCGGATCATCACCAAAATAAATAAATAAGTGGTCCGAAAAAGGTTAATGACAAAATAAATACACATAGCCTTCCTCAGGCAGTGTGTTTGTACCGGGGACAGGAGACCCTCCCCTTGATGAGAGACTGTAAGAAATGATCGGGGAATCCCTCCGGAGTCATGACGACTGGATCTGAATTATGTTTTTGTATTTGGTGGTTTGTGTCCCAGCTGTCGATCAGCTGTGCGCAGCATCTCCACTGCAGCCTGTGCATCTCAACCCCCCTCCCCGCAGCAAGTCTATATCCATCAGTTAAAGGAAATACAACCAATGTGTTGTGTTATATTAGCTGTACAATTTACCACATATGGTGTTCTTAGCTTCCATACCTCCTGTGTTTTACGAGCGACTTATCAAGTCTTGGCAAACGGCATAAAACACGATTAAACATGATAGTATATAAAACCATGCTCGTATCTACAACCTATAGAAATGCAAAACGGCCTCAGTTTAGACGTAATTCTGTCCTCCTGCTTACCGCATCATTTATGAGAAAACATTTCATAACATTAACACAACATATTCGAGGTGGTTTTAAATAACATATCCTTATTTATTTCTCCAAGTTATGTTTTTGTGTGCACTGAGGAGTCGCAAACAGGCGTTTGTTTAATCATTTTAAGATTGGCTTTAATCAATGTTTGAAAATGAATTCTTCATATATGATAAATGAGAGGTAACATTTTATTTATGGTATTATTTCCACATATTTCTCTCCATTCTTCCTTCTGCCAACGCGGTGTCGCAGTTTCTCGTCTCTCCCGTTTTTGTGCTTAGTGCGTACGCATGGGTTAGAGTTTGCGTGGAGGACCGCACATTTTCCCGTCAAGTTAGTATTTTATAAATCGCAAACATTGCGTAGAAACTGGCGTACGCCATTTTTGGAGCGTATATCCCGTTATAAATGAGGCCCCTGAACGCCACTCCAGCACTTCAGAAATTACAGTACCGATAAGGAGCCGTACACATGCCGCAGTTTCTACGTGTCTGTGTCTTTAGTTGAAAGCCCAGTGGCGATCTGCTCATCTGTCATACTGATCATACAGTCAATAACTTTGTTGTTATTATTAGCATCTGGTTAGCTAGCTATGCTAACGAATATAAGAAGCTTTTTCTACAACCAGTGAGGTAAAGGCACATCTTTATATGATCATTATAGTTATAAAAAAATAAGAGAATAAAGTAAACAGGTATAAAATACTATATGACAGTAAAGAAAAGTTGTTATTAATAAACAAGAATACAGTTTGAAAGGGGAGTGATTTGTCAAATATTCATAAAGAAAAATAAATCTGCTTCCAGTTCTGTTTCCTATGGGTGTTGAGAGATGTATCCATAGATCTCCTAATTTTGCTCTCAAAGTGCACCAGATTGATGCTTTTAACTTCAACATTTAAAAAAAAATCTTCCCGGGGGAGCATGCCCCCCGGACCCCCCTAGAGGAGGTTAGGTCCCCCCCCCCACTTAAATCATGTTCACATGGATAGGAAACTAAATACATTTGCACACATCTTGTGTCCATATCTTTCTGTTTTGGTGGTCACGCCACACCGTGCACGTGCATGCATACGCGAGTCATGGTGAGATATCTGGATTAAGAGGTTGCTTTTTCTTTGCACAGAATGAAATGAATGGGCTGTGATTTTAGTTTTTTTTAAGCAGAGGTCAATAATTTGTACGGCCCTCTGAGGATATTGTAAAAATTGAAATGGGCCTTGAGAGGAAAATGTTCCCCACCCCTGCTTTAGGAGCTGTAGGTGAGTGTGGTACAGTGTGTAGGTGTGTGTGGTACAGTGTGTAGGTGTGTGTGTTGTACAGTGCGTAGATGCGGCGGACAGAAGGGTCTCAGTTGGTTTGGTATGCTTACTTTTAATACTTGTAAATACAACTTTTGGCCTGTAATTTCAATTCCCCATTTCAGCGACCAGGGAGAGAGAGGGGGGGATATATCCAGTCTCTGATTGTGCTACGTTATTATGAGAGTGCTCTCATACTTGTTTGATTCTGAAATTGTAGGCTATATATTTATATAAATATATGTGTGTGTATATGTCTGCATCTGTAGCCTGTTATGGGCTCATTATACCGCACTGTGAATGAATTCAAAGTAAATATATAAGTCATCATGAACACATCTGTCCATCAGACAGAGGGCTGCTGTGCCTCCTGTCATCATTAATGGACGTCTCTTTAAAATGACCGCTCAGAGGAGAGGAGTTCTCATTTCTCTAACCGCCTGCTGCTTCCACTTCTCTCTCCTCGGTTCCCCTCCTCAGTCCTCCGCTCGCATCTCCTGTGGGCGTCACCAAGTCTCGAGGAGGGGAGTCGAGGATAGGAGTCGAGGAGGGGAAATTTGAGTATTGAGAAACCTCTAAGGTGTGGTTAAATGTTACCCGTCTTGAGGTGGACAATGCTCCTTGCCAAGAGTGTTTAGCATGTAAGGGCGGTAACACGAGCAATTTATCTAAACATTTAGCAAAAGTGCACCACATTCAGACGGAGGAATGCACCGGGTTCGACTGTCTTTCTAGTAGCTCTGTAGCCCCATCCACGAGTAACTTTTCCACGTCAGGTGTTATGTATGCTAGCAGCAACACACGGAGTTAACTACATTATACAAACATGGGTTAATGATTAGAGGTAACAGAGTTACTCTTTATTTTGTTAAAGTTTCAGCTATTCTGTTTACAGTTCTGTCATCAGATTATTCAATACGATTTGTTAAAACATTGTTGTTTCTTTTGATGTGAAATATTATTGATTTAATTAATAAAAAGCAATGTTCATTTTGTTCACAATTTTTGTTTAGTTAATTTAATAATACATGTATTTTTTAATCAAGTATTCATCTTTATTGTCTTGTTAGTTTCCACATGCCTAAAACAACCTCAAGCTAAATCTAAAAGTTGATGGCTAAATAAGAGCGCTTGAGAAATTGTGCAAGGCATAATAGTCCGAATAGTCGATTCATCGTTTCATTAATCGATAGATTAATCGATTATCAAATTAGTCATTCGTTGCAGCCTAGTTGTCCCATGTATAAATAAAACGTGTTATTCAGCAACCCTTGCAATTTGGGATTTTATTTTTGGTTGGTAGACCTCGGTGAGCTGGTCATTTCAAAAGTAGCTCACCAGCCAAAAAAGTGTGGGCACCCCTGATCTAGATGAATGCGACGAAGCAATTCATCCCGTTTTATTGTTTTTAACGTTGAAGATCTCAGTGGGTCTCAAACTTTTTGGTCAACATTAATGTAAACAATTATTTCCGAGGCAAACGTGTATATGATCATTATAGTTATAAAAAAATAAGAGAATAAATGAAAAACAGGTATGAAATACTATGACAGTAAAAAAAGAATAAAGTTTAAAAGGGTGATTTGTAAAATATCCATAAAGAAAAAGTAAATCTGTTTACAGTTCTGTTTCATATAGGTGTTGAGAGATGTATCCATAGATCTCTTCATTTTGCTCTCAAAGTGCACCAGATTGATGCTTTTAACTTCAATATTTAAAAATAAATCTTCCCGGGGGAGCTTGCCCCCGGACCCCCCTATGTGAGGTCCACACACCACCTATAAAAATAGCACTTTACCCCTGCTTACCTCGAGCCTTCATTGTAACTGTCACACTGTGTATTTGCGTGGGGAGTGTTGCAGTAGAAAATTCCACTGTAGCGACCGGTACATTAATGGGAAACCCTAAATGTTTGAGCACCCTCTATGAAACGTCAAGCTACCCCACAGCACCCCAAAATAAATATATGGCGCTGCCACTGAGCCTGACTATTTGTGTTGGGGGGACCCGACTTATTTTTTTCTCCAAAGGGGGGGCCTGAAAGAAGAGTTTGAGAACCACTGCCTTAAATTATGACTTCTGGTGATGTTAGAGGGGGGGGGGGGGGGGGACAAATTGAGGCTTAAAAATATGAGAAGACTGATCAATACCTCCATAAACTTCAGTGTGGTTAGCTATGAATCTTCCAAAACTTCCAAACACCTTGTCCTGGACATACACTGAACAAAAATATAAATGCAACACTTTTGTTTTTGCTCCCATTTTTCATGAGATGAACTCAAAGATCTAAAACATTTTCTATACACAAAAATAACCATTTCTCTCAAATATTGTTCACAAATCTGAAAAAATCTGTGATAGTGAGCAATTCTCCTTTGCCGAGATAATCCATCCCACCTCACAGGTGTGGCATATCAAGATGCTGATTAGACAGCATGATTATTGCACAGGTGTGCCTTAGGCTGGCCACAATAAAAGGCCACTCTGAAACGTGCAGTTTTGCTTTATTGGGGGGGTCTGTGGGGGTCCGAAAACAGAGCATCCCAAACATGCTCAATGGGTGACATGTCCGGTGAGTATGCTGGCCATGCAAGAACTGGGATGTTTTCAGCCTCCAGGAATTGTGTACAGATCCTTGCAACATGGGGCCGTGCATTATCATGCTGCAACATGAGGTGATGGTCGTGGATGAATGGCACAACAATGGGCCTCAGGATCTCGTCACGGTATCCCTGTACATTCACAATGCCATCAATAAAATGCACCTGTGCCCATACCATAACCCCACCACCACCATGGGCCACACGATTCACAACATTGACATCAGAAAACCGCTCACCCACACGACGCCACACACGCTGTCTGCCATCTGCCCTGAACAGTGAAAACCGGGATTCATCCGTGAAGAGAACACCTCTCCAACGTGCCAGACGCCATCGAATGTGAGCATTTGCCCACTCAAGTCGGTTACGACGACGAACCAGAGTCAGGTCGATCCCCCGATGAGGACGACGAGCATGCAGATGAGCTTCCCTGAGACGGTTTCTGACAGTTTGTGCAGAAATTATTTGGTTATGCAAACCGATTGTTGCAGCAGCTGTCCGAGTGGCTGGTCCCAGACGATCTTGGAGGTTAACATGCTGGATGTGGAGGTCCTGGGCTGGTGTGGTTACACGTGGTCTGCGGTTGTGAGGCCGGTTGGATGTACTGCCAAATTCTCTGAAACGCCTTTGGAGACGGCTTATGGTAGATAAATGAACATTAAATTCACGGGCAACAGCTCTGGTGGACATTCCTGCTGTCAGCATGCCAATTGCACGCTGCCTCAAAACTTGCGACATCTGTGGCATTGTGCTGTGTGATAAAACTGAACATTTTAGAGTGGCCTTTTATTGTGGCCAGCCTAAGGCACACCTGTGCAATAATCATGCTGTCTAATCAGCATCTTGATATGCCACACCTGTGAGGTGGGATGGATTATCTCGGCAAAGGAGAAGTGCTCACTATCACAGATTTTTTCAGATTTGTGAACAATATTTGAGAGAAATGGTTATTTTGTGTATATAGAAAATGTTTTAGATCTTTGAGTTCATCTCATGAAAAATGGGAGCAAAAACAAAAGTGTTGCATTTATATTTTTGTTCAGTGTAGTTTCTACAGTATAAACTATGCAACAGTACAGTAGGCCCACACAAACTGCAGAACACCGGGGCTTTGGGAAAGCTCAACATTACTTAAAATGATTTAATTCCCATTTAACCTGTTAAGGGGCATTTCCCCCCCGTTTTTTTTCTCACGAAACTGTGTCTCAGGGCTTCTTAAAATGTAATAAACTATTCATGTGTCCTACTCATTTAACGGGAAGAAACGCAGGTAACTGATGATATGAACCATGTTTACCAAAACAAAACACAAGTCTCAAAAGAAGCGGCTAAATGAGCCCTGAGCGAAACGCACTCTAGGTATAAATCAATCGATATACTTATCGGATATACACAAACAAGCTTAGCTAACAAACTGAGATTCCACAGATTCTAGAAATATAAGTATCATCACTGAGCGATCAGAACTCGCGACAGGGGAAGCAAACACAGACATCACACAACGTATACCTTTAGGTAGCAAAACACGGAGATATACTCACCTTTTGCTGTTATTCTGATCAGAAACGAGAACAATGAGGCTGAAGGTTAATCCATAGGTTAATCCAATGTGTCTGTCACTTTGAAAAAAATATTGATAATCCATAATTCCATTTTCATGTAAAAAACGGAGTTTTCATAATAGCTGCTAATGACAGCTTCCTGTTATGTCTCCTTGGATACGAGTCCAAACAACTCACAGACTGCACTGGGCGCTGACGTAGGCGCCCTGTGACCATCAGATTTGACGACATTGATTGGCCGAAATTATGTTTCGGCGGCATAGTTTAAAGATAGCAACAGTTGGCTTCTGCTGCACTTGCTGCACTCTCGTCTGGGCGCTGTGCATAGCGCCCAGACGAGAGAGGGTAATGATACACAGGCAAGGCCAGGCCGGAAACATGTGACTTATCAGTAACTTTAGACATCGTAACACAATTTTAAATGAGATTTTATTGTAGATTATACATTTGACTGATACCAATTATATAATATTTACCTTGTTTATTAAAAATTGAAATAAAAAATATATTTTTTAAATATATATATTTTTATTTTGAATGTGGGAAGAGGTGGGGCGGGGCCCCTATGGGCCTGCCGCCACTGGCTGGGACTAAGGCTGCTTCTCACTTCGGTTCAATGGAATTTTTGCGTCCCTCACTTGCATCGTTTCCCTGCGTCTTGTCCCACCTACCAGGGAGAGATGCAAGGAAACCACGAGAAGGGAGAAGAAGCAGGGAAATGAGTTTTAAGAGCAATGGGACGTCCTTTCCTCCGGAGCGTCACGTGAAGCGACGTCCGTTTGTGATGAACACCCCCGCCATTTACTGACACAAACATTTGTATCATCTGTTGTAGACCGAAATAAATAAAATAAAATAAGAACTCATTCTAAAAATATAAACGCCATTCTTAAAATGTATAAACGAACAATAGTTTGATTGATATTGATTAGAGTGCACAATAGAAATAAAATATGTTGAGATATGTTATTGTTGGATTGTGTTTGTTGTTCTCGCGTCCAGGAGAGAAGTTAAAATAAAGAGACTAATGGAGTCTCTGAAAAGGTTCAAGTTGGTACTTTAATTAAGTAACGTGGTAATGAAACATTAGCTGTTGTCTCGAAGTTGGTGCCGTGGAAAGAGAGCGAGTACACGTTGATTCTTCGTCTGTATCTCATCCAGCGCTCCTCCTTTCAATGGCGGCTGGTGACGTAAGGGGTCCGCCCTCCTTTCTCTCCAATGTCCGATATCGCGCATTAACAGAGGATTTAGACGTTGTGTGTTCATTGTATAACTCCACACGCCTTTTCTCCTCATATACTTATTCATGAGTTTTTATTTAATGCATTTTAACGGCTGTAATCGTTGTTAACGTAAAACCGGAAGTGGTCATTGTTGACAACGGCAACGCCTTTCAAAACAGCTTTTCAAAGTAAACTTAACCGGAAATGTTTTCAGAATAAAACAGTTTTAAGCTTACTGTGCGTTTAAGCTAAATTACGTCATTCAATATTGATTTTAATTTCTTACATTATCTATCAAAACCCAGTTAGATTAACATTCATTGGATTGCACACTTTGTTTGTTTGTGTGGATATGTAGCAAATTAACATTTTAAATAGCACTTAATGACTGACTGAATGGAAATAACCATAAATAAAAATGTAAAACGAAAAAAGCGATCATGAAAATGTTTCCAATAAATGAATTACAGGATTTTTGACACTTTGTTGTTCAGATATATCACATATTTGTAACTAAATGATACATTAATTGAAACAAAACACAGTATAAACTGAGGAGTGACTCTCGTGAGTTTCATGTGTTTTCTTCACTCCGCTGGGAAACTGCTCTCATATCAAGAGGCATCAGATCGGTGCATACGCTGCATCGTCCAATCAGTGAGCGATACACAGTAAGGGGGCGGGGCGAGTGTCTGAGGATTTCACCGGAGGATGGTCTGGTCAGGTGGTTCCTCGATTATCGCTCCTCCGTTATCGCTCCTCGATCCTCGGTCCTCCGGCACAAATAAGGGCAGTGGAACGCTACTCAAGATGGCACAGACAAATCAACTTCCGGTGATACCGAGACCGAGGAGCGAGGAAATGAAAATAAGACAATTGAGAAGCAGCCTAAGACACGAGGATAGGAGTCGAGGAGGGGAATTTGAGAAATTAGAAACCTTCCTTGTGTCTTGTCTAGTCCTACTTCCTGTGTTTGCCTTCCTGTCTTTAGTTTCCCTGGTGTGTCTGATTGTGTTCACCTGTTGCCCTTGTGTTTCTGCCTCCCCTGCCCAGCTGTGTCTTGTCCTGTGATTACCCTTCTGTGTATTTAGTCTTGTCTTCCCCTGTGCTCCATGTCTGATCGTCGTCTCTTAATGTCTATGATACCTGCCCGTCTCTTCATGTCCATGTTCCCTGCCTCGTCTATGCTCGTCTATGCTTGTCCATGTCACCTGCCTGTTCCCGTCTGTAAGTTTGTTCCCGTCTGTCGTGCTCCCCGGTTTTGTTTTTGTTCATTAGTTTCTTGTTTTTCCTTTCTTCGGCTTTTTTTAATAAAGCTCGCTTTTTATTACCAAACCTTTTTTGTATTTTTAACTGCACTTGGGTCCCACTTTCCCCAACCTGAGTGCTTCTTATGTGTCAAGGGGGGCTTCATTCACAAAGCAGCAGAACTGTGGAAATGTGTGTGGAAAATGAAAAGACCAACATATTCATCCAACAATGCCGATTCAAGCTGAGCTTCCCTTTGCCAGCACAGTTACATTCTGAGCTTTTACTGAGAGTGCTATCTACACACATTTTTCATGAAAGATGTCTGAGGGTGGTTTAGATCTTCAGTGTGTGTGAGTGGGAGCAGGATACATCACAAGATTGACGGCACAATTATATGTGCTAAACTGTGTTTGAATTTCATACGTCTTATCAAGATGTATGAAAAGCAGTACCCAAAAATGGAAATCAAAAGGCAGGTTTCTGGGAATTTTCTATATTTATCTGAACTTTCTCTATAAAGCCTGTAATGGGTAAGTTTGAAGCTGCATGTTTTCAAAAGGTTGCTCTCACCACTGAGAGTGGTTGCTCTCACCACTGTCTCTAGCAGCAATATTCAGCAAATTGATCTCACTTTACTGCCAGGTAAAATCAACTTCATCCAAAAACAAAGTTTGCCATTGTATTTATAAATCGCATGAGTGATATACAGTTGCACTTATTTATTTTTCCATGATTCTCTTTTTGGCTGTTCGGCATTTCTCTCAGTAAGATTCCATGATGTGGAATTGTTGATATTGTTAACTCCGCACACCAAAACCTGAGCTGGGAATTTGTTCCAAACAAATTAAATGTCTATCCAAATTAGTAATCACTCTAATCACTTACACATGTTTCTCCCAAATACTATACTGGAACCTTTCTTTACAAGTCGTGAAGTGAGAGAGCTAACTCGATCTGTTGGCCCATTACTTTGGTCCACTCCAGACAGAAATATCTCAACAACTATTTCATAGATTGCCATGAAACTATGAACAGACATTCATGGTTCCCATAAGATGCATCCTAATGACCTTAGCAGTCTCATTTTTTCCTCTAGCACTAGCAGCAGGTTGACATATTCTGACTGAGGTATCTCAACACCTATAAAATAGTTTGGCATGAATGTATGTAGACACATTCATGTCCCCTTCATGATGAATCATAATCAATTTGGTGAACTTTTGACCTTAATGCATAGAGCCACAATGAGGTGGTCATTTAATTTTGTCCAATAAATGCCTTCTTATGACAAGTGGAATTCCCATCACTCAGTTGTACTTGTTAAGCAAATGGTAGCAGCCTAGCTAAACATTACAGTAGAATCTAAGTACCGTCATTTTGAGCATGTCAGCATGCTGATAGGCAGCTGTGTCTATACAGAGATGCTATCAAAGCTGTTGACTATAGACTGTAAGTAAGACATGGACGAGTTACCTTGACGTCACCTATCTGTGGAAAATATTTTGGATGTGAGGACCTTGTTTTCAGAATCAATACGAGAGGGTGGAGCAAATTACAACCGAACATTAAATAGACTTTTTTTGGCAACCGAAATGTTACAGTGAACGTTCATGAACTGAAAACACTCTAAAGAGAAGTTTGGCCGTATTTGCGTCACAAAACGATCTTAAAACCAACTGTTCACTACATGTTCAGCACCAGACAGCAGGCAAATAAAGTTTGCAATGAGCTTAAGAGGCAGGAATTGTTTGAGACCAAAACTGAGCTAAAAGATATCAGAAATATTACTTTCTAACAGTGCCAGTCTCCAAATGGATGGAGCTAGTGACGCATATATTTGAATCCTTGACTGCAGAAAATGTGCAGTTTAAGCTATTATTGGGAAAGGATTAGAGGTTTTGAAGCAAAAGAGCACTCAATTAAAATGTTGGATTACTGTAATAGCTGACACCCTGTTGATGTTCACTTAACACATCACAGTAACAGCCATCAAATTAGCTGGCACCGCTCCATGTCAACCTTCTTAGCTTCTGTGAGAGAGAAATAGATCTCAGAGCCCCAGAAGGAGTTAAAAACACGTATCAAAAAATACAAGTGACGCACAGACCTCACCTGGAGTAAATTAACCTGTTACGAGCCTGTTTTTCAGGTTTCAGGCTCGAAAATGACATTCCCAGAACAAATGACCATATCTTCCCTTCTAAAAGGGTTAAATGAATAATCTTTTTTCTCAAAGTAATGATAAACCTGTGAGTTGGATGTAGAAAAGTCGGAATAAATATAGATGTTTTTTATTCTAAAGAAAATTCAGATTGAACATGGTAAAAAACTGTAAATTATAGTGTCTGTCCAAAATATATTTTGTACTTATAGTGAAAACTAACCTTGGATGATGGGTTAGTAGACTAAAAGCTTTAGGAATCCAAAGTACAACATATAATAAGTACCCTGTATCAAGATTGATGCAAAACAAGTGATATTTGACCTTTTTAGACAGATTTAGCACAAAAAAACCTCTTCTGGGGCCATTTGGGTGGATTTTCCATATATCTGGCCCCCCTTGCTGGATTTTGACATGTGACATCTCTTTCTGACCGTCAGAGCCAATGGAATCGAGGGGAACTCACACATAGTCCTTATTTGGTAATGTGTGTGTGTTAGACTGCCGCATAGCCAAGACCGGAAGCAGCAGCAATGATGGCTACCATTAGCAGCTAACTTTTGCTAATGGAATTATGGATTATAAATGAAATAATTGTTGTATACAGAGACGTTAAAAACCTATGGATTAACCGATTCAGCCGCTTTTTTTCTCGTTTTAATGCCATTGGACACGTCTTTTGATCAGATTGACAGCTACGGTGAGACGATCTCCCTAGAAGCTCCGTAAAGGTACGTGTTGTGATGTCTGTGTTTGCTTCCCCTGTCGCGAGTTCGGATCACTCAGTGATGATACTATACCTAAATAATCTGTGGAACCTCAGCTTTAATCGGATATCTTGTATGTGCAGCTACGATAAGTAATAAGGGTACTTTTATCTTGAGTTCTGTGCCAATGTCCGTTAGCATTTTTCGCTAAGGGGTCATTTAGATGCTTCTTATGAGACTTGTGTTTTGTTTTGGTAAAAATGGTTTGTATCGTCAATTAGCTGAGATTATTTCCGTTAATCTGGTATAACCATAGACTGTATATATAAATGGATGTAGGGTCCGTGACGTCACCCATAGGATTCTGCAGAGTTGCAGAGAAGCCCTTAGTAGGCGGAGTCGGCCACTAACGGCTCGACAGTGACGTCAGAGTTCAACTCCCGCCTACTCCAGCCTACTCCAAATAAGGGCAAAGAGGCGGAGCCAAGGTGGGACCTCCTGCCACCGAGCTGGAAGTTCCAGAGCTAGCTGAAGCTACCAAGCTAAGCTAACATGCTCCCCATCTGCACACTGCCGTGGCATTTTACGTTTCTAAGGTAAGCGGACATGAAACTATTCAGCAAAACTATAAATAATAATCTAAGTTATTGAGTTTTTAGCATAATACTTCAGAGTCTTAAAATCCCTTAACGTTTGTATGCAATTGTGCTAAATTCAACACTGGAATCAAGCAAATATTAATATGTTTGCATGACATTAGTTATTTATATTTTGATATCACTTAATTACACATTTAATACATTTAAGTCAAGCTAAGGTACATGTGATGATAGCTAGTTAGTGCTCTTACCTGTGAGGCCTCCTCCAAACAGCATAATAACCAGACTGTATCATTAAAACTAAGTACCAGTTCTAGATCCTTGACTTTAGACAAACAATTCAAAAGACAACATGTATTTAAAGACTAATCTTTATTTTAATGTGCTTCTTAACCTGAGATATTAGTTATAAAGTAATAGTATTGACAATCTAAAAAAACTGAGCAACTCAACAGTCAACTTTATGTTTCTTATTGTCTAAAGCATTTATTATTTTCATTTACCCCTCTCATATTCAGTGTGGACGGATTGAGACAGCGTGGTGTCCAGAGAGCAGCAGACACTTCAGGGAGAAACCTCCGTGTGATGGACGTCCTGTCTGTTGGTTTGGAGAGGACTGAGGGTCTTTCCTCAGCGAGGAGGACCAGGCCTGATGGAGGAGCCCATGCTGGGCATAGCTGATACCAACTGCACAGGCTTAGTCTGTCACGTTATTTGACTAAATGTGTTCACTTATACAATTAATAGGTTTACGCCTTCTGTCCTATTTGTATTAACAAATGCAATGCAGAAGTTCCACGAGGAGGGAAAAAGACAACAAGCTATAATACTTCCAACCTGATTTGTCACCTGAAACATCGCCATCGCTACGATGGTGTGTTAAAAGCGTACAAAGACACCTGCGCTGCTAAACTAGCGGCAAATCCAAAGCCAGCTGCAAAGGCACCGGGGCTTTTACCTATCGACGAGGCTTTTGAAAAAGGCAAGAAGTTTGCCAGAGACGACCCCAGGGCTAAAACGATCTCTAACTTCATCATAGAAATGATGGCGCTTGACGAGAGTCAAAACTGTTCTTGGCTTTGTTTTGTTCATAGTAGTAATGCTCATGTCATTTGCTCACTACTAGTCTTTTTTTTACCACCAGGTGTGCAAAAACTACAGGTACATTTAATATATATATATATTATATTATTATCGGTTATCGGTATCGGTCTTGACAAGCAGGAAGTTATCGGTTTCAAAAAACCAATATCGTGCATCCCTAGTTAAAACACATCAGCCTGCGGACGCTCTTTAGCCTTATGATTCTGAAGGTAAACACAGCGAAGGCGGTGAGTGAAAGGCACTGCACGCTCGTCTTCTGAGTTAACCCTCCCGCTGCCCCCTGGTGCTGCAGAGATTTTCATGAAGTTCTAAGCCGTGTCCCTCACTCCTCACATCCCAAGCTGCATCCCCAAAAAGTGTATTATGTTGTTGCATCGTTTCAGATGTGATGTTTCAGTTGTACTCTTGATAAGCCATTAAAACAGTAAAAACACGTTCAGTTTCCTTTTGCTTTTTGTGTCTCCTGTTCCCCAAAACATACCCATCTGTGATGGAAAAAGAAAGTAATCCAAAAGTAATCTGATTACGTTACTTTTTTAAGACACGTAACTGTAACTGTATTCGGATTACTTTCAGAGCCATGTATTCAGTAATCAGTAACTGATTACATTTACAAAGTAACCCTCCCAACCCTGCACATACACTACTTCGACATTAGCTTGTCTACATACTTGAGTATAGCCAATTTAAATTAACCTTAGCGATGCATACAGGTCCTACCTACATAATAAAATATCTCTCTAAGTTACAAGTATGACCTTATTTTATCAACCTCAAACAGAAGCCGTTTGTTCTACAGTATTATCCCACTTAACGCTTAACACTTGTCTATTTCGTTTTAACCTTTATATATACAGTCTATGATTTTAACTTGGAGGCTACGATTAGCATCGTTAGCACCGATGTAGCTAGCTTACATGCTAACCCAAGCCTTACCATTCATTACGTAGCTGATTCAAATCATTAACACATAAATAAAGCACTCAAATGTCACTTACCGCATGCATGCACCGTCTGTTTTAACCGCAGAGCGAGTCAAAATAGTCCGATATATAAGCATGAAGAACAAACAGCCACGGCCGGTGTAGGTACCAGATGTGTTCGGGGTGTCACTACCAAGCCCCCAGGAAGTGCGCCGGAGTCTGATGAAAATATTCGTGCTGGCCAAACGGCGGTACTACACTTCCGTTTGGTTGCCAGGCCCGGAAAGACTTTTTCCCATTGACTTACATGGGGAAAGAGTGGTCTGTAACTCGTTGGATCATTTTTTTTAAACTAAATAAACAACCCAGTATGAACACTTGTATAGCCCTTATTAAAAACATTCGTTCCTCAAGTTGTAAAAATGTGCTAATAACGTTATTCTGAGAGTTATTTCCCTCTGCATTATGAACGCGCATCTAACCCACGGGACCGCGCCGCCCGGCACGTTCAAGTTACGTGTTCAGCACTACATGCGTTTATCTTTACCCATGGATGCACAATAAGAACGGACCCATATCGCCTTACTGCCATCCCACGGAGCTGTAATAATGGATATATTGCACATGTTTGCTGTAATTCATAATTTGTAAAATATTATACTACATGGGCTGTATGATTAAATCTTGTACCGTAAATGTTGTATTAAATAAAGTTAATATTACCGACGTTAGATTAACGTCCCGGCCCGTCCACACAGCGGCGTGCGTTGAAGCTTCCGACGCTTCTGCCCATTCACTTTGAATGGGGTGACGTCACGTTTAGCCGAACTGCATTTTGGGAAGCGACGTGGAGCGTTGCTGGCGTTGCTCGCTTCAAAAGTTGAGCAATGTTCAACGTTTGGCGCCTCGGCAGAAGCGTCAGCCAATGAAATCCCGTTTATGCAAATCTGCCAGTACAAGCGCTAGCCAATCAAACCGCGTGTATGCTGGGAGAGACTACGCAGGTCATTTCCTCATATTCCAAAAAATGGAGGGAAAATTCATTATAGCGGTAGTGAATAGTAGTAGTAGTGAGGTGCTGTATGATCAATCTCTGTTCATCTACCAGGATACAAACCGGAGGAGCGAGGCATGGAGGGAGGTGGCAGAGACAGTGGGTGAAACTGGTAGGTTTTCGCCTGTTTGGGGATTTTATATCCAGTTTACTTCGTTTTAACATTGCTATTGCTTTGTATGTCGGGGGCGGGAGATTCATGTGATTGGTTGTTGGTCGCGTTGCTCGCAAAAAATCCCCAAGCTTCAGACACGCCCACCGCCAAGCGTCAACGCACGCTGCTGTGTGGACGCTCCGTGAGAAGCTTATTGCACTGTGTGTGTATATATATATACAGTGCAATAATTATTTCATGCTAAATGAAGCTCTGTTGGATATCACTAGATCCTGCGTAATAGAAGTAGGCTACATAACGATTGATGTGTACATTAGCATAATTACTAGCTAGCCGCTAGCTGCTAACTGCCGCCTCGTTAATCAAATCAAATCAAATTTATATAGCACATTTATAAACGATTTTTGGTCGAGCCAAAGTGCTGTTAATATCAAATCCATCATAATAACAATCCATTACCATGCTGTCATGAACGCACAGTGCTGTTACGTGTACGCAAATTGACGTGCTTGATGTGAACGAGCATTTTGGTTAAAGTTGCGCATGCGCTATGAGCGCTAGGGTTGCCAACTTCCAGAAATGGAAAAACGGGACACAGGCATGTGTTCCCCGTGCGCGTGAAGATGTTCGGGTTTCTGGCGGATTTAGTTACTTTTTTTTGTTACTTTATTTCGGTTTTAGGGTTAGGGTTATGTTATTTAATTATTTTGGGGGAGCCAGCCCCCTAGGGTTCGAGGGGTCAAACCCCCCCAAAACCCTCAAAATGCATAGAAAACTATGCATACCTATAACACAATACAAACACAATGGTCTTAAACCTGCATTAGGCTACTACATCACATTGTACATCAGCATGTTCAAATCGGATAGGTGGGCACTAGGGACATCTGGGCACCTCGATGTACAATTGGCTATTTTGTCCAAAATGTTAAAAAATAAATATTTGAAAAATGTTATTAAGTAATGCAAAGTATACATGATGTGAACATGCACGGTACATCATTATTAGACTGTTATCCTTCAACCAACCATTTACCCAGCATTTCCCCATCAATCAGCTGACTCTCTCTCACTCTCTCTCACACACACACACACACACACACACACACACACACACACACACACACACACACACACACACACACACACACACACACACACACACACACACACACACACACACACACACACACACAGAAGACCCGAGACAGATCTCCACTCACAGGCTTTACCCAACTGTGTTTTTCTTCCACTGTTTGTTGTAAAACACAAGTCTTTTATTTTTAGAAGGGCCAGGGCCCATAACCACATCCTCTCTCTCTTCTCCTCTTTCATCATCACCTCCTCCACCGGCAGCGCTCATTTTCCCACACGACTGAACAGGCTGACATGCCACACAAACAGTGATGCCGCGCCCGCGGCCCACCAGAGAAAATCTCACACACACGTGCGAGCATTGTGCCTGCCCTGTCAACTGAGCGGTCCTAGCGCCCTTCCCATACAGCACACAAACACACAGGCACGCAGCCAGACACACTGCATTGCGCGCAAACAGACAAATATTTTTTATTTTTCCCTTTACACAGGAATCCGGGACAAACAAAGTCCCGTACGGGACACGCCCCTTTTGGCTCAAATACGGGACGTCCCGTCTAATACGGGACGGTTGGCAACCCTAATGAGCGCACATACGGGTACTTCTCAGGCATGCCGGGTAATCTGTGACGTTTCACTCTCTCAAAAGTTGGGCCATTTTATCATCATGCGCTAATGAGCAACTCTCATAGGAATGAATGAGGCCCCGCCTCCCACGCTGTATCCAGTTCTTATTATACATCCATGGGATGAACTGACCAGGCAGAGTCCCTGTAGCTAGCTTCACGGAGCAGGTAGCAGAGAGACAAGAAGCTAGCAGCAGCAGTCACTTGACAGAGCCGTCACTCAATGTGACCACGCCCTAATTTATGCACAAACTTTAAGACCTAATATAAATAAAAGTGTCGCGTTAGAAAACAATTCACTCACAGATTCATAATCATGAAGGTGGAATCTAACTATATCGATAATAAAATGTATGGAGCCAGGGGTAGAAACATGTTTTTTTCTGCTGTAAAATTGGGCATTTTAACATGGGGGTCTATGGAAATTGCTCCTTTCTGCAGCCATCGCCTATCGGCCAATATATGAACTGCAGTGTGTGGCACTTCCGTATTGACGTCCCGGCTCTACCCCACAGTTTGCCGCTTGGGTGTAACACATTAATAGGTTCTTAAATATTAAGATCCCCTGAGACACAGTGTCGTGAAAAAAAAAACCAGGGTCCCCGCCGGCCATACTTGCCAACCCTCCCGATTTTCGCGGGAGACTCCCGATTTCACTGCCCTCTCCCGGTTTCCTCCCGGGGTCCTATTTCTCCCGCATTTCTCCCGATTTCTGACGAAATCAGATTTACTCAGGACCAGTGGCGTAGCAAGGAATTATTGTGTGGGTGGGCCTGGAGAAATGTAGGTGGGCCAGGGGGAGACATATTAAGCGTGGGGTCAGGGCTGAAACTTCATTAATGATTTTTTAATGCACTAATAGAACATAAGCATAAATTAGCAGTGAAAACAAAAAACATAGGCACGGCGGCCTCAGAATGTGTGTAAAACTGACATCCACATAGGGATGGGTATCGTTAAGGCTTTAACGGTACTACTACTTTTATCGATAGCGCTTATGCTTATGCTCCAGGTTCAGTACCAACCACATCATAAAGTACGCGGAAGATACAACAGTGGTGGGACTCATCAGGGACAACAACGAACAGGCCTACAGGGAGGAGGTGAAACATCTGACAGACTGGTGTAACACCAACAACCTGATCCTGAATGTCGATAAAACAAAAGAGATCATTGTCGACTTCAGGAACAAAAAGCACTGTCACCCACCACTCCACATCAACGGCACAGCAGTGAAGACTACAGACAGCACCAAGTTCTTGGGGGTGCATATCACAAGCAGTCTGACCTGGTCCACTCACACTACATCACTATTTAAGAAGGCACAGCTGCGCCTACACTTCCTGCACAGCTCCCCCCTCCCATCCTCACCACGTTCTACAGAGGAACCATAGAGAGCGTGCTGACCAGCGGCATCTCCATCTGGTCGAGAGACTGCAACGCCAAAGACTGGAAGTCTCTGCAGAGAGTGGTCAGGACAGCAGAGAAGATCATCGGAGTTTCTCTCCCTCCCATCAGAGACACCGCTCAGAAACGCTGCCTGACAAAAGCCCAGAACTTTTTGAAAGACCCCACTCATCCTCACCATGCTCTGTTCTCCGTGCTGCCCTCCAGCAAGAGGTTCCGCAGCATTAAGAGCAGAACAGCCAGATTCTGCAATAGCTTTTTCCCCCAAGCCATCAGACTGCTGAACAGCAAGTAGACCATGTGACATAAAGATTACATTACGCTGTGTAAAGAGCATTTGTTATATAGTATGTCTATTTTATTTATATGTATAGTAAGTCTTTATATTTTAAACGCACACTTTATCTTTAATTTTATCAGCACCACGTCACTATTATTTAATTATATACAATTTTAGCAAGTTTTTATATTATCCTGTTCCTGTAAGCCATTACAACGACATTTCGTTTTAATAGTACACTCTGTGTCTTGTTGAAATGACAATAAAGTATGTCTATGTCTTATCGATCCGGTCCTTTAACATTACTTTTATCGGTTCTTTTGGAGAAAAAAAACAAGGTAAACTAACTAAACAAATTGTGAACAAAACTAACATTGCTTTTTATTTAAATTAAATACATAATATTTCACATCAAAAGAAACAACAATGTTTTAACAAATCGTATTAAATAATGTGATGACAGAACTGTAAACAGAATAGCTGAAACTTTAACTAAATAAATAACTGAGTTTCCTCTAATCATTAACCCATGTTTGTATAATGTAGTTAACTCCGTGTGTTGCTGCTAGCATACATAACACCTGACGTGGAAACGTTACTCGTGGATGGGGCTACAGAGCTACTAGAAAGACAGTCGAACCCGGTGCATTTCTCCGTCTGAATGTGGAGCACTTTTGCTAAATGTTTAGACAAATTGCTCGTGTTACCGCCCTTACATGCTAAACGCTTATTCCACTTTTGGTAACGAGTATTGTCCACATCGACACGGCTATAGTTTAACCACACCTCGGAGCGCGTTCTCTCCGCCATCTCCACCGTGTGTGTGTGTGTGTGTGTGTTGCTGCATGTAGCAGCTGCGTGTGTGTAAACTGCCCCGCCCCCTCGCACACAGACGGGGGAGAGATCTCTTAAACGGAGTTGGCGACACTTAAACTGCAATGTAATGTTTGTGTAGCAATAATACATACAACATATATCGGGGGCACAGGTTGTTTATCCTTGACAGTCGCACAGTGGGCACACACTGAGTGTTTTCATATTCAGCAAATGTGTACACGCTAAACTGCAGTCCTCAAGAAGAAATAATACTTTTATTCACTTGGATCCAGGCTAGAAAAATGTTTATTTCTGCTGTAAAGTTGGGCATTTTAACATGGGGGTCGATGGGAATTGCTCCTTTTTGCATCCATCCCCTGTCGGCCACTAGATGAACTGCAGTTTGTGGCACTTCCTTCTGGGCTTCCCGGCTCTGCGCTATGAAGCGCTGATTGGCTGTGGGTGGGCCAGACGTGCATGCGGGCCCACCCACAGCTACGCCACTGCTCAGGACTGTTTCTACTCGGACTTTAATACAGCTACACCATTGTTTGGTTTCCATGGTAGCGCGTCTCTTTAGTAGCGCACGCAACTGAAAGTCTGAGAGGGTGAGGAAGATAGTCACAGAAAACAGAACAAGAATCGACAACTACCCGCTGCTCACTCCTTTCCTATAATACAGGTCAAGCCCACACATATGCTCCATCAAGGAGATGGTGCTACAGGCCGCAAGGCAGTGCACTTACAACTACAATAAGCATGTTAATGTTAATCTAATACAGCTCCGGCGATCCACTATGCCGCCGGCGGGGACCTTGGGGTTTAACAGTTAACAAGTTAGCCTGCAGTAAATACAATAATTAAAATGTGTTCCACCTTTACAAGCTGTGATAAACACATTAATACCTAAATGATTAAAATAAAAGTATAACATAATATATTATTCTGAAATGGACCAATCTGCATAATGAGTACTTTTGGTACTTTAAGGATATTTCGATGCTAATACATTTCTACTTTTACTTGAGTAAAATGTTGAATGCAGGACTTTTACTTGTAACAGATTATTCCTACACCCCGGGGTATACTGTAATAACAAGGTTGAAAACACATGTAATGTCAAGTTTATTTTACGGTGAGCTCGAAGAGAGACATGTAGCACATAAATAATTAAATGGGAGTCCCCATGAAGTGATTCTCATTAGTCAGAAACAGGCAGCCCAGCAGTACAGAACGTTCAATGTGGTTGAATGTGGTTCTCATGACGACTGATTTGTCAACGCTGGTTCGTTCTAAAAGCACGATACTAATTGCTGATATATAAATATTCCAAAACATTTTTTTTCCACCAGAGTAAAAAGGACATTAGGACTTTCTATTTCCTCTGCACTTTGAAACCCATCATTAATTGAAAATATGTCATCATTTTGTCAAGGCTTCAGCGTTAATATTTTATCCCGGGAAAAAGGCGAAGGCAGACAATTATGGATCTTGATGAAACAGACCTGGATGAAAAGGCCCCCATGTTGTTGGGTGACTCAGATGAAAAACTAAAAATAGGTCCAAATGTCAGTGATAGATGTTCCTCCGGAATAGGTTATAAATTAAAAATCTTGATAAATTAGGCTGAAAAATAATTAGTCATGTGACACCATATGACGTTAATGATATTCGCTCTTCTTTTTCTGACTCACCTTTACTCACGGCTGGGTCACCAGACCTTCCTTCCACCAACACACTAACCTCCTTTTCCCCTCTCTCTCCAAGTGAGGTTCTTACCCTCATTACCTCTGCCCGCCCTACCACCTGTCCTCTGGACCCTATCCCTTCAAACCTCCTTCAGACGATCGCTCCTGATATTCTACCGTTTCTCACCCATTTCATCAACACTTCTCTAACTTCTGGTCACTTTCCAAACAGTCTCAAGGAGGCAAGAGTAAACCCTCTCCTAAAGAAACCCACTCTCAACCCGTCTGATGTTATAAACTACAGGCCTGTCTCTCTCCTCCCGTTCCTGTCTAAATCACTTGAACGCGCTGTCTTTAAACAACTCTCCTGTTATCTCAATCAGAACAACCTTCTGGATCCGCACCAGTCTGGTTTCAAGGCAGGTCACTCCACAGAAACTGCTCTCATTGCTGTCACGGAGGAACTGCACACTGCCAAAACTGCATCCCTCTCCTCTGTCATCATCCTGTTGGACCTGTCTGCTGCATTCGACACGGTGAATCATCAGATCCTCCTTCGCACTCTCCAAAAACTTGGAGTTTCAGGCTCTGCACTTTCCCTCCTCACCTCATACCTGAAAGACCGTACCTACAGGGTGACTTGGAGAGGGTCTGAGTCCGACCCTTGTCAATTAACTACGGGGGTCCCTCAGGGCTCTGATCTTGGTCCCCTCCTCTTCTCCTTGTACACAAACTCGCTCGGATCAGTCATTAGCCCGCATGGTTTTTCTTACCACTGCTACGCTGACGACACCCAATTAATTCTGTCCTTTCCCCGCTCAGAGACCCAGGTCGTCGCACGCATCTCTGCTTGTCTAGCTGACATCTCTCAGTGGATGTCTGCTCACCACCTCAAGCTCAACCTTGACAAGACTGAGCTGCTCTTCCTCCCGGGAAAAGATTGTCCAACTCTTGACCTGACAATCAACATCGGCACCTCAGTTGTTTCCCCGACTCAGACTGCAAGGAATCTGGGTGTGACCCTAGATAACAACCTGTCCTTCACTGCAAACATCGCTGCTACAACCCGCTGCTGCAGATACACGCTTTACAACATCAGGAAGATACGTCCCCAGCTGACTCAGAAAGCGACTCAGGTTCTGGTCCAGGCTCTCGTCATCTCACGCCTAGACTACTGCAACTCCCTCCTGGCTGGTCTACCTGCATGTGCCATCCGACCTCTGCAGCTCATCCAGAATGCAGCGGCTCGTCTGGTTTTCAACCTTCCTAAATTCTCCCACACCACTCCGCTCCTCCGCTCCCTTCACTGGCTTCCGGTAACTGCTAGAATCCACTTCAAGACACTGGTACTTGCTTACCGTGCTGCGAATGGATCTGGCCCTTCCTACATCCAGGACATGGTTAAACCGTACACCCCAGCGCGTGCACTACGCTCTGCATCAGCCAAACGACTCGTTGCGCCCTCGCTGCGAGGGGGACCCAAGTTCCCATCGGCGAAAACACGTGGGTTTGCTATCCTGGCTCCAAGATGGTGGAATGAGCTCCCCATTGACATCAGGACGGCAGATAGCTTGCACATCTTCCGGCGCAAACTGAAAACTCATCTCTTTCGACTCCACTTCGAGCGTTAGAACGATTAACGAAGCACTTTTATACCAATAAAGGACTGGATTACCTAAAGCCAGTTGAGTAGCACTTGAAATGTTTGGCTCTATGAAACCTGATATACTTATATGATTCTGTTTTCTTCAAGGTTGTGTCTTCCTGGTCGAATGTACTTATTGTAAGTCGCTTTGGACAAAAGCGTCAGCTAAATGCAATGTAATGTAATGTAATGTAATATGAATATTCTCTTTACCTGTTGGGAGGGGGAATCCCTTTTGCACAGTATTCCACTGCATGATCAATTAACAGACTTTAAAGATAAAAAAAGAGATATATATAAATATTCTGTAATAAATGTGTCACAGCAACATTTTTTGATGGAAAAGACACATCTTTGAATGCGTCACTTTCTGTGGACATCATGTTTCTTATCACTTTGATGGATTCACTGGCATATCTGCTCAGGCTTTCTGACAACCTGAAATCTTGCTTTTATCAGGTATAGACAAGGTGAAATAACTTTTAATAGCGTAGAAGAGTGAGGGGATTAAAACAGAAAATAGAGGATGGAAAAAAGCAGACAGCAGAGGTGGGACCAAGTCATTGTTTTGCAAGTCCGAGTCAAGTCTCAAGTCAGGATGGGCAAATTCAAGTCAAGTCCAAGTCCTAAACTTTGACAAAACGAGTCTTAAACAAGTCCTTATGTGCTTTTCACCAAATGTAATGACATCCATCAACAGAATAATACTTAATAATCAAACTGCTCTTTATTTTCATAATTCATATATCATTCATAATTTAATAATCAATGTTCTCTCTGCTGGTAAAGTAACGTGTTTTTTTCTAATTTAAGAGGGATCAGTAAGGTAAGGCTACCGTGACGGTTTGATTCAGAAGGAGTTTAATGTATAAGATCCTTTATATTGAGGTGACCAGAATGTTTATTTCCACATGTTATAAGGGACCCACAATCTATCTTTATGCAAGGGATAATGTGCAGCGAGGTGGTCTCTATGGGGAAAAGAACACCTGAATCTAGATCCCTCTGCAGATGGTACTTTAACTATATTTTGATGCTAATACTTTTGTGCTTTTACTTGTAACATTTTGAATGCAGGCCTTTTTATTGTAACCGAGTATTCCTAAACTCTGGTACTTTTACTCAAGTACAAGATCTGAACTTCTCCCACCTCTGACAATAAATCCTGGTTACCAAAAATAAAAAACCCTGCTCTGAAGGTTATTTTCATTTTACAAATCATGCACTCAGCTTTGCTTTCTGCAATATCATTGAAATGCAGCCAGATGCTGCTTATTTTTTCGGTTTTCGCTCATTTCTTGACTTTTTCCGACGCGCTTGCATTTAAACCCGGCTCCCCGTCGCTCTGTGCAGCTGGCCTGTACCACTACACCTGCTATGCCAATGCCCCCCACCCTTCTTTCACATAATGGTATGATCCTAGTGTGTCCTCGCATATGATTGGCCGCATGGTGGCCCAGCTAAATAAAGACCCGCCCCTGCCTGCAAGGAATCTCAGCAAGAGTAAGAGCGGCTGAAGATTCTGCTCTCCCCGACTATGGCGTTATATTTGTGTCTCTATCCTGAGCGCGCACTTGAAAAATGTTGAGCACAGAGACATATATTTTTTCTCGTAAAACTCCTGCTCCGTGCGCAAGCAGACCGCTGCACGCGCTCTCTCTCCCCCGCTCGCTCGACCTCTCCAGCCTGCGCGCGCTCAGCTTTGCCTGCGCGCGCTCAGCTTTGCCTGCGCGCGCTCAGCTTTGCCTGCGCGCGCTCAGCTTTGCCTGCGCTCGCTCAAGTTGTCACAGCGTTACAAATGTGCCACAAAACCAACCAATTGGAGAACTCGAGAAGGTCAATTCTGATTGGCTGGTCGTCTCCAATCATATCTTCTATCTGAGATGAGAGAGGGATTTTCGGTTGCCATCAGGCTGTGGACGTTCTTATTACACATCTATCGTTGACATTTACAGGACATGACAGACTCGAATGAAGAGAATAGCACGACACAGTGTCAGGTGAGTTATACATTTCTAGTTTTCTGATATCATGTTATTGTTTGCAATGCCTGAGTTTGCTAGCCGGCAACAGAGCTATAGGGGTAGTTTAAGCAAACCGCTAACAAACCGTAGCCTACATTTAGCTACATGAACCCTTCTGAGGTATTGATTACTTGCTGTAAGCACAGGGTCGGCTCTAGAACAAATCAAATGGGGGGGAAATCATTTACCAAGGGGGGGCACATACTGCCGTCAACAACCAACACACAAACACCAACGCAACTTCAATTAAAAAAAACATGCTGTAAAGTTTATTGTCTTTCACACACATTGCAGGGGTGTAGTGCTATTTTATAGCGCACCTATGACTTGTGCATACATGCACGGTTGTGGCACGACCACCAAAACAGAAACATATGGACATAGGCCACCATATGAAAAGTGTGCAAATGTATTTAGTATCCTATCCATGTGAACATGTTTTAGGTGGGTGTGGACCTAACCTCCTCTAGGAGGGTCCGGGGGCATGCTCCCCCGGGAAGATTATTTTTAAAATATTGAAGTTAAAAGCATCAATCTGGTGCACTTTGAGAGCAAAATGAAGAGATCTATGGATACATCTCTCAACATCCATATGAAACAGAACTGTACACAGATTTACTTTTTCTTTATGGATATTTTACTAATCACTCCCCTTTTAAATGGTATTCTTGTGTTATTGTCCTATAGTAGGTCATACCCGTTTTTCATTTATTCTCTTATTCTTTAATGACTATAATGATCATATAAAGGTAGCCTATTCCTCGCAAATACTTGTTTACATAAATGGTCACCAAACCGTTTGAGACCCACTGAGATAACTTACACTAAAGTGAACTATCTAAACACTGAGAGTCCTTTACCTCACTGAGCTGACGTTATAAGATCCTCTCAGTCTGACAGGAGAGGACTCTCCTCCACCTTGGTGTAGAAACAGCTCTTTATACCCGTTAGCATAGCTAGCTAACCAGATGCTAACAACAATATTCCACGTTACCGCTCGCGCACTGACAAAATGCGCTCGTGCCACACACAGAGAGCCGAGCTTGAATGAAACACAGAGACCCAGAAGTAGGCTATTTGTACTGTACTGTATATCATATTATTTTCGATGGCTTTACTGTATAATCAGTATAACAGATGGACAGATCGCCACTGGGCTTTCATCTAAACACACAGCCACGTAATGATAACAAAACAAAAGTCGGGGTCATTGGTCAAGCAACACACCAATCAGAGAGCAGCAGTGAGCACACCTCAGGCTGTGTTTCATATAAAGAATAAATAAAGAATACAAATGTGTATTTTTTATTTCTGATGTATTTCACACAAAAAACTTTTGGTGGAAACGTTTTAACTTATATGATTAAAAAAAAAAAAACGGCAAAGTGGCAATAAGGCTTGCCCACCCTGCGTTGGGGGGGCACAGTGACTCATTTGGGGGGGCATGGCCCGCGAATGACCCCCCATGACGCCGACCCTGTGTAAGCATTAGAGGTGGCAGAATGACAAAACATGTTTCTCTCTCTATCGCAATGTTGGGTTGACCAGAACCTGGACCAACTTCTGTTTCCTGTTCTACAATGGGCATATGCTTGCGTTAATTTTCAACCGGACAGATGAGGCTAGGATACCGGCTAAAGTTAGCAACACACGTTAACCATGAACAGCCTATTAATCCGTTCTCTTAATGTTATTTCTTCCAACGTAGTGGAATTAGAGAAAAGGGGCTTCTTAACGTGCTTTTATCCGGGGTGGAGGGAGTTACATATTAGTTAAATATAACATTGGGGCGTGTGATTGTAGTGGGTGGAGAAATTAGGATATCCATTTTGGAGTTCCAGCTAGTATAATATAGTTAACGTTACATAATAATAAGGAAGAGAGCTATTTGTGTGATACATCGCCATTGATATGGATTTAGAGTGGATATTTGAGACTTCCAAACAGTAAACAAAAACGTAACTTATGGGTGAGTGTTTTTAGCAGAGCCATATTATGTCCTTGTGATTCTGTTGATTATTACCTGTCTGTATTTTATATTGCAGCTCAGCTGATGTTGGATGTATGGCAAAGGGAGAGAGACTTAAGTGAGAGTGAAAACACAAGGTACGTTTAAAATAGGTCCGCAATTTCCCATCCTATAGGTTGCTAGATGTATCTAACCCTTTCTCCTGTCTCCCTCTTTCAGCACAAGAACCCCAGGGGGATTCAATGGAGCCTGAAGACCTGCAATGAGACCCTGAGCCTGAGTCTCAACTCCCAGAGTTTTGCAAGCCTCTCCCTGTTCCTTATTTTGATTAAACAGACGTTAAGTTTCCCAATGGTGTGGTCTTCGTTTTGTGAAAAATATGATTACCTCACATATGTTGTTGCTGTTGTCTTTTGTGATAGTTAAATTGCTCCTGCTGACTTGAGCCAGCCATTCTTTCCTCCTCTCTGTGTCAGTGGGGAAGCCGTACATTCATACTCCTTTCTCTGAGCGCTTGGAGCAGCACAGCAAACCATCGGGGAGACTATATGCCGGACAACACGGAGGAAAAGGCACAGACAAACTGCATGCATGCTATTCAATGTTTATTGAATTCCATTTATTTACAATGGATGTTCCTAAAACAACACATTTAACATCATCATCATGCTGCTACTGCTAGCACTTTGACTCATTGTGCTGTCAGTTGACAATCATTGATATAGGCACCTGTGGGTCTCCTGTCCTTTCTGAAAGTCATAAAGATTACATTAGTACTTTAGATTACTTGTGTCCTCAATTACCAAGGGATTACTAAAACCACCATGAATTAAAGAAATGGTAGAAATGTATCTAATCAGAATTTTTAAACCTTCCTTCCCTCCCTCTAAATATATCAATAAACATTAGGATGTGATGCTCCTGACTACCATACAGGTTTAAGAAGATAATATTTGTTTTAAAGAATTCAAAGCAATAAACAACAGGCTCTTTAACCAAGGCAACGTTAGCCTAACATGTATGTTAACAGGTAAGATAGCTGTTCACACTATGTATATTTTCTACGTTGTAATGCTATGTTATTTCTATTTAAGATGTTTACATTTTCGATTGTTTAATTATAGTTTTTTAACTGTCTAATGTACAATGCCTCCTTGTCTTTTGCTGCTGCAGCGTAAACATTTCCCCAATTGGTATCAATAAAGTACTTCTTATTTTATCTTAATCCTCAAATATTAGCACATTTTTAAAAAAAAACACACATTGATGTAACTACTACACACATATCGATATGTTGTATAAATATTGCAAATAAAAACCTTTATTGACCACTAATTACCAAAAATTGCATTTATATCCTGTTATTAATGCATTCAAATCGTGATTCAAATGGCCCGCCACGAACTTCCGGGAACTTTCTGAGTCAATCTGAACCACGTGACGATCAAGCATTTTGGACTTCCGCTGTAGCAACTCTTCTCTCAACATGGCGCTGGACCAGCCAATCAGAATTGACCTTCTCGAGTTCTCCGATTGGTTGGTTTTGTGGCACATTTGTAACGCTGTGACAACTTGAGCGAGCGCAGGCAAAGCTGAGCGCGCGCAGGCTGGAGAGGTCGAGCGAGCGGGGGAAAGAGAGCGCGTGCAGCGGTCTGCTTGCGCACGGAGCAGGAGTTTTATGAGAGAAAATATATTTATCTGTGCTCAAAACTGTTCAAGTGCGCGCTCAATAGCATTTTCTATGCTCAACATGTTTCATTGCGTGCTCAGGATAGAGGCACAAATATAACGCCATACCCGACGGGAGTCTGCTCTTCTAGCGGCATCTCGCGATCGGCGTGTTGGAGATGTCACAGCAGCTTTCTAAACAGCTGTGGTCTAGAGAGAATAATCAGTAAGGTAACAAACGTACAGCAACACAATATTCATATTAAAAGCAATAAGGATCTTTTATACTTGCAAATATGACGTCTCCTCCAAAAGAGCACGTACTGTTCAGAGTGAAACAGGCTCTCTTTATAGGAGGACATCAAAGCAGATTTACATTACAACAACATTCTGGGAGGCCAGCTGATACCCCCTCTGGCACAGTATGCAAAACCATCACTGCATACAAGACAATGGGATATACAGATACCCCTCAGACACAGTATGCAAAACCTTCACTCAATACAGAGCAAAAGGGATACAGATAACACCTTATCCTAACTTCCTTCCCCTCATCCTTCCTGTAGTGTCATAAAACCCCCTTGCAAAAACATCTGTTGATCACTCACACACATTCAAAGGATTGACTCCAGGGATTTGACCTAATCAGTCAAACCGTTGACATGACATTTGCAGAATACAGCAGTTTACATTTCATTAGGTTTACACTGTATTAAGCTTTAGTACCATAATTTCCATCACAGAGACCTCTGAATTAAATTATCAAGTCAGAAGGCTCAAGTCCAAGTCAAGTCCCGAGTCATTGGTGTTCAAGTCCAAGTCGAGTCGCAAGTAACCCTCAACCACCAAAAACTGATAATAACACACTTCCTTCCACCTCCTCTCCGCTCCTCCCCCCCATCTCACATTCCTCCCCGCACTGTCAACCTGGACAACCTCTTACCTCTTCAGCCTGTGAACACACCACGCCCCTCCCACTCAACTAACATTGCCCTCCTTAACATCCGATCACTCAACAAGAAAGCCCTCATCCTCCATGAACTAATCTTGGAAAAATCCCTTGATTTCCTTCTGCTCACCAAAACCTGGCAACAGCCCGATGACTTCTTCTCCCTCAACCAAACATCCCCCCCTGACTTTAAATACATCACTAAACCCCGCCCCTCCCGCCGTGGTGGCGGCCTTGCTGTAATCCACAATCAGAACATCCAGATCACAGAACTAACTCTCCCCTCAGTATCATCCTTTGAATTAATTGCCTTCAAAGACCCTCCCTCACTGACAGTCATCCTCATCTACCGGCCTCCTAAACCTAATCCCTCCTTCCTCTCAGATTTAACTGAATTCCTCACACTTGCCTCATCCCTCTCTCAACGTCTGTTACTACTTGGTGACCTCAACATTCACATTGACTCACCTACCTGCAAGCTGGCATCCGAATTCACAACCCCACTGGACAATTTCTCTATCACCCAACATGTCACCTTCCCCACCCATGACAAAGGACACATTCTTGATCTCGTCTGCTCTACCAACCTCCCAGTGATTGACCTCCACCCTTGCCCATTTCCCCTCTCCGACCACAAACTCATACAATTCACCATTGCCCCCCCACCGAAACCCCTGCCCACCCAGAAACATCACCTTCCGTAATCTACACTCCATTGACCATAACCATCTCTCCAAACTGCTATCGTCTAATCTCCCCCTGGACGCAACCCTCAGCTCACCTGATGATCTGCTCAACCACCTCAACTCCACCCTACTCACGTCCCTCAACACTTTAGCCCCCCTCAAAAATAAAACTGTTACTTTCAAGACCTCCTCACCCTGGTTCACACCCGCACTGCGTAAAATGAAGCAGCGAGGCCACCAACTTGAACGTCTTTCAAAGAAATGATCCCTCACAGTCCATTACATAAGCTACAAACTCCATCTCAATGCATACAAAGATGCTCTTATTGCCGCTAAATCTGCCTACCTCTCCAACATCTTCATTGACCCCTCCCGTAACCCCAGGACCCTCTTCTCCACAGTTAACAAGCTCTTCAAACCCCGTGCTGATAACCTCTCTACTTCTACTTCCGCTACTTGCAGCTCATTCCTCCAGTTTTTCGCAGACAAAATTAACGCCATTAACCACTCCTTCTCAGCTCCATCTGATATACAAGCATCTCCCCCAACCTCCAACGCTACCATTTCTCCCCCCATCTCCCTTGACCTCCTGACTCCTCCTCCCCAACGCCGCCTCCCCCAGTTCAACCTGGTTACCCCACTTGAAATACTCCATCTGATCGGTTCCTCAAATCCCACAACCTGCTCCCTTGACCCTCTACCCACTCCTCTCCTGAAGTCCTGCCTCCCCGTCCTCTGCCCCTATCTTGCTAACCTTTTCAACTCCTCGCTGTCCCATGGAACCGTCCCCTCTGCCTTCAAAACTGCTGGCGTTACTCCAATCCTCAAAAAACCTGGTCTTGATCCCTCCTCCCTCACTAATTACCGCCCCATCTCCAACCTACCATTCCTCTCAAAAACTCTTGAACGCATTGTAGCCAAACAAATTCACTGCCATCTCCAAACCAACCATCTTTATGAACCCCTTCAGTCTGGATTTCGTCCTCACCACAGTACAGAAACTGCACTCGTCAAAGTCCTCAATGACCCCCTCACCTCTGCTGACACTGGTTCCCTCAATATTCTCATCCTCCTCGACCTGAGTGCAGCCTTCGATACCGTGAACCACAACATCCTGCTCACCCGACTCAGGGACATTGGTATTGAAGGTATTGCACTCAGATGGCTCCAGTCCTACCTCACTGAACGATCCCACTTCATCTCCCTCCCCAACCACTCCTCTGCCACAGCTTCAGTCACCCAAGGTGTTCCTCAAGGATCAGTACTTGGCCCCCTCCTCTTCATCATTTACATCCTCCCCCTCGGTCAGATACTCCGCCACTTCAACCTGGACTTCCACTGCTATGCTGATGACACTCAGATCTACCTCAGCACCAAATCCCTCCATAACCCACCCCTTACCCACATCGATTCCTGTCTGACAGCTATTAAAACTTGGATGCAACATAACCTCCTCAAACTGAACAGCAACAAAACAGAACTCCTCCTAATCGGCTCCAAATCCACCCTCAGCAAGGTCACTAACATAACACTCACCATCGATGGCACCATTGTTTCCCCCCTCCAATCAGGCACGCAACCTTGGCGTAATATTTGACCCCACCCTCTCCCTCGAACCTCACATCCGCCAAACAGTCAACACCTAATTTTTCCACCTCCGCAATATTGCAAAAATCCTACACTCTCTCACCCACCCCGCAGCCGTACGACTAATCCATGCCTTCATTTCCTCCTGTCTTGACTACTGCAACTCACTTCTTTACGGCATCAGCACTACATCCCTCAACAGACTCCAACGGGTTCAAAATGCAGCTGCACGTCTCCTCACGCATACCAAATCATGGCATCACATCACCCCAGTCCTCAAAGACCTCCACTGGCTTCCTGTCTCCCATCGCATCAACTACAAAATTCTGGTCCTCACCAAAGCCCTCCACCATCTGGCCCCCGCTTATCTCACAAACCTTCTCACTCCTTATCAACCCCCACGGTCCCTCAGATCCACCGCAGCCGGACTCCTATCCATTCCCACATCCACACTCTGCAGCTTTGGGGACAGAGCCTTCTCAGTGGCAGCTCCTAGGCTCTGGAATTCCCTCCCCCAAGATCTCCGTGACTCTGAGTCCCTCGCAGTCTTTCAGTCCCGCCTCAAAACACATCTTTTCAACTCTGTCTACCCATAAGCCCCCCCCCTCTCAGTCAACTTCCTCTTGACTGCCTTTTTATTTTTTTTATTTTACTATACTTACTTGTTTGCCTGTCCTTGTTTGTCTACCCTCCCTCATACTGTAAAGCATCTTTGAGTTGTGAAAAGCGCTATAAATAAAATGCATTATTATTATTATTAGGGATGCACCGATAATTATCGGGCCGATAATTATCGGTCCGATATTAGGAATTATGACGTCATCCCGATAAACCCGATACCAGTATTAATAGCCCCGATAATATACAATATATTTTTTATTGGGTAAAAAAAAAGAAAAATACTGCGGTGTGGGTGGATTGGGATGAGGGGCGCTTGTTTTTCACTCGGCTCCTCCCGTTTTGCCAGTACTGTGGTAGTGGTTTAGGAAGAGGGGAGTTCTTCACAAATCCAGCGCTCCCTAACTCATGCCTGGCTGTGACGTAAATGGTAGGGGTGCACCGAATGGGAAATTCTTGGCCGAAACCGATACCGAAAATAGGAAACAGTTGGCCGAAAACCGAATGCCGAAAGGCCGAAAATGATTAATATAAATATATATATATAATGTATACATTTTTTACCAATGTTGTTCAGCTACCTGATTATGGAAATAGACATGATTATGGCAAAACTTAACTTAAATAATAATCACTATTATGGGTCCATAAAACATTTATTCAGCACTTTTGAATGCATACAGTACATTTATATATGTCATGTATTATTGCTAAAAAACATGATATCGCAGTCTTAGTGTCGCCAACTCGTTTCTAATATGCAAAGACAACAAATGCGTCTATTATGTATTTTCGATCAGACGAGATCTCTCTCCCCCGTCTGTGTGCGAGGGGGCGGGGCAGTTTACACACACGCAGCTGCTACATGCAACGGAGTCAATGTTCCCCCCCCTGCGAGCCAGCCGCGAGCATGGTCGCCGCGTCTTTATTACGTCATCACAACAACACGTTAGGTTACCAACGTAAGCCTGTTCTGACATTCGGTGATATTTTTTCGGTGCTGAAACCCTTTCGGCCGAAAGCCGAAAGGGCCTTTTTAACCATTTTCGGCCGATAATTTTCGGTGGCCGAATATTCGGTGCATCCCTAGTAAATGGTGTGCGGCCGTGAAGCCAGGACAGTAAACAAACATGTCGTCGGTGGTATGGGCGTTGGAGCTATGTGCAACTCAAGGCATATGCTCCAACCGGAGCTGCCTGGACGCTGCAATGATGTTGCGCACTATCCGTGCTGAGTGTGCTGACTTTTCGTACAATGTCCCACTGTCTGGCTTCCTGCATAAAGTCAAGTGCTCGGCGCAGTTGTGGCGAAATGTCGCTCCTCTGTTTTCATTTAAACAGCTCCTTATATCCGTTAGCGCAGCTAGCTAGCACCAGATGCTAACAACAACAATGCACGTAAGGTCTCTCTCTCGCTCGCTCGGGCCACACATACACACACCCTCCCGGTCCTCCAGATGGCCAGTCGGTGCCTGCCGGTGAGCGTGGAAGTGTGGTCTGCCACAAGCGGGCGGCAGGAGCGGGGCTTTCAGCATCAGCTTGGAGATGGTATTTTAAACTCGATGCGCTCTGAAACTACGGGGCGGCCAAGGAAAAAAAATACACATGCGTTAATCGCGTTAAAATAATTAGTGGCGTACATTTTTTTTTTTATTATCGGTATCGGTCTTGAGAAGCAGGAAGTTATCGGTTTCAAAAAACCAATATCGTGCATCCCTAATTATTATTATTAAGTATTTTGTGATTTTGTCAAGTCGAGTCTCAAGTCATTCACAGTATGTTGTTCTTTAACACTTGCCCCAAACATTGGTCATTATGATCAAATCTTATTTTTAAATCTAAAGGGATACTCAATAGAGTGGTGCAGGAATGATTCCTTAACTCTGAAAAAAGTTAGCATCCCTTGTCTAGTAATAATAATAAGTTGATTATGATTTGTCTTCATGTTGAGTGGAGTATATCCTCGTCTAGAAGGGACAAAGAGGCTGTCCTTAAAAAGGCACAAATGGAGGTGGCCAACATGCCATGGTTGTGGAGCTCGTTGCCTGAATGGCTCAGAGTTTTCTCACGTAGCCCTGAGTGCCAGTCTCCATTTTCTGACCCTTTTATGGGATCCCGCCTGGCGTTTGGAGGTCCACGGAGCCTTCAAAAGACCTCTAAAAAATGCAAGGTCAGGATGCCAGCTCGTACTCAGGTAACAGTCCCAGCTGCCATGGTTCCAGCCCCAGCAGCCATGGTTCCAGCTTCAATCCTGGTCCCAGCAGCCATGGTTCCAGCCTCAGTTCCAGCCCCAGCAGCCATGGTTCCGGCTCCAGTTTGGGCCCCTGCTGCCATGTTTCTGACTCCAGTTTCGGATCCAGTACTGGATCTCCGGCCGACGCCAGCTCCCTGTGTCCTGTTGGCATACCGACCGACTCAAGTCCTCTCTCAAGTCACCTCTCAAGTCTCCTCTCGAGTCTCCTCTCGAGTTCATTCTCAAGTCTCCTCTCGAGTCTCCTCTCGAGTTCATTCTCAAGTCTCCTCTCGAGTTCCCTCTCAAGTCTCCTCTCGAGTCCCCTCTCAAGTTCCTTCTCAGGTCCCCTCTCGAGTCTCTTCTGGAGTCCTCTTTCAAGTCATCTCTCGAGTTCCCTCCCAAGTCACCTCAAGTCTCCTCTCGAGTTCCCTCTCGAGTCTCCTCTCGAGTTCCCTCTCAAATCCCTACCCAATGTCCTGGTCCATTTGAGGTTCCGCTGGGGGTCCTGCCAACTCCATGTCCTGTCCCGTTGGGTGTCCCGCCGACTACTCTTCTGCCGGGGGTCCTGCCAACCTTATGTCCTGTGCCGTTGGAGGTCCCGCCGACTACTGTTCTGCCGGGGGTCCTGCCAACCCTATGTCCTGTGCCGTTGAAGGTCCCGCCGACTACTGTTCTGACGGGGGTCCTGCCAACTCCATGTCCTGTGGCGTTGGGGGTTCCGCTGAGGCTTCTGCCAACTCCACGTCCAGTGTCATTGGGGGTTCCACTGAGGGTCCTGCCAACTCCATGACCTGTGTCGTTGGAGGTCCCGCCGACACCTGCTCTGCCGGATTTCCTGCCAACACCAGATCCTGTCCTGTTGGGGGTTCAGCCGACACCTGCTCCGCCGGGTTTCCTGCCAACACCATATCCTGTCCTGTTGGGGGTTCCGCCGACACCTGCCCCGCCGGATTTCCTGCCAACACCATGTCCTGTCATGTTGGAGGTCCCGTCACCAGCTCTTGCTCCGTCCGGGGTCCCACTGACACCAGCCCATGTTCCGTCCAGAGTTCCGTCTACGCCTGTCCCGCCAGGGGTCCCACCAGCTCCTGCTTTCGATCCCAGTGCTCCGGCAATCCAGCTGACGTCATCCTCCGGAGCTATCCCGTCGCCGCCTTCTTGCCCGACCTTATGGCCGGCCTCCCAAGTTCCCCATCGGCCTTCGCCCTCGAGCCCGGCTTCCTGAGTACCCCAGCCGTGATCTTCGCCCTCGAGTCCGGCCTCCTGACTTTTCGAACTCTGCTTTGCCCCCGGGCCGTCCGCCCGAGAACTCCACCATGAACTCTGCCTTGCCCCCGGGCCGTCCCCCCGAGACATCCTCCATGAACTATGCCTTGCCTCTGGGTTGTCGTCCCAGGCCCGTCCTCTGGACCCCCTCCACCCACCCTTTTGGACATTTTGGATTTTTTGGACGTCTAGGATCCGTCCCTCGAGGGGGAGGTTCTGTCACGATTCTTATGTTATGTCACGTTTTTAGTTTTGTATGTCTAGGTTTATTTTTGCTGTTCTGTTCTCCCTGTCTCATGTTTTCCTCCTTGTTTCTTGTCTGGTCCTTTTCCCTGTGTTTTCCTCCCTGTCGTTAGTTTCCCTGGTGTGTCTGATTGTCTAATTGTGTTCACCTGTTGCCCTTGTGTTTCTGCCTCCCCTGCCCGGCTGTTTCTCGTCTCGTGATTTACCCCTCCCTGTATTTAGTCTTGTCTCTTCCTGTGTTCCCCTGTTGGTTCATTGTTTGTTTGTCCTCCCTTCACGTCACGTTTCATGTTTTTCTCTCCGGTCTTCCTCCATGTTAATCATGGTCAGTTTTTGTGTTATTATTTTCCTGAGCTACCGTTTTGATTCATGCCATGTTTTGTTATCAGCTTTTAAATAAAGCTCGCTTTTTGTTTCTAAACCTTTTTACGTTTTTGTAGTCTGGATTTGGGTCCTACCTTTTCCGCGATCTTACAGAGATCATAACACACATTGCATTCTAGGAAATTAAACGCATCAATACAAACCCCATTGGTGAACATCTGAAGCTTTTATATGTCTTAAAGTACATGTCACAAATGAATCATTACAAAATAAAAGAATCAATCAGAAAGTCAACAGATGGTTTGGCAAGTCGTGGTTACTTGATACCTGCAGCTGGAGAGGAATGATCTCTGACAGACAACCATTAATGAGGGAGTCATTTAGAAAGCTAGAACAAAACCAACACAGATGTCAAGAGTGAAGAAGATGGCACGAGATGAACCGAACTGGTCAACCAGCGAGTCAAAATGCTGCCAATAAACACTGGATCCATTTCTCATCACCACAGAGGGCCGTTTGCTGAGCCTGGGACGACACACACGTCTCAAATATTTAATCAGTAATGTAGTTTGACTTGCTGGAATTATGGAATTATTTAGCTAATGTCATTGTTTGATTATGGGAACTTTTGAGAGAAAGCCTTATGCTGTTATAGAAAGAGAATAGTTTCTAAAATGTTAGAAAGAGGTGAAAGTTTTTTGACATTAGTCTTTTAAAGGGGACCTATCATGCAAAATGCACTTTTGTACATCTTTTATACATGAATATGTGTCCCCGGTGTGTCAGGAAACTCACCAAGTGTCAGAAAACACAACCCTCTCTCTTTTCCTTCCTCCATAACCAAATCTCTAAAAACGGGGCTGCAACGGATCTGATACAGACTGATACAGATTTGAAATTGTTCTGACGTCAGAAACGGGGTGCTCCGCCTACAGATGAAGCGCTCCATTTCAGACGCCTACCCGTGCGGGTCCGTGATCGGCACGGGGTGGGCCCCTGCTGAAAAGGAAAACCCCCCCGCAGGACTTGAAACGCCCCCTTGATAAATACATTTAATTATAATGAGACCAGCTGCAATGGATAATGGATCCACCAGGGGGAGCCGTGAAAAGCTGCCACACTGGAACTCATAAATGAAATAAACAGCTGATCTACAGGTATCTGATATAGCGGATATTTGTTAAGATCCATATGTCACGGATAGGATCATATTCTGTGCTAAATAAGAGACATGTAATCATTTACTAAACATCCCCATGTTTTTATTTAACAAAATAATGTTTAATTCACGTTGGCGTAAGTACAAAACCATCGCTATGTTTTTAGATCAGGAAATGCATCCAGGCTCAAACAAACGATTTTCAATCATCATGCTCACGATCATTTAATGTATCATATGTTCGCGAGTTGAAATGAATGCACTAAATTTAATCCATGTGAGTTTACAACAACAAAAATAATCGCTTTGTTTTTATATCACATCCGACCGGAGGAAAATGCAGCACGGGTCTCACTACCGATCATCCTAATCCCACGGGCAAACAATAATATGTACAGTGTTAATAGTTTACTGTATTATTAGTGTCTAATATTACTGGGGATTTCGGAATGGTACTGGATTTTGATTTATTGTATCGGCTTTATATCGCAATATATTCCCGAAGTCTGAAATGCAAAAATGTCCCACATTAGGGCAATTCACCCTACATTTAATCATTCAAACAAAATCATATTTTGTTTCTTTTTAACGAAATAAATGTGGTTTAATCCACATAATTTACCGTGTTAATTGTTTACTGTAGTATTGTGCACATTACTTTTCGATGCATGTTGAACCCCTGGTTAGAAGCTAAACTGCATTTCGTTGTCTCAGTACCTGCAATATGTGCAATAACAATAAAGTTGAATCTAATCTTGAGCAGGAACAAATGTATTTAGGCTACTTAGTACATATCTGACATAAACGATTAAACACATTTGTGCATTCTTTAAACCGAGTCAAGCCGAGTCCGGAGGTCGCGGCACATTAAAGTGTGCACCTGATTGTTTAACTTGAAGGTGCCTGATGACATTTAATCATTCAAACAAAATCATATTTCGTTTATTTTTAACGAAATAAATGTGGTTTAATCCACATAATGTAGGCCTACTGTGTTAATTGTTTACTGTAGTATTGTTTAACTTGAAGGTGCCTGATGTGAACATTTCCAGAAGAACTAGCTTGAATGGCCTTTGTATGTATACAGTAGGCCTACAGTATAGCCCAACCATGTACACCTTCCTTTTTTCTCGTCCAAAGTTTGAATTGGATAAAGGTAATGGTTATCGATGGTGCTTTTATAGCCTATTGTATAATAACTGTGTAATTTATATTGCTTTTCAAATGCATATGGCCACCCATTTACACTGCTCTTCCCGTCAAGAATATGAATAGAACTTAGTTAGATCACTTTACATTTCTGCAAATTAATTTGTAATCACACACGTCTCCCCACGTCTCCCCGTCCCGAAAATGATAAATAAAATAAAAAGAGGAAACAATTTTCAAGTTCAGTTTTCAACGTTTTATTTAAAGGTGTATTAAATCGATGTTAATCCATGCATGTGGATGTGGAATTAACGGACGTGACGTTGTGCGATTGAGTTGCCAAGCAAGCTTCGGTTCATGTTAATTTACAAACTATTCAACTACAAACGTAGTTATATTTAAAAACATGTTAGAAGGCCTCACGAAATACTTTAATGCACATTAAAATGTAAATGTGAAGGAATGTGTGTATAACACAATACTGAAGATGTGACGTGGATCATAAATATATAAGCAATTAAACAGCATTTTACATTTATTTTCACACAATACGTCTCCTTGCAGTATCAACACTAATTCGGCTGACTTTTATATTTGATCCAATTGGTAGATAGGCTGTATTTACACCATAACCGTGCAGAGCTGATAGAAAGGGACACCTGGTGGTCAAAGCACGTTATTGAATTGTATTATTTTATTATTAGATATTAATAGGAGGATGTGCAAACCAGACAAACTAATAAGGCTTAATTTAAACATTAAAGAGTACTTTAGGTTAAGGTCTTATTTTGAATAAGAAAAAAGCTTTAAGAAGAATATGGAGGGATGAAACCCTCTTGAAACCGCAGGTCCTTCCTTCCTGCAGCGGTCAGACTTTACAACCAGCACTGCCCCTTGAAGACCCTCCTACACACACAACACAGACTATAACACCCCTTGCTGCTAAATACAAACCAACTTTGTGCAATATGTGCTATATGTGCAATATATATATATGCCATTAATAACTGTGTAATTTATACCTGGCCACTAAATCAATATATATGCCGTTTTGTTTTTGATCTGTATTTTTGAAAATTATGTAACTTTTTATCTTTTTTTTAGCATATTGTTTATTTTATTCTAACTTAGTACTTTTTTAACGCATGTAAGATATGCAACACTAAGCTGTCTGTGGCTCTTTCCTGCTGTAACGCTGCACATTTCCCCTCTGTGGAACTAATAAAGGTATTCTGATTCTTTAATGGTCACACATGCAGAGCACACAGCACACACAGTGACATTTGTATCTACAGATAAATATTAAGCCTGACAAAGTACTTAACGTCTAATATATTGCTTTCCTGCAATGTTAACTATGTTTAAGCACTTATTTGTTTATTATTTATTTATTATTAAACTGATATTATACATATGTATTATACTCTTATAAGATGTATGTAGATAGTATAAGAAATGTGCAGAATGACAGTTTAATGGTGGAGTATACACACATATTGATAGATGTCTTGTAATGCACTGTTGAGGAACCTGCGACCCAAGTTTTTCATTCATTGCATAACTACACAGTAGTTGTGTATAATATGATATGTCAATAAACCTTAGCTTATAAAATCTTGAAATCTTGAAAGGGATGTTCAAACTAGTCATTATATACAGTCTTTAATGAACTATTAGTAGAGAATAACGAGTAATGAATATACTTTATAGGGATCCTATTAATATCTAATAATAAAATAATAAAATTCAATAACGTGCTTTGACCATCAGGTGTCCCTTTCTATCAGCTCTGCATGGTTATGGTTTAAATACAGCCTATCTACCAATTGGATCAAATATAAAAGTCAGCCGAATTAGTGTTGATACTGCAAGGAGACGCATTGTGTGAAAAGAAATGTAAGATGTTGTATAATTTCTTATATATTTTATGATCCACGTCACATCTTCAGTTTTGGCGGCAGTTCTCCTGTTTGTCCAGAAGTCTTCTCAGCAGGGCTCTATAAATAGAGAACTACGGCAGATATGTAATATTTAATGCAGCCGAACCGTGTATTACAATGCCGTTATGTGATGACTTTCAAAGAGTAAAGCAAGCACACTCGGCATAAAGTATTATTGTATTTTTAAAAAACGTTTTCAGATTTCACATCACATAAACACCAAATCCCAGCATGCATTGCGGATAACCATCCAATCATCGAGCTGAGGATCTTGCCTACGTCTGTTTCCGGTTTCGTTTAATGACCGATGTATTTTGTTATACACACATTCCTTCACATTTACATTTTAATGTGCATTAAAGTATTTCGTGAGGCCTTCTAACATGTTTTTAAATATAACTACGGTTGTAGTTGAATAGTTTGTAAATTAACATGAACCGAAGCTGTTGCTTGGCAACTCAATCGCACAACGTCACGTCCGTTAATTCCACATCCACACGCATGGATTAACATCGATTTAATACATTAATGTAGCCTTTGTTTATGCTAAAAGAGGTGTCGACCAGCTGGGGCAACAAGAAAATCGCTGTAATCGAGTGTGACTATTAAAAAATAAATCATTACGTCGGGGTAGCATTTGCTTGGTATTTCCGGTTATTTCTCCACTGGTTAACATGGGTTAACAATACCGTGTAGCTGTCACGTTTGAAGGGGACGAAACCGTGACATCTTCACGTCTCCCAGCATGGTAAATCGTCACATGTTCACGTCTTGCCGTGATACCGGGTTGAATAAAATACACAACGGCTGTAGCCTGATTATGCTTTAGGAGCTGTAGGTGTGTGTGTGTGTGTGTGTAGGTGTGTGTTGTACAGTGCGCAGATGCGGCGGACAGACGGGTCTCAGTTGGTTTGGTGTCCTCTGCTTACTTTTAATACTTGCAAATACAACTTTTGGCCCGTAATTTCAATTCCCCATTTCAGCAACCAGAGAGAGGGATATATCCAGTCTCTGATTGAGTTACGTTATTATGAGAGTGCTCTCATACTTTAAATTGCATATATTTATATAAATATATTTGTGTGTGTCCGCATCTGTAGCCTGTTATTGTCTCATTATACCGCACTCTCAATGAATTCAAAGTAAATATGTGGGGGAACAATGTTCAGCTGATCTAACAGAGATTATAAAATATGACAAAACACTCGACAGCTGATGCCACGTAATAATGAACGGACGTCGCTTTAATATGACCGCTCAGAGGAGAGGAGTTCTCATTTCTTTAAACGTCTGCTGCTTCCCCTCTCTCCTCGGTCCTCCGCTCGCATCTCCTGTGGGCGGGACTAAGTCTCGAGGAGGGGAGTTGAGGAGGGGAAATTTAAGAATTGAGAAGCCTCTTCAGGCTCATGGTGAATACATGGTGAAGACTCAGACTCATGGTGAAGACTCAGGCTCATGAGAGGCTTCTCAATACTCAAATTTCCCCTCCTCGACTCCTCGGTCCTCCGATAGTGACCCGGAAATGAATTTCAGCGCGCCATTTTGAAGGACATCTAATTTCTCTAAATGCACACCGAGGATCGAGCGTTGAGGAGGCTCTCTGGAGGAGCTCTAACCGAGGATACACTGATGGTTCCTCCACGGCTCCTCCACGGATGCATTTCCGGCAACGGTGGAGGCGTGACGCACGGCCGGACTTATCTCAGCCAATGACAGCTATGCATGCATCCCCTGGATATTATTTTAGAAACTGCTTTCATCGCGTCGCGATGTTTCCAGAGAGAACAGCTGTAAGGTCCGTGCAGAAAGCAGAGCAGTGTGTATAATATATATCACTCAGTATAACAGGCCTACTCTCTTTATTTGCTTTAGTTTAGTAGATATCTACAAACAAAGAGTCGATATTTTTCTAAGACCATTGCTTCACATAATAAAATACACAACGGCTTATGCTTTAGGAGCTGTAGGTGTGTGTGGTACAGTGTGTAGGTGTGTGTTGTACAGTGCGTAAATGCGGCGGACAGACGGGTCTCAGTTGGTTTGGTGTCCTCTGCTTACTTTTAATAGGCCTACTTGTAAATACAACTTTTGGCCCGTAATTTCAATTCCCCATTTCAGCGACCAGAGAGAGGGGGGGATATATCCAGTCTCTGATTGTGTTACGTTATTATGAGAGTGCTTTCATACTTTAAATTGTATATATTTATATAAATATGTGTGTGTGTGTGTCCGCATCTGTAGCCTGTTATTGTCTCATTATACCGCACTCTCAATGAATTCAAAGTAAATATGTGGGGGAACAATGTTCAGCTGATCTAACAGAGATACAGCGCTATGACAAAACACTCGACAGCTGATGCAGCTGTTGCCACGTAATAATGAACGAACGTCTCTTTAAAATGACCGCTCAGAGGAGAGGAGTTCTCATTTCTTTAAACGTCTGCTGCTTCCCCTCCTCTCTCCTCGGTTCCCCTCCTCGGTCCTCCGCTCGCATCTCCTGTGGGCGGGTCTAATGCCCCTTTCACACCAGCGCTTTTTCAGCTCCGGCTCGGAGCTGGAGCCTGAAAAGCGCCGGTTTTTCCTGTTCACACCGCAGCGGCGCCGGCTCTTAGCTCCGGAATCGGGTTCACTTCCAACTCCAAAAAATTGTCGGTCTAGAGGCAAGAGCTTCGGAGCTAAGAGGTGGTGTCGCTTACGTCTCTCTTACGTCGAGGCGTGCAGGAAACTAAACCCTCCTCCCCTGAACATGGGTCGACTGTCATGCCTGCCTACAAGCAGTAGTGCTTATAAACACACTTTATAAAGTACATAATAAAAATACGCCGGTAAAATGTGCCTGTAGAAAACGGTTTATGCCACAATAGGATAGCAATAGCAAGTAGTCAGTTTAGCTTCGGTTGCTATGCTAACATCACCCATTTTATACCAGAGAAACTTTCATAACAGCGTTGTGATACCAAACAGCGTCAATTCAGACTGACACACATTCACTTAGGCTAAGGGGAACTGGGGATATGTATCAGCTGCTTGTGTGAGTCGAACAGTGAATACTTTAGAGCGGCCGCAGCAGTGTGAGCTAACCGGGAGCTAACGGAGGAGAATAAACTCCCGTGGAAGAGCAGCCAACACTGCAGCGGTCGGTAAATGCTGCAGAAACACATTAATAAACAATGAACCACGGCACTCTGGAGCAAAGTATAAGGTTGGAGAAGTCGTTATTCAATTTAATCTGGCTTTGTGTGATTAAAAGCAACACGATCATCGACCCGACGCAGTTCCCCGTTGTTGTTGTGAGCGCCGTAATGCCGTTGGGGGGCAAATCAGCGATGTAAACGGTGACGTCATGACGCAGCAGTGGAAGCACCAGTCGGGTGCTGGGCGGTGTGAACAGAGCGGGAGCAGAAAAGGGAAACCGGAGCTGAACCAGAAAAGCTCTAGCTCGGAGCTAGAAAGGGAAAAGCGCTGGTGTGAAAGCCGCATAAGTCTCGAGGAGGGGAACCGAGGAGGGGAGTCGAGGAGGGGAAATTTGAGTATTGAGAAGCCTCTATGGTGAAGACTCAGGCTCAAGAATGTAATTCAAAATGCTGTGACCTAGGCTACTTTCTACCAATTGAACAGAAGTCAATCTTGTTCAAGGGCCTTTTGAGAGTTACTTTAATCGACCTCCAGTCAGTAAATCATTAGCCCAGCTGCTTACCTTTCCTCCAGGCTACAATTACCTCCATAATTAGATCAATTATGTTCAAACAAGCAACTATATATTACTCAATTGGGAGTGCATTAACATGGTTCTCATTAAGTGTTAAATGACAGCACTTCTGGATTGATATGTTATATCATTGTCAAACTGGCCAACATTCACACTTCTTTCAGCCAGCGTCAGAACAAAAGCACAGTCCAGTGTGTTTAGGTGTCCGTGCAAAACTAAATTCACACAGCCCGAGGTATTATCAATTCAGAGGTTGCTCAATTAGCTTTAGCACAATGTGTAATCAGACACTTAGAAATTGTACTCCCTGAAATGCAGAGTGCACACAACAGATGCAGACGGTGAAGCCAAACCCCAGCCACCCCGCGCCCTCAATTTATTACAGACCGCGAGCAACCCTCCGTCTGAGGGCAAAGTGCAAGATTTCCTGTTTTTATTTACATTATTACTCAGATATTTATGGGATCCTGGCAAAGCAAAGCAGGTCATTGGGGATGCAATCATTTGCAAAACGCGCACATAGTAATGAGATCATGATGTCCTCTTGAAATTATGTCTGCTTGAGAGAGCCTACTGTGCCAAATCAAATTAGTGTATTACATTTGGTTGTTTCTTCAAATCAATTATAGTGGAAGAGAGGTTGGAGAATGAGGTAGTAAGGGTACGAAAATAATAGCCTCCTTTGTTCAGTTTATTCACTACTGTTGAAGGTCAAATTAATCACCCAGTGGTCTTTCTTTCTGCACAACCAAATCAGTCACATTGACAAAAGAGAAATTCAAGGAAACCAGTCCAATTGGATTTATACAAATGCATCCAGGTTACAATGTTCCTTAGTCACTTTGAATTTTTTCGCCTCCTATTAATTCTTCACAAAATACTTACCAAGAATAGAACATGGCAAAGGTTACACATCCCCTGAAACATGGTCAAATATGGCACCTTTAAAATGCCAGGTACTGTTTTTCCATGCAAAAGCATGATCTCTGATAACTTTACACTGCAAAAACTTTGACCAACTAACCATATTTTGTCCCGTTTTTGCCGTAATGTTGTTTAATGTGTGTTTGAGTCAGTGGTCGTGTTAACCAAATATTTTCCGTCTATGACGTATTTATTTGAACAATGACGGAAAAATCGTTATTTTGACGGATTAGAACAAACTCAGAACAGCGCCACAGTTTCCTTGCAGCGAGGCTCCGGTGTTATGCATGCCCGCCCAAAAGGAAATTGCCCCCCCCCCCCCCCCCGGCAGAGTTGTGTACAGGCCGACGGGTAATAATGGATTTTGACGGACATTTTACGATCCTGCCCATCAAAATAACGGGCAGCGAAAAAATCTAGCGCAACCTCTGGTTTGAGTGTGTGTGTTTTCTGCTTTCCCTACTCTCCCTTACAATCTTAATGGATACTTGACCTACACATTTTTTATTTATGTATTACTTTAGCTTTGAGTATGGCACCCATTCGCCGTGCCATCATTTCAATAAGCTTCTGCAATGTAACATGTATTTCCGTCCAGAGTTGCATTCATTTCACGCAAAGATCTCCTATTGATGATGGGAGAGTCGCACTGCTGCGCAAAGTTTTCTCCAGCACATCCCAAAGATTCTCAATAGGCGCATTCACACTGCGGTACTTTTCCCACAAAGGTTCATGTGAACTTAGTTCATGTGAACTCTTTTATCGCGTTCACACCAAAAAGAGCCGGTACTAAAATTAGTTCATGTGAACCTTTTTACCCCCACGAAAGTCCCTGCTAGAGAGCAGAGAGCTGCTAGAGAGCAGGGACTTTCGTGCGGCTCTCTTGTGAGAAAAGAGCTATATTTCTGATTGGCTGGGCGGATTGCAAACCACGCCCCGTAAAACTCCCAAAAAGTTTTGTGAAGCCGCCATTTTATTATCCTCGCATTAGCATTATTAGCATTAGCCCAGCGCAGAAACGCAGAGAGACTAACTTATGGCAACACAAAATAAAACATGGGAGCGGTGGAGATGAGGAGGTGTCGGCGTTCTGGCGATTTACTCGGAAGGCTTCAGTAGAAGCTGCTGGGAGTCCCAGCAGCTTCTACTGAAGCCAGTCCCCAACTCCGGGGACTTCCGGCCGGGGACTTTGGGCGGCAGTATACGCCGTGAAGTGGTTTGCGGCCTGCCAGTAAACCCAAAGCAGAAGAAGAACAAGTGACGTCAGCGGCTTCATTTGCCTAATCCACCCCCAGGGACTTTTTCCAGTGTGAACGCGATCTGTACTTAGTTCATGCGAACTAAAGAGTTCACATGAACTAAGTTCACATGAACCTTTGTGGGAAAAGTACCGCAGTGTGAATGCGCCTAATGGGGCTGAGGTCTGGACTCTGTGGGTGCCAATCCATGTGAGGAAAGGATTCTCGTGCTCCCTGAAGCACACTACACAATGTGAGTCCGATTAATGCATTGTCCTCGGCTCCTGGAATATGCCCGTGCCATCAGGGAAGAAAAACTCCATTGATGTTAGACCTGGGGCCTCATTTATAAAGGGATATACGCTCAAAAGATGGCGTACGCCAGTTTCTACGCAATGTTTGCGATTTATAAAATACTAACTTGATGGGAAAATGTGCGGTCCTCCACGCAAACTCTAACCCATGCGTACGCACTAAGCACAACAACGGGAGAGACGAGAAACTGCGACACCGTTGGCAGAAGGAAGAATGGAGAGAAATGTGTGGAAATAATACCATAAATAAAATGTTACCTCTCATTTATCATACATGAATAATTCATTTTCAAACATTGATTAAAGCCAATCTTAAAATGATTAAACAAACGCTTGTTTGAGACTCCTCAGTGCACACAAAAACATAACTTGGAGAAATAAATAAATACGGATATGTTACTGAAAACCACCTCGAATATGTTGTGTTAATGTTATGAAATGTTTTCTCATAAATGATGCGGTAAGCAGAAGGACATAATTACGTCTAAACTGACGCCGTTTTGCATTTCTATAGGTTGTAGATACGAGCATGGTTTTATATACTATCATGTTTAATTGTGTTTTATGCCGTTTGCTAAGACTTGATAAAACACAGAAGGTATGGAAACTAAGAACACCATATGTGGTAAATTGTACAGCTGATATAACACAACTCATTAGTTGTATTTCCTTTAACTGGTGGATATATGGCAGTTTCAGAAACTACTTATGGAAGAAATGTTTTTTATCCCACAATAAAGTTGACAAAAATGTTCATTCTTGTTCTCTGGAGAGGACTTTGAAACTCAAATTACTCAAAAGTACACAGTAAAAGTAGTTCATATTATTTTTACAAGTAGTACTAGAAGTACTAAGTACAAACATGGCAGCTTCAGAAACTACTTATGGAAGAAATGTTTTTTATTCCATATTAAAGTTGACAAAAATGCTCATTCTTGTTCTCCGGAGAGGACTTTGAAACTCAAATTACTCAAAAGTACACAGTAAAAGTAGTTCATATTATTTTTGCAAGTAGTACTAGAAGTACTAAGTACAAACATGGCAGTTTCAGAAACTACTTATGGAAGAAATGTTTTTTATCCCACATTAAAGTTGACAAAAATGCTCATTCTTGTTCTCCGGAGAGGACTTTGAAACTCAAATTACTCAAAAGTACACAGTAAAAGTAGTTCATATTATTTTTGCAAGTAGTACTAGAAGTACTAAGTACAAACATGGCAGTTTCAGAAACTACTTATGGAAGAAATGTTTTTTATCCCACAATAAAGTTGACAAAAATGTTCATTCTTGTTCTCTGGAGAGGACTTTGAAACTCAAATTACTCAAAAGTACACAGTAAAAGTAGTTCATATTATTTTTGCAAGTAGTACTAGAAGTACTAAGTACAAACATGGCAGTTTCATAAACTACTTATGGAAGAAATGTTTTTTATCCCACATTAAAGTTGACAAAAATGCTCATTCTTGTTCTCTGGAGGGAATTTTGCCATTCTCAAAAAGTACACAGTAAAAGTAGTTCATAGTATTTGTGCAACAAGTTTATGAAGCAATAAGTCCTAACATTATTCTCATAAATTACCCTGTTCCTCAATCGCAAATAATATAATTGAACCACCATCCTTTGCTTTGAAATCCTCACCGGAAGTGTTCCTGCACATACTAAACGTCCAGCTACCCAGGGTTGTTTTATTGCATTACCGTAAACCTGTAACTAATCGCGCACTCGAATTACAGGGGCGGCTGGTTTGACCACGCAAAAGTGAAAGACGGCTGGCTTGACCGCAGTCTTTTAGTCGTGTGAGTCGGACACCACCCCACATTGAACGCCGGACGCTCGAACCCTGCCACCACAGGCTGTCTCAGGCTTCCATCATAGGGAGAGGAGGGTGGCGCTTGGACGGCTGCTTTGTGCTACTACATCAGGTGAGACGCCATTTAGCTAACATTAGCGACCACATGACGTTATCAGATGTTGTTGATTAACGTCCCTTAAAGGTGGGGTATGTAATTTATTTCAGAAACACTTATTGTTATATTCCATGGAATGCTCTTAACATCCCGATAGCAATGCATATATGAAATGCTTTGACAATAAATACATACAAAATGTTCATCTGTGGAAGCCGTAGCGCTGTAAAAAGCACGACCAATCATTTTAGCCGGCCCGGCTAAAATAGCTGGATGGCCTACCTGCCTGTCAGCCTGAGAGTGGTCTGCCTGCAGGCTCCACTCTCAGGAACCTCCACTCTCACGGAGGTGATGAGTCCGCTCACCATGCACTTTGGGTCGGCCTTGGGCAGGCCTTTTGAACCCCCCATCCTGTTTCTCGTAATAGTTGACTTAGCCATTTTTCGCTCAAACCATGGAGGAATGTAACGGGAGTTAACAGGGGACTCTGCCCGCCTCACGAGTGCCTATTTTCGGACACTTTTGGTCACTTTTCCCCCTATTTTCCCCGGTTTTATTAATGTTTCTTTTTTTTGGCTATTTCACCTGGTTCCTTCTAACGGGGACATAGCCCGGTCTCGGGTGTCCCCCCACGGCCTGTGTCCAGCCGGTTCATCCGAACTGCGGGTTCGACTCTGATGGCCGGGAGGGTGTGCTGCGTCTCTTCCCGGGCCGGGCCGATATGAAGCGTGACCAAGACGCATCGTCTGACTCGGGGGTCCCACCACGGGTCCCGCTGCGGGGTGGAGGTTCCAGGCTGAAACCTCCCCAGGTTTGTTTGTCCTTTTGTGTTCTAAATGTAATGTTCATAAAATGTAGTTATATCCTCATACCTACTTAAATATCTGATTTTATTAAGATATTACTGTGAGAAGTGCACAGAGGCATCTTGAAAAATCAGATGATGAAGCAAGCAAAAGCTGTCTAAATAAAAAAAATGCACTTATTTGTTTCACCAAGGATGATTTTATTTGACAGTTTTACATGGTTTGTTCTCTTTTGTGTTTCAGGTTTATTGCGAGTTCAACATAGTGGTGGGGAAAAATCTCAAGGACAACTTCTTCGATGCACTTGACCTCTTTAGGAAGAAGAAGGGTGTCACTGGCCAATTTCTGTCTGAGATTTTAAGTCAGACAAAGGTGGGTTTTTTGTTTCCTATTCTATTCTTTGGTCAAGAAGAAATTATGTTCTCTCCCTTTTCTATTCTCTAACATCATGTCATCTCCTTTTGTCCTCTCCTTTACTTTCAAGTATATTTGCAATAAAGTAATTGTGTAGAGTTTGTAGAATGTATTTGATGAATATATGACCATTCTTTGTTATCTCCACTATATTCCAGACCACTGAGCCAACAGACATCAGATGCCTTTGTGTTCGGGGACTGCCAATCATCTTGGGGGATGAGCCTTCTGCCTTCTTCAAGACCTGCACCGTAAGTTACTTTAACCCTTGTGTTATGTTCACATTTTGCACCCTTTGGTAATTTTTGGGTGAAATTGACCCGGGACATTATTCAGTTTAAAAAAATACGGAACTAAATTTAACTTACACTATTCCTTATATATATTGTCTTTAACTAATTCACCAACAATATAAATGAAATATGATATGTTTTTTAAATATGTATGATGCTTTTCATTAGGTGAAAGGTGTACAGTCAAACTCCACTGGGAATCCTCTGTGTCGGAGAAAATCCTCAGCTCAACCCATCCAGTGTGGCAATCGTCTTGGAGGGGAATGTGGTGATGGATGGACCGGCTAACCTGCCTCAGGCCTTCTGTGTCCTGTTCAGGCTCATTTATGCCCTGCAACTGGAGTACCCAAAGTGCATGAAAAACACTTTCCACTTTGTTCAGCAGGTGATATTAAAACTTGGTAAAGTTGAGTTGGCAACCAAAATTCAGACTTTGAAAAATCAGCTTACATTGTAAAACGGGGTTCTGAAAAGTTGGCTACTGTTACATATGGCAAGTATTTAGGCTTCCATTTTGTTGTTGTTGCATGTTTGCACTGTTTGACCTATTAAGCTTGTTGGCATTTCCATTTGTGTTTTATTCTATAAACTACTGACAACATCTCTCCCAAAAGTCATTTAGAGCATTTATTTGCAGAAAATTACAACTGGTCAGAATAACAGAGAAAATGCTGTGTTTTCAAACCTCAAATAATGCAAAGAAAACAAGTTATTCATTATTAAACAACACAATACTAATGTTTGAAATTAGGAAGAGTTTCAGAAATCAATATTTGGTGGAATAACCCAGAAGTTTCAATAACAGCTTTCAATGCGTCTTGGTTGCTCGCCACCAGTCTGTCACATTGTTGCTGGGTGACTTTATGTCTCTCCTGGCACACAAACTCAAGCAGCTCGGCTTTGTTTGATGGCTTGTGACCATCCAGAGGTTTTTAGTGGGGTTCCAACTGTTCCATGACAGGGTCTTGATCTGGTCTTCCTCCATTCACACCTGAATTGAGCTGAGGGTGGGTTTATCCAGCAGGACAATGCTCCATGCCCCACAGCCAGGTCAATCCAGATGTGATCCAGAGGAATATGAATGGTCACAAGCCATCACTCAAAGCCAAGCTGCTTGAATTTTTTTGTGCTAGGAGTGGCTTAATAAGTGACCCAACAGCAATGTGAAAGGTGTTGCAGAGCCAAGACGCATGAAAGCTGTGATTGAAAATCTGGGTTATTCCACCAATTATTGATTCCTGAGCCCTTCCTATATGCTAAAACATTAGTATTGTGTTGTTGAAAAATGGATTTTAAATTGTTTTCTTTGCACTATTCGAGGTCTGAAAACACTCCATCTTTTTTGGTTACTTTGAATATTTGGTATTTTTTGTAAATAAATGCTCTAAATGAGAATATTTGGAGTTTGGTATAAATGTTGTCAGTCATTAATTTATAGAATAAAACACAAATGTTAATCCAGTTTTTACCAATAGTAAAACGAGAGAAACTGATAATTTTACAGAGGTCTCTTAATTTTTTCAGAGCTCTACATAAATATATAGATCTATATATATTATAGATATAACTATATATCTTTATGCTATTGTTTCATGTGAAAAATGTTCTCAGGAAAATGTATGGTACAATATTTTTGCCACAGTTTGTATAGGAAGCTCAATTTCATTGTATCCAAATGAAACACTCAAGTTTTAATAAAAGGTAAAACTTTATTTTTGTGTCTTTTTCTTTTTTGTAGTTGACGGAATAAAAAATATAAATACGAAATGTAACCACTTTCAACTAAAAATTCTAAGTTAAATAATTGGAAAAAATCAATTGATATTACACAATATTTTAAGTAAAATCAACTTCACATGAAGTGCATTGTACTTCAAATAACAATTCCCAGTCCTTGAATAATTTAAGTTAAATTCACTCAAGTTTTCCTAATGCATTACTTCAAAAAATAGAAAGTGGTTGACTTAAAAATGTAAGTAAAATCAACTTGACATGAAGTGGATTGTACTTCAAATAACAATTAAAGTCCTTGATTAATTTAAGTTTAATTTACTTGAGTTTTCATAATGCTTTACTTAAAGTTTTAAAGGCAACCACTTTACTCTATTTTTTAAGTAGATTCAACTTATCCGGGCTTACAGTGTGTGTATATCACCATTCAAACATCTTTTAAAAGTTGAACAAACCCCACAGCTCAGTAAAGACTGTGAGATGTTGACTTTATTTGATCATTTCAGTAAAAACTAACGTTCATATTTCTCTTTTTGATTATAATACTGATGAACGTTCAGAACAAAGCACTTTGGCAACTTACTTACCACATACGTTTTAAAATGCTTAATAAGCACCGTAACTTTCATGATATCATTGCTCGGTCATAATCGGTTGTTTCCGTGAACGGCCGACTGTTGAGTGACGGCAAATGCTGCGGCTGCAATGCATTGTGGGGCAGCATTTTCTCCTCTCCTTTCGGTTAGGGAGGTCCAGTGGTTCCTAAGCTAAAGGACGTTATAAAGGAAGTTTGAAACCTCCTTTCCTTTCATTTGGAGAATTGGAACGGCACTTATCATGGCTGCCACTGAGGGACTTCCGGGTCATTTCACTTGGTTAGGAAGGTTCTGTTAATCTGTGTGGTTCTTCTCGCGTCCAGGAAAGAGATGCTTAAAAAGGAGACTAAATGGAGTCTCTGAGATTGTTTCAAAATTGGTACCTTAATTAATAAAAAGCGTGGTAAAGTCACAAACAGGATATTGTTCGACAGAAAAGCAGCTGTTCCTGGCTCTCGCTAGCAGAAAAAGAGGCCGAACCCCTCAGGTCCGGTTGTTTATATATTCTCTACTGGCTCCTCCCTGCGGGCTGGCTCTCCAACGTTTTAATGTCCGTTGTTACGCATATCAGAGGATACAGACATTGTACATTCAATATATATTTAAACACGCCTTTTCTCCTCCTTAACTCTTTCATGACTTTTCATTTAACACATTCTAAACGCTGTAATCAATACTCCAAAAATACAGGAAATCCTTCACAGCAGTTTGGTTTCCGGTCGTTCCGAATGTTGTCGCATGCTACCCACATCTGTAAACAATAACGTACTCAAATAAACTATACCTTCATTTAATATCCAACAATAATAATATCTCGACGTCTATAGTTGTAGTGTTGAAATCAGTAGGTTTCGGTGTGCAACATCATATCATATCGCTGCTAAATTCACCTCTATAGGAAATGGTATATTAGCCTCATGCTAAATGCTAACCGGAGATGAAGGATTTTCAGAATAAAAGCTTAACAACTGGTTGTGCACAATAACTTCTGGTTTTTCAGTATAAAACAGCATTTAAACTGAAGGTACATTTAAGGTACATTATGCCATCAAAACATTGATTTTAATTTCTAACAGTCCCTCCTTACACACCTAAAAGGTGTCTATAATACTGAAATCAATGAGTTCTTCATCTGAACTCTGCATAGTACATAACTCATATCAAAAACATACAATCAAAATGGAATGGTTCGAATAGCCTCAACTTTACAAAAATACTTTGACTGTGTTCAAACATAAAAGTTTTCCCTTGTGCATAACTTCTAGTGTTAACATTCAATATGGCTCTTCAAAATAGCAGCAATGGCTTGGTATCAGAACATTTCTTCCTCCCTCCTTTCACAGAAACCGTTCTCATACCACGCTCAGTGTTATGGCACTTGTTTTTACAAAGTGAAAAGAAACTACCCATTTCAGAATCGCAATGATTTATAAAACATGGGATCCATCATATTAGAACAGTATAGAATAAAATATCTTGTACCAGTGTAATGTAATAATAACAAATGAAAATACACTATCTTGGAATAGTATAGTATAATAATGAATAAAATAAACATACACTATCTTGGAATAGCATAAGTAAATTGAAATGGATTCACTCCATTTTGCTCTCTTCTTCACATGATTTCATCATTTAAAGAATCACATCAGCTGGACATTCATTGAACAACCTCATCTCTGAACATCCATATAATTTAACATCATTCAAACTAACTCAACATTTTCATCAACAACTGTATACAGGGGTGGATCGTCCTGTTCTACTAGCATTTGTAACTGTCCCCCATGAGAAATTTACCCTCCCTCCTTTCATACCATTTAAGGTATGAAAGTAATATGTTCTCTAGAAGAGGCCGTCGTGATCAATCGGTATTTTAGGACATGGAATTAATGCAACATCTAGGCCTCCCCTGGGCGCCCCTATGCTATCCTTGTACCCTGGAGCCTAAACTCCCCCTGGGACTGGTCTCTTAGCCCTACTGGCTTTGGGGTGTTTCGCCATGTTGATTAAAAACATCACTGGCTGTGCTAGTGCACAGGTCCCAGCCCAATCCTGTGGCAAGACTGAGTACAAGGTTTTAGTTCCAGAGTACCACCAAACATCTATTCTGGGGTACGGCATTTTAGACGGTCATTTCTGGGAGAAGATTTTGGTCAGTTACAACAGTTGTAGAATTTCATCACTTAAAAGTTCCTACTTCAGTAGCTTTGGGTGGTCTGTTCTTATGCAGTGATAAAGTCCCTGAAATGGTGTGAAAACCGGTGGAATATCACTAACGCATTACACTAATTTATTTTCAATTCTGGTCTACTTAAATAACTATGCTGACCCCCTTTAACAGTGTGTGGAACCTTGGGTGCCCGAGCATGTGATAATTACTCCCTCCTTCAACAAGGACTTTAAAAACAGAAATCATTTCATTAATGGTTTGTAGTTCAATTCAGGAATTTTCACTCATGGCAGATATGTTTCTCCTTTTAAATAACATCTCTAAATGTCAGGTCATCACTGATTAAATGGATGAGCATTAAGAGGTGGTGGCACTTGTCTTTTAAAACTCATACTCTGGTGCCGTGCGCTCCCTCTGAAGCTGCAAGTAAGATTTAAAACATCTGCAGGGTGGGTTGAGCAACCCCTTCTCCCTGAACGATATTTATTGTCGAAAATATGCACCATTAAAATGAGTGATCCAAGGCCCCGCATGTATTACTCCCAATTATACTAGTTTTTTCAAAATTAAAATCTTCAATCGCTCTTTGCCTAGTGTCTTTTTAAAACTCTACATCTTGGACGACAAACAAATGTTGTTTCCACCTTAACAGTTCTCCTATGGTAATAACCATGCTACAATGGTGAAATCAATACTCTAGATTGGAATACTTTCTTTGGCTTGGTACTATTTTCCATTCAAATAAAGATTTGCCTGCTATCTATATCAGGGGTGGCCAACCAGTCAGAGGTTAAGAGCCACATTTTTTCTATGTTACTGCAAAGAGCCACATCAAACACACAGTCACTGATACCGCTTGTTTCAGTTTTTTGTTTTCTGGAGACAAGATTTCAACCACGTCACTGATGCATTTTTGTGGCATTGGGATATATTTTTTTTAAATCCTCTGGAGCAGAGAGAGGAGCTGTGGATTATTGTTATTGATTAATGCATCAGTGTTTCTTAGGGTCAAAAACACTAAACTCACAACTTCAAATGAAAGCGTTTAGTTTATTTAATAAAAGAGCACATGTTCAATGTGAAAAGTGACAGTAGTTATAGATTATTTGCAATTTGGTGCTATATATATATTTTTTTTAAAAAGTATATATATATTTTTTTTAAACACCTTGAATTTCAGGAGGGCGCAGGGCTCCGTTGGCGGGGCGCAGCGCCCCTCCAAGACAATGGCAGGGGAAACACTGGATAATGTTTAATCAACGATAGGTTTCCCCCCCCCCTCAAAGGTGATTGTTTCACTGCATCGCAGGTATTATTGTGATTGGCTCTTGGGCCACATCAAAATTATACGCGCTGTCATCCTCTCACACTGACACCACACATACACAACATACATAACACGGGACGAAAGTAACGGAGCGATTTTATCCGAGCCCAAACAACTTTGACGGGCCAAATTACGTCAGAATTATCAGCATTCAATACTTAACAGACCTACTAAATATCAGGTTTAACTGTCAGGAGTAGCTAGTGTTGTCACGATACCAACATTTGGTTTTGATACCAAGTCAAGAATTGCGATTCCGATTCTTTTTCGATATTTTCTTAAAAAAAGGGAAACGGTCTTAAATGTAATTATTGTGCTTTATTTCACACCAGAACCATAACCATAACACAAACGTTTAAACAATGAGAACAATAAATAAAATAAATGACAAGAATTCGTATTAAATACAATTAATAAATGTCTTACAGACAGGCCTCGTGGTGTCCGTAGGCTTGCCCTCACTGTCAGAGATATAGCTCAAATACTTCCAAATTTCGCTCCTGGCGTCTTTTTTGTCAACAAGCCGAGGCGCAGCGGCAGTTGCACTCCCACTTGCAGCCATACTTCTCGTTTTCTCACATGCTCTGGCAGCTAGCGCGTGCACGAGAGAGGGGAGGCACTTAGAGCGTGCTTGAGAGGGGCGGGACTGTAGGCACGGCTGCAGTGCAGGGAGTGGAAGCAGAGCGCTGAACACACACGGCTCTTATTAAAACGGCGCTTTCTCACCGGAGTACTTTTTCCCCGTCATTCTTTAAAGTACCGATACTAATGAAACGGAGGAATCGTACCGTTTTTAACGGCAGGGTATCGCGGTACCTTTCAAGTATCGGTACACCGTGCAACACTAGTAAGGAGTCAGTGTCTCTCCCCCAAACTCACACATATAAAATTCGATATGAACTGAAGAGCCGCATGAAACTAGGCAAAGAGCCGCATGCGGCTCGAGAGCCGCGGGTTGGCCACCCCTCTATATTGTAACAAATTAAATCTTCCCCAAATTCTCACATGAATAAGAATCTCTATAAGAATAATTTGTTTATGATGACAAGATTGAATAATATGTTCTACCCTCAGTGTGTTTTTAGGATTATTTTCTAATAAGTGTGTTTATGTGTAAACTCACTCACTCCTGTGTTCCTTCTCTCCCCCTCTGGTTGTCAAGCCACGACCCCCTCACGTTCTGCTGGCCCATGCCAACTCCTCTGGTTCTGTCTTCTCCTCCGTCCTGTCTTCTCCTCAGTCCATCCGCACTAGGATCTTCCCGCTGTAACTCTTTTCAGTGGCCCAACTGCTTTGCATTTCATCTCCTCCTTTTCAGTCTCTACGCTGATGCATGGAGTGGTGTATTCTGCTCTCATGTCCCACACTCTGCTCTTGTGCTAAATCTCGCGGCTCAGTTTGGAACTTCATGTCCTGTTTGAGGGACCGATGAGAGTTTGCCTCTTTGTCAGCATGCTGGTTTGGTTCTGGATGCCTCAGGTGGAGATGGTTCTGGATGCCTCAGGTCGTTGTTGGTTCAGCTCGGGTTCTCCGTCTGTTCGGAGGAGGAGGAGGAGGAGGAGGAGGAGGAGGAGGAGGAGGAGGAGGAGGAGGAGGAGCAGGAGGAGCAGGAGTCTCCTGTGGTGAGGTCATTTGTCTGAAGATGGGGTCGTAGCAGTCTGACAGGCAGAGAGAGAGAGAGAGAGATCTCGGGATGCATTACCTATAGCTAATTCTAACACACAGAGGTAAAATATATCCAATCCTTTCCACTCTATTTTCCTAATCTTACTATCTGTCTTAGATGTTAAATGTCATCTAAACCCAATTAATGTCTACTAATGGTTGTGCCATATCCCTAAACATTGTTTTCACCCACTGCAACATGGCTACTCCAAATAACTCTTTCAGGAAACCATTTTCTTCTATAAATTAAAAATACCTACATGTTTCAAGCACCACATATTTCACACACTATAAAAGAACGTCCCCATATTTTCTCCATTACTTTAAATCTCACTGTTATTTAGAACATAAGTAACTTTTGTGACTGGACATATCTGCAATGTCGCCACAATCTGCTGGGGAATTTTGTTCATAGAGTTTGTACGTACAAAGCTGTACTTGTGGGTTAGTAGCCTGTTTCTACTGTAATCATTTTCAATAATTGTGCTCTAGTCACCGGTTGGTTGTCCATAAACTTAACAGGGGTGTTTCTGGCACAGACTAAAACATGGATCCAGTGTATTTGGAGATTCCCCTAATCTGTAAATCCCCATCACTGATTATCCCGATCACTTAAACCGATCTCATAATTTGATACAAGAACTGCATATATGGGGGTTGAATCATCTTGATTGTAACCTCCTCACCTTTGGGACCGAGTATTTCTAACTCCTCCTCTTGTTGCTCAGCTGATCTTTTGGCTCTGGGGATAAGTGAAAGTCTCTGAAACACAGCTGGAGTTTTGTTAGTGATGTGGGCTTTATCTATGAGTGGACTAATGGATCCATGTCTTACTTGATATTGTACTCCCCATCCAACCAGAAAGGTGCCAAGTGTAATGAGCACAATCAACAATGCTATTCTGACTCTTATCCCTAGGGGACCCCACAATTGGTTTGGCTTTGTTCTTGACATCATCTCTATTTTCTCCCTTGGTGTCAGTTACAGAATTGAAATAATGAGTACTATAATAACATATACAAAAATGTGACTCTTTTTCAGATGTAAAGCAAAAATAGGTTTTCACTTTAGTGTACAATCTATAAAAATCTATAGATAATTCGTCTTTTGAGCTGTTTCTATCTTTATCTTATTTATATTTATTGTTTTGTTCCAGCTCTGCCAAATCAGTCCTAACTCCCAATAATGTTCTGGAAGTTGCCAGTGAAGGGTGACAATGTGTGAGGTGGTGTCAATTTGCTCCTTTGTCTTTACCTTTAAACCGGAGTGCGTGTGAAGTTCATTACAACTTCTCACTGTTCCGTCCGTCTGTCTTTTGTGAACTTTCACCCTCACCCAATCACCTGGCCAAACAGGAGTCTCTTCTGGTGTCTCTGTAGCTTTCTTAGCCTGTGTAGACAAAACTTGGATAATATTACTCAGAGTTCTGACATATTCATTACTTTTATTCGTCTAATATCTAAAACTGGACCACTCCCTCCTTGGAGGAGGCCCAAGCGTCGGCATACCTTTTGTCGTTATGAGACCTATTGTTAACTACATGTTATTATTTATTAACTACAACGTCACTGAAATCACCATATCTGTATAATCATGACACTCCCTCCTTTGAGCAGAACATGCTCAATTAATATTGCAATAATTACCCTATTCTGAACAGGACATGTAAAACCCATAACGTTGCATTAAATAAATATAACTTCTCTGTGTACCCATAAGGCGTATAAAATATCGTATGATGTGTGATTTTCTGATGGTATAAAAACATATTCACTAAAATCTGCCATTAGCACAAAAAATGGTTTACTTGTTGCAATAATGGCTTTTGTCCTGGTATTATGCATCATTGTTGCTGCGAAAAACAATACCCCTGGTGTCGCTAATGCGTCTCAATAATTCTAGGATTAGAGGATTGTTTGATACTGCTTTACAAAGATATGATAAAATAATATTTCTCTGAACTAGAGGGAAACATACGAACCATTCTCACAGAGGGTGACATGCATGAAGGGCTGGTGGCCCTCACTCAAAATGAGATATTGCCTTACGCACTACATTATAAATCAGTAAAGTTACTCAAGAATAAATAAATAAAAACTGATTCTTGAAACTGTTGTAAAAACCCTACAACTTCTTCATCCAAGCTCTCAATCAGTGTTAGGTTATTTAATCTGCAGCTCATTGCCTTAAAACAGATACTTCAGACCGATTATAAAATTGTGTTTATGAGAAAAATGTAATCTGACTCCATAAATCACATAATTGTTTGACTAAAAAACTACACTTCCACTAACAATAAATGAAGTTCCCCTTTAAACACAGCCCCGGTCTTCTGACGGGGTCTATCTATGTACTGGCTGGAAAATGTTGTGCCAGTCTCTGTCGCTCTGTCACTGTTCTCCCGCTAACAGTTACTCTCTAGTTCTGCTGGGTTCTTGTTGACTTCTTCACTGGTTTGAGACAAGCGACTCTATCGGACACCTCCCTTTGTAGCCAGACTTCACCACAGCAGAATCGAGTTTCTGTTTTTAGGTCTCAACAGCTGTATCAGGTGTATCGCCGCCCCTTGAACTGCAGTCAGTGTAAACAGGAGGATTCAGTATGGATCCTCCGTCTTGGGCGAGTACTAGGTTTCCGTCTTCATATTTTTGGGTGGAAACCCCATCGTCTTGACCTCACTAGCTGTGTGGACACAATAGTTTTCTGTGTGGGGGAACAACATCACTCGTAATCTCTATCCTTCTCATAATTACAAAAATAGTCTGCTAAATGTTCTACTATGTTTTAATCTTCTACTAATCTGTGGATGCTTTATGTGTAAATGCAATATGCTACTCACTATCTCTTTAAATAACATTCAACTTCTCCCTCCTGTGTTGACAGATATGGCTCAATGTAGCTGGGTTTCAAAATACCCTTGGGCTGAGGATGCATCACCTGTTGGTCTGGCCCTCTGAGCTTCCTCATTGCTGTGATTGATACCAGGGTGTCAGTGGCATTTTGGGTCATATTTGGCACCCCTGTTCGTCTTTGACATCTCTGGGACCCCCTGCCTCCGTTGTCATCATGGAAACCTCCTGGTTGTTGGTTCTGCTTCTGATTTTCTGGCACTATCTGAGATTTAACAGTTTGAAGTGTCTGCCTTGCATTCTCTGGTTCTTCCTGAGCTTGAATTGTTGGAGGTGTCTGCCCTGGCTCCTCTGGAAGTTTCCCTTCCCTTCTCCTTGTCTTGTTCCTACAAGCTACGGTGTCTTTTGTTTTTTCTGCTATGTCTTCCCTCACTGGCAGGTCTGCTTCTCGCGTCCAGGAAAGAGATGCTTAAAAAGGAGACTAAATGGAGTCTCTGAGATTGTTTCAAAATTGGTACTTTAATTAATAAAAAGCGTGGTAAAGTCACAAACAGGATATTGTTCGACAGAAAAGCAGCTGTCCCTGGCTCTCGCTAGCAGAAAAAGAGGCCGAACCCCTCAGGTCCGGTTGTTTATATATTCTCTACTGGCTCCTCCCTGCGGGCCGGCTCTCCAACGTTGTTATGTCCGTTGTTACGCATATCAGAGGATACAGACATTGTACATTCAATATATATTTAAACACGCCTTTTCTCCTCCTTAACTCTTTCATGACTTTTCATTTAACACATTCTAAACGCTGTAATCAATACTCCAAAAATACAGGAAATACTTCACAGCAGTTTGGTTTCCGGTCGTTCCGAATGTTGTCGCATGCTACCCACATCTGTAAACAATCAGTAAATTTCGGTGTGCAACATCATATCATATCGCTGCTAAATTCACCTCTATAGGAAATGGTATATTAGCCTCATGCTAAATGCTAACCGGAGATGAAGGATTTTCAGAATAAAAGCTTAACAACTGGTTGTGCACAAGAACTTCTGGTTTTTCAGTATAAAACAGCATTTAAACTGAAGGTACATTTAAGGTACATTATGCCATCAAAACATTGATTTTAATTTCTAACAGTTCCTAAGTTAAATGGACTATTGGAATGGGCGCCAATAGTCCATTTAGCATAGGAACCTTCCTAACGGAGTGAAATGACCCGGAAGTACGTCACTGGCAGCCATGATAAGTGCCGTTCCAATTCTCCAAATGAAAGGAAAGGAGGTTTCAAACTTCCTTTATAACCTCCTTTAGCTTAGGAACCACTGGACCTTCCTAACCGAAAGGAGAGGAGAAAATGCTGCCCCACAATGCATTGCAGCCGCAGCATTTGACGTCACACAACAGTCGGCCGTTCACGGACACAAACGATAATGGGAGAAATTATATCATGAAAGTTACGGTGCTTATTACGCATTTTAAAACGTAGGCCTATGTGGTAAGTTGCCAAAGTGCTTTGTTTTGAACGTTCATCAGTATTATAATCAAAAAGAGAAATATGAACGTTAGTTTTGACTGAAATGATCAAATAAAGTCAACATTTCACTGAGCTCTGTGGAGTTTGTTCAACTTTTAAAAGATGTTTGAATGGTGATATACACAGTGATAGGTGTTAAGGACTAACGTTTATAATAAATACATTTGTATTTATTTTAAGATCTTTTAATAGTTCATACAATCATACGTATTGGGATCATTTGTATTAATGTGGACCGGAGGGAGAGGGTGACGAGCATACAGTTTCACTTTCCTTTTTTATTTCAATTCCAACTTTGGTCATGAAGAATATGTTTCTCTGTTGTCCACGTTCATAAAGCATAAAGCAACAGCATCAGAGCACGGTGCAGAGTCTCTAGATGAGTTTACAGTAGTCCCTCGTTCTTATTAAACATCCATGTTGTAGTCCGCTGTATAGAAAACTGTAGTTTCCATAGTTTCCCCACAGCAGCAGACGCACATTCATGATGTCCGCTGGCGCATCATAAACACGTCAGATAGTGAAAGTGCATTCGGATTCTCTAAAGTACCGCAGTCTCTTCTCCTAAGTCCTTTTGAATTATCCTATCCACTATCCCTTAACCCCGTGACGTTTCACTCAGAGGTCAAGGAATAGGAGATAGGGTTAGAATTTAGGAGCTGATTTTTGGATTATCGGAACGCAACCCAGTTGTGTGTCTGTTCTATGCGCTGTTATGGAAATCTAAAAACCCCAATACTGTAGAGTACAAGTCAGAGTGATCAAATCAAATAAAATGGTGAATCAGACAGAGTTGTCTTTCTGGTGATGTTTATTCGAGGCCTCAAACAAACATCAGATACAATAAATATATAGACACAGGTCTCACAGAGTATAGGATAGTCTGTGCGAGTGTGCGCAGTTCAATATGATAGCAAAGCTTATAAAGGGAGGAAAATGGTGGGAAGGTAAGAAATCTTCACACGGTCACATTGTTATTAGACACCTGGCCTTGAGCTGTAGAAGTTCTCGTGTGACTTTGTGTGAGTCAACTCAGTAGCCAAAACAGCTCTGTGGCCTTGAAGTAGTGTAGATAGAGGCAAACAGCACATCTAACCAAATGAGAAGCATTTGGTTAAAACATATCAGGATATAATAAAATGTCCACTACAGCGCGGCACTTTTAAATTTTACCGGATGATCTATGAAAAGAAGGAAGACTCGGATCCATGCTCCGATGTAACGAACATAAAGGGAAATGGCTAATAGAGGGCTTGGGCGAAAGAAACGCTTTGATCTCTGGGCCCATTTTGTGTACAATGAGGCGGAGAAAAAAACTCAATGCATTGCTTTTAGATTCAGAAGGGAAGCAATGTGGCCATAAATCCGCGGGTAAAAACACCACAAACCTCAAGAGGCACATCAAGACTCTCCACAAAGCAATTGAGGTATGTTAACAAAACGTTAGGTTGTTTTTTTTGTCAGCTATATGGTGTTACATTAGGTAGGCTGTGTTTTATGCTATAACGTTAGCTAACGGGTAGGCTGTGTTGTATGCTATAACGTTAGCCAAACCAAATGCTAGCAGCAAATTGTTTTGAAACTTGTGAAGGAGCTTAAAAAGGGGCGGAAAGGTACTTTACCATAGGGTTGAGTTGGTCTCTGACACAACGTTAGATGATGGGCTAACGTTACTAGTAACTGTTAACGTTATTTCACAACAACGGCACATTGCTTTCATTACATTTGATTTGTCATATGATAATATGTTATAACTATTAATTATATACAAAATCATACCTCACAAGGTGTCTGCAGTAATATGCCTGCATAATCTGCATACATACTTACTTTGTGAGTATAATACCACCTAGTTTTAATTGTGTAGAGTTTTCATTTTACAGATACTTTGTTTGCGTTAAGTTAAAATTATAGCAATGATTTCCTGATGTTGCATCAGTCCTGACTCCTGATATCATTGTTTGTATTCCTGTCCTAGATTCCAGACAGACCTGCTGCAGTAAAGGAACCACCCAGGAAAGAGGAGAGGCCAGCTATAACAGGTGCATTCCTGACTTACACAAAGTACAAACAAGAATCGCAGGATCAATGCCACAAAGAGGAGGCCATAGCTCAGGGGTGGCCAACCAATCAGAGGTAAAGAGCCAATCATTTTACTGTGTTACTGCAAAGAGCCACATCATACACACATGCTGGGTGTATGTCCCCGACCTCTCTCTCTCCTTTGCTCTCAGCCTTTCTGTGTGCCCCGACATCTCTCTCACACATACAAAATGAAAATCTAAAATGAACACACACACACACACACACACACACACACACACACACACACACACACACACACACCACACACACACACACACACACACACACACACACACACACACACACACACACACACACACACACACACACACACACACACACACACACACACACACACACAGCTCAGCCAGATTTCCTATAAATGTCACAGTGCATGATATTGACAGAAATTGACTTAAACCTCTCCGACCAGAGGCCAGTTATTGTCAATCATTAATATTGTGTCTCACACACAAACTCTCAGTTCAAAACATTTGAAAAAAATAGTTATCTTACTATGCATGTTGCTTCTTTGAAACGTGCAGAGGATGTGGAAGGGGCTTAAATGCATGAAAGGGCACATCATTTAATAAAAATATGCCTGGCCTTTATTCTGCCTGTATCTCACACGCACATTCATGACCGTCATTTAAAAATAAATGTAAATAAATGACGTGTATTTTAGTTAATTCTCCTCACATGACATCTCAACTTTTACCTAACCCTCTGACTGACAGAAGCTCTGCTGACAGAGATGCACTTTCTCTCTTGTTTATTTTTTTACCGCGAATCACCAAATTCGGGAGTCCTTCTGTGTCAGTTGCCAGCTTTCCGGGAGCAGGCCTTCTCACATACACATATACCACTGCAAATTGTTACCATTTTGATTTGACAACATTATATTGAGTTATTACGGTTTTATCTGAGTTATATTTCTGCCGATCGGAAGCAGATCTCTCCCTTCACTGTCACATCGCGAGTGCAGTAAAGCCCGCCTCCAGTACTGCAGGATCTGCATTCTGATTGGCTAAAGCACTTCTTTGTGTGTTGTTAACCCTTTGTGAACTGGGATACATATGCGTAAAAAAAAAAAAAAAATTACAATTCGATATGAACTGAGGAGCCGCATGAGACTCGGCAAAGAGCCGCATGCGGCTCGAGAGCCGCGGGTTGGCCACTCCTGCCATAGCTGAATGGATAGGCCGGACAGCCCTCCCACCACGGACAGTGGAAGACGTGGGTTTCATCAAGATGATGGAAATTGATAAAAGACTCACCGTGCCGAAAAAAACTAAGATCACAAACCTGGTGGAAAAAATTTACCTGGCCGAAAAGGAGAAATTCAAGCACAGACTGTCCATGGCACGCAAAATAACTATTGGCTTAGATATATGGACTAAAAAGGAGCTCACAGCATCTTTTCTTGCAGTCAGTGCTTGTTATTTTAGCCCCCAGGATAATAAGGCTGAACACATACTCCTGAACCTAAAGCAAATGGTTCACCCGCACACTGCTCAGGCGATCGCTGCTCTTGTGGAGGAGAGTAAAGAAGAATGGGGGATCCCAAAAGAAAATATTCTCACCATTATTACGGACAATGGAATCAACATGGTTGCTGCTTTTCATTGCAACGCTGAAGAGGACTCCAGTTCTGAAGAGGAAAATCTCCAGGATAGTGATGAGGAGGGAGAAGAAGACGAAAGGTCAGTCTGCAGTGTGCATAATGCTTATACATGTGACGTGTGTGCCAAACAGAAAACCCAATGCAGTCTTCCCACATACTGTGACTATTCACCGTTTTAGATATTTCTCCTATAATGTGATCTGCAATCAGCATTTTTAACATTCCATGTGGTGATAAATGATGTGCTGAAATATCAAATTCATTCTTCATGGATTGGGTAATATGAAAAGTCTGTGTGTTCTGTGTTCCAATTTTCATTAGGTACGAATGGCAGAAGGTAGCCATTCTCAAAGATTTGCTCCTTCCATTTGCAGAACACACAAAGGTGCTTGAAAGTGACACAAATTCCCTATCCCTTGTTGTGCCTGCACTATTGGACTTGAGGAATCACCTGTCTGAGTTCTCCCTAGCGCATGCAAGGAGCTACAGGGACGCAGCTACACTGGCACAGAAGATGAGTGCAAATATGAAGCAACGCTTCAGCTTCTATGTCACGGCCAACAAGTTCTCTCCCCTTGCTGCAGCTGCATGTTTTGTTGACCCCGGTGTATCAGCTGAAGCCATTGTTGAAAACAATGATGAGGGAATTCAGAATCTTCTAAAAGTGGCGGAAGACTACATCACTCACAGTGTGCCACCAAGACTTCAAGTGGAAGAGCAGGTGAGTAAAAACGAGGAAGAGGAGATTGTGGATACAGTGGCTCCAGAGACGACCCATTGCCCAAAGCGGCCTAGATTGAGGTTTTTCAGCCCCAGTCGTCCATCGAGGCCCAGGACCTCTGAGGCCTCTAGTATCAGGCAGGAAATAAAAAAATACAAAGAAGGGCTGTCCCATGCTGCTAACACTGAGGAATCTGGGATGGAGTTTTGGATCTCTCAGAGTAGCACTGTATTTACACTTCTGAAACCTCTGGCCTTGGACCTTCTGGCAATGCCAGCATCACAAGCCTTTGCGAACGTGTCTTCAGTGTAACCGGTGACCTCACAAGCGGCCGCCGCAACAGAGCAAGAACCACATTGGAAAGAAGTGCTTTTCTCAAGCTAAACCAGGTCTAAACGGTGTGATGGCTAGCAGAGATTGTTATGGTTGTTATGGTCTTTTTCAGTTTTCACTTAAATAACATAACACATTTCATTCATGGCATGTCATTCATTCCTGTCATGTCTTCACCTTTGCAATAAACCAGACTCTTTGCCTGGTTCTTGGAGGAGCCCCAAAAGAAGCCGTGTAGCAGTGCCAATACTACAATGCCAGTAGTGGTTGCAAATAGTCTGGTTTATTGCAAAGGTGAAGACATGACAGGAATGAATGACATGCCATGAAGCAGAGCAGGTTGTCCTTGCTAACATGTTAGCGCTCTCCCGAGTGTGTGTGCTGGTGGCTGACTTAACCTGTGGTGCACTGATTAACCAATGCCCCACAGGTTTGTAGACCCACCCCAGCCTCTAGCTGAGCCGGGTGAGGCCAATTAAGCCACCAACCCACACACTCCCAAAATAACATTAAATTATTATATATGTTTAATGTTATAAACAGAGTGCAGTCTTTTTCCAAAATGCAGTTGGTACAGGAGTTGTTGGGCTCAGTCTTTATAAAAGTTTTTGTAGCTCACTGGTTCAAAATCCATGTTTTTCAGTTTTCAAGTTTCAACAACAAAAACAATACAGACGCATACTTTTTATTTGCACCTTTCCATGGTTGTTATTCTAACCATGCCTTGTTTAAACTTTAATTTATTAAACCTTTTTAATGTATCTATTTATTTTATTTTGCAATTGGTGTGTGTGTGTACACTACCCTGTATTGTTGAGTTGTGTGTGTTATATATTTAAAATAAATATGCAAATCCGAACATGTTCCATGTCTGGATGTATTCCTTAAATTGATACCATCAAACCACTAGACCAGATGCTCTCTCCAAAGCTGCATTCTTAATCATTCAACCTGTGTTTTTCATCAAATAAGGATAACATATAATCTTATTGTGAAATAAGTTTGACTAAAATGGCAACTTATTGGTTTTGGCTAGATTAGTTGGACTGAAATGTTCAATATAATTTGATGACTAAAAAAGACAAAAATGTAAACAGTTTTCATTGACAAAAAGTAGACTAAAATAGTTTTCTTTGACTAAAATAAGACTAAAATGCTCAGACTTTTAGTCGACTAAATCTTGACTAAAATAAGACTAAAATACTCAGAATTTAGTCGACTAAATCTTGACTAAAATAGTTACTGTTTTCTTTGACTAAAATTAGACTAAAATGCTCAGACTTTGTCGACTAAAACTTGACTAAATTAAAAACAGGATGACGGTGACTAAATATGACTAAAACTAAAAAGGACATTTGACACATGACTACGACTAAATACAAAAATAGCTGACAAAATTAACACTATGCCACATGAAGCATTTAAAAATGGCAAACCAGAGCAGAATATAGCATAGAGTGGTGATCTTGATGATATTTTATCTTCAATCACAGCAGATAAAAACGGCATCTTCTTTGTCAACTTTTGGTCGACTCAATTCTCATTTCATGATTTAGATCTAATCATTTTCGCATTTAAAATGATTTTATGACTGGAACTCAAATGCAATGCCTCAACATACATTTTTACCAAATTCAGGAAACAAAGTACAACAAATAATCACTCTTTAAGAGAAATAAACTTGGCAAAGGCAAAAGATTAAAAAAATACAAGACAAAATAAACGTGGTTCTCGGTATTAACAAAATAAAAGACTTTGCTGGCTCTCTTGACATGGCATGGAACAATTTGAATTGGCACAGGACAAAGGGATGGGGACTATTTACAGAACAGTTAATGTGACACAGGTGGCACAAATCAAGGGTGGGAAAACACACAAAGGCAGGAAGGGCTCTGAAACAAGTAGACAAAAAGGTAAGTACAAAATAAAACAGAAAGTGAAATTAAAAACTAGACATAAGGGACTGTAATTTAACACATGAACAAGACATGACTAAACATAAACAGCTAAATAAAAAAATGGACTCAACATGAAACATATAACATTAACCTGATACCTAAATGGCAAAATTAACTAACTCAGTGTGATGTTACAAATGACATCTTAGTGTTTAAGTTGTATTTGTTTAACATGTGCCTTCCTCTTGGCTTTAGGCCAGTGTTTTGTTTTCTGTGTCTGCTTGTAAAAAAAGAATATATCTAGTGGAATTAGCGAAATAAATCTCTTCATCTGTTATTTAAAGTGGACCTATCATGCTATATTTGAATAATATATTGTAGGGCCATACCTATATAAAACATGTCTGTGAAGTTTTTTTTTTAAAAATACCAAACAGATCATGCATTTTAGCCATGCCTCATTTCGCTCTATTTGCTCTATTCCAGCCCTGTCTTCACAAGGGCTGATTCTGTAGCAAATGCGCTGCAGCTGACCACGCCCCCCTGCAAAGGAGGGGGGCGAGGCACGAGTGTCATGTTACCATGCTGTTACCATGTCACGCAACCTCTCAATGCCCTGATAGGTGGAGAGTTGCGCATATACAGATGAAGCACTCCAGATCAGACTCAGATGGGTGTGTCCCAGTCAAAAGCCCAGCGGATGCCAGTGGCTGGGGGTGTTGCCAAATTGCTAGAGGGCGTTGCCCAATTTCCCCATTTGTTCAATTACAGGATTTAACCATGAGATGGCGCTTCATTCACAAAATACACAAAGACAACTGGGTGTTGTAGAACTTAGTCTGTTTGCAATGTTTGCAGCTGTGTTTGCTGAATACTGTAGCATTTAATCACTTATTTGTTACTGTATGGTTTTCACAAGCTACTATAATGAAAAAACATCAATATTTTAGATCAAATAAAGTATATAGTTTGCTTTATGCAGTATATTTCTTGTAATATTGTTGGGGTGTTTTTACACAGTACAGTAGATTGAAGTAAATCAATTTATACATTAAGATAAGATAAGATGGACCTTTATTAATCCCGTGGGGAAATTCAGTAGTTCAAACAGCAACAGGGTGAGAGTGAAAAACAGGACAGCACAGATTCACACAGATTAATCAAATCAAAAATAAGATGAGCGATAAAAATAATAATAATTAGAAACTATGAAATAAGAAATGAATAAAACTAAAATATAATTATCATATCATATATTATAATGTATTGTATTATTAAGTAATATCATACATTAACCCCATTATAGAAGATGCCACATTGAATGGATGAACACATTTATGCATCAATAATTACAACAGAGTATTTCTAAATACAAGTTGTAAAAATACTTATATGTATTTAATATTAACCCTTTGGAGTCGACCGTCACGCCGGCGTGATCAGATCACATGACCTGTTCAATCCGGTGCCGCATAAAAACAACAGTCCGGACAACATTGCCGTGTGTTTCTGTCGAAAGTACTGGCTTGAAACTATATCCCAGTCTTTGTTTCATGCAAAAAAGACCCAGTAAACACGGAGATACGATGATATAAAGTTAATACATTTCAAAAGTATGAAAAATGGAAGCACATATTTGAATATCTTCGCCGCATTTGATCATTTTACGAAACGGAAAATACTGGAAACTGTAGATCCTGCTCAACAGGATGTATATGTGTATTTCTGTCGAAAGTACTGGCTTGAAACTATATGCCAGTCTTTGTTTCATGCAAAAAGACCCAATAAACAGACAAAAATAAACACGGACATACGATGATATAAAGTTAATACAGATATATTTCAGAAGTATGAATAATGGAAGCACATATTTTAATATCTTCGCCGTATTTGATCATTTTACGAAACGGAAAATACTGGAAACTGTAGATTCTGCTCAACAGGATGTATATGTGTATTTCTGTCGAAAGTACTGGCTTGAAACTATATGCCAGTCTTTGTTTCATGCAAAAAGACCCAATAAACACGGACATACGATGATATAAAGTTAATACAGATATATTTCAGAAGTATGAATAATGGAAGCACATATTTGAATATCTTCGCCGTATTTTATCATTTTACGAAACGGAAAATACTGGAAACTGTAGATTCTGCTCAACAGGATGTATTTACCAGGGAGGGGGTGAGGTAATCAGGTAAACGGAGTGATACGAAACGAGACGAAAAGAGACGAAGAGAGACGGCGGGAGACTGCGATTGAAGTAAAGTGACAGACAAACATTGAGAATTTAGATATAGTTAGATAGATTTAGAGTTTTGAAGATTCAACTATGATGAAGAGAACTCTGAACGTGAGTCAAGCTTTAAGCTTGTTTTTTGACATGGAGGAGGAGGAACCTGTGATGTTGCCCTCTGTGTCGTAGTTGACAGAAACCGCTTTGAAGTGTGGCACAGATAAAGACAGAAAAAACTGATTTTTGTACATAATGTGTATATATATATTTGTATTATATTTATAATAACACTTTTGCCTTATCAGAATGAAATCCCATGCTACCTCAATCAAACTTTCACATTATCATAGTGACATCCCATGTATATATTTCCAGCTTTTAAATGGTTTCGTTGTGTATGTTTGTGTTACCTATATGAAAAATAATATCATTTTCAAAATCTGTTTTTACGTTTTTTTTGTGATTTTGGGTCCAAAATGTTCATATAGTAGAAGATCACTGCTCTAAACAAAGTCAAAAATCCTACATCCAAACGAAATATATATAATTAATTATGATGAATACGTTAAGTCTTGTTCATTGTTTTTCACTTTTATTAAATGTTTGATATTTCCGGTGGAAATGGTGGACTATCAGACATTCAAAATGCAGCATATTTTCACTCTTACACATATATATTCTCCTTTTACATACATACATTTTCACTCTTACACACATATATTCTCCTTTTACATACATACATTTTCACTCTCACACGTATATATACTCACACATTCATACATTTTGCTCTCATATTATCATATTTCAATGCACAGGGTTGGGTTGTAACGGAATACATGTAACGGCATTACATAATCAGAATACAAAAATCAAGTAACTGTATTCAGCTCGCGTTACATTTGAAAAACGAGTAATCTGATTACAGTTACTTTCGTAAACCTGAAGTGAATACATTCTGGATTACTTATTGGAATTATTGGTGGAAAGATTTCCTCATAACATTTAATATTCATTACTAAAGGTACAGCCGAATCATCAAAGCCCACAAAACCTATTACCGCCGCAGATGGACCAAAAAAGCGTTTGAAAAAAAATCGCGGGTCCGCTCGCTCAGTGAAACAATAACAACGAAACATGGAGGAACAAAAGTCTGCGTTTAAATCGCGTGTGTGTGTGGTTAAAATACATCAGCCTGCGGTCGGTCTTTAGCCTTACTAATGATTATTTCTGAAGGTAAACACAGTGAAGGCGGTGCGTGAAAGGCACTGCGCGCTCCTCTTCTCAGAGGCTGAGTTAACCCTCCCGCTGCCTCCTGGTGCTGCAGAGATTTCATGAAGTGAAGGAGGTTTTCCTTCTACTGTATAAAACAGCTGTGGGCAGCAGATACTGTGAGTGTCACAGACATGAATACATAGATCAAGGCAGACTGGTGCACACACTCTCCTGTTTTGCCAATCCGGTGCTTAAACAAATATAGCTCTACACCCCTGGCCGAAATGTCCTTAAAATGAAATCCGAGTTTGACATTTTAATTCATGTCCTGCCAACACTGGCAGGACAGAAGGCGACACGCCCGTTCTAAGCCGTGTCCCTCACTCCTCACATCCCAAGCTGCATCCCCAAAAAGTTTATTATGTTGTTACATCGTTTCAGATGTTATGTTTCAGTTGTGCTCTTGATAAGCCATTAAAACAGTAAAAACACGTTCAGTTTCCTTTAGCTTTTTGTGTCTCCTGTTCACCAAAACATACCCATCTGTGATGGAAAAAGAAAGTAATCCAAAAGTAATCTAAAAGTAATCTGATTACGTTACTTTTTTAAGACACGTAACTGTAACATATTCGGATTACTTTCAGAGCCATGTAATCAGTAATCAGTAACTGATTTCATTTACAAAGTAACCCTTCCAACCCTGTCAATGCACACATTCATATATTGTCACTCACACATTCATGCATTTTGTTCTCATATTCATATAATGTAATGCTCATATTTATACATTTTGCTCTCATGCGAAATCTACTAAAACAAAGTATGTCATGGTAGTGGTCAGCTGTTAAACACACAAGTGTATCTTAAGGGCTGTAAATATAATAAGCCTGTTGTCAATTTTAGACACAGGCTTATTATATTTACAGCCCTTAATAACATTCATTTTCTGGACTCAATGTGTGTCTTGGCCGTTTTCTTTGTTCCAAGCAAACGAGTGCTTTTTGTTTTGAAATCACTTCCGCGAGTTTCGTGGGCCTCCCCCCTCGCTCCACTGACCATTAGAACATTTAGTAAGGTCTAAAAGGGCAAAAACGCCTCTCAGACGCTCTTCCGTTTACTTTTTTAATAAAGAAAAACAAATGGTCCGTAGATACACGGACTCATATAGCCTATGTATGTATACTGTAAGGAGAATGTATGTGCGTGAGAGGACCAGTATGAATTACGGCATAGAAATATGCAAACACAAACCTACAGACTGGGGGATGGGAGATCACAGGAGTGGGGGGGGGGGGGGGAGAGCTGTGGAATGTGACCCTTGGGAGAATTCCTCCACACATTCCGATGGCCAATTTGTTTTAAACAAAGAGTTCGCAACACAGGACAGCATAGGCAACATGGGGGGTGGGGGCTGGTGAACGGTATGGTCAATGTTTGTAAACACAATCCCCAGGATGTGTCCTAATCAAACCAAAAGAGAAAATGCAGATATCATTCTCTCTCTCGACTCGCTGGTATCTCGAGCTGAGCGCTCATTGGTGTTCATACTGCTAACAGGCTGGGCTGCTGTGTATATCTAGTGTATTCATACTGTACCCCTCCTCACTGTTTATTCATCATTCAACCATTTACACCTTCCTTTTTTCCCGTCAAGAGGTTGAAAAAGATTGAGTCCTATGTTTCCAATTGGTTCCCAAATCTGAACATTGACCAGTGGCATAAGATCAGGAGCCGGGTAAATGAGAGACTGAGGAGCCCCCGAAAAACAGATCCCGAAATAGCTCGTCCTGGTTTCCGCAGCAGATAGGCCTATAGTATGGTGTCTGTTATGTCAGTTATTTTAATGTAGCCTTTGTTTATGCTAAAAGAGGTGTCGACCAGCTGGGGCAACAAGAAAATCGCTGTAATCGAGTGTGACTATTACAAAATAAATCATTAGGTCGGGGTAGCATTTGCTTGGTATTTCCGGTTATTTCTCCACTGGTTAACATGGGTTAACAATACCGTGTAGCTGTCACGTTTGAAGGGGACGAAACCGTGACATCTTCACGTCTCCCAGCATGGTAAATCGTCACATGTTCACGTCTTGCCGTGATACCGGGTTGATTTTATTATGTGAAGCACTAAATGGTCTTAGAAAAATATCGACTCTTTGTTTGTAGTTATCTACTAAACTAAAGCAAATAAAGAGTAGGCCTGTTATACTGAGTGATATATATTATACACACTGCTCTGCTTTCTGCACGGACCTCACAGCTGTTCTCTCTGGAAACATCGCAATGCGATGAAAGCAGTTTCTAAAATAATATCCAGGGGATGCATGCAGAGCTGTCATTGGCTGAGATAAGTCCGGCCGTGCGTCACGCCTCCACCGTTCCCGGAAATGCATCCGCGGAGGAACCATCAGTGTATCCTCGGTTAGAGCTCCTCCAGAGAGCCTCCTCGACGCTCGATCCTCGGTGTGCATTTAGAGAAATGAGACGTCCTTCAAAATGGGGCGCTGAAATTCATTTCGGAGTCGAGGGGTCCTTCTCACTTCGGTTAAATGGATTCCTTGCGTCCCTCACTTGCGTCGTTTCCCTGCGACTAGTCCCTCCCACCAGGGAAGCATGGAGAGACGCAAGGAAACCACGAGAAGCAGGGAAATTAGTTTTAAGAGCAATGGGACGTCCTTTCCTCCGGAGCGTCACGTGAAGCGACTTCCGTTTGTGATGACGCTGCACAGCTGATCGTCTGACAGCAGCTCTGTCCCCGTTATTTCCACACACACCCCCGCCTCTGTTAGTACACATTTACTGACATAAACATTAGTATCATCTGTTGTAGATCCAAATACATGAAATAAAATAAGAACTCATTCTCAAAAAAGATAAACGCCATTCTTAAAATGTATAAACGAACAATAGTTTGATTAATATTGATTAGAATGCACAATAGAAATAAAATAATGAGAAAAAAAAGAGATATATTATCTATCAAAACCCAGTTAGATTAACATTCATTGGATTGCACACTTTGTTTGTTTGTGTGGATATGTAGCAAATTAACATTTCAATAGCACTTAATGACTGACTGAATGGAAATGACAATAAATGAAAATGTGAAACGAAAAAAGCGATCATGAAAATGTTTCCAATAAATTAATAAAAAGATTTGACCACTTTGTTGTTCAGATATATCACATATTTGTAACTAAATGATACATGAATTGAAACAAAACACGGTATAAACTGAGGAGTGACTCTCGTGAGTTTCATGTGTTTTCTTCACTCCGCTGGGAAACTGCGCTCATGTCAAGAAGCATCAGATCAGTGCATGCGCTGCATCGTCCAATCAGTGAGCGATACACAGTAAGGGGGCGGGGCGAGTGTCTGAGGATTTCATCGAAGGATGGTCTGGTGGTTCCTCGGTTATAGCTCCTCCATTATCGCTCCTCCGGCAAAAATAAGGCCATTGGGACGCTACTCAAGATGGCGCAGACAAATCAACTTCCGGTGAGACCGAGACCGAGGAGCAAGGAAATGAAAAATAAGAGAAGTGAGAAGGGGCCGAGGAGTCGAGGAGGGGAAATTTGAGTATTGAGAAGCCTCTTGAGTCTTCACCATGAGTCTGAGTCTTCATCATGTCTTCACCATGAGCCTGAGTCTTCATCATGAGCCGGAGTCTTCATCATGTCTTCATCATGAGCCTGGGTCTTCATCATGAGCCTGGGTCTTCATCATGAGCCGGAGTATTCATCATGTCTTCATCATGAGTCTTAGTCTTCATCATGTCTTCACCAAGAGTCTGAGTCTTCATCATGAGTCTGAGTCTTCATCATGTCTTCACCAAGAGCCTGAGTCTTCATCATGAGTCTGAGTCTTCATCATGTCTTCACCAAGAGCCTGAGTCTTCATCATGAGTCTGAGTCTTCATCATGTCTTCACCAAGAGCCTGAGTCTTCATCATGAGTCTGAGTCTTCATCATGTCTTCACCAAGAGCCTGAGTCTTCATCATGACTCTGAGTCTTCATCATGTCTTCACCAAGAGTCTGAGTCTTCATCATGTCTTCACCATGAGTCTGAGTCTTCATCATGAGTCTGAGTCTTCATCATGTCTTCACCAAGAGTCTGAGTCTTCATCAGGAGCCTGAGTCTTCATCATGTCTTCACCATGAGCCTTAGTCCTTATCATGAGCCGGAGTCTTCATCATGTCTTCACCATGAGCCTGAGTCTTCATGATGTCTTCACCATGAGTCTGAGTCTTCATCATGTCTTCATCAGGAGCCTGAGTCTTCATCATGTCTTCACCATGAGCCTTAGTCCTTATCATGAGCCGGAAACTTCATCATGTCTTCATCATGTCTTCATCATGAGCCACAGTCTTCATCATGAGTCTGAGTCTTCATCATGTCTTCATCAGGAGCCTGAGTCTTCATCATGTCTTCATCAGGAGCTTGAGTCTTCATCATGAGTCTGAGTCTTCATCATGTCTTCATCAGGAGCCTGAGTCTTCATCATGTCTTCACCAAGAGTCTGAGTCTTCATCATGTCTTCATCAGGAGGCTGAGTCTTCATCATGTCTTCATCAGGAGGCTGAGTCTTCATCATGTCTTCATCAGGAGCCTGAGTCTTCATCATGTCTTCATCAGGAGTCTGAGTCTTCATCATGTCTTCATCAGGAGCCTGAGTCTTCACCATGAGTCTGAGTCTTCATCATGTCTTCACCAAGAGTCTGAGTCTTCATCATGTCTTCATCAGGAGGCTGAGTCTTCATCATGTCTTCATCAGGAGGCTGAGTCTTCATCATGTCTTCATCAGGAGGCTGAGTCTTCATCATGTCTTCATCAGGAGCCTGAGTCTTCATCATGTCTTCATCAGGAGTCTGAGTCTTCATCATGTCTTCATCAGGAGCCTGAGTCTTCACCATGAGTCTGAGTCTTCATCATGTATTCACCAAGAGTCTGAGTCTTCATCATGTCTTCATCAGGAGGCTGAGTCTTCATCATGTCTTCATCAGGAGGCTGAGTCTTCATCATGTCTTCATCAGGAGACAATTTACTAATTTATGTGTGAGCGTTCCAGCTCACGACTGGGATAAAAATGACGGAAAAAGGACGGTTTTGGAAACAAGCAGAGTTTATTGCAAACTGCGGGTGTAAACACAAAAAGGCTTCTCTGGACCCCGGCCTGCTCCTCTGTTTCCCGAGGTGGCTGGGCAGGGGCGGTTCTAGGGGGGGCCCCCTAACAATGACCTCTGACCACCCTGTGGCCCCCCTAACAATGACTTTTTTTTTATTTTTATTAAAATGTATATTTTCTGGTACTCTGTTTGCCAAAAACTGCAGGATTTTGTTGCTGTAATGTGAGATTGTGCAGACACCCTTATGTAAAGTAGAGATGTAACTGTTCATTGCCTTTATTTTTATATAAATATGGTGTTAGTGCAAACATTGCACTATAACTTAAGCTGAAGCTAACAGTAATAACTGATATATCTGAAATAAATAAGTGTACTGAAACAAATACCAATAACTGTATTGCATTGTTTTCTTATGCGCAATTACTTCATACTGTCTAGTTCTCTTTTTCGTCCTGCATTTATTGTGCCCCCCTCAGAAAATAACTGACAATAAACAGTGGCCCCCCCAGTCAAATTGGTCTAGAACCGCCACTGTGGCTGGGAAAGTGGCGGTCCTCCTCCCAGGACCCAGTCTACTGCAAGAGACCAGGGCTGCAGTTGAATAGTCCAAAAATCAGCCCCTATCGTCTATCCCACTATTCCTTGACCTCTGTGTGAAACGTCACGGGGTTAAGGGATAGGAGAATTGAAAAGGATTTAGGAGAAGAGACTGCGGTGCTTTGAGAACCCGACTGCACTTTCACTTTCCGACGTATTTATGATGTGCCAGCGGGCGTCATGAATATGCGTCTGCTAAACTACCGTAAACTAAACTACCGTTTTTTATAGAGCGGACTACCTGGATGTATAATAAGAACGACGGACTACTTTAAACTCATCTAGAGACTCTGCACCGTACTCTTATGGTGTTGTTTTATGCCTTATGAACGTGGACAACAGAGAAACATAAATTCTTCATGAACAAGGTTGTAATTGAAATAAAAAAGGAAAGTGAAACTTATGCTTGTCACCCTCACCCTCCAGTCCACATCGAGGGCGCCGGAAGCGGGTGGGCCAGGGGGCCCCCCAACTTTTCAGCTCCACATTTTTGCAGCGGCGGCAGCCGCGAACACAAATCCTGTTTCAATAATTCCCCTACTCTAAAGTCGCATCTAAAACACGATCTGATCTAGCTGTGTATATTTTGTTATTTTGTATTGTTATATTCAATCTCATTAACTACAGGCATTTTTGAAGCTTGTAAAGGGAAGACGACAGCTCTCACTCGCCACTCTGCTCTTCCACAGTGCCACTTCCCCTCCCTCCGCTGAAATTATGAATGTAAGGCGTATAGTAATCAGATAACACGGCAGGGTCCGTTACAGTTTGTTTTCATCTGATTTCAAATAAACAAAGTCTTGGCTTTCAGAATATTAAACTTGTTTCGGCAAATTCAGATGATAAATAGAACTTTGAAGCTTGTGACGGCATAATTACAAGCGGAGAATGGAGTAACTTAACGTCACTCGTGAGTGTTTTCCCCGGGAAAAAAACACAATACACACAAACGCAAAAATACACTAAAACACACATGTAGCCTATACACACACACACACGCAAAAATACACTAACACACACATGTAGCCTATACACACACACGCAAAAATACACTAACACACACATGTAGCCTATACACACACAAAAATACACTAACACACACATGTAGCCTATACACACACAAAAATACACTAACACACACATGTAGCCTATACACACACACACACGCAAAAATACACTAACACACACATGTAGCCTATACACACACACGCAAAAATACACTAACACACACATGTAGCCTATACACACACAAAAATACACTAACACACACATGTAGCCTATACACACACAAAAATACACTAACACACACATGTAGCCTACACACACGCAAAAAAACACACACATGTAGCCTACACCCACACGCAAAAATACACACATGTAGCCTACACACACACACATGCAAAAATACACACATGTAGCCTACACACACGCAAAATACACACACACACACACACTTCCCCCAGACCAGTAATCCAAACGAAAATATCTTCCCTCCGTACTATTTTGATCATTTGCTTTGCCAATAATCAATCAGATCGATGGATTCCAGAGAAGAGGAAACTTTGAAGGCCTTTTTCTCAAAATGATGACTCTGTAACAATCATTATATAATTAGACCCTCCAGAAAAACGCGATTCTGCGATCGCAGAATTTACCGCATAATCAGCAAAATAGCGCAGATTTTTAAAAAGCCGCATATTTATCAAAAGGCCGCATAATCCCCGCATTTTTCCACACAAAATTGAGAAAAAAAAAAGTGAACTCGTCTTGACGTGAAGTGATGATGATGCGCGACGTCATCAGCTCGCGCATCACAGAAGGTAAACAACACCGTAGAGTGAACGTGTGGAGCTCACACAAGAGTTTCTCTTCACCAAGATGAAAAAATCTAATCCATCTCATTTACCGACGAACATTTCTGCTAAGACCGGGCAAAGCAGTACCCCGATGTCTTGCATGAAAGTGGGGGGAAACTATTCTGCACCCCGTGCAACTGTGTGTTGGAGCATAAGAGAACATCGACGGTGACGACCCACTTTGATTCATTCAAAGATTCGAAAATGCTTTCTGCTGCTGCGGAGAAGAAAGCCAAACAACTCGCGTTCACCGAGGCATCAACCTCCAAAACCCTTTCGAGGGCTACAAGAAACGAAGTGAGAAGCCTAGAAGATTGAAGCTGGTCAGATAACGAACGAGTAAATGAAAACAGAATGAGGCGGAGAAGTGTGTGTGTATGTGAGAGAGTGTGATTAAAATAGCCCAATTGCTTTTACAATAAATAAACATTGAATGTGTTTAATTGAATAGTAAAGGGGTTTAACGTTAGTGGCAGGTTGTGTGTGAGAGAGAATAAATAAATAAGACAGCCCAATATTTATTTTTTCCGCATATTTCGCAACTTCCCGCAATTTCACCGCATAAAATCACATAAAACCCCGCATGTTTGTTCGCATAATGAAGGATTTTAGCCCGCATAATCAAGGATTTTTGCCCGCGTTTTTCTAGAGGGTCTATATAATGTGACATATTTTCCTTAATATTTGGAGTACAAAAACAATCCAGATATCATTAGAAAGCTAGGAATCTCCTCTTTCTAGTAGTGCATACAACTCAAAATGTGTCTTCGGGTCAATGTGACTGATTTCGATGGAGCAGGTCACTTTGCATTAGGTACAATAAAGCAGGCAGACATAACAGGAAGAATATGTACATTTTAACCCAATCAAATAGGACATTGTCACACCATTCAAATGTATCCATGTAAATAACAACCAATAAAAAAGCTTAGATTTGTTTATTTGTTACATTGTTCTGTGTGTGTCAGCCGTTAACCAGATAGAAAGAATAGATACACTTGCAAACATGTCAGAAGAACCAGCGCAGAAGAAAACTAAATACAGTCAATCTAAACTTAAAGGGGACCGATCATGCGAAATACACCTTTTATACATGAATATGTGTCCCCGGTGTGTCAGGGAACTCACCAAGCGTCAGAAAACACAACCCTCTCTCTTTTCCTCCATACCCAAATCTCTAAAAACTGGGCTGCAACGGATCTGATACAGACTGATACAGATTTGAAATATCTCTGACGTCAGAAACGAGGAGCTCTGCCAATATGGGCAACTCTCCACCTATCAGGAGGAGACAGCCACGGCCATTGCTGTTCGAAAGCGCTGGAGACGCTATAGTGCATGGGTCGGCAACAGGCTGACATCTCCCATCGGTCGCTATTTTTTGGATATCTGGTGATATGGACGTCACTTTAATCCGCAGGCAGTTTTCAAGGTTTTTATGCGTCAACCAATTCCTGCGTCTTTATCGCATTCATTGAAGAAAAGGACGACTCGCATATGGGCCGTCTAGGCCAAAATTCAAACTCACCTCGCACACACACTACTGAAAACATCTGGCCTTGCACACACACTACTGAAATACTCTCACATTCACTACTGAACACCTCACACACACAAAACTGAAAATTAACCTCACACACACACCTGAAAATTAACCTCACACACACACAACTGAAAATTAACCTCACACACACACTATTGAAATACTTTCACATTCACTAGTGAACACCTCACATACACAACTGAAAATTAAACCTCACACATGCAACTATAAATTAACCTCCCGCACATACTACTGAAATACTCTCACATTCACTACTGAAAACCACACACACACACACACACACACACACACACACACACACACACACACACACACACACACACACACACACACACACACACACACACAACACACACACACACACACACACACACACACACACACACACACACACACACACACACACACACACACACACACACACACACACACAGAAAACATTTTACTGAAAGGTTCTCAGTAGGGAATGTGCATGTGTGAATTCTTGCTGTAACGGAAGTCATTGTAATGTAACGGAAGTCATTGTAATGAAACGAAAGTCATTGTAACGAAACGGAAGTACCAAACTGCTCTGCCAGTGGTCTCTTTGCTAGCCCCGTGAGCTTCATTAGCTCCAGGCTGCTACTCGGACGTGTTTATTGTGTTGATGCCTGGTGGAGTATTCTTCATTGAAATATTGCACTTATCTTATGGCTCTGCGGTTCAAACAGACCGTCCATGAATGCAGTTTATTCGGTAAGTGAAATTCAAGCACTTTATTTCTTACTTGTCTTTTTATTCAGCTAACGAGCGAGACGAAGCTACATCTGTGCTAACGATGCTATCCGTAGCATACAAGTTCAAACATAATAGAGAAGTGTAAAACATTAAGAAGGATTATACTCAGTGGCGGCTGGTGGAAAATATTTTTGGTGGGGCTGTTGATATAGTGAGTAAACACTTTTTTTTTGGGAGGAATGACCCCTTAAATTAGGACTTCTGGTGATGTAATGGCGCGTTTCCAGTGCAGCGCGGAGCTCGCTTTAATGCTGCGTTCAGACCGAACGTGATGCGAATATTCGCTTCGCTCTAAACGCTCCTATCGCATTGCTCTAGTCGCTCGAGTGTCACCGCGGCTGCCAGCTGTGTTTACTCGCATCATTCAAACAAGACGCGCTGGCTCGGGAGCTACAACTACAACAAAATGAACATATTTTACCGTGATTAAATTGTAATACACGTTTCTAAATGATGCCGACGTAACAACATACTGATACCGGTTAGTAAAAACCATGAATTAATGCTTTGACAAGTCTGCAGACAGACGGCAGGCGAAAAACCTTTTAGAATGCTTGTTTTCTGAATGGAGCTTGGCTAAGCTAACGTTATATAGGCTCCGACCGTCCACACTCACAACAACGGCCTATACAGACATAAATAAACCAGCGACTGTATTCTCCATGACACAGACAGTCTGTGGTTTGTACTTGTTTAACTTTTGTCTAGTTTCTGAACAGATCGTATCTGTCCCCGGCTGTTTGAAGAGCAAGCATGGGAAACAAAAGATAGCATTTACCTGTTTGCACCCAGCTAGCCATGCCTTTCTGGTGTACCAGCTTCGTTGATACGTTTTGTCTTTTTAACGAGCTTGCTATACAAATCGGGTTGGTCCGGTCCAAGGTCTTTAAGTATCAATTTAACTCCCAAACTTCTCCTTTCGAAAGGATTGGAGAGTAGCTCTTGCACGGAATTGGGTGCGGACCGAGGTCCGGCGACTCCACCTGCACACCATTCTCATCCAAATACTGCGTCACCTTGGTCACTCACGAGTCTAAAAAACAACTCACGTCAACGCACGTAAGCAACGTGGGCGCCAACGTGAGCGCCCTCATGACCAAAATATTTGACGGCGCTGATTGGCTGAAATTATGTTTCGGCGGCAGTTTACTATTGAGACTTTTGCAACGTGCTGGTTGCTGCTGTTTGGCTCGGGGGCTCCGCCCGGTAATGATAAACTAATGCCATGGGCAAGGCCAGGCAGGAAACATGTGACTTATCAGTAACTTTAGACATCGTAAAACAATTTTAAACGAGATTTTATTGTAGATTATACATTTTACTGATACCAATTGTATGATATTTACCTTGTTCATTAAAAATAAAAATATTAAATATATATATTTTTTAAATAAATATTTTTTAAATATATATTTTTTTATTTAATTTTTTTTTAAATAATTTTTTTTGTATGTGGGAAGAGGTGGGGCGGCGCCCCTAGCGCCCCTATGGGCCGGCCGCCACTGATTATACTGTAGAACAAAAGGCTTCTCGTGAGGTTGGTAAAATAAGGTCATGCTTGTACATTAGTTAGTTTGCTAGTTAGGTAACTGTATGCATTGTTATTGTTAATTTAAAATAGCTATGCTCGACGATGCAGACAGCTAGCGTCACATTAGTGTTGAAGAGCAGAGTACTGTATGAGATTAACCTCACTATAAGATCTGTGTATCTTAAAAATATGAATCTCACATTTCCAGTTGTTTCCAGAAATAACGTTAACGTAGATATTGCGATATGGTTTGTTGAGCTGGAGTTGATTATTGAAGCTTACTGGTTAACGTTCATCATATTAAACAAACGAACCCAAACGTTGTTGTTTTTATTAATATTATTACCAATACTTACTAAGCATTTTATTATCATTACACTGGAGAAACCGACTTATTGTGGCAGCAGAACGTGAACATGTAACTTAATGCCTGCATTTAAGGACGATAGCGTAGTCAATGCTTTGGGGACAAGGAAATGATTTGTTTAAATATTAGATATGACGTTATGTGTGCTTCTGTGACAATTAAGCTTATTCATTGCATTACATTTGTTGAAGATGTTTGTCTTTTACCCTTTACGTGTGTGTTACAAATTAATGTGAATATGGCATAGGACAACTATTTAAATTGACTGTCTCATGAAAAACGATTCCAAAATAACAGTAAAATAAAAAGGACCCCAACTAGACAATAATACACAATCCAATTGATAAGATACAGTAAGGGCTGTGATATCCAGCACTTTTTTTAAGGATAACAAAAATATTATCACGTGACATTTGCATGTAAAAAAAAAGTCTGTGACCAACACATTGTTACTTTACATAATATCTGTTTGTTTAAAGTTTCCAGGTGATGCAGACAGACCAGAGGATGCTGACCACGAGAGACAGACCTATTCCTAACATCAGTGAACTTCAGCATGGACTCAAAGGTACAAAGACCCCTTTCATACTGTACAAATAATCGAGAAACGTTCTGGTTTAAATAGATAAAGTAACAACTATAATCAGCTTTCACATTTCTATGTATTTAAGGCAATTATTATTTTACATTGTGAGAATTACTACCATTTGTCTCTACATATTGTCTGTAAAAGACGTGGTAAAAGTGGTTCTTGCAGTGAGACAACCGAGCAGTTGAATATTATTTAATAATAAGATATTTTAATGTTGATTAACTGCAGACTGTTCATTCATAATCTGATTATCTTTGTAGTACAAAGTGATGAATTTAAAAAACACATTCAAATAAAAATACATTATTTCTACAGCCGCTAAATAAACAAACCTCTTTCATAAATAACACACTTGCTCTGCAATAATGTCATATGTTTCTTGTCATTTCTGTTAGGAAAGGACATACCTGAAGGACACAACTGCCTCACCGTTTTCTCAGAGGGGCAAGAAGAAAATGTGAAGCTGATTTCAGATTAAAGACCAATACAGGACATTCACTAAGAAACTACTCTTTTATTGTGAACACAAAGTCAAACAGGACCATCATTTGTTTGTGACAGCTGAGCCAAGTATGGGCTCACAGATGCAGTTAGGGGGGTTCTTCATCAGGCCTGGTCCTCCTCCATCAGGCCTGGTCCTCCTCCCAGAGAAAGACCTCTCCACCTCAGTCCTCTCCAGCCAAACCCACAGACCGTCCGTCACACTGAAGTTTCTCCCAAAGTCTCTGCAGCTCTCTGGACTCCACGCTGTCTCAATTGATCCACACTGTGAATATGAGAGGGGAAAACGTGTGTAATAAATGCTTTTAGATAATAAGAAATATGAAGTTAACTGTTGAGTGGCTCATTCTTTTTTAAATAGACAAAACTATTACTGTATTTCAATATCTCACGTCTGAAAGTTTAATTTAAAAGAAGAAGAGGCCACAAAAACAAAGATTGGTATATCAATACATTTAGTTGATTTTGTCTTTTTAATTGTTTAAAGTAAAGTAGATCGAACTGGTGCTTAAGAGTTTTAATACAGTCTGGTTGTGGAGGAGGCACACAGGTAAGAGCACTAACTAGCTACCATCACATGTAACTAAGCTTGACTTTAATTTATTAAAAGTATAATTAAGTAACAGCAACAAATCAATAACTAAAATCATGCAAAAATGTGAATCTTTGCTGGATCCACTGTTGCATTTACCACATGTTGTATATTTTAGAAACCTGAAGGCATTTATAGATTTGTATGCAAGTAATATCCCAAAACTCAATACCTTAGATTATTATAGAAAGTTTTGCTGAATAGTTTCATGTTCACTTACCTTAAGCAACGTAAAAGACCGGGAGCAACAGATGTAGGTTAGCCGGCTAGCTGGAGTACATACATAGGTTAGTCTTATATTTACTTACTGTTAACTAACTAATGCTAACATAACTGTCGGCTAGAAGTACACAGCTTAATCAACCATATTTAACAGGCCATTATCCTGTCAGCCTAAAATATCAATCACTTCAATAAATGGTAAACAAAAAAAGGAAAGGTTCTGGCTCAATTTCGGCTTAGTTAGCTTGTTAGCTTATTGCAGCTCTGCATGTTGCTAGCGGGTTGCTAGGCCACCTCACGAGCTGCGCCAGGTGATGTAAACAAGAACAACTCCATAGACTAGACCGTCTCAGTTTGTAGGCCGCTCGGCCCGGGGTCCAGCCTACAGCTGCTGTAGCTGCCTACGACTGTGTTGGCCAGTAGAGAGGAGGACATTTAAATAAACATACTCTTAACACCCTCGGACTCTGCGTTGTGTTTCGTATGTGTGATGGGTAGGGTTGGGTACCGAGAACCGGTTCGGAACCGGTTTCAACATTTAGATTTCAACGGCATCATTTAGACATGTGAATTTCGGTTCCGCTTTTCGATGCCTGAGGAAATGTTTCTCGCCGCTCTCCGTAGCTTACTGTATGACTGCGGTGGGGCGGGAAATGTAGCGTTGTACCTACACTTCCTACAGCGTAACCTGAGACCAGGGCTGGCCCGTAGCCCTGGCGTTATAGATGCCTAGGGTGCCAGATCTGTGGAGGCGCTGTGCTGACAGCTCTGGGAGGGAAACAAAATGTGTTGACTGTTGGTGCTCATCCTAATTTTCGGCCTTGATGTAACAACATTCATAATTAAGTAAATGTAACACCCTTTTCATCCCTGTTATACTTTTAATTTGCCCTGTACGATGGGCGCTGTAAGTGATGAAAATGGGGGATGTTGGCTTATCTGGCACCCGCAGCTCACAGCCAAAAAGTGCGAGTGAGCGTGGGAGCAGGCGAGGGAGAAAGTGAGGGCGCTGTTGTTATTAGTATCTGGTGCTAGCTGCTCTAACGGAAGAAGAAGATGTTTCTACAATGATGTGGAGAGAGAGCCCTCTCCAGTCCAGTCAGACTGAGAGGCTGATAACTACAGCTCAGTGAGGTAAAGGACTCTTGAGTGTTTAGATAGTTCACTTTAGTCTAAGTTATTTCAGTGGGTCTCAATCGTTTTGATCACAATTTATGTAAACACATATTTCCAAGGCACTCCTTTATAATTATTGGGATAAAACAGGTTTGAAATCATTCCAATGTATACTATAGGACAGTAACCAAACATATCGTTTTAAACTGGAGAGATACAAAAATATGCATAAATAAAATAGTAAAATAAGATATGAATGAACAACAAAAATAAAATACGTTACATGTATTTGTTATTGGCTATGGTAGGTTACTGGTTATGTTCACATACTTATTTGATTATTAAAATGTAAACCGATCTTTTTCATATAGGTGTTTAGAGTTGTACCCCCTAGATCTAGTCTCTAGTAATTCTGCTTAAAGTGCACCAGATTGAAGCATTTTACTTTAAAATGTTCAAACATTTCTTCCCGGTATACCTGAGAAGGCAGATATGCTTGTTTTTCTCAACAAGAACTGTTTTTAAATGGGGGGGTTTCCTTTAAAAGTTGGACTGTTGCACCGTCGTAGCTTCAGTGGTTCTCAGGTTACAGTTACATAGCAGTGAATATAAACAGACTGATTAATGTGAATATTACTGTAAACTAACCTGTGTAAAAGTTTCTCGAATAAATGTACTTTTTTTGGTGGAAGAAGCAATTTATAATTGTTTTACCCTGCCTCTCAAAGAATCGGAATTGAGAACCGTTAAGAACCGGAATCGAAAAGTAGAATCGGAATCAGAATCGTGGAAATTCAAACGATACCCAACCCTAGTGATGGGGTGTTATGCAGAGGGGAGGAAAACAGGACACAGCAGATTGGGATTGTGGTGGAGATGCTGAGCAGTTATTTAATTGTTGCATGTAATTATTATTATACTGCGTGCTTCTTAGTTATTCCATCTTTTACTGTAACATGGATCTGTATGTAACTCTATTTACTTGTTATCTACCACACTTCCTTCTACATCATGCACCATCATTATACATGATGGTGTATATAGGATATATATATTTGTATACATATCTGTAAATTGTATAATTTAATTTTTCGTATTTGGGATTGTTGGAAACGTCTTTTTGATCTCTCTGTCTATAAACACAAACTGAGTAAGATTGACAATAAAGTTGACTTTGAATTTGAAAAATATATATATTCTTTATGAAAATAGTTGACTGTTGGAGAAATGAATCCAAATGAAACGTTGGACTGAACTACAACTACACCTTTAAATCTCTACGGACTGTTTTTCAGTGGGATGGCAAGTTCCTATCTTTAAACATTTATTAGTTTTTTCTCAGAACAGATTTGATTTTTTGAAGTTAATTTAACTTTGGCACCATGTAAGGTCATTATTAAAAGGTACAATCAATTTGTTTAGGGTTGACTAAAATAATGAAAAACATTCATTTGGATAATTTACTGACAGAATAAGAAACTCAATGATGCTCTACTCACCTGTTCCCTTTTTATGAAGTGAAACAGTTGAAACGATAGATTTTAGTAAACTTAAAAACAACCTTCTCCAAAAGCTATCAAGGAATATACTGAATACTTGTTTTATAACTTTATTACATATTTTTATAAAGTTTGAATGATCCATAATTGACAGAAGCTTGTGTTTACACTGACCTGTTACTCATATATTAATGTCTTTGTAACTTCAGTAAACCACTACCTCACTAATTTCTTTCATTCATCACGGTTCAGTAAACTAAGTGATACATGAACCAGTTGGAAAACAGCTAAGCTCCCTTTCTCTTTTGTCCATACACTTGGCCCTTTCTCTTTTCCATGTGGAAAATGGAAGCTGCATATTCTGCTTTTCTCATCTGGCTCCCTGTCTGCTCGTCTACAATGAGAAAAGTATATAATTAATTACTAATAATCATTTAAACCTGTTATTACCAATATTTCACAAATTCTTCATGTAAACTTAAGAGCACAGCTGTATGTTGAGTATGTCAACTTTGCTTGGTTCATCTTACTGGGGGGCAGCTACATGGATGTTGGTGCAGTCCACAATCATTGTGCAGTTGAAGGCAGAATTAATTTATTATTGACTCAGAATAAAGCACAACTTCATGTCATACAATACATTGACTTTATTTGTAATTGTGTAAAAAAAAATGGGCATTGATTAGCAAGCAGGACCTGCAGGAACAGAGAATGGTGATGGATGGAGCTGGGAAGAGAGAAGAATAAAGAAAACAGATCAACTTTATTATCGGATATTAAAAATTCAATTTCAAAACAAGTTGCCGCTCCTACAGTTTTCTAGTATGTAAAGATGATTTCACATGACCTATGCAAAATATCACACTCAATACATGTGTGTCTCTGGGGGGTGCATTGTGCCTTTGATGTATATAAATAATATACCATAACCAAATACTATTACGTACAGTGGAAATCAGGTTGCCAGAGCATGTCAGTCCAGTGTGCATGTTCCTCAGGGTCTCAGCTGTTACAGGTGAGGTAAAGAAAATAAAAGAGAAAAAGGTCAGTAACAACACTTTAAAGTAACAACACTTTGAATAATTATCTCTTTTAATAATTTTCTCTCAGTAATCACTCAACTACTGTCTTTCCAACAAACAGATTGACTCACCCTCACTATCATCACAATGAAACACGTCCAGAAGAATGTCATGCAAAGCTGCCTGCCTGCCTTCCTTCGACTCTCCCTGCACTGCCTGATCTTTTAATGTTCAATGTTAACCATTTGTGCAGATAGCATTAAGTAGAAAAGATCGCTGATGCTAATGTGCCGTTAGCCTACCTCCTGACCCCTTAGCACCTGGTGGAGGGGGCGATAGGCTACTCTTCAAATGTTTCACAAAATACTTACCATCATGACTACTCTTACTGTTTAACATTTGGGTTTACTTCATGTTAAGGCTAATACAAATGACAAGGCTAAGTAATGTAATGTAATGCTAACTAACGTGCTCGCTACTAGCTAGGTAGCTAACTTGACTATGTTCCATGCAAAACATGTATATTACCTGATATGTTTGGTCGAACGACTCCTGGTCCTTTCATCAGACGGGAAGCGATAGAACTAGCAAGTGGTATGATCACTTTTGTGATTCCAACCTGGTACAAAGCACACAGGCATCTTATAAAAGTGAATTTATTGGAGCAATCTCTTATATTTATTGGAGGGAATAAATCAGTTATGAGATCTTCTTCTTCTTCTTTGCTTTAATTGCGAGTCGCAACCAGTCTTGGAGCATTATCGCCAATGACATCACTTACGCGACCCAGAATGGGATTTGGGATTTGTAGTCTTTCTAGTTGCGTATTTTTCATAGTCTTATATTTCAACGGTTTTACGACAAATTGTGACTTTTTTTACATGGAAATTATTTTTTAAGATTGACAAACATCATATGTGTCATTCGTGGCACAATTCAAACTGGATCAAAAGATAATTTTTCTCTCTCCATTGACTTCAATGTATAATTTTCCGCTTCCCATGGACCGGAAGTAGATGGGCGTGACTTCGCCACTCTATAAGGCTTCGCCCTCTAAGGCTATTGCTATTGGGTAATCCCCACTGCACACGCCCACCTATGACGTGGGCCCCACCTCCGGGCTCACTTCCGTATAAATAGGAAGTAGGCCCTACAATCCACTCCTACTTTTCTTCAGCACTCCATTGCAGAAGCATTGACAGGCAAAACAAGTTCTTTTAAGAGCTACTTACTAAAAAGCAAACATTCCTGGTTCCCCTGGGCCCATCCTCCCTCTCCTCCGGACGGGGGAAACAGGGTGGGGGCCCGGTGTCAACCCGACATATGAGTTACGACCGGAGCTCACGGTGTGAGTTTTGCCGGGGATTAGAGCACGCAAACGCGGCTCTCACTCCCCAGGTGTCGTGCACTCATTGTGTCCGTCTCCCTCTGGCCCATAGACAGTAGAGAGGGGGCGCTCTCGCTGCTGTGGCCGAGGATGATTGGCTAGTCCAGGAGTTTTACTCTGTGGACCAAGCCCTTTATTTATTGGATCCGAGTGGCGGGCAGCAGTCAGGCGACTCCTTCCCCTCCATTCACGGATCACTATGTGGTTCGCCCGCCCTGTCTCCCTCTCCTCCGGCGGGGGCCCTGGGTCAGCCCGGTAGCCGAGCCTAGGTTCGGCTGCCGGGCTGACAACGGGTCCCTCTATCCGCCATCACGGCTCTGCCGTCGATAGGCGGTATTCTCCAGGAACTCCCGGAGATCATCGGAAAGGCAGCCGCCTAATGAGATCTCCCTGTTCCCCCGGTTCAGGAGAGCTCTCCTCCGGATGACATAAAAAAAGCTGCATAAGCGGTTGCCTCACAGCCTGTCGGTTGTTAGGCAGCAGAGCTCACGGCTCAAACCAGCTGTCTTTAAAACCTGTCGGTTAATTAGACAGCCCGGGTTTGTTTCCTATGTCACAGATGTGCCTCCTACACACACCTCCGCTCATTCCTCAAGCAGGTTTGAGCGTGAACCTCAATGTCCGTTTTACGAGTTTTCTCCTAAACGGCGACATGAGGAGAGCCGCTGTGTAATACAGCGTGTGGAGGTGCATAAGCCAGCTGTTTGTTACCTGTCGGTTAACAGACAGCGGGGCTCGCCGTTTGAGCCGGCTGTAACCTGTTGGTTAGCGCGGCAGCGGGGCTCGCGGCACAAGTCAGCTGTAATTAACCAGTCGGTTATTAGACAGCAGGGCTTGACGGTCAAACCTGATGCTCCTAACCTGTCGGTTATAGGCAGCACGGTTTTTCCTCTGTCCCAGATGTGCCTATACTACACATAGTCGTAATGAGCCTAGGGCTGTTATTACGCACTGTGTGAATAGCACTGCACACACCTCCGCTCATTCCCTCAGCAGGATTGAGCGTGAACGCGCCTCAATGTCCAGTTTACTAGCCTTCTCCGAAACAGAGACAGGATGAGAGCCGGTGTGAGATGCAGCGTGTGGAAGGCCCCTCACAGCTTTTCGGTCCGGGCCCCTCTTGGGCTGCTTCACGGGCAATGGCGGCGAGGGCTCTGACGTGGCTCGTCACCATGATAACCACAGCACATCCAAAACATGCGTGCGCTCTCAGAGTATTACTCAGAGTGGCGACACGTGTATTCGATGGACAGATGGATAATAATAAGTAGCAAGGCCCACCGGGTAAGCCGGCTGCCCCTAACCTGTCGGTTATAGGCAGCATGGCTCGCTGCATAACCGGCTGTCTTTAAAACCTGTTGGTCTTTAGGCGGCTCGGATTTTTTTCCTCTGTCCCAAACCTACCTCCTACACACGGTCGTAATGAGCCACGAGTGCCATTATTACAGTGTGGACAGCACTGCACACACCTCCGCTCATCCCTTAGGGGCGTGAACGCACCTTAAATGTCCGGTTTACGAGCCTTCTCCTAAATGCGACATAAGGAGAGCCTGTGTGAAATGCAACGTCTGGAGGGCTCTGGCGTGGCTCGTCACCATGACAACCACAGCACATCCAGAGCAGGTTCACGCCTTGAGTGACGGCGCGTGGGTTAGATGGACAGAGGGAAGTTAATATGCAGCAAGGCTCCCCGGTTAAGCCAGCTGCCAATAGCCTATTGGTTACTTGGCAGCATGGCTCGCTGCCTAAGCCGGCTGGGTTTTTTAAAGGGAGGGAATGCTCATGACACGCATTTTTAAATAATTATCATCCAATACTTTTTTTTTTAATCCGATGACGTTATCAGTGATTTTAAACTGATTAATTGCCGAAATAACATCAACCCTGTCGGCGGTGCCATTTTGACGAGTCACATGACTTATTTTACCGGAAGTGACGTGAACTATGCGTTTGGTGTCGAGGACAAATTGACGGATGTGCTTTGTTCATGTTGTTTACTCTAGTTACTCTCACAATTCTTTAGAAATATGCCTCATTGTATCGTTGTATATATATCATTGTATAAACATTGCCACAATTCGGATAGGAACAATCCACGGAATGCTCGGTTCCATCTATTGCCAACGGGTAAGCGTAGGAAGTACGTTCGGAGGCAGTGGCTAGCGAAATGTGCTCGGCCCGAACCGAAAGATCCACAGGCGCATGTATGCAGTGAACATTTCAAGTTTCCGGACGACTACTCTGAGAGTATGATGAAACATAAAATGGGATTTATTAATCAACCATTACTTAATGGGGATGCAGTGCACTGCCAATGCCAGCCAGCGTAAGCACATTACTCAGCAGACTTTACTTATTGTTTACTACGTAAGGAAGCAGGAATTGCAGGACCCAGAGCGCACGGAGCACAGAGCGGACAGCAGATAACGGAATTGCAGTTTTATTGCTTATAGATTATCAGAACATTTCAAAGGGGACACAGTCACATTGGATATTAACCTATGGATTAACTACATCATCGTTTTTATCGTCGTAATGCCATTGAAGACCAGTTTAAACCAGACAAAGACCAAGGTAAGCCATGTTAGCCTAGCGCATGTTAGTACTTACCGCCACTTGTTTTAATGTACATTTTTGTTTATTAACGTCGCGAGTTTGTATCTTTCAGTGTTGAGGTGGGCACCGTTAGATTCTGTGTCTTTACGATCATAAACAATGTGTTGGATGTGCATCTAGGATAAGTAAGGGAGCTAGGAGTGATTTTTGGTGCAGTAATAGGTTAGCATTTTTCTCTCGGGGCTAATTCAGAGGCTCACTGTTAGCATTGTGTGTTTTTTTTTAAGAAACAAATTAAAAAGATCAGTTAAATTAGTTTTTTTCCCGTTATATGGATATAATATATTCATAGTTTATTAAATAGTAAGGTTCTTTAGACGTTGTTTCCTGCAAATGACACGATTTCGGCCCCGGAACCGGGTCCGTGGGGCCTAAGAGGATAACAGAGTATGTTTTTATTTTTTTTACAGTTGTATTTGGATGGAATGAATACCTATAGTGATAATTCAAAGTAAGTACGCCTGGACTTTATTTTTCTAAACTTCTTCCTCGGCTGACGAGTCCGAACTCAAATACTCCGCCATGTTTTCGTCGTGTGTTTACAAAGTGAACGCATAGATGACGTCACAACCTAGTTTTTCGGATCATGTGACTACTGAAAATGGCCAAAATGGCAGCTGCCTGACAGAATATACAGGTTTTGATAAAAAAGAGCTATAAAATCATTATTTACCGGGGAATATCGCTGATTTCTTCAGGGTATGGTTTAAACATAATGTTTCACTAAATACTGCAGTTTTGATTGACTGGAGCCTTCCTTTAACTTATCGGTTAATAAAACAGCTGGGCTTGCTATTCAAATCCGTTTACCGTAAACGTTTTGGGTTTAGGCAGCATCGATTGCAGCACTGCACACACCTCCGCTCATCCCTTAGTGGTGTTGAGCGTGAATGCGCAGTTTACGAGTATTCTCCTAAACGACGACATATTGAGAGCCTGTGTGAAATGCAGCGTGTGGAGGGCTCTGGCATGGTTTGTCACCAACCACAGCACATCCAGAGAATGTACACCCGGCGCTATCAGAGTACTGTATGGTACTCAGGGTGGCGGCGAGTCAATCAATCAATCAATCAATGTTTATTTATATAGCCCAATATAACAAATGTTACATTTGTCTCAGTGGACTTCACAGTTTGTACAGAATATCAGTATGACAATACGACACCGAGTGTGTCTGATGGACAGATGGATGAGCAGGCGGATGGGCAGAGGGTAGTCTCTGCAATTCGCCTCTCCCCCCGCAGTTCTACGGGATACAGCAAGTCCTGTCATCCCAGGAACAGTGTCTCGCGCTCCGTGCAGAGCAGCAGGAACTCTGGTTAAAGAAAGCCTTTTCCCAGGGTTCCTCAAAGGGAAGAACATCAGGGGTTTTTACTCCCGCTATTTTCTGGTCCCGAAGGAGACGGGGCGGGGAGAATGAGACCCATCCTCGATCTGTCAGTGTCCAACAAGGGAATGGCCTTTTCCCATGCTGACGATCAAACAGGTGCTGGAGTGTGTTCACCAGGGAGGTTCACATCCATCCCGCTCATTCCTCAGCAGGTTTGAGCGTGAACGCGCCTCAATGTCCAGTTTACGAGCCTTCTCCTAAACAGAGACAGGATGAGAGCTGGTGTGAGATACAGTGTGTGGAGGCCCCCCTCGCGCCACAATGGGTTTTGGCTTTAGTGTTATGCGCACTGAGTAAATCTCCATTTGAACCTTCAGATCAGGTTCCCCTGAAGTTTTTGTCAGCCAAAGTAGCTCTGCTCTTGGCTCTTGGAGATGGCAGCTTAGCTGTTTTGCGCCCTAACCCGGTTTTTATGCCAAAGGTTATCACAAGCTCGTTTAGATCAAGAGTGATAACTTTGGATGGCTTCTTTCCTCCTCCTCACCTCCTTTACGGGGTTGCACGGAGGAATGACAGTGAAAGACATTTGCACTGCTGCATCTTGGTCTTCCCCCTGTTCTTTTATTCGTTTGTATTTGAGGGATGTCTCCCATTCCTCTCTGACACATTCAGTACTGAATAGCCTGCCAGAATGAGTAATGTCGGGGTTTTTCAATTGCATGCCCTCTCTCCTGCCTGTCGGCACTTAGAGAGCTGCCTTTTTTCCCCCCTCTCTTGATCGTTTTTAACAATTGAGACTCGATCTCTACTTTTTATAAACGACAGGTAGCCCGAGTAAGCCTACCTTCGTTCCCCGATCGAGAATATTCATTTTTTAATGCTATATTCCCTGGGAATGTGGTGCTCCATTTACGCATGGCGAAATGGACATGGGTTATTAACTGAGTGTGTTTTGTGCTTCTGGTAACGGACGGAACCAGTGGGGCGTAGACTACATCCTGCTTCGCCCTTAATCCAATAGTGATAGCCTTAGAGGGCGAAGCCTTATACGATATAGAACTGGAGTTACGTACTGTAACCCAGTTTCTATGAGTATAGGCGCAGCCCTCTAAGGTTCGGCCCCACTGGCTCTGCGAATATCTGAAGAAAAGCTGTTGGAATGGATTGTAGGGCCTACTTCCTATTTATACGGAAGTGAGCCCGGAGGTGGGGCCCACGTCATAGGTGGGCGTGGAATAAGTCTGTCAGTGCTGCACACGTGCAGTGGGGATTACCCAATAGCGATAGCCTTAGAGGGCTGCGCCTATACTCATATAAACTGGGTTACAGTACGTAACCCCAGTTTCTCTATAAATCCATGCTGAATTGAACCTTCTGTTTCGTTCTTCTTTAACTTGCAACCAGACGAGCATTATCGCCAACTACTGTATCACTGCAGCATTGTTCTTTGTTAGTTCCGTTTCATTACAATGACTTCCGTTTCATTACAATGACTTCCTCTCACACACATAGGTGAGGACCGCAGAGACAGGTTCAGCCACGACCCGAAGTCCACGACTTAATCCAGAACTCAGGATAGAGGATCCAAGACACAGGACTACAGCAAGAGGATCAGCCTCGACTCCGGATCCCGGCGTAGATATAGATACAAAACAAGAAAAAAGATTTAGCTGGGTTAATCGGAACAAGAGAATACACAGACACAGAGAGGGAAAAGGTCATTGGATAAAAGTTATTCTTGATAACCCTCTAGAAAGATCTTATGAACTTCCCCACTCAATCTATCAAGACCCGAGCAGTTCTATTAGATATAGGATAAGAAACAGAGATAGGGAGCACAACAACCTATCTCTTCGTCAGATGCACTCCCCCGCTTATCTAAGCAACTCTGTACCCCGTTACCCTCTACAAGGCCATAGACCAGCAGAGGGAAAATGGGGGGTGTGTAAGGGTAAGGATTTTTAAGAATAAACCGCAAGGGTCTAAAGGAGAAAAATATGAAATATAAGGTACTATATTTTAAGTAATCCTATCTACTATTCCTATATTTGAATAATGTATAAACTATTTTAAAAATACTTTATGAAATCCTATGTTATGTTATAAATAAAGAACTAAATAAATAAATAAATGAATAAATAGATAATTAAATAAAAGCCAAAGAGAAAAAGTGAACTGTTGATTTAAAAAAAAAAAACAGGGTCTGGGCCGACCTCACATGGAGGGGCAAAGTATTCCAGAGCCTAGGGCCAGCCGCTGCGAAAGCTCGATGCCCTCGGGTTTTAAGCCTGGTCTTAGACACTATCAACAACAGCTGATCAGCCGACCTTAAGGCTCTGCCTGGGGTGTAGCGATGGAGGAGTTTGGCTATATAGGCAGGAGCCAGCCCATTTAGGGCTTTAAAAACAAATAAAAGGAGTTTAAAATCTATTCTGAACCGAACTGGAAGCCAGTGCAATGAAGCCAGAATTGGGGTGATATGGTCGCACTTTTTATGGCCAGTGAGAAGACGTGCAGCTGCATTCTGAACTAGCTGGAGGCGTCTAATTGAGGCCTGATCCATACCCACATACAGAGCGTTGCAGTAATCCAGTCTCGAGGTAACAAAGGCGTTTAACCCTTTCTAGGTCTTTAAAAGATAAAAAGGCACTCACAAACTCTGCACTTCTGAGCGCATCGCTGACCAGGGAGCTTGTTTGAAAATCAATTAGCTCCATTTCTAATGCAGCCTCGTCTAAGGAGGGGATCATTTGTTTCGCCTGGGAGGTGAAGTCTCCACTTGGTCGGACTGTGAGAGGATCGCGTACAAAGGCAATGATGTATTTTGGGATGGAGTAAGGTCCTCAAACCTTGACATGAAGTTGGCCCGTAGCTGCTTGATGAAGTCCACCATATGCCATTCCCATCGGCGAAAACACGTGGGTTTGCTGTCCTGGCTCCAAGATGGTGGAATGAGCTCCCCATTGACATCAGGACGGCAGATAGCTTGCACATCTTCCGGCGCAAACTGAAAACTCATCTCTTTCGACTCCACTTCGAGCGTTAGAACTATTAACGAAGCACTTTTATACTAATAAAGGACTGGCTTACCTAAAGCCAGTTGAGTAGCACTTGAAATGTTTGGCTCTATGAAACCTGATGTACTTATATGATTCTGTTTTCTTCAAGGTTGTGTCTTCCTGGTCGAATGTACTTATTGTAAGTCGCTTTGGATAAAAGCGTCAGCTAAATGCAATGTAATGTAATGTAATATGCTCTGTCACTTGTCCCAGTGCCTGTGATTTTAGTGTACTGAAATGGAGGAGCCTGCCAGTGGATATGTCTGACTTGAACAACTCCAGCTTCCTCATGAAGGATTCAAGCTTTTCAACCATGTCCACTATGGTTTTGCCTCTCCCCTGTAGCTGCAGGTTAAGCTGGTTTAGGTCGCCAAATATTTCCGCTAAAAATGCTACATTGGACATGAACTTTTCGTCTCCCAGAAGGGCAAGGTGGTCAGTTGCTGCCCTAATCTTGCTCAATCTAAGAAACGCCTTGACCTCCTCGAGTAGCGCACAGAAGCGGTCCAACTCTTTCCCTTTGCTCAACCAGCGCACGTCATTGTGAAGCAGCAGGTCATCGTGGGTGGCCTCTTCTGACTCAGCCACAAGTTGTCGGAAAAGCCGATGCTGGGTGCTTGATGTACCCCTGACAAAATTAATGACACGCATCACTTTGTCCATAACTTCCTTTAGCTCACCACTGAGTTTGGCGCAAAGGACACTCTGGTGGATGAGACAGTGCAGTCCATGCATTTGGGGGGCGTGCTCCTTCAACCTTCAACCTTCAATCCTTCAAACATCCGGATCTTTCTTCAGAACAGAGAGAAGTACACAGACACACACACACACACACACACACACACACACACACACACACACACACACACACACACACACACACACACACACACACACACACACACACACACACACACACACACACACACACACACACACACACACACACACACACACACACACTCTCTCACACACACAGACACACACACACTCTCTCTCTCTCTCTCACACACACACACACACACACACACACACACACACACACACACACACACACACACACACACACACACACACACACACACACACACACACACACACACACTCTCTCACACCGTCACAGCATTATTTTGTCATTACTTCATCATGTTTGTGATCCTTCAAATAAAGTGGTGACCTGTTCCGTCATTTACACTGACAAATAACATGTGATTAATGGCCTATGTGAAATCACCTTTATTAACCATTTGGTGCTCATGCATCAATCATCTTTGTGATCCCTTAAATAAAGTCAGCCCTTATGTCTATTTAGGCATCATGTATTTGGCAATATTACAAATGCAAATTGGACTTCATTTCAATTATAAATTATTAAGTTAGGACTTTTTTTTATGTATCATACAGTATTATCTTAAAGCTCACAAACCATTTAAGATAACTCATTCATAATATTAACAAACTTTAATTTATAATCCAAAGCCAACAAGATTACATTTTCACATATCATGTCACATAAGAAAGCAATAACATTTTTGGCAAAGACACAAGATACATGGCAATTGTAAGTTAATAATAATAATAATACATTTATTTTGGGGGGCGCCTTTCATAACACCCAAGGACACCTTACAAGGTTACAGATTTACAATTTACATTTACAATTTTACCTTACAAATTAAAACAGTGGATTTAGTGAAGTATCAGCCGGGGTAAGACAAGACAAACAACAGGAAATTGACTAAAAAAGGACACAAAAGGACACAGGGTACAGATTATAAAGAAAATGCCAGTTTGAACAGGTGGGTTTTGAGTTGGGTTTTGAATGTTGTTATGGAATCAGACTGTCGGATGTGTAGTGGCAGGGAGTTCCAGAGTCTGGGAGCCGAGCAGCTGAAAGCTTGAGCACCCATGGTTTTGAGGCGATAGCTTGGGACAGTGAGAAGTCCTACGGACGAAGAGCGGAGGGTGCGGGAGGGGGTGTACTCCTGAAGGAGGTCAGTGATGTACAGTAGATGGGGGCAAGGTTATGGACAGCTTTGTATATGAGTAGAATGTTTTTGTAGTCAATACGGTAGCGTACAGGAAGCCAGTGTAGCTGAGTGAGAATGGGGGTGATGTGGTCGGATGAGTTGGTGCGGGTGATGATCCGGGCAGCAGAGTTCTGAATTATTTGCAGTCTATTGAGGAGCTTGATGGGAAGGCCAGTCAGAAGTGCATTGCGGTAATCAATCCGGGATGTGACGAATGAGTGGACCAGGATTTCAGTGCTGGGTTGAGACAGAGATGAGCGGAGTCTGGAGATGTTCCGAAGATGAAAGAAGGCGGTGCGGGTGATGTTTTTCATGTGTGGTGCGAATGAGAGGGAGCCGTCCAGAATGACACAGAGGCTTTTCACTTGGGCAGCGAATGATATGGGGAAGCCGTCGATGATGATGTTTGATGCTGGGGTGATATGTGAATTGGTGAGGGTGGATTTGGAGCCGATGAGCAGGGCCTCAGTTTTGCTAACGTTAAGCTTCAGGAGGTTCCTGCTCATCCAGCTCCTGATGTCCTCAAGGCAGGTGGTGAGGGAGGTTGGGGGGAGGGCAGTGGTGGGTTTAGAGGAAATGTAGACCTATGTGTCATCGGCGTAGCAGTGAAAATTAACCTCATGGTGACGGAGGATTTGGCCCAGGGGGAGGAGATATATGATGAATAGGAGTGGACCCAGGGGGGACACCCAGTGAAATAGCACTTTCTTGTGACTTGTGATTACCGAGTTGTACAAACTGTTGTTTGTCAGTGAGGTATGATGAGAACCAGGAGAGTGCAACACCAGTGATCCCAATGCCAGCCAGGCGGTCCAGGAGTAGTGGGTGAGAGATGGTATCGAATGCAGTGCTGAGGTCAAGGAGGATGAGGATGGTGAGGAGTCCGGAGTCAGCTGCACGGAGGAGGTCGTTGGTGATTTTAACCAGGGCTGTTTCAGTACTGTGTTTTTGGCGGAAACCAGATTGGAAGGGTTCATGGAGATTGTTTGTGTCAAGATGGTACTGAAGCTGTGCGGCAACCACCCTCTCAAGGGTTTTGAAAATGAAGGGTAGGTTGGAGATGGGCCTGTAGTGGTTTAGATCGGCTGGGTAAGTACTGGTTTTTTGAGGATGGGAGTGATTGCAGCCAGTTTGAGGGAGGTGGGTACAATTCCAGAGGTGAGGGAGGAGTTAATTATGTCAGTGATCATGGGTGATATGGCTGGTAGGCAAGCCTTGACCAGGGTGGTGGGAAGAGGATCAAGCTGACAGGTGATGGTTTTAGCTTGAGCTCTGAGATGGTGTATTCCGATGCTGGGGTGTATTCCGATGCTGGGGTGAAGATGGAGAGGGAGCTGATGAGTGATGGACCAGTGGTAGACATCCAGGGTGGATCACGATAAGGAGGTGCATGCTGAGGCCAGCTCTAGGTGAATGGTGTTAATTTTGGAGTGAAAAACTGGCAGAAATTCAGTACATTGGTCAATGGAGATATCTGGAGTGAGGGTTTGAGGAGGCTGACGTAGGTGACTGACTGTGGAGAAAATAACTCTGTTGTTACCAGTGCTGATGAGGTTGGAGTAATATGAGGACTTGGCATTGGAAAGCACGTTCTTGTAGAGGTGAAGGTGATCCGAGTACATTTGCGTGTGAACTGAGAGTCCGATGCTCTTGCACAGCCGCTCCAGTCGGCGGCCAGTTGTTTTGAGCTGACGTAGCTCAGAGGTGAACCAGGGGGCGGAGTGGGTGAATGAAACTTTGCGAGTTTTCAGGGGAGCCAGGGCAGTGAGGGAAGAGGAGAGACAGTTATTATAGTGATTCACCAGGTCAGCAGGGTGGATGGATGTTGGAGGATTGGGGTAGGAATTAATCAGAGTGGTGAGATCTATGGGGTTAATGTGTTTAATGTTTCTGAAGGTGATGGACCGTTGTTCTTTGGCTTTGGAAAGGGGGGCATGGATATACAAAATTACAGCTTTATGGTCAGAAATTGGGAATTCAATGACAGCAAGGTTAATGGGAGTGATGCCAGTGCAGCAGAGTAAGTCCAGTATGTGACCTTTGTTATGTGTTGGGAGGTTGACATGTTGTGTGATATCGAGGCAGTCCAGGAGTGAGATGAAATAATTTGCAAAAACTTTGGATGGGTCGTCAATGTGGATGTTAAGGATAACAGTAGGGGACATTGCACATACAGATGTTAGTAATGATGAAAATTCAGTGAGAAAAACAGCAGAGGGCTTCGGCGGTCTGTAGATGGAAATAATGATGATGGGTTTGGGGCCAGTGAGTTTTACAACTAAGCATTCAAAAGAGGAGTGATGGGGGACAGTGACAGCAATGACTTTAATGTTTTCATGGTGCAACACAGCAAGCCCCCCCCCCCTCCCAGTGGCACGGGGTTTACTAATAAAAGCATAACCCGGAGGGACAGCTGCATTAAGCTGGGAGAAGTCATCAAACTGTTGCCAGGTCTCAGTGAGGCATAACAAATCAAGCTTTTTGTCCATAATGAAGTCAGAAACCAGCTGGGCCTTATTGGTGAGGGATCTTATGTTAAACAGACATAGTTTCAGACAGGTAAGTTGTGCGTATGTGGATGCTTTAGACAGGGGGATAACACACTGTGATTGACAGCACGGGCAGTGCGAGGGGGGGCGTGGCTCAGTGGACCAGAAAGAGCGGATGTTTTGTTATTGCTGTGTTTTGTGTACTCAAAGTTTCGTCCAGATCCACGGTGAATGTATCTTGGTCGTTTGAGAATAGTAGAGTGTTGGGCAAGCAGAGCTGGAGGGGTCCTGGAGTAAGACCGGAGACGTAGCAGCTCCGTTGCAGAGTAACGCAGCGGAAGAGATGTGCTCGTTACCGTGAGACACAGAGCGCTCCGTATGAGCAGTTTAAAAATCCACATCATGAGTTAAAAACAAAAACAATGTAATCCAGCGGTTTGATGATCCAATTGGTTGAAGTGAAGCGACAAACCTGCACTGCTGAGGCGGGCGAGTAGTCATGTTGGTTGTAGCCGCAGGTTTTCTCTCGAGGCGGAGAAACCAGACGTATGGCGCTGGGGACGCGTGACAGGTTAGCCGGTAGTAGCTAACCTGTGTGGGGCGGCCTTCGTGTTGGCAGCAATCCACAGGGGGATATTTGCACCCAGGAGAGCTGGCAGAATGGCAGCGGACAGATCCGAACAGGTGTGCTTTGCAGGGCGCACCAGATCAGGCTATCAGGTGAAATAGAGCACAGCCCAAGTAGTCCAGTGCGGTGAGCCGTGTACCGGCGCGGCTAGCTTCAAGCTACCGAGTAGCACAGTAGCATTAGCGCGTGTACGGATTGTTAAACGGCTAAATTAATCGTCACAATCTTAGATGGGACAGACGGGTTTGTAGCTGACGGATTTGGAGTCCAGTTGCACAAGACAACATTCAACAGAAACAGCACGAAACAATCGACAGACAACGGAGGAGGCGCGGCAGCAACTTGCCAGCGGTCCCTCACTTCCCAGCGGTCAAGCGGTGAGTACTCTCAGGCAGAGTCCTGCACGGGTCTGATTTTCAAGACCCGCTCCCGCCTCGCACCCGCGACGTACAATACCGAACCCGCCCCGTTACCCACACATATTGCCAATTAGTTCCGCAACCCGACCCGACCCGTCGGCACAAGATCCGCAACCCGACCCGAACCCGCATAGCATATGAGCAGTGAAAACGTGCAATTATTAACACACGCAGTTGCATATTTGTCTCAAAAAGCGTGGGATGTTGGTTATTTTCTCCATCTAGGATGACACCAAAAGCCTCCCAGACGTTGGATTTCGCTCTTGAGGAAGTGTTATTGAAAATGCTGTATTCTCTGCTAGAGAGCCTCACCTCAGCCATTTCGAATGTGGAGAATTTACACAGCAGCAGATTGATGCGCTGCAGAGGTTATGATTATGCGCGGTCCCGCGGGGGAGAGGTCTGAGGATTTAAACATTAAACTAAATTATTATTATTTTACCCGCGGGTACCCGACCCGATGCAGGACTCTGCTCTCAGGTGGCTGCTGTCGGTGCTGCTGCAGTTGGTCGAGGGTCTGCAGTTCATGCACAGGGCGGGTCTGGTGATGAGGAGCCTGTCTTCACACTCTGTGGTCCTCACCACATAGCAAATCATACCATGTTTATATAGTATTTATTATTTGTGATTTTAACTTGACCACAACAGATAAAATGCACTGAAATGACTTGCGTATAGATCATCAGGGATTTATCTTTCAGAAAAGAACTCCTGACTCATATGTAATGATAATACACTGAACAAAACTATAAATGCAACACTTTTGTTTTTGCTCCCATTTTTCACGAGATGAACTCAAAGATCTCAATTGTTTTCTATATACACAAAATAACCATTTCTCTCAAATATTCTTCACAAATCTGAAAAAATCTGTGATAGTGAGCACTTCTCCTTTGCCGAGATAATCCATCCCACCTCACAGGTGTGGCATATCAAGATGCTGATTAGGCTGGCCACAATAAAAGGCCACTCTGAAACGTGCAGTTTTGCTTTATTGGGGGGGTCTGGGGGGGTCCGAAAACCAGTCAGTATCTGGTGTGACCACCATTTGCCTCACGCAGTGCAACACATCTCCTTCCCAAACATGCTCAATGGGTGACATGTCCGGTGAGTATGCTGGCCATGCAAGAACTGGGATGTTTTCAGCCTCCAGGAATTGTGTACAGATCCTTGCAACATGGGGCCGTGCATTATCATGCTGCAACATGAGGTGATGGTCGTGGATGAATGGCACAACAATGGGCCTCAGGATCTCGTCACGGAATCTCTGTGCATTCACAATGCCATCAATAAAATGCACCTGTGTTCGTCGTCCATAACATACGCCTGCCCATACCATAACCCCACCACCACCATGGGCCACTTGATTAACAACATTGACATCAGAAAACCGCTCACCCACACGACGCCACACACGCTGTCTGCCATCTGCCCTGAACAGTGAAAACCGGGATTCATCCGTGAAGAGAACACCTCTCCAACGTGCCAGACGCCATCGAATGTGAGCATTTGCCCACTCAAGTCGGTTACGAACCGATGAGGACGACGAGCATGCAGATGAGCTTCCCTGAGACGGTTTCTGACAGTTTGTGCAGAAATTCTTTGGTTATGCAAACCGATTGTTGCAGCAGCTGTCCGAGTGGCTGGTCTCAGACGATCTTGGAGGTGAACATGCTGGATGTGGAGGTCCTGGGCTGGTGTGGTTACACGTGGTCTGCGGTTGTGAGGCCGGTTGGATGTACTGCCAAATTCTCTGAAACGCCTTTGGAGACGGCTTATGGTAGAGAAATGAACATTCAATTCACGGGCAACAGCTCTGGTGGACATTCCTGCTGTCAGCATGCCAATTGCACGCTCCCTCAAAACTTGCGACATCTTTAGAGTGGCCTTTTATTGTGGCCAGCCTAAGGCACACCTGTGCAATAATCATGCTGTCTCATCAGCATCTTGATATGCCACACCTGTGAGGTGGAATGGATTATCTTGGCAAAGGAGAAGTGCTCACTATCACATATTTTTTCAGATTTGTGAACAATATTTGAGAGAAATGGTTATTTTGTGTCTATAGAAAATGTTTTAGATCTTTGAGTTCATCTCATGAAAAATGGGAGCAAAAACAAAAGTGTTGCATTTATATTTTTGTTCAGTGTATATTATACACACTGCTCTGCTTTCTGCACGGACCTCACAGCTGTTCTCACCGTAAACATCGCGTCGCGATGAAAGCAGTTAATAAAATAATTAGGGCCGGGACTTTAACGCGTTAATTAAGATTAATTAATTACACAAAAATTAACGCGTTAAAAAAATTAACGCATTTTAATCGCACTTATTTTTGCACCGCGGAACGTTTCTCACTGGATGGGTTTCAGGCGTACCGATTATACTGGAGCACCAACTAACGTTCATGACTTCAGACAACAACAAACCACAGTGAACAACAGTGGGAAATGTTGTTTTAAAAAACGGACGGATGGAAGCGTCGATAAGAGCACGGTTGTGTGCAAATTATGCAAAAAGGAATTCGCATATCACCGCAGCACATCAAGCCTCAAGTATCACCTCAATGCAAAACATATAGCAGCTAGTGTGGACGTTAGCCTCTTTTATCGCGTTCACACCAAAAAAGAGCCGGTACTAAAATTAGTTCATGAGAACCTTTTTACCCCCACGAAAGTCCCTGCTAGAGAGCAGAGAGCTGCTAGAGAGCAGGGACTTTCGTACGGCTCTCTTGTGAGAAAAGAGCTATATTTCTGATTGGCTGGGCGGATTGCAAACCACGCCCCGTAAAACTCCCAAAAAGTTTTGTGAAGCCGCCATTTTATTATCCATGCATTAGCATTATTAGCATTAGCCCAGCGCAGAAACGCAGAGAGACTAACTTATGGCAACACAAAATAAAACATGGGAGCGGTGGAGATGAGGAGGTGTCGGCGTTCTGGCGATTTACTCGGAAGGCTGCTGGGACTCCCAGCAGCTTCTACTGAAGCCAGTCCCCAACTCCGGGGACTTCCGGCCGGGGACTTTGGGCGGCAGTATACGACGTGAAGTGGTTTGCTGCCTGCCAGTAAACCCAAAGCAGAAGAAGAAGAAGTGACGTCAGCGGCTTCATTTGCCTAATCCACCCCCAGGTTCAAAGAGTTCTCATGAACTAAGTTCTCATGAACCTTTGTGGGAAAAGTACTGCGGTGTGAATGCGCCTAATGGTATACTAAAATCCATGTGAAAAAAATTGCTTCTCACTGTTCTCAGGTCAAATATTTATATATGATTAAAAATGCGATTAATTTCGATTAATTAATTACAAAGCCTCTAATTAATTAGATTAATTTTTTTAATCGAGTCCCGGCCCTAAAAATAATATCCAGGGGATGCATGCAGAGCTTTCATTGGCAGATAAGTCCGGCTGTGCGTCACGACTCTTTGAAACATCTCTGTTCCCGGAAATGCATCCACGAAGGAGCCGTGGAGGACCCATCAGTGTATCCTCGGTTAGAGCTCCTCCAGAGAGCCTCCTCGATCCTCGGTCCTCGATGTGCATTTAGAGAAATGAGATGTCCTTCAACATGGCGCGCTGAAATTCATTTCCGGGTCACTACCGGAGGACCGAGGAGTCGAGGAGGGGGAATTGATGAAATGAGAAAGGGCGCTTGGTGTTACCCTTGTGTTTTGTTTAGGTACAAATGGTTAATATTGTCTGGTAGCTGAGTTTCTTCCCGTTAAGTTGGTATGACACATTAACAGGTTGTTAAATGTTAAGAAGCCCTCAGACACAGTTTTGTGCAATATTATTGTGTTTGCCCCCGCCGGCGGAGAGAGTGTAATCACAATCAAACTAAATCTGTTTTCTTTGTAAGAAAGTCTTTGTTCTGCATTTTTTATTCACGTTGGGATATGGAGTCTATGAAGGCTTGAATTTAATTTGTATTCCTTTATTTCCTGCTTTTGTCATGTGTCACCAATTTCTCATGCTTTTTGTAGTTTACCAATGAACATGTTAGGACAATGTGAAATTGACGAGCCTTACGTGTTCATGTGACCTTGGGCCCTGCCCTTTATTATTGTTGAATCCACTCAGCTGTGGAGTAGATGGACAGTGTATGTGTCACAAAGGTCAGCCAGAAAGACAGCTTTTGCATGTTTATATATTAATATTAGTTGTTGTGTTTCTTAAATATTATTGGAGTGCGGTGCTTTTGTTTTGTTTTTCTGTGTGCTTCACCTGGCAGGCTATTTGGACACTAATGAGGCACCTGGGGACGCACCTGAAGTGCATCAAATAATTAGGTAAGAACGAACAAAAGGACTCCGGATAAAGAAGAAGGGAGACGTGACAGGGACCTGATGTGGTGCGGGTGTTTGAAGCATCGGAGAACAAACAGTGGACAGTGAAACACGGAGAGACGTGGTCCTTGTCAGATCGAACGCTGTGAACAAGATCACTAAGCGCATCAGCAATCCAGCACTGCCTTCTCAACCAGGAAGAGCGTCCTGGTAACTGGAGGCGCACGCGGACGCTGCGCCTCTCTCTCTCTCCCCCTCGCCTACAGCCAGCAGCTGGGTAAAAAAGCCTCAATCCCATCCTGTGCATTTAAAGCTACGTACTATCTTATTGTGACTCTTTTAATATTCATTAGGAATAAATCAAAGTGTAATTTTGCTACTGCATGTTTTAAACCTTTTATAAAATAAATTTTAAAAACCAAATAACTTGTCTGTGTGTGTATCGGATATTGAAGGTATCTGGGAAGAGTCTACTTTGTGACATATGTACTTCAGCCACAACAATGACATGTCCTTGATGAACATCACTGTTGCAATTAATTGAAGACGCCAAGAGGGTAATTAGTGAGGACTTTTTTATATATTTGGATTAGTGCCACCAGCAGCTCAGACTTGTTCTACTTCATTAAAACAGCTGGACATTTAGATACATTGTAGCATCATTTGTTCAGACATTCATTAATCACAGATAGAGCTTATTTTAGCATGCTAACATGGTTTAGACTTGAACCTTATCAAAGTCAACTTTATTGTTAATCTTTCAGTTTGTGTGTACAGACAGAGAGATCAAAATACCGTTTCCCACAATCCCGAATTCAAAAATAAATATGTATAAACATATGTATGTATACACAATCAACAGACACATTTATACATATGCACACATTAAAACATAAATAAAAGCACAACAATCAATATATACAAAATAACAGTCACTTTTTGAGAAATGTACATTAGTGCAAGACTGTCCATAGCAGCGTAACAAAGCGTCTGGTGCTGGATTTGGTTTGTTATCAGGGATGCAAACACAGGTATGGTGAAAAAAGAGAGAACTATTGGAAGCAGAAAAAAAACAGCGTGCTATACCATCTGACAAAGGCCTGAGCTATAATGCTTCAATTAACTGGCTATTCTTTATAATATACCCAGATCAATAGAGACAGAGACGTTAAGTTAAAAATCAAGGGTTTTTATTATTATTTACAGCAGGGGTGGGGATCCTTATTCCTCTCAAGGGTCATTTACATTGTTACAACATTCTCCAAGGGCCGTACAATTATTGAACTCTACCTCTGCTTAAAAAAACTAAAATCACAGCCCATTCATTTGGCCATTCTTTCATTCTGTGCAAAGAAAAAGCAACCTCTTAATCCAGATATCTTACCATGACTCGCGCATGCATGCATGTGCACGGTGTGGCATGACCACCAAAACAGAAAGATATGGACACAAGATGTGTGCAAATGTATTTAGTTTCCTATCCATGTGGACATGATTTAAGTTGGGGGGGGGACCTAACCTCCTCTAGGGGGGTCCGGGGGGGCATGCTTCCCCGGGAAGATTTTTCTTTAAATGTTGACGTTAAAAGCATCAATCTGGTGCACTTTGAGAGCAAAATGAAGAGATCAATGGATACATCTCTCAACACCCATATGAAACAGAACTGTAAACAGATTTTTCTTTTTTTTTTATGGATATTTTACAAATCACTCCCCTTTCAAACTGTATTCTTGTTATTTTTAACAACTTCTTTGTTACTGTCATATAGTATTTTATACCTGTTTTTCATTTAGTCTCTTATTTTTTTAACTATAACGGTACATCCACGCAGTAGCGTGCGTTGAAGCTTGCCGGTGGGCGTGTCTGGAGCGCGACCAACAACCAATCACATTAATCTCCCGCCCCGGCCACACAAGCACACGGTTTGATTGGCTAGAGCTTGTACTGGCATATTATTTGATTGGCTGACGCTTCCGTCGAAGCTTGAAAAGTTTAACTTTTCTCAACTTCTGAAGCGAGCAACAGAATCACATTGCAGTTCGGCAAAGCTTGACGTCACCCCATTCAAAGTGAATGGGAAGCTGCGTTGAAGCTTCAACACACACTGCCGTGTGGACGGGCCGTAATGATCATATCAAGGTGTGCCTTAACCTCACTGAGCTGAGATTATTTGAGCCTCTCAGTCTGTCGAGTTTGTTCCAGATATTTGGAGCATAATAACTGAACGCTGCTTCTCCATGTGTAGTTCTGACTCTGGCGACAGAAAGCTGACCAGTCCTTGAAGACCTGAGAGATCTGGATGGTTCATAATTTAGCAGGAGGTCAGAAATGTATTTTGGACCTAAACCATTCAGTGCTTTATAAACCAGCAGCAGTATTTTGAAATCTATTCTTTGACACACAAGAAGCCAGTGTAAAGACTTCAGAACAGGAGTGATGTGATCCACTTTCTTAGTGTTAGTGAGGACTCGAGCAGCAGCGTTCTGAATCAGCTGCAGCTTCCTAATATATTTTTTAGTGAGACCTGTGAAGACACCATTGCAGTAGTCGAGTCTACTGAAGATAAAAGCATGGACAAGTTTTTCCAAATCCTGCTGTGACATTAGTCTTTTAATCCTAGATATATTCTTTAGGTGATAGTAGGCTGTTTTAGTAACTGTTTTAATGTGACTGTTGAAACTCAGGTCAGAGTCCATGACTACACCTAGATTTCTGGCTTTATCTGTTGTTTTGAACATTGCAGACTGAAGCTCAGCGCTCACTTTTATACGTTCTGACTTTGCTCCAAAAACCATTACCTCAGTTTTATCTTTGTTTAATTGGAGAAAGTTCTGACACATCCAGTCATTGATTTGTTCAATGCACTTACTCAGTGTTTGAATTGGAGCATAGTCTCCTGGTGAAATTGTTACGTAAATTTGTGTGACATCTGCATAGCTATGGTAACTTATTTTGTTGTTTTTCATTATCTGAGCCAGTGGTAGCATGTAGATGTTAAACAGAAGAGGCCCCAAGATGGAGCCTTGAGGAACCCCACATGTCATATTTGTCAACTCAGATGTGTATTTATCTATAGAAACAAAGTTGTTTCTGTCCTTTAGGTAGGATTCAAACCAATTTAGAACTGTTTCCGAAAGTCCCACCCAGTGTTCCAGTCGGTCTAGTAATATGCTGTGGTCAACAGTGTCAAACGCAGCACTGAGATCTAATAATACTAACACTGAAGTTCTGCCACTGTCTGTGTTTAAGTGGATGTCATTGAAGACCTTTACAAGAGCAGTCTCAGTGCTGTGGTTTGGACGAAAGCCTGACTGGAACACATCAAAACAGTTATTTTGTAGTAGTTAGTTGTATTTGCTGTAAAGTGTCTCTACTGTAGGCTATTTTTATTATATGTACAGCACTTTGGCTCGACCAAAAATCGTTTATAAATGTGCTATATAAATAAAACTTGATTTTATTTTATTTTATTTAAATGCAAGAAATTACTCAACTGTTGAAAAACAACTTTTTCAATGATTTTACCTAGAAATGGGAGGTTTGATATGGGCCTGTAATTGTTCCTTACTGAAGCATCTAGATTTTTCTTTTTTAAGAGCGGTTTAATGACTGCAGTTTTCAGGGCCTGTGGAAAAATACCTGAGTGAAGAGATTTGTTTACTATATGAAGTAGATCTGAGGCCATGCAAGGCAAAACATCTTTGAAAAATCCTGTTGGAATAATATCAAGGCAGCAGGAGGAGGATTTCAGATGTTGTATAATGTCCTCTAGGTTTTTATCATTAATCTGATGGAATTGTGTCATGATGTCTGAATTGATGTTAAGTGGAGATAGGGACAACACATTTGCTGTTCCTGATGCAGAGGCACTGACTGCTTGTCTGATTTTCTGAATTTTGTCAGTGAAAAAGGAGGCAAAATCATTGCACGCCCTGGTGGATAGAAATTCAGAGGCTACTGACACTGGGGGGTTAGTTAGTCTGTCGACGGTAGCAAACAAGGCACGTGCGTTGTTTTTGTTTTTGGTAATGATGTCAGAGAAGAACGATTGTCGTGCGTTTTTCAATTCCAAATTATAAAGGCCAAGTCTCTCTTTATAGATTTCAAAGTGAACCTGGAGATTTGTTTTTCGCCACCTGCGTTCAGCTTTTCGACATTCTCTTTTTTCTGTTTTCACGGTCATGGCCTTTCTCCATGGAGATATTTTCTTGCCAGACACTTCCTTTACCTTAGTTGGAGCAATGGCATCTATAACATTTTTAATTTTTGAATTAAAATGATCTACTAGCTCATTTACTGAGATGTTAGCAGGGGCAAGTGTGGAAGAAAAATTCTGAGTAAACATTTCCCTAGTATTTTCAGTTAAATAGAGCTCTCAAAGAAAACACAGGAATGGTCAGACAGTGCAACATCAGTCACCACAACCTTTTGAGATATTTAGACCCTTTGAGATAATAAAGTCCAGAGTGTGCCCCTTATTGTGCGTGCGCTCCGTCACATGCTGAGTCAGTCCATAGCTATCAAGAACACAAAACAGTTATTTTGCCCCACTGTCCTGGGGGTTGTCAACATGGATGTTAAAATCACCAACAATGCCAACTCACTACAGCAGTTGAAGGACGGCTTAATAGAGATTAAATCCTGGCTGAGCCAAAACGTCCTTACCCTCAATGAGAGCAAGACCGAGGTCATCTTTTTTGGACCCCAACCAACAGTCTCCCCGGTTGATATTCTGGACTCCCTCAATACAAATATCCTCCCCTCTGTCATGAACCTTGGAGTGACCTTCAACAGCGCCTTTACATTTGATAAGCAGGTTAGCACTGTAGTCAAGACCTGCTTTTTTCAAAATACGACTATTGGCTAAGACCAAGTCGTTTTTATCTTTTAAAGACCTAGAAAGGGTTATTAACGCCTTTGTTACCTCAAGACTGGATTACTGCAATGCTCTGTATGTTGGTATGGACCAGGCCTCAATTAGACGCCTCCAGCTAGTTCAGAATGCAGCTGCACGTCTTCTTACTGGCCATAAAAAGCGTGACCATATCATCCCAATTCTGGCTTCATTGCACTGGCTTCCAGTTCGGTTCAGAATAGATTTTAAACTCCTTTTATTTGTTTTCAAAGCCCTAAATGGGCTGGCTCCTGCCTATATAGCCGAACTCCTCCATCGCTACACCCCAGGCAGAGCCTTAAGGTCGGCTGATCAGCTGCTGTTGATAGTGCCTAAGACCAGGCTTAAAACCCGAGGGCATCAAGCTTTCGCAGCGGCTGGCCCTAGGCTCTGGAATACTTTGCCCCTCCATGTGAGGTCGGCCCAGACCCTGGGGTTTTTTAAATCAACACTTAAAACTCACTTTTTCTCTCTGGCTTTTGTTTAATTATTTATTTAGTTATCCACAGAATTGATACTATTTTTAATATTATTAAATGTTATTAATATTATTGGGGTTTTATGGGGTTTCAGTTTTTTATGATTAGTAGGTTGGGGATGGGGAGACCTTAGAGAAGGTTCTGACTAGACTGACTGGTTGCTACGTCTGGTTGCTTGGAGCTGAGTTGGTATAACCCTGAATTAGATTAGAACATTTTAGAAATATGAGGAATAACCTCTTGGTTTTATAAACCGTTTTGTAATTACTTCTTCATCCATTTTTGGATCTCTGCGGGGTTTTCTTTTAAAACCCTAACCCCCCCCCCCCTTGGGGTTGGTCCCTCCCCTCTCCCTCTGCGGATCTAAGGTTCGGTAGAGGGGGATGGGGCACAGAGTCGCTTATCCAGGCGGGGGAGTGCATCTGACGAAGAGATAGGTTGTTGTGCTCTCTATCTCTGTTTCTTATCCTACATTTTCACCCTGGACTAGAGGGAAAGCGTTCTTGGACGCCTTTTCAGCTCTGTTTCTTACTATATTCTTCCTACCCCGTTTACCTTGAACTATTCTAGGAGAGTGTGTTGACGTTGACTCGTTGGGCCTTTCCTCCTGTACTTGTTTGTTCCCCAGTTCTTTCCTTTAACTGAATCTAGGAGAGGGCATTTAGGCCTCTCTACTTCCTTCTTTTGATTAGTTTAGTTTTTCACCCCCTTTCCCTTGAACTAATTTATACAGGAGAGTGCATTTACGTAGTCACGTTGTGTCTCTCGGCGTATACTTTGACTTTCTGTCTCTTTGGAGAGTGCTAGTACGTTGGATACGTTGGGCCTTTTCACTGTTGTCCCTTTTCTCTAGTATCCCATGTCCCCTCTTCATAATTTGGGTCTTCATAATTTCCACTGTGCCTTCACCTTGGACTTCTAATAGAACTGCTCGGGTCTTGATAGATTGAGTGGGGAAGTTCATGAGATCTTTCTAGAGGGTTATCAGGAATAACTTTTATCCAATGACCTTTTCCCTCTCTGTCTGTGTCGGTGTATTCTCTTGTTCTGATTAACCCAGCCAAATCTTTTTTCTTGTTTTGTATCTATATCTACGCCGGGATCCGGAGTCGAGGCTGATCCTCTTGCTGTAGTCCTGTGTCTTGGATCCTCTATCCCGAGTTCTGGATTAAGTCGTGGACGTTCGGGTCGTGGCTGAACCTGTCTCTGCGGTCCTGCCTTGGGTCTCGTCATGCTGCTTCCCTGATGGCTTCCACAGGATTGTAGCTGACATCCTCGTGGATTCATCTTCTTATTACAGACACATGCATTTCCTAACATTCGGTCTATATGCTGTAAAATGTATTATCTCTTCGATTTACACACGGCATCTATTGCACGTCTGTCCGTCCTGGGAGAGGGATCCCTCCTCTGTTGCTCTCCCTGAGGTTTCTCCCATTTTTCCCCTTAAACTGTGGGTTTTCTCTGGAAGTTTTTCCTTGTACGATGTGAGGGTCTAAGGATAGAGGGTGTCGTTTTTTCTCATACTGATATTCTGAACAATCTGTGCTGTTGTATTTGCTGTAAAGTGTCTCTACTGTAGGCTATTTAAAACTTGATTTGATTTGAACAATGACCAGACAGTCAAAGTCAATACACACTATAGACAGCAGTTCGGTAAAATCATCAAAAAAGCTTGCACAGTATTTGGGTGGTCTATAGATATTTAGGAACAGAGCTCGAGAGGAGCATTTCAGCTGAAGGGCCACATATTCAAAAGAAGCAAAGTTCCCATAAGATATCTTCCTGCATTAAAGGGAATCATTGAACAGAATAGCAACTCCACCCCCTTTCTTATGCATTCTTTCCTGACTCATAAAACTAAAGTTGGGAGGTGTTGATTCGATAAGAACAGCTGCACTGTTATTTTGTTCAATCCAAGTTTTTGTTAAAAACATAAAATCGAGATAATTGATAAACTCACACAAACGTTTGAGCGCTTCCTGTTTCTAAGATGATTCACCGCTCTTAATCTATTACCTATCAACACAGATATCGGCAAAGCTACAGGCAGGCAGGGCCCCGGCATGTCCTGGAAAGAGTTGAGAGTGCCATACGCCCTTGAGCCTGGACCCAGTCCTTACCCTGCTGTGTGAAGAGGACAGGTTATCCAGGTCATCAGAAAGAGATCTCCGGTTCTCGGTCAGCGGAACGTATCTGTTCTGGATTGGCACACTCGGTGGTTTAGGAGGATTGTTTGTAATTCTCCCTTTAGCACAGGGTTGCCAACTCTCACGCATCTCGCGTGTGACACACGCTTTCACTCTCAATCTCACGCTGCCCAAACTATTCTCACGCCAAAAACAAGATGAACCGGCGATCGTTTTTGGTTGGTTATTTACAATGTTGAGTTGACAGCTGCTCAAGCTGTCGATCCGCTCCCTCCCCGCCCCCACCACTCTTAACAACGTTAACAGACAGCAGAGCAGAGGGAGCCGGTTAGTTAATCCCCGACCCGTACTGCTCATGCGCAGATCTAAGATCCAGTAGAAATGATAAAAAAGTAAAAGTCTGCTGCTTATTGTTCTACTAGACCAAAATAGAGTCAAAGAGTATATGAGAGTGAGAGTGTGTTAAATTCAGGGACATGCACAGGTACGGGCTAATGTTGCCCGGCCCTTTTTAACTTTTTGGCTGACCTGCCCCTCTGGAGAGAGCGAAAGTCTTTTTTTCTGTTGTGGCCGAATAAACATGATAAGCCCACAATTAGTATTGTAGATTCTCGCTGCAAACACACCTTGTCAGCGCTGTCATCTGCCCCCAGTCACGTGACTTTGTTTACAATCTGACAGCTGGAAAGCAAAGGGAAGCCCTCCGAGTCCGGTCCGGTGTCATATGGCTATGGTGATCATGTGCCTACCTGGCTTTGGTGGCCAATCCTCGGGTCAATCTGTCACCGGAAATGTTCCCGTTTTTAAATATGCTTAAATTGATTTTGAGTTTTCTCATGACAGTTAGAGTATAGGGGACAAACCAGGGGACTTTACTTCCTCTTGACACCATCGGTTATTTACAAAAAAACACCTAAATATACTTGTTATTGTGCTTCTGTTTTTCTGTGTCTTTTCATCTGCTCCGTAAACTCCCTCACCGCTCGCTCTCTTTTATTGATCGCCCTCTCACAGGAGAACACTTCACTGTCCCGCTTCATTGTAGGATTTCTGCCATGTCTCTACTTTAGTTTGACCATTTCTGTTATTAAGTTATGGAATACTAAATAAATAAGTAATTAGATACCTTACCGTTACTGCGCTCATAAAGAATGATAAGAATAAGAATAATGCGTATTGAACTGGTTTCATTAATTAGTGAGTTTATTTAAGGCACAGCAGTTACAATGGTCAAACTACATTAAAACAGAATTGTCCGCATTTTGTCTTTAATAGTCACTAACATTAGATATGTTAATGAGATATGGACTGCAACATTTTTTTTCCCCTGGTTTTCATTTTTTTTTTTTTTTTAAACAAGTTCTTACGTTTTCGGGGGAGAGGCCCTTTTTCTAGTTTAGAGCAATAGCCCCTCCAAATGTCTGTGCACGTCCCTGGTTAAATTAATATGTTTGGCAGTTTGGAGTAAGTCTGTAGATTTGTGTGTGTGTGTGTGTTTCATGTATAGGCCTCTCACGATAATTAATTTTGTTGGATACATTTTCCCGGAAATTATTGCGATAAACGATAATATTGTCGGCACCGTTGTATGACCATTTTAGACCACTGACATAATGATAATATATAATAATAATTCAAGTACATCCTTTCAAACTGCTAGTCACATCCTCATGTAAATGTAAATTTATCGCGGTCAGAAAAGTTATGGAGTTGATTTTTATTTATCGTACGATAAGTCAATTAATTGCTTATCGCGACAGGCACACAATAAAACAGTGGAAACAAACATGTGTTTGACTTTCATTAGTGAATGAAACTTTGTGCCCTTTATAGTCTGTGTCCAATATTGTGTATTTGTATATATTGTATATAAATCATATATATGCGAAGGTCCCGCTGCTGACACGATAGCAGTCATTTAGTGCGCATGTGTAATTAAACCCATGATATCAAAATCTCACTCCAGCCAGTTACCCAAAGTTGGCAACCCTGCTTTAGCAGCTGTCCACGGCTGTTTCCTAGTATGAACAGGGGTTGAAGAGGTGCTCTTCCTGGGTGATAAAAATGCAGGCCAGCCGGTCGCATCACAGATTTCAGAGCGCTGGGCTCTCCCTGTTATTCGTCCTCCCAAATCCCATGGAAATGATTTACTCTTCAGCCTTGCACTCAGAGTTCCAGGAAGGACTACCACTTGTAGATTTATTACCTTGGAATCCTTGTAGCCAGTACTCAAGTTGTAAAAAAAAATCAGGGGGGATGGTGGATTTTATCATATGGGGACATAATTTGTGCTGATAACCCGCCGAGGGTGGGAGACCTACCGGCATAAAGATAATTATTATACTCCTAAAACAACATGCATGTTATGGATGTTCAGATACCCCTTTCATTGCTCTTGACCAAGTCACCTCAGAATTAGAGTAGAATAACATTTAGGGTCAAATGCAGAGTACAATTAGGGCAAAATATTGTTTTCACTTTAATTTAAAGGGGGGGAAGGGAATACAAAATGTGGTTATAATGAAGTATATGGTACACATCTTGTAGGTTAACAGTCCCTAATTTATTATTCAGATGGATCAACTGATTATACTAATAATAAAGTCAAAACAGTTTTTAGAATATTGAATTATAGTGTATTTTTTCAAAAAAGCAGTTACTGGTATACGATCGAAACTGGTATCTAAAGGGTTACATTTGTATCGTAATTAATTAAATCATTATGTAAATTCTTCATGAAATTTTTTAGGAACAGCGCATTAAGTGCAAATTGAAATTGTTTACGAAATATGAAAATATATTAAAAGATTATACAGATAATACAAAATAGGACCAATGTTGTCAATGGCTGCCTACTCCACTCTCCCCCATCTCATAGAAGTTTCCAAAGATTTTCATAATCATGCTTTTTGGTCTCAATTTTTCTGGCTCTTGCTTTCGGATTGTTAGCTAAGCAATGGCTTTGAACCCAAGTCTTGACATATACCTCTGGTCTGAACTTGTTCATTGGAGGGCCAACACACTTGATGAAAAGCAAGGCTGACATGCTTTTTACCTCCAGGGAGCTTCTAGTTGTGGTTAAAATGTTCATCTGACTAAAGGCCCTGACACACCAAACAGTCACCAGAGGACTCGCCGACGTCGGCTGTTGCGTCGCGGTGTTCTCCTGCGTCTTGGCCATGTGTCGCACAGGAACACACCGCAAAGACTTCAGTGCGTGAGTGGCAATAACTCTCCTTACCAGCAGGCGGCGGTGGTGTGTATTCGTCATTAAAAATAGGCAACAACCGGAAGACAGAGAAGAAGAACAGACTGTGTGATATAAACAACAACAAATAGCGTGTGCAAACTGCAGCCTGGTTATGATCCACTGCTGTCTGCCCGTCTTTGGTGCTCCACAACTACCCGAAGGGGCAAGTCTCCTGTACCGGGTGTACTGGGTTCGCAGAGAATCCCACTTCTTCCTCAGCTCTTTCTCTGAAGCACACAAATAAACGATGTAAGCATTGTGGCTAGTTAGCATGTCCAATTCATATCTACAACAGCTAGCAACAAGATAACAACAAAACACAAGGTTGAAATAACAAATTACATTTCACGTTAACGTCACTGTACGCTGGCAAACAATAAAAAGCCAACAGTATCTGCTAAAGAGCTCAATTGATGAAAAAGATAATCTTACCCGAGAAACCAAGTTGCGTTTCAATCTCTCGCCAGAGTCCGGTTTTCACTACTCGGTTAGAGTACCTTTTCTCTGTGATGTCGTACAGAGCTGGCCTCTCCTGGATCAATCTGATGAGCAGGTCTTCGTTTGCGTCATTCCAGATCGCCATGATGAGATGAAAATGAATATCAGTCTGTGTGTGCCTTCGTAAATCGTTTGTTTACGTCCCTCACTTCCGTTTCGCTTCTCATGCACTGATTCGCTAGCTGAACAGCCAATCAGAGTGATTGTTTGGTCCGACTGGCAGGCAGTCCAAATAAGGCGTGTCACGGTCGACGGTGCGGGACACACCAAATTGAGTTTGGGCGACAGGACACGCTTCGTCTCCCGACTTACTAAAACAGCCGAAATCGGCCTGGTGTGTCAGGGCCTTAAGACTAAACCCACGTTCACACTCAGCTGTGGAGATGACCAAAGTGTTCACTGCTTGAAGGAGGGGTTTCAGTTATTCTGGTGCTGGTGGTATCATTTCATCAACAGTTTTGAGTCTGACCAGCTAGCTAACATGAGAGAAAAACGTAGCTAAACTCCAAACTAAGTTGTTATTGCTGCTTATGTCCATAGATTCCACCTTTGGTGACTAAAGTAATGAGTAATGACTAAGATTACTGACTCTTGACTTACCTGAAATGTTATTTTTAGTATTTTTAAATATGAAGTCCCTCAGATCGTGTTGTCCTCCTGGTTGCTTGGCCATTGTGATGACCGTTACCTGCGCTTCTGGCATCGATCAAACAGGCGCATCACGGCGCTCTGGCGCCCTCTAGGGCACTCGCATAATATAGCGTCAGTGACTTGGTAAAAATGTCATTGCGTGTGTGCATGCTCCCTCGCTCACAGTATTTTACTCAAAATGCGCACAATTAATGTTGAAATAGCAGTAATACCAGTGCAACGTTCATTGATAAAATTACATAAGGGATGGAAAGGGGGGATGGCAGTTTTAGAAGGGGGATGATTTTGACCGTTTTTATTTCAGGGGGGATGCCATCCCCCCTCATCCCCCCTCAACTCGAGTGCTGCTTGTAGCTGCTAACTAGCTGTGAGTTAGCATACCCTTTTCCATTATTTTTGCAACACTGGTAAAGTGGTGTTATTCCCACAACATAGTCCATTCACTTCCACGTTAACTTCCAACCGTTGCATTTTCATTTCCAACACAGCCATCTTCTGTATAAGTTTGTGGAAGTCATCTGTAGAGAACAGAGGTTTTTTGCTACCAACTAGCTTAAGCTAAATAGCATGCAGTAGCCTACCAGGCTTTAGCTGTTGCTAGGCCACGCTACTGTAAGACTGAGGTCGTCGTAAAAATGTTGAAATATCGCTGAAACCCTCCGTCTATTTGCGAAGATTAACTGTCCCAGTGATAAGTTAATGTCCAGGAGCCGCTGCTCGAAGTTTTCAGAGAATAAGAATAGGAAAATCAGCATAAAAAGTAAGCAGAGGCAAGAGCAAGCGGAAAAGCGTCTGCACTGTAAGAAAGATAAGCAACATCATCTGGTACTGCAATATTTGAAGAGCTGGAGCGGACTACCGGTGCTCTCCGTCAGCACATATACCACGTGAAATCACGTTACGCTCGTGTTGTGTTCAAGGAACCTGTCCTTGGCCAGGAAAAACAGGTACTCCCTTGTTTAATTATTTTGCGGTCTAGATTTCTTCTTCTTTTTTGAAGTGAGAAGTTGTCTGTCAGTCCGTGGGTGTTTCTCAATGTCGAGGACGCTTCCTTGGTAGGACATGTCTTCCGAGTCACTTCCTTCAGAAGCGAGGCAAGAATCCTTCCTAGCCTCGGAAAACGAAGAATGGTGGAACAGGCTAACAGGTGTGCAGGTGTGCATCATATGCGAGGCCCGCCTTAAATGGAACGCGATTTCCGCCAAAGATTTGGAAATTGGTCCGTGCGCAAAGCATTGTGGGGATTTTAAGACCGCGGAGGATACACATGTGCAGCCTCGAAATTTCTCGCTACGAAGGACGCCGGGCTCAGTAGAATTCCAAGGAGCCTGGACATTGGAACAGTCCTTCAGCGGGACTCGATGACGTAGCATCCTTGAAATAGTGGCTCTGGAGCATCCTTCCTTGACATTGAGAAACACCCCATGAGTCGGACTGACGGACCCCCCCCCCCCCCCCAAAACGAAAACTCTTCGGTTCTCCACGAATTACACAAGTCACCCAAATCAGTGTTAAAAAAGCGGGATGCACAGAGCATTTGCGCTCATCCTCTCAAGACGGAATTGACACCACAACTAACATTTATTTGTATGATTGATTGGTGGTGACGGGAAGTCATGCGACCTCATGTAGGATTACTTTATCTATTTACTCCTGGTAGTTGCATTGATGCTTCAGCTATTATAAAAGTGGTGTTAATAGGAGGAGATCATCCTGCTGAACTAAACGTGAACATATCATGCACTTGTGTTTGACACAGAGGTAGTCCTTGTAATGTCTGTTAAATGTTTTTATCAGATAATTATTAAAGGTCCCCTATTATACTGTTTTACATCAATATATTATAGGTCTCAGATATATATACAAAACATGTCTCTGAAGTGTTTGGCTCCAAATATCAAACAGATCATTGTAGCATGCCATAAACCCCTCTGTTTCAGCCCTGTTTCAAAAGTGCTGATTATCTGTCTGTTACTCTGTTAGGTGATTGGCTAATGGTTACACAAGCCAAAAAATCGTTATGACATCATAAAGTAGCCAAAATCGGATCAGCTCATTTTCAGACTAAATGGATCAGGACAAAAGTGAGCGAATATCTTTTCCTGAAACTTTCAGAATCTCTTTACGCAGAGGGGACACATGTTGATGTATGAGATTCAAGAAAAAGTGGATTTTGCATAATCGGTGACCTTTAAAACATGCCGTGTTCATATATGAAATTCACTTCAAGGCATAATTGTCTTTTGTGCATTGGCTACAGTGTAGATATGTCAATGAACAACTTAGGTCACAGGCTCCTCCAACAGTGCAACATATATATTAGGACATATATTGCACCTTTACTATACCTGTAAAACATGGAACAAATACACAAATAAAATCATTATTCAGCAAAGGGGTTCCATGACATAGCATGAGTAATGAAAATCTGGTTGGTTCAGTGTTCTACAAATATGTGTACATGTACAATGTATTATGTATTTAATTCCTCTGCTTATATTGCAATTCGGAAATTTCACCTCAACAATTCTACTGATTCAAAGCTTATCTCAATTAAGTACTATAGTTAACAGACTCATTTATAGTTCTATTATCTTAAAACGTCACTGTTATTGCGCAGCAGTAATTCAGCTAATATGACTTTGTTTAACTGGCTTTAAATGTCTGTGTACACCTGAAGTTTAAATAAAACTGACAATCTTGATTTGCAGATGATCCAAGTAATCTACAAAAACATTAAAACCTTGTGCACTGAGGGAAATTACATTGTCTTTGACCTGAAGCGTAATATATAATAATAATCACTTGTACTGTAATGTAACTACTTTCTCTTTACTCCTTTAATCCTAATTTGTAATACAAATGGAGTCCTGAAATGGCTCTACATGTGACACAGAACACAGCATCACTGTACACAGCATCTCTCAACACATTCAATTATACAATCTATACGCATGTGTGCTCAGAGCTACTATCCTTGCTGTTAAGATTATACCACCTAATTGCATTTTGCAGCATGGATAATATGATTATGTCTACTGAGACCAAATGTGGAAAGCCCAAATCTTGGCATGTTTGAAACTAGGGGGATTTGCTGTTAATACAATTATGCCTGATTGCTGGCTCTTTTTAATCTCCTCCATCTGGGCAAAAAGGAGATGAAAATACTGTAATAACCTAAACCAATGAATAGAATAGAATCGGAGGGATGAAACCCTCTGTAATGGTCACACATGCAGAGCACACTGCACACACAGTGAAATGTGGCCTCTGCATTTAACCCATCCTAGTACCAGGAGTCTAGTACTAGGAGCAGTGGGCAGCTATTGTACAGCGCCTGGGGAGCAATTGGAGTGGGTGGGGGGGTGTCCGGTGACTTGCTCAAGGGCACCACGGCAGGGCCCATGAGGTGAACTGGGACCTCTCCAAGTAGCAGTCCACACTCCATATTTAGGTCTGGTTGGGGACTTGAATCGGCAACCCTACGGCTCACAATCCAAGTCCCTACTGACTGAGCCACTGCCAGAATATTGTTCTGGTCAAAAAGTTTGTCGGTTGTAATTATTGAAAATATAACATATCAGCAGTGCGTTCATAGTCTTTCTAAGTATGTATCTGAGTGTCATTATGGCAAAGAACTGGAAACCAGGTACCCTGAATATCATCCAGCTTCATCCCCTTCACATCTGCTGTCCGACTTGCACTCTTTAGTTTATCATAGTGATATCAGCAGAAACAGGACCAAGTTACCAAGTTGTCATTTTCAGCTGCTGAGTTTAGCTTGTTATTCTGCTTACGTTAGCTAAATAGCATAATCAGAAAACACAACTGAGGATAGTACAATGACAATCAGTTTTTTTTGGTATTTGCTCATGAATGATAAAATAACATTTTGAACTGCTAAATAATGTAGGTCTGTAATTAGGCAAGATCGTCTTGGACCATTGTACCAAATGTTATGGTCCATTACATTTGCTTCTCAAACTGAGAAAGAAAAAAGCTGTCTGTCCTTCCAATCTAATCTAAATAATATGCATCTCTTCTTTCTTTTTTCACGAGCTGCATTATGATGAGGGGGGCATGTCTGGCAGAGATAAAGAGTAAATATAGTTGAGTAAGCTACGTGATAAGATGCATCGTTTTGGCAAGTTCTCTTGCTACCGCTAACAGCCGATGCTAGCACAACACAGTCTCACGGGATTTCGTGTTATAGTCACGAAATTAATCTATTGATTCGTGTTCACCACGATTTCGCAATTGTTTTCGTGTCACACAGAACTATTTTAAAAGCAATGTAAATAATGACAAATTAGAAGGAAAAAAAGATGACAAAAAATACAGATTTCCGTATTCTGAGGCTCTTTTCCCCCTTTCTTTTCCTCACGGATGGCAAAAAAAACTCCGACATTATACAATTTAAAATAAAAGGGTTAGGTTTAGGGTTAAATATTGAGTAAGACATTTTTTTTATGAACCACACAGCTTCTGGTATTCCAAGACCCGACCGGACAAAAAGACGTGGTGCAGGCACGAAACATACTACCTTTTAAAATCGTTCTGTGTGACACAAAACAAATACGAAATAAAATAAATAAATAAAACAGATTAAATTAATTTCGTAACTATAACACAAAATGTCGTGATACTGGGTTGGCTAGCAACCTTGCCCACACAATTTCCATGTTTCTGGCCACAATGTGCAAGTACATTGGTTCTAGTGTGATATCACTTTTGAAAATATGTGTTTTCTTTCCATACTGTAGGTTCCTTCCCCCACCATCTCCAATTTACTTAACCATGCCTCCCACGTGAGCTTTGTGGGCACTTGAGGTTGCATTTAGGAAAACTGCGGCAACCAGTGTTGAGTTTTCATGACTGTGACACACAGCCATTCTGACAGGCAAGGTTTATTGATAGCCCTGTGAAGTATTCATGAAACCTCTGCTTCTTTATTCAAGGCCTGAGCGCTCTCTTGTTAACCATGGATGCCGAGACAAAGCTCTGATTTATGGCAATGCTTTATTTGACAGCCACCTTTCCTTGGCAACGTTTTGGGATTTTTTGTTTTGCATACTAGAAGCATCCTTAACGCTGTTCTCTTTGGCTTTGTGCAAACTTCTTTTTATTTAGATCACAGCCAAACCTTAGGCCAACATTCATCCTCCATTCATTAAAATCTGACGGGCTTGAATCGTGTTTTTGCGTTTCTATCACAAAAACTGAAAATATGAGAAATTTGACGGAAGAGAGAAACAGGCAAGCAACCTCAAGACAGAAAAGTTGGGATGGGAATGGGAATTAATACAACCAACTCTGCACCTTGTCAGAAACTTGCAATACCTTTAACATTTCAAGTTTAAACATATTCAAACTACCTCCTTCCGAGATGTCCATCCAGCAGTGGTCAGATAGTGTTATCCTTAAGTTCAGTCCGCATTGCACTATGTGAGGTGAGTTCTTAGATTGGTTGTCCTAGTCATTTAATGAATGTAAAAACCTGTAACCAAAAACCTCAGATATAAAAGATTGAGAGACTATCACTGCGTATCAGGTTTTAATTAATGACATTATTGACTCCATTCATCACACCAAACTGGGACAATTATTAAAACGTGGTGCTACTGATCAGAAATGATGGCTTACAAGAAGTCAAAATTAAACAAATTAAACAGAATAACAGTATCTGTTTGTATGTGACAATCTCTCTAGCAAAATAAGCCAACCAAAGGGAGCTATGTTTAGAGAGTATATAAAAGCTCCTGGTGATACAAACTATTATGCAAAACCACCCTATACCTATATTGCCTACTTAAAGTATTCAACGTTTTTGTAGTATTTACCTAGATAAATCAATAATTAAATAATTCGTCTCCATTCACAGTAGGGCTTAAGAAAAAGGAGCCTCACTTGCATGGCCATTCTCGATTTCCTCAAAGAAAGAAAATCAATGATGCTATTGATGAATGCATCTGCAAAAGCAATTAACACTTATGACTTTTAAATTCTTCCCTGGAAGCTTCAATATCACGGTGTTAGAGACAGGGTGCAAAAGATTAAGAGGAAACCATTTTGTATGTAAATGTGACAAATCTCAAAGTAAACCATTCAATATGGCATCCCCCAGGCATCCATTTTAGGACCACTGCCCATTATACTGTATATTGAGTTATTTTGGTAATTTCTTCTGCATTCTACAAAAGGTATGGTTGCACATTCTTAATGCTCTTGGAAATAGTCTCAATAAGTACCTAATTACATGATCTACACATAACTTAAATGCAAGAAATTATTTGTGAACTCCATTATTTTTCACTATAAAAGGAAAACAAAATATCGTTATGTTTGTATCAATATCCAGATATTGAGAGAGTAAAGTTAATCAAATTCCGTTTTGGGTAAAAGGTTAAATAAGCTACAGGCTTCCGAAGCTTACAGAGTGTATTCTTTTTTTAACAATGCCCGTCTATTGTATAATTTTGTAAATATGTTCAATGACCAGTGTTGTGCTAGTTACTGAAAACCAGTAACTAGTTACCATTACTAGTTACTTCATTTCAAAAGTAACTCAGTTACTTTACTAGTTACTTAAACCCAACAGTAATGCGTTACTGTGAAAAGTAACGTTTTCGTTACTTGAAAAAAGGGCTCCCATTAATGCCCTTATAGCCTTCATTTCAGTACTGTCATTGCATTGGAGAATAATACAATCTGTTGATCAACTTGACATGCATTATATGCAATCTGGATTGCATCGATATTAGCTGGCTTTCCATTTTTGTATATTCTTTCTCCAGGTAGTTGGAAAAAGTTTTCCGTCCCATATGCCGTGTGCCGCCCGGACATGGTATCATGCTAACTAGCTCCCTGAAAGCGGGTGACTCCACTGTAGCAATAGCCTGCATGTGTTCTACAACATACCGTGCGATGGCTTTATCGACTTTTCCCTGGCCAGCAGTCCCTTGGTTAAAATCCAGCCGCTGTTGCTTAGGTGGAGGTGGAGTGGCGTCGGCTGAGTCTCTGTGGTCTTAGCTACTAGCTTCGTCCCAGCATGTTGTTTTTGCAGATGTTTTAAGAGATTTGAATTACTGGTTTGGGCAGTAGATAGGATCTTTGACCCGCCAGGACACAACTTACATTTAACAGAAACTTTCTTTTCTTTGTGCTCGACAAAAGTGAAATAGTGAGAATATCTCCAGGTGGAGAAACTAGACTTGAGCTCCGCCGCTGCCATGATAGTCTTGTTAGTAAACAACACAAACACGCCCACAGCCCGTCTCCGCATGTGACACAGGAAGTATCTAAGTACATTTACTCAAGTACTTAAGTACAGTTCTCATCTCTGTTCGCCTGGCTGTTGACTATATAAAAAAAACTAACGCAGTAACGGAGTAACGCACCATGTAGTAACGGTAACTGAGTTACTGAATTTAAAAAGTAATGCGTTAGAGTACTAGTTACTGCCAAAAATAACGGCGTTACAGTAACGCGTTACTTGTAACGCGTTAGTCCCAACACTGTCAATGACAGATACCTTATTCCATTGCTTATTTTTAAAACTAGGGAAAATAAAGGGTCGAAAACGAATACTTAATGTAAAGCCTTTCCAATAATCCTACATAAATATATTTTATCTGCTTTTGAAAAGCGCTTATGGGAGCATCTGCTAATAACATGTCCAGTTTTGAATTAACTAAATAACTAGCTTTTCTACTCTGAGAACTATTGAAATCTTACTGTTATTTTTCCCTAATGCATTTTGCTACATATTACTTAGATTGCGCTGAGCCAGTATGGAAATTGAAGTTAAGACCAGTTAAGTAAACAGGAGGTTTCGTGTTAACACATAAAACCTAGCTATTGAATAACCATGATACTACATTCTGTGGACATCTGCCTTCCTGTTAGATAAACACATGGACCAGGAAAACAATCTGTTTTGTGCACATCATACATCAAGCTTTCCTTTTTGTTTGGTCAGTTCATTGATTGGTCACCCACTGCAGTGTTGAGGACATATTTAAATATAGATTAATCTATTAGGTGTTTTAACTGTAGAGATGCAACACTTACTTTGGTTAATGCATTGGTTGGGTTGTTTTTCTCTTAATCTGAATTTAGTTGCCCAGGACATCCCCAAGTTCCTCAGGCCAGGTTCAGTTCCTATGCCCTGAAAAATATGCAGTTTCCTGCTTTATGCTAAGCTAACCAACTGCTTGCAGGTGTCTTGATCCTCATCTTTCTTTCTGAGAGACTGTGGGTGTTTCTCAATGTTGAGGAAGGATCCTTCAGAGCCACTATTTCAAGGATGCTACGTCATCGAATCTCGCCGAAGGACTGTTCCAATGTCCAGGCAGTGGCGCCAGCAGGGGGGGGTGGTGGCATGGCCACCCTGATATATTTGTTGGCCCCCCCCACTGGCCCCCCCCACCACACACACCGCCTCGCCAGTCACGTATGCGTATTAGTTTATCTGATATTTAACAACAAATACACAGCCAGCGAGTCGCTTGATTTGAGCTTCCAACGCTCACACTGCAGCCCCTCCCTCTCCCTCTGCTACCATGGTAACTCTCTGATACTCGGCGCACCACTCTGATACTCGCGCGCACCACTCTGAGATTCGCACAGACAGCAGCAGGTTGCAGCAAATGTTTCTTTCTACTGACTGGACTGGAGTTGACAAAAATCCACCAGACTTCTAGAAGGTAAGTCATATTTGTTCGTTGCCTGTTAAGCCCTACAACACTTTAGGCTTTAGTGTGTTAGCTTTAGGTAGCAAAAAACGGAGATATGCCTACCTTTAGCTGTTATTCTGATCAAAATGTGTGTTCAATGGCATTAAAACGAGAAAAACGCTGGAAGACCTGGAAAACAGGCTCGGGGCTCAGTAAAGGCTGGATTGGCTTCAGGTATAATTCGTCTGTAAACACACTTTGGCGGCTATCCTAGTTAGCGTTAGTTTAGCTTGCTAAGCTAACGTTAGCTGATGTCGGTATGCTGGGCTGGTGTAATGCGTAGGCTACTATTAATCACTGCTGTGTGTAATGTCAATTTGCAGAAAATGAAGAGAAAGTCAACAGACATCTCTTCTTATTTGAAGAAGAAGATGAGTAAAGGAGAGACAGAGCTGGCAGGGGAGCAGCAGCATAGGGCTAGTGAGGAGATGGCCATACATGCTAGAAAGTACATGTGGAACACTTTTGTAAAAGTGAAACTAAAACCTAAGTACAGTTTTATTAATGTGATTGTGACCTTTGTAATCATTTAAGTCTTCTACACACTTTAGGTCTGCAGCTCCTTCAAAATGAAACGAGAATCTATGCAGTTTTTCCTCTTCTGTGTTCTGAGGTTATGAGCCGACCATTAGTCAAGTTTGTTTTCATAATGTTCTGTATGCTAATTCAAAAAAAGGGTAACCAGTTTGTTTATAAAATATATACATTTTCAAAACAAATGGAATACAAGCTATATGTATTACTCTCTCCCCACAGTGGACTAAACTAAAAAAATAGAAATATGTCTCGTCACCTATTTTCTGTCTAACACACTGTCGGTGTTTTGTATCATTTATAATGTTTTTAATTTGCTATAAAGGTCAATAATAGATGGTGTTTTTGTGTTCAATCATAGTATGTATTTACCATTTTACCCCTTGTGTTTTTGGGTCCTGTTGAAATAAAATAGTCATGTTTTAAAACTTGATTTAATAAAGTAATGTCAATCATCTTTGATCCCAGTGTGACAAACAGCTTTGTTTATAACCTAGAGACATAATATAACTGAAGAACATGTTGTGTTGCTGTTGTGTATTGTATGTGTTGAGAATGCTGAACATTTTGTGCCTTACAATAAAGGAACTTGTTTAAATTAAGCTGTATTTGTCTTTTTACAAGTAAAGAACAACTAGCATATATAAAAAACAAAACAATAAATCACCAACACATCATAACACAAAACAAGGTTATTTTAAATGTTGTTTGAAGTAAAATGTTAACTATCCGTATTATATTCACTTCAGATGAATAGTATCAGAAAATGTAAAATAAGAAACCAAAATATATCAGTAGGTGATTCTCTTTGCCATTGTTTTCATCTAGTCTATACTTTTACAACAATTAAATGCTTGGTTTTAGTGGGCCACCCCAAGATTTTCAGTGGCCCCATTTGGCCACCCCTATGAACAATCTCTGGAGGCGCCACTGTGTCCAGGATCCTTGGAATTCTACCGAGGACTGAGTCCTTCGTTGCAGGAAATTTCGAGGATACACATGTGTATCCTCCGCGGTCTTAAAAGCCCCACAATGCTTTGCGCATGGACCAATTTCCAACATCTTTGGTGGAAAATGGCTGAATCCAGGCAGTACACATTTAAATGTAAGTATGTTCAGTGGCGTAGTAAATGTGCACATGACTTGTGTTTAAAGTTTATAGTCCGTTTGAGTTTTGTGTGAACGCAAACCGAACCTTCTGAAAAATGAAACAATGCAACAAACTGTCGTATGGCGCGCACCAGAGAAGCAGACTATTAGGTTTGAATGAGACCTTAGAGCGTTTTGCACCTAAATAAATAATTCAAATGAACCTTGTTTTGACTTTGCGTCTTTTGTTTATATTTGTGGGTTATGCTACAATGTGCACCAATATGTGTAAAAAAGGTTTGCAGACATCAAGTATGATATATGAATGGAAAGGATGTACAGAAAGACTTTTTTGGAAAACTATGAGAATGAAGAAAGGTGATTGAAGATGAGAAATTATAGTAAATGTACGTGTAAGTAAGTAGGAATTACTTGCAGAAACTATTTAAAGGATAATCATTGGTCAGCAGCAAGTAAGGGGTGAGAATTACAAGCATTTGCTTCCTCCTGCTCCCTTTCGGACACATATGATTTATTATGAATATTGTTGTTGAATATATACATATTAATATGAACATTTTTGTTCAATATATAAATATTATTATGAATATTGATAAATACTGTATTCTAACAAACGGTATTCTGTTTTTCACATTTGTTTTTTTTATTCGTTTTTTTAATCTGTTCGAAATAAAGATGGAAATGAAAAATGAAATGAAATACACATTGTATTATTGATTGGTGATGGTGATTTTATGATTTTCTTATGGCTGCTTATCCTCCAGGTCTTTTTCAAGGCTGGAAACAGAAGGAGAACGTTTTATGTTAGTTTAGTGGTTCTGTCCTGGAGAGATGATCATTTGACCAAATACAGTTACTCAAATACATCTTCGCAAATCACTTACAGTATGAGTCTTCAAACAAATCGTGGGGCCTTGCCTATGACGCACACCTGCACACTTGCTAGCCTGTTCCATTCTTCGTTCTCCGATGCTAGGAAGGATTCTTGCCTAGCCTCTGAAGGACCTGACTAGGAAGAACATGTCCTACCAAAGAAGCATTCTCGACATTGAGAAACACCCTGTGGCTTCTACAGTAGTGGGTTTGTGTGTGACAATCGGAAGATACTTTTCTTACCAAAGCATAATAAAAGCTCTCTATTCTTCCACATGTTCAGGTGAAAACTGATCTGAAATTAAGTACATTTACTAGTGCTGGGGGGAAACGATTATTTTGAAAACGATTAATCGGGCGATTATTTGATCGATTAGTCGACTAATCTAACGATTATTTTTCTGTTGTTCAATTCATAAAAAACGTAATGTAAAAAAAAATTGTTTCACGATACTGTGTCTCAGGGGATCTTAATATTTAAGAACCTATTAATGTGTTATACCAGATTAACGGAAATAATCTCAGCTAATTGACGATACAAATGTACCAAAACAAAACACAAGTCTCATAAGAAGCATTTAAATGACCCCTGAGCGAAAAAAAATCCTAACGGACATTGGCACAGAACTCAAGATAAAAGTACCCTTATTACTTATCGTAGCTGCACATACAATATATCCGATTAAAGCTGAGACTCCACATATTATGTAGGTATATAGTATCATCACTGAGTGATCCGGACTCGCGACAGCAGAAGCAAATACAGTTATCACAACACGTACATTCACAGAGCTTCTAGGGAGATCGTCTCACCACCGTAGCTGTCAATCTGATCAAAAGACGTGTTCAATGGCATTAAAATGAGAAAAAATGCGGCTGAATCGGTGCATCCATAGGTTTTTAACGTCTATGTATAAAAAAAAGTATTGAATTTATAATCCATAATTCCATTTTTATGTAAAAATCGGAGAGCAAATGCTAGCTGCTAATGGTAGCCACCAGAGCTAGCTGCTGCTTTTGCTAGGCTATGCAGCAGTCTCAGTGAGATATAAATATATAAATATCTTTGCGTTTTGGACTAACTTTAAAATATTCCCATGCTTTTGAAGACCTAGGGCGAGATGTTTTCGTTTGGGGGCTTCGTGCGCAATCCTGTGAGGAGGAGGTGGTAGCCGTTTCAGTCTCCATTGTGTTTGAAGTGCGATTGCGAACTGCTTGTTGCTTTGGGTGACCCACGTGTGTGTAGCGACGCGTCAACGCGGAAATATGTCGTCGACGATATTTTGAAGTTGACGCGTCGTCGACGCGTCGCTACAGCACTAGCATTTACACATCCAAATATATTGAGGAACAAAGCATGGAAATGGTGTTGATGATTTCCACCCTCCAATTGGTTTACCTTACTAACAATATACATGATTTCATCTATAACCTCAGGTAACAGTTTTACATTTTTTTTTACAAATACATGTAAGAATTAAATGTGTACTGCAATATCTTAATAACGCAAATGAAAAAGAGCATGTTGATGCAGATTGACACAATGAGTGCACCTACTATTGTGGGGGCATCAGTCATAGCTGAAGCTCATTCACTGAAAGCATACCTGCAAATCCATTTAATCTTCCATTCCTCCTGTGTTACTGTAGGGCTGCTGGGAGTATTAACTTAAAGAGCAACTTGCAGGTTAGATACACCAGTGAATAAATGTGTAGGAAAATGATGTATACACTAGATTTTCATAAAAATATACATACATATACACTAGTGACATCTGGCGTAGTTTTTGTAAGACATTTTTACTCCTGCATAAAAAAAGACCACCCGCGTGTGACGTCACATGGGGGAGAGCGGCCGGTCTAACGTATTAATAAACATGGATCACAATTAGTTTTGACACAGAAGAGGTTGAAAATGTATATTCGAATGCATATGACCATATAATATATACCATATAATTATGAGCCTGCTGCAAGAGACCAGGAGCAGCCAAGGATTTGAACAAATAACGGCCATCGGCAAGAAATGGAGCTGTGGTGTGAGGAGAACCAGTGGAGAACAGGGCAGCTGTCTTGGTGAGTGACCGGCGTTAGCTACAGTTAATGTTAGCTAAAGTTAATGTTAGCTAAAGTTAGTCACATCACGACATTGTAAAGTTAGCTATCATATATCAGGCTATAACTGAAGTAGTATTGATAATATAGTAACGTTACTGGCAGGACTGTTGATACTGATCCATAACAGAAACTAATGGGCAGGTATCAGCCGCATATCGCGTTACCTAATGCAACTCCACACTACGTCTTACGGTGCTGTGTACCGGAGGGGAGAGAGAGAGGAGCGAAGGAGGGGAGAGAGAGAGAGGAGCGAAAGGGGGGAGAGAGAGAGAGGAGCGAAGGAGGGGAGAGAGAGAGGAGCGAAGGAGGGGAGAGAGAGAGAGGAGCGAAAGGGGAGAGAGAGATGTAATACGGTTTCCTGATAAACGTTTTGTTTGATAGGCCTCAGCTGTGGAGAGTATGTGCTGCAGCGAGGCGGATGCACCTCGCACAACGCACCCAGGAACGAACGCTAGCTCCGGTCCTTTTCCTGTTATGGAAACTGTGGACTTGATGTCCTGACAGGCTGGAGTTTGTGCAACCTGCACAAACTCCAGCTCACCATGATTACAAATGGTGAAATGCAATGTAAAATTACGGAAAAAATACCAGCTCACTAAATCACAACTCCTCAAACCAACTACAAACTACTACCGCGGATTGGGCAGAGAAGTAGTCCGAGAAAGTTGCTCCCCCATGTGACGTAATATGACGCGTTTGACGTATGACGTTAAAAAAAAGCAGTTTTTGGTAGCAGAGCTCAAAACGGCTCCTTTCCCCTCTGAATTCCTGCCCTTATGTCTCGTAAAACATTTCAAATCCTGCATTAACTTTTTTTATTGTAATTTTCAGGCAAGGTTAAGCATACATCTTGTAAAAAAAAAACCTGCAAGTTGCTCTTTAACATGTATTCATTTCTCATTTAAGATTTCTTATTAATTTTGTAATGTCTAATAGTACCCACATCAATGAAATATTCATGGTGACCGAGGTGGGCCCTACACTCTAAACATTAGATTCAGTGTTTTCTGCCAGGCTTAGATCCCAAAGGTACAACTTGTCAGGATGATTACAGTGGTAACATTGCTATTTTAATAATACAAGACATGTTCCGGGTGAATCTCCGTAAGCTACCCTCTCCGAGAGCTTTCGCCTTATGTTATCGAGTCAGGCATGTTGCATAACTTGCGTGTGCTGTGTGATATCAACAGTATTAAAAAAACAAAACAAGTGTAAAGTCAGTATTTTATTTTAGAAACGAAGAATAAAGGATCATGTTTAATGAAATATCTAACCCCCTCACTACACTAGCTTTTTTGCATACAGTACTATTGCAAAGCCAGTATATTACCAGACTATTAGGTTAGGTAATCCATATAGAATGCAGTTGAAGGCTGATGGTGTGAGAATGAATTGGTGGTGAACATCATCATCTTCCTTTGAGTCAGTGAGGAGAGCTGGATCTGCAGAGGAGAGTCGAATAAATCAATAACAATATCTGAGGGTTATACTGCAATCCAGCTGTGCAGGATTGATACTTTGAATGATCCATTTTTGTGGAGACCACATCTTTAGTGCTTTAGGGTAAATTTGAGTGCATTTCATTTTCATGACATGACTGCAACTCTTATTAATAATAATACATGGCTTATGAATGCGCATGACTAGTTATGAGCTAGGGATTGACCGATGGAGCTTGTGACTACCTATACTCAAAAATAAACTCTAGGGGTTTCTCAATACACTTTTATTGACAATGACTGGTGTTCCCCAAAGCTCTATTTTAGGTCCTACACTTTTTAATCTTTACATGCTTCCACTTGGACATGTCATCGGGGAAGACGGCATACATTTCCATAGTTATGCTGATGACATATTTTTAACTGTATTTTTGATATTAAGCATTGGATGACTGAGAATTTTCTAGAGCTCAATCAACCAAGGTAAACCAAAAACTGAGCTCTTAATTGTTGGTTCTAGAGCTCAGAGAGACATTTGGTTCAGCACTTCATAAATTAAATGTAAAACCTTGCCAACAAGTTGAGAACAAAGTGATATTTTTTAATCAGAGCTTTGAGCATGACATATCAGAAATATAACAAAAACAGCATTTTATTATTTCATGAATATTGCCATGAAGTTTGACCGTTTCTCTCTCAGGCCAGTACAGAGACACTAATGCACACTTTTATAACATGTAGGATCGATTACGGCAATGCACTACTTTCTGGTCCGCCTAAAAATTATACTACAAAGCGACAGCTACTGCAAAACTCAGCTGCTCGTGTTTTAACAAGGACCAGAAACAGAGCACACATCACCCCGATTTTAAAGTCTCTGCAATGGCTCCCTGTGAGCAACAGAATCCATTTTTAGATACTTTTATTGGTTTTTAAAGCTCTTAATGGTCTTGGGCTTAGCTATTTATGGGATATGGTTTTAACCTATGCGCCCTCTAGAGCCCTGAGGTTTTCTGGTACCTTTTAATTATCCCAAAGAAGACCCGTGGTGAGGCGTCTTTTTATTATTACGGCCCACGACTGTGGAACAGCCTCCCAGAGGAACTGGGCAGCAGTGAGCGTTAACATTTTTAAGAGCAAATTCAAGAAACACCTTTTTAATTTAGCTTTTAACTGAATTGTATTTTATATTTATTAATCTTATTTTATTTCTTATTTGATTGTCACTTTATTATTATTGTATTTCTTTTCACTATGTGTATGTGTGTGTATATTTATATATATATACACACAAAATAATAGTTACAGCTAATAATCAACTGCAGTCATGATGTATAGTAGTCCATGCAGAATAATAAGTTATTATTGGATGGGTTCAATAATTTGACATATCCCCCTCTGTCTGAAACCAGAGCACAGTCAGCTCTGATTGGTTTGCTAGATGGCTCTGTTGTGATTGGTCAACTGCTTCGAGATACTGTATGTTCCACCCCTTAGAAAATAATGCACAATGTGTTGGAGCTCTAACCAATATAAGCCAGAGTGTTACATAGTGATGTCATTATGTAGGGGAACAGGGATCTTAGCCTTTTGCAGACCATTTGCATGCACAAAAGTGTATATAACACACTACAGGAAAAGGAAATTACAATATGCATAAAAAGGCCTCTTTAACTTTGTTTTCGGTGCGTGTTGTGCCTTCTTTGCAAATGAATTGTACTCAAAATACATAGTGAAGAAGTTAGAATAGTTACACAATATTTGTATATGTGTACTTTAATTGTTATCACTATTTCCTTTTTCAGATATCATTGTTATCTTTTTTTTTGTATATAAAGAGCTCCTATATGAGTCCTTACAGTACATTTTCTAGGTGTGTTTAGGTCAGTATAGATAGTCATTATGTTTTATAAGCTATCAGTCAACCCGTTAGTTAAAACAAATCAAGAGCATCTATAGGACTCTTATACTTTTGTATAAGTCACATGAATATTGTTTTAGTACAGTTGACCAGAACGCTATGTGTGTATTCATAAAGCATTATTGAAGCTTTATATTTCACTATGATTACCATCCTAATGCACTATGTGCTCTTTTCAGAAAGCAAAGGGACCACAGCCTAACATACAGAGAAAGTGTTGTCTGTAAAGCACCAATTATAAAACACACATGGACTTTAGTGTGTGTATAGTAAATAGGCTAAATGATGTTATGAGTTTGAAATACAGTACCATAGGATCCTGTAACCTTGTGCTGTGGTGTCGCTGAGCGGTCCCCTCTCCTCAGGGCCTGGATGCTCTGGCCAGAGGTCTGTCTGACCCTCAGCAGATCTGCACACACACATTATATAATTGTAACTCATGAAAATCCCCACAGGCATAAAGTAAATGTTTAAAGAGGCTAACTTGCAATATATAAGGTTGATTTACTTAAAGGCAAATGCAAAACATACTGTCTAGTACATGGGCCAGATTGTGTGTGTTCTGTTGGATGCTGCTGTGCCACTGGTTTAGCACAATGGAGCCGACTCCACCCAAACTCAGCAGCAGTGCAGTCTGCAGGGGCTTCTCCAGGTCCAACTGTCCTGCACTGGAGAGGAGAGAATTAAAAAAATGTTCAGAGAGCTTCTAGTTATTAATACTGTACCTACCAAAAACTGTTATAATATATATATATATATATACATCTACTGTATTTTTGGTGCATTCTCTAGGTCTATTTCAGAGTTCCCGTTAGCCGGTAATTACCGGACTACGACCGGTAAAATATGCTGAAGACCGGCAAATCTAAATCTCTCCGGTCAAAGTGTCCGTTAAAAATAATTTCCGTTTAGCGCAATACCGCATCAGTTGCGCCATTTATGTGACAGACAAGAATAGTCAACTCTAATGTCTAACACTTAATGTGGAGAGAGAGATGTCCTGTATGGGTTGATTGTGCGTTGATCTGTTGGTAATGCCTCGGGGTTCCGGTGGGCATGTAAACAAATGCATAATTATGAGGGGCCGTGTAGGCCAAAATGCAAACTCACCTCACACACACACTACTGAAATACTCTCACATTCACTACTGAACACCTCACGCACACACTACTGAAAATTAAGCCTCACACACACACTACTGAAATCCTCTCACATTCACTACTGAACACCTCACACACACACTACTGAAAACATCTGGCCTTGCACACACACTACTGAAATCCTCTCACATTCATTACTGAACACCTCGCACACACACTACTGAAAATTAACCTCACACACACACTCCTGAAAAACATTTTACTGAAAGGTTCTCAGTAGGGAATGCGCATGTGTTTCACCTATGTGTGCGTGAGGGGATTCTTGCTGTAACGGAAGTCATTCTTGCTGTAACGGAAGTCATTCTAATGTAACGGAAGTCATCTGCTAGTGGTCTCTTTGCTAGCCCCGTTAGCTTCATTAGCTCCAGGCTGCTACTCGGACGTGTTTGTTGTGTTGATGCCTGGTGGAGTATTCTTCATTGAAATATCGCACTTATCTTATGGCTCTGCGGTTCAAACAGACCGTCCATGAATGCAGTTTATTCGGTAAGTGAAATTCAAGCACTTTATTTCTTACTTGTCTTTTTATTCAGCTAACAAGCGAGACGAAGCTACATCTGTGCTAACGATGCTATCCGTAGCATACAAGTTAAAACATAATGGAGAAGTGTAAAACATTAAGGATTATACTGTAAAACATAAGGCTTCTCGGTGAGGTTGGTAAAATAAGGTCATGCTTGTACATTAGTTATTTTTCTAGTTAGGTAACTGTATGCATTGTTATTGTTAATTTAAAATAGCTATGCTCGACGATGCAGACAGCTAGCGTCACATTAGTGTTGAAGAGCAGAGTATGAGATTAACCCATAGATTAACCTCACTATAAAATCTGTGTATCTGAAAAATATGAATCTCACATTTCCAGTTGGTTCCAGAAATAACGTTGACGTAGATATTGCAATATGGTTTGTTGAGCTGGAGTTGATTGTTGAAGCTTACTGGTTAACGTTCATCATATTAAACGAACGAACCCAAACGTTGTTGTTTTTATTAATATTATTACCAATACTTACTTAGCATTTTATTATCATTACACTGGAGAAACCGACTTATTGTGGCAGCAGAACGTGAACATGTAACTTAATGCCTGCATTTGAGGACGAAAAATAGCTCAGTCAATGCTTTAGGGACAAGGAAATGATTTGTTTAAATATTAGATATGACGTTATGTGTGCTTCTGTGACAATGAAGCTTATTCATTGCATTACATTTGTTGAAGTTGTGTGTCTTTTACCCTTACGTGTGTGTTACAAATGAATGTGAATATGGCATAGTACAAATATTTAAATTGACTGTCTCATGAAAAACGATTCTAAAATAAAAAGGACCCCAAAGTGAGTCAGCAAAACTTTCAATAATAATCTAAGGTATTGAGTTTTGGGATGTTACTTGCATACAAATCTATAAATGCCTTAAGGTTTCTAAAACATACAATATGTGGTAAATTCAACAGTGGACCCAGCAAAGATTCACATTTTTGCATGATTTGTTATTGATTTGTTACTTAATTTTAATAAATTCAAGTCAAGCTTAGTTACATGTGATGGTAGCTATATGCTCTCTGTGTGCCTCCTCCGCAACCAGACTGTATTCAAACTCTTAAGTACCAGTTCTATCTACTTTAAACAATTAAAAAGACAAAATCAACTACATTTATTGATATACCAATCTTTATTTTTGGGGCCTCTTCTTCTTTTAAATTAAACTTTCAGACGTGAGATATTGAAATACAGTAATAGTTTTGTCTATTTAAAAAAGAATGAGCCATTCCTTACAGTTAACTTCATATTTCTTATTGTCTAAAGCATTTATGACACACATTTCCCCCTCATATTCACAGTGTGGATCAATTGAGACAGCGTGCAGAGATTTTGGGAGAAACCTCAGCATGACGGATGTCCTGTCTGTGGGTTTGGCTGGAGAGGACTGAGGTGGAGAGGTCTTTCTCTGGGAGGAGGCCCAGGCCTGATGGAGGAGGACCAGGCCTGATGAAGAAACCCCCTCACTGCATCTGTGAGCACATACTGGGCTCAGCTGTCACAAACAAATGATGGTCCTGTTTGACTTTGTGTTCACAATAAAAGTGTAGTTTCTTAGTGAATGTCCTGTATTGGTCTTTAATCTGAAATCAGCTTTTCATTTTCTTCTTGCCCCTCTGAGAAAACGGTGAGGCAGTTGTGTCCTTCAGGTATGTCCTTTCCTAACAGAAATGACAAGAAACATATGACATTATTGCAGAGCAAGTGTGTTATTTATGAAAGGTTTGTTTATTTAGCGGCTGTAGAAATAATGTATTTTTTTAATTTGAATGTGTTTTTTTAATTCGTCACTTTGTACTACAAAGATAATCAGATTATGAATGAACAGTCTGCAGTTAATCAACATTAAAATATCTTATTAAATATTCAACTGCTCGGTTGTCTCGCTGCAAGAACCACTTTTACCACGTCTTTTACAGACAATATGTAGAGACAAATGGTAGCAATTCTCACAATGTAAAATAATAATTGCCTTAAATACATTGAAATGTGAAAGCTGATTATAGTTGTTACTTTATCTATTTAAACCAGAACGTTTCTCGATTCTTTGTACAGTATGAAAGGAGTCTTTGTACCTTTGAGTCCATGCTGAAGTTCACTGATGTTAGGAATAGGTCTGTCTCTCGTGGTCAGCATCCTCTGGTCTGTCTGCATCACCTGGAAACTTTAAACAAACAGATGTATATGTAAAGTAACAATGTGTTGGTCACAGACTTTTTTTTATATGCAAACGTCATGTGATAATCTTTTTGTTATCCTTAAAAAAAGTGCTGGATATCAAAGCCCACACACACGTAAGGGTAACAGACAAACATCTTCAACAAATGTAATGCAATGAATAAGCTTCATTGTCACAGAAGCACACATAACGTCATATCTAATATTTAAACAAATCATTTCCTTGTCCCTAAAGCATTGACTGAGCTATTTTTCGTCCTCAAATGCAGGCATTAAGTTACATGTTCACGTTCTGCTGCCACAATAAGTCGGTTTCTCCAGTGTAATGATAATAAAATGCTAAGTAAGTATTGGTAATAATATTAATAAAAACAACAACGTTTGGGTTCGTTCGTTTAATATGATGAACGTTAACCAGTAAGCTTCAACAATCAACTCCAGCTCAACAAACCATATTGCAATATCTACGTTAACGTTATTTCTGGAACCAACTGGAAATGTGAGATTCATATTTTTAAGATACACAGATCTTATAGTGAGGTTAATCTCATACTCTGCTCTTCAACACTAATGTGACGCTAGCTGTCTGCATCGTCGAGCATAGCTATTTTAAATTAACAATAACAATGCATACAGTTACCTAACTAGCAAACTAACTAATGTACAAGCATGACCTTATTTTACCAACCTCACCGAGAAGCCTTATGTTTTACAGTATAATCCTTCTTAATGTTTTACACTTCTCCATTATGTTTTAACTTGTATGCTACGGATAGCATCGTTAGCACAGATGTAGCTTCGTCTCGCTTGTTAGCTGAATAAAAAGACAAGTAAGAAATAAAGTGCTTGAATTTCACTTACCGAATAAACTGCATTCATGGACGGTCTGTTTGAACCGCAGAGCCATAAGATAAGTGCGATATTTCAATGAAGAATACTCCACCAGGCATCAACACAACAAACACGTCCGAGTAGCAGCCTGGAGCTAATGAAGCTAACGGGGCTAGCAAAGAGACCACTAGCAGATGACTTCCGTTACATTAGAATGACTTCCGTTACAGCAAGAATGACTTCCGTTACAGCAAGAATCCCCTCACACACACATAGGTGAAACACATGCGCATTCCCTACTGAGAACCTTTCAGTAAAATGTTTTTCAGGAGTGTGTGTGAGGTTAATTTTCAGTAGTGTGTGTGCGAGGTGTTCAGTAATGAATGTGAGAGGATTTTAATAGTGTGTGTATGACGTTCATTTTCAGTAGCGTGTGTGTGAGTTGTTCAGTAGTGAATGTGAGAGTATTTCAGTAGTATGTGTGCAAGGCCAGATGTTTTCAGTAGTGTGTGTGTGAGGATTTCAGTAGTGTGTGTGCAAGGCCAGATGTTTTCAGTAGTGTGTGTGTGAGGTGTTCAGTAGTGAATGTGAGAGGATTTCAGTAGTGTGTGTGCAAGGCCAGATGTTTTCAGTAGTGTGTGTGTGAGGTGTTCAGTAGTGAATGTGAGAGGATTTCAGTAGTGTGTGTGCAAGGCCAGATGTTTTCAGTAGTGTGTGTGCGAGGTGAGTTTGAATTTTGGCCTACACGGCCCTTCATACATAATGCTGCGCTATACTTTGCGGCCTCACCCGGTTGCATAGCGACACTTATTGTTTAGGTGTCTTTTAATAAGCAGGTATCATATCATTAGCTAGAACTAGCTAGATCTGATCGATATGGACATAAACGCGAGTGAAGTCTAATCTGACGGGAGAGAGAGATCAGCTGCTGCTGACGAGTCGACACGCAGCTCTGCATGATCACATGCAGCGGTGAGCGGAGCAACACACACTTCAGGTTAGAATATCACACGTAGCTATTTTAATGACCTCTCAAACTACCGTAACTAGTTATAGATATGTTTAGTTTTACTGTCGGGTCACTCATTACTGATCCGCGAGCTGCATGATACTGACGGGCTGTCAGGAGAGGGAGAGAGCGCTCCGTTTATTATTCCCGTGTTATTGTAAATTACTGTACGCTTTTGAATAATGTAGTTAATCTAAATCTACTATAATTAGTTTGTTTAATATCGAATCATATCAATTTATTTTAAAGCACAATAAATAACAAAGAAGAACTTTGACCGGTACTTTTCTCATTTTGTCCGGAAGATTTAAACTTTAACGGACATGTTGACCGGCGAAAAAATATTCTAACGGGAACTCTGGTCTATTTCTAAGAGTATTAGCTAGATTAATTTCCCAGTACGAACACTTGAATAGCCCTAATTTAAATCATTAATCAAAGATATCCGTTTTTATTTTGCTATTTTTCAATTGACAACTCTAATGGACATTTTACTTGATGTGTCCCAAAAACAGACAGTAGAGTTGTGTCATTAACAGTAAATACAACCTAACATTTAGGTAACCAGAATATCCCGGGGTGATTACTATTGATTGCTATTGAGGGTATTTAATATTCATTTAAAATGTCAGTTTAAATCTGGTTGAATTCATATCCCACAATACACTTTTTAAGTCTTTGTTCATTTTCTCAGCCGATATACTTAAAGAGGTAAGACAACAACATTATTGTTACACTATTGTAAGATGATCTTGTGAAAAACCTTAGGAATGTAAAGAAAGTTTATTACAAATGTATTCTACAAAAGTATTTATTTATGTATTAGCTTATTTTAAAAAGGGACATTGCACATTTACAAAAATTACAATAATTGGGTCGCAATTTTTTGTCTATAATGCCTGGAATGTTTCAAAGTCGCCCTTACATCCAATTATACAAACAAATCCAAAACGTTAATAAAGTCATACAAAATGTGCAACATACATTGGAGGTTCACGATAGAGGACATGCCAAATAAACCAAAAGATAAAATAAAAACATATGAAAAGAAACAAGATAGACAGGTTACAGCAGCACTGGCAGAGCACAGTATGGTAACAGACTTTTTTAAGTGCTAAAAGAGCTAAGTACTAATGATCATCTCATTGGGCAAACAACTTGAATAACTTCTTCAATAGATTTGATCAGTCATGAGTTCTTTGTATAAGTGTGTGGTTGCGTTCTAGTCACTTTGCTCAGCGCTACTGCTTCTTACAACTTTTATTTGCCGTACTCGCCTAAAACTGTTATTGCTCTGGTTGAACCCGACCCTGCCCCCGCCTCCGAGGTAAGCGTGACGTTTGCAGTTCTTGCTTCTAGACTGACCATTTTTGGTCCGCTGCAGTGTGAACAGGAACAAACGGTGCTTATCAGGCTCGATCTTCGAACCGGCCCTGGAACCGCGTTGGTGTGAAAGGTGCAACAAACACCTCTCACATCAGCCCCTGTTTCTTCTCCCCCACCCGCTGACGACACCTTGTCCCTCACAACCAACCAGGTGAGGAGGGAGCTGCAGAAGTGTAAGGCGAGGAAGGCAGCGGGTCCAGATGGCATCAGCTTGAGGCTCCTCAAATCCTGTGCAGACCAGCTGTGTGGGATTGTGGAGCTTCTATTCAACCTGAGCCTGAAGCAAGGGAGGGTACCACAACTGTGGAAGACGTCCTGTGTGGTACCTGTGCCAAAGACCCTTCACCCCAAGGACTTCAACAGCCGGCCGGTGGGGCTGACATCACAGCTTCAGCCCCTTGTGAAACCATCAATGGACACCCTGCAGTTTGCCTACCAGCCTGCCATCAGGGTGGATGATGCCGTCATCTACCTGCTGCAGAGGTCCCTCTCTCACCTGGTGAAGGCTGTGGGCTCTGTGAGGATCATGTTCTTTGATTTCTCCAGTGCCTTCAACACCATCCCGCTCCTGGGGGACAAGCTGCAGCTCTCAGGGGTGGATCACCATCTCACCTCCTGGATCCTGGACTACCTCACCAACCGTCCACGGTACGTGAGGACCAGGGAGTGTCAATCAGACACCATCATCAGCAGTACGGGGGTCCCCCAGGGGACGGTGCTGGCACCGTTTCTCTTCACCCTCTACACTGCAGACTTCACCCACAACACTGCAACCTGTGACCTGCAGAAGTTCTCTGATGACTCCGCCATCGTTGGCCTCATCACCAACGAGGACGACAGGGACTACAGGGAGCTGACGCAGGACTTCACCCTCTGGTGCCACAGGAACCACCTCCAGCTCAACGCAGGGAAGACCAAGGAGCTGGTGGTGGATTTCAGGCGGCGCCAACACTCCCCCCCGACACCAGTGAACATCCAGGGAGCAGACATTGAGATCGTGACATCTTACAAATACCTGGGTGTTCATCTGAACAATAAACTGGACTGGACTGATAATTCTGCAGCTCTGTACAAGAAGGGACAGAGCAGACTCTTTCTGGTGAGGAGACTGAGGTCTTTCGGGGTGCAGGGGGCACTCCTTCAGACATTCTTTGACTCTGTTGTGGCATCAACCATTTTCTATGGTGTGGCCTGCTGGGGCAGCAGCATCTCGGCTGCTGACAGGAAGAGACTGAACAGACTGGTAAGGAAGGCCAGCTCTGTCCTGGGGAGTCCTGTGGACACTGTGGAGGTGGTGGGAGACAGGAGAATGGCAGCCAAGCTATCCTCCCTGCTGGACAATGTGTTTGTCCCCTCCAGGACACCCTGTCCTCACTGTGCAGCTCCTTCAGCGACAGGCAGCTGCACCCCCGCTGTCTCACGGAGAGATACCGCAGGTCCTTCCTTCCTGCAGCGGTCAGACTATACAACCAGCACAGTCCCTAGTAGACCCCCCCCCACACACACAAGAACACAGACTATAACCAGGGGTGCACATAACTTTTTGAGTGAGTTACTCAGATGAGTACCAGGAGACAGCGTTTGGTACTCACCCCACACGAAGCGTGGTCCTCCTCAGTGTCTCCTTCACTGTCCTCTATTTACACTTCTTGCATGATAGCTGATGAAGATGATGAAGATGCACCTCCCTGTCTCTTTTTAAGCCTCCGATTTGCTTTCTCCAAAACTTGTTGCCAAAACTGTGAAGTCCTTGCATTTCATGAGACCAAGTTGAAGGATCAAATACTAAGAAATGATCACATGACTTGAAGTCATATCTGATTTCAGATGTGGGAAGTTACTGTCGTGGCTTCCTTCCTTATTTTTCCACCAAGCCACTAGACGCCTTAAACTTACAGTTCTAACTCGTTTCTCTCCTTAAATTACTCACAGTTTGAAGTGTTGCTTGGCCTCCGATGGTTTAGAAGATGTTGCGATGTGTTTGCTCAAAAATAAAATAACAAACTTTTGCACATGCAACAAAGAAAAATAGGCCTTTACAATATTCAAAAGAAATAGGCAAAACTCAAATAAAACAACACAACTTAGGTATTCTTTCTTTCGTGATAATGCTTATAACTTCACAACTTAAAGGGTACTTGTACGGTTTGTATGTACGGTTACGAGTACAGTTGAGTACGGTTAAAAACTGTTCCTCGACGGCGTCTCTCAACAGGTTGCCCATCACTGTGGCGTTAGCACAGGCGCCGTGGGAATTGTAGTCCTTTATAGTGCGTTGACTACAGACGTCACAATTAGGTGGCCTTTCTTATCAAATCAAAATACTGGCTCTAACATACCGCCCCCTATTGTTATGGGCATATTTAATAACAATAAACAAAAATTCAAAAAGAGCCAGACAAAGTCAGTCTTCATATTCTATTTGAGATAGACAGGGTGTCTTAATTGTCCATCTTCAGTTATTTCCTTATTCTAAGGCAGGCACCAGTAGGCATATTTGGTTATTGGTCTTTCCAGCGTGTTGGTTTTTGTCTTAAGAAGAACACTCCGAATCAGTCCTCCAGATCCAGGATGCGGCTCCATAACTCTTGCCATTAACCAGGATCCACGAGGTGCATTTTGAATCCATGATTACTACGATGTCTCCAGGTATGAAGTTCCTTTTAATGCGATTCCATTGCTGTCTTTCTTGCAAAAGTGGTAGATATTCTTTGATCCATCTGGTCCAAAACCAATTTGCTATATACTGCACTTGTCGCCAGCGGCGTCTTGAGTATGTATCTTGCTGATGGAATAAGCCTGGGGGCAACAAAGGTTTGACCTTGAGCTGCAGCAAATGGTTTGGTGTGAGAGGTTCCAAGTCATTTGTATAATTTGACACTGTAGTTATTGGTCGGCTGTTGAGAATTCCTTCAACTTCACACAGAACTGTTGAAAGGCTTTCGTCATCAAGTGTTTGTTGCTTTGTGATGGATAGCAGAATTTTCTTTACAAGCCAGATTAGTATTTCCCATACTCCGCCATGATGTGCTCCGTAAGGAGGATTGAATGTCCATTTCACATCCTTTTGCTGGAGGGCTTGTTCTATTTTGCTCAGATTCCACTCTTTTATAGATTCCTTCAGCTCTCTTTCAATGGCAACAAAATTAGTCCCATTGTCTGACCTCATCTCCAATACTTGTCCTCTTCTGCTGATGAAACGTCTGCAGGCATTAATGCATGAATCTGTATCTAACGAATGAGCTACTTCCAAGTGCACCGCTCTGGTTGTTAGACAGGTAAAGATAACTCCATATCGTTTCACAATGCTTCGTCCTCTTTTCACTTCCAGTGGGCCAAAGTAATCCACTCCAACGTATGTGAATGGTGGTTGGTCTGGTGTAATTCTGTCTTTTGGCAGATCTGACATTTTTTGTTCTCCTGCATTGCCATGCATGCGTCTGCACACAGTACATTCAGATATTATTTTTCTGGCTAATGCATTGGCACATGGTATCCAGTATTTTTGTCTTAACCTGGATAACATATGATTCCTTCCACTGTGACCAACTTGTTGATGAATATCTTGAAGCATGGTTTTAGAGACATGGTGGTGTTTTCCAAGAATGGTTGGGTGCTTTGCTTCCTCAGGCATTGCCATTTGATTTAGCCTTCCTCCAACCTTTATCAGTTCATTCTCGTACACTGGATCCAATTTATACAGTGTGCTACTTCCTTTGATAGGTTTTCCCCTTTTCAAAGTTTCCACTTCCTCTGGAAAAGACTGTTTTTGACAGAAACACAACACTGCTGCTTCAGCCTTATCCAAGTTATCCTTAGAGAGTGCGAGACCTCTCATAGAGTCTTTAAACACTCTCATCTCCTTCTCAATCAGCTTTATTCGATTTGGTTCTTTTGCTTGAGTAGAAGTAACTTCCTTCCTCTTCTTACTTGAAAGCAGCAAGAGCTGTTTTATTTGAAGGAACCATGCAACTGCTCTTTTCAGTTTCCTCCAGTCAGAGTAGTGATGCACTAGCTTGCTTGTGGCATTTAGGCCAGTTGCAATGGTTGGGTTCACGTTGAATTGTTCCTTCTTCACCTCTGGATCATCAGGATAGCTGTCGTTGAACATTTTAAGCGCGTCCGGAAACTCAGGCCATTTGTCTTCAGGTTCTTTCAGAACAATGGACCATTTATCCAAGTCTCACATTTCAAGAACGATTCTGCTGCCAATCCCCGAGATGCATCATCTGCTGGATTCAGTTTAGTGTTGATATATTTCCACGGTGATGTTGCTGTTGCTTCTCTGATCAGACTTATTCTGTTGGCTACAAATGTCTGAAACCTTAGCGTTTCATTCATGATGTATCTCAGAACAGATGTACTGTCAGTCCAGAAGACAGATTTGTATAATGGGATTTGCAGCTCGGTTCTGATCATCTTGTCCATGCGTACTGCCAGTACTGCTGCTGTGAGCTCCAATCTTGGGACAGTGACTTTTTTCAGAGGCACAACACGTGACTTTCCTGACATGAAGGATATGTGAACGTCTTCATCTTCATCTGTCATCTTAAGGTAGGTGACAACACCATATTCAATCTCGCTTGCATCACTGAAATGGTGCAATTGTGCAGATTTAATTTGTCCATAATTCTTTGGTTTGATACATCGATCAATCTCGAAGCTTTCTATCTGCTTTAATCCCATGAGCCATCTTTGCCACTGTTTCTTGAGAGCCTCCGGGATTTCTTTGTCCAACCCACAATTGAGTTTGCACAACTCTTGTAAGACATGCTTTGCAGTGAAGATAAATGGTGAAATAAATCCAAGTGGGTCATACACAGAGCAGACTGTTGAAAGGATGCCTCTCCTTGTGGCTGGTTGAGATTTTAAGCATACTTGAAACTTGAAAACATCTTCCTCCACATGCCACTGTATCCCTAGGGCTCTTTCTATTGGAAGATTGTCTTGGGTCTCTAAGTCCAGGTTTTTTACCTCTTTGGGTTTTTCACTCTTTAGGATGGATGCCAGCACAGTTTTACTGTTGCTTGTCCACTTTGTCAGATTAAATCCTCCCTTTGCACAAAGATCCTTGAGTTCTTCACATAACTTCACAGCTTGATCAGCAGAAGCGACAGATTTTAAGCAGTCATCAACATAGACATTTCTTCCGACAGTGTCAACAGCTTCTGCAGAGAAATCATCTTTGTTGTCTTTAGCGGTTTTAGTGAGCATAGGTTGCACAACTTGCTGATGAAGTGGCACCAAATACAGATGTAGCACTCCAGATAGGACTCACATGGGTGTGTCCCAGTCAAAAGCCCAGCGGATCCCAGTGGCTGGGGGTGTTGCCAAATTGTTAGAGGGCGTTGCCAAATTTCCCCATTTGTTCAATTACAGGATTTAACCATGAGATGGTGCTTCATTCACAAATACACAAAGACAACTGGGTGTTGTAGAACTTAGTCTGTTTGCAAAGTTTGCAGCTCTGCAGTTGTGTTTGTTGAATACTGTAGCATTTAATCACTTATTTATTATGGTTTTCACAGGCTACTATAATGAAAAAACATCAATGTTTTAGATCAAATAAAGTATATAGTTTGCTTTATGCAGTATATTTTTTGTAATATTGTTGGGGTGTTTTTACACAGTACAGTAGATTGAAGTAAATCAACTTATACATTAAGATAAGATAAGATGGACCTTTATTAATCCCCGTGGGGAAATTCAGTTCAAACAGCAACAGGGTAAGAGTGAAAAACAGAATAGCACAGATTCACACAGATTAATAAAATCAAAAATAAGATGAGCGATAAAAATAATAATAATGAGAAACTATGTAATAAGAAATTAATAAAACTAAAATATAATTATCATATCATATATTATAATGTATTGTATTATTAATTAATATCATACATTAACCCCATTATAGAAGATGCCACATTGAATGGATGAACACATTTATGCATCAATAATTACAACAGAGTATTTCTAAATACAAGTTGTAAAAATACTTATATGTATTTAATATTAATAACATAATGATTAATTTCAGATGATAATACTTTTCAGGGTTAGGTCCGCTCTGACAGCGCTTAGCTCTCTGCTGCAGATAAGATCACTGCTCTAAACAAAGTCAAAAATCCTACATCCAAACGGAATAAATATAATTAATTATGATGAATACGTTAAGTCTTGTTCATTGTTTTTCACTTTTATTAAATGTTTGATATTTCCGGCACAGACCCTTTCATACCGGCAATGCGCGATAGAAACATCAGAAAGTGCGACAGTTTAAATATGCCAGTGTTAATTTCGTCAACGAAAACTATGACGAAAAATGTTCGTCAACAACCTTTTTTACATTTTGACTAAGACGAGACGATGACGAGCTAAAAATAGATTCTTGATAACGAAAACTATGACGAAATATATATTTAGTTTTCGTTGACGAGACGGGACTAAGGTGTTAATGGTGGACTATCGGACATTCAAAATGCAGCATATTTTCCCCTAAGTGTCCATCTTGTCTGTCAAAATGCATCTTACGTTTCTAACTTGCAATATCATTATTTCCGCTCTCTTCACTCCAGAAGAGCGATCTCCCTGTGTCTCTCTGTGTGCGGGGGGGAGGCCTAACAGATATGCTGCAGCGGACACAGAGATCTGCCGGGGACGGAGCGTTCAGAGAGTATAGAGACACATTTTGACTAAAAGTTGACTAAAATGTAATTTTTCATCGACTAAAAGTTGACTAAAACGTTTTGAGTTTTCGTCGACTAAAACTAGACTAACACGTTTTGAGTTTTGGTCGGCTAAAACTAGACTAAAACTACGAAGGATATAGGAATGACTAAAATGTGACTAAAACTAATAACCATTTTTATCTAAAGACTAAGACTAAATCAAAAACAGCTGCCACAATTAATACTGAAATATGCAAACACAAACCTACAGACTGGGGGTTGGGAGATCACAGGAGGAGGGGGAGAGCTGTGGAATGTGCTTGGGAGACTTACTCCACACATTCCGATGGCCAATTAGTTTTAAACAAAGAGTTTGCAGCATACAGCATAGGCAACATGGGGGGTGGGGGCTTCTCAAAAGATAAAATGCAGATATAATTCACTCTCTCGACTCGCTGGTATCTCGAGCTGAGCGCTCATTGGTGGTTTGTACCCCGTGCTGCTGATGAAACTCTCAATTGGCTCGGCAAAAGTTTGTTGTTGTTTTGTGTCAGTTTTACGTCGCCACTTCCATTCACATTTTTCATCATTGTTCCACAATGTTTATCATGAAATTAATATCTATATATTTTATACTATACTTGCACTGCTTACCGTTTTCATACTTTATATATCTTAGAATATTCATACACACTGTTAATACTGCTCACAGGCTGCTAGTGTATTCATACCCCTCACTGTTTATTCATCATTCAATTCATTCTATATTTTATTCTGTAGATTGTGTACATTACTTTTCACTTTACTGCTTGTTGCACCATTAGAAGCTAAACTGCATTTCGTTGTCTCAGTACCTGTAATCTGTGCAATAACAATAAAGCAGGCATCTTTATTGTAGCCTCAACAATCAAGTTCTAAATAGTGCAATATGAATTAAAAACCACTACACTCTTTTGGCAGTGTTGTGGTGCCGAGAGATGGGAGTCGGAGGCGGGGTATCAAAGGTACAAGCTAGACTTTTATTTAGCATCTGAAAACCATTGTAAACAACGTCATTCCCGGTGTAGGTACCAGATGTGTTCGGGGTACCAGATGTGTTCGGGTGTATTTCCGTCGCATCCGTCATATTCGTCATATTTTACGGCAACTCAAGAGGGCCATCACGGTCACATTCCGAACATTTAAACATAGCTGACACTTCATTCTTTACTTTGTCCCTTATTATATGTAGAAGATTATACTTTTCTCCGTCATGTTGTTTCCATAGCAACAACTTCAAACAGGCATAGCCTACACTTCATTCTTTACTTTGTCCGTTATTATATGTAGAAGATATACATTTTTTCTCCGTCATGTTGTTTCCATAGCAACAACTTCAAACAAGAACAACTAATCGCTAGCCGCAAAGCTAGCATCACAGTCACTGCTCCGTTTTCGGAGACTTTGCACACGTTTTTCACAAACATTTTCACACGCTAGGAGTATTTCCATTCGCTTCGTCTTGATCTGTAGATGTGATTTGATGTGTCGTGTGTCCCCCAACTCCTCTCCAAAGTTCAGATATTTAATAAAATACTCAGGGGAGTTTCCTGAATTTTCATGCCCAAAGCCAAGCACTAGGCCCTGGGTAAATTAAGAGGCTGATCTCGGGCACTTTTGTCCACTTTCCCTGGTGGTAGAAACTCAAGCCAGACATCCCTGGAATCGTCTCAGAGAGTAGATGATCAGTGGGGCCTTGTTTTTACTGAATGATGTGTTTTTTTTATGGCAAATTCAAATATGAGCTTATTTTAGGATTTTCTGAGACTTTGCACACGTTTTCACAAACATTTTCACGCTAGGAGTATGGGAGTACTTCCATTCGCTTCGTCTTGATCTGTAGATTGTGTTTGATTAGATAGATACACACTCCTACCACAAGGTGTCGCCACATAGTTGTGACCTATGTTTAAATCCACATTAAGTGAGGAGTTGTGACAAGCGACATGGATTCATTAAAGCCACCGGAGACGCTAAAACTTTCGGGAAATGTCGACAGCAACTGGCGGACCTTCAAGCAGTAGTTCCAGCTTTACATCACGGCCATGGGACTGGAAACTAAGCCGGATGCTAGGAAGGTAGCGCTACTGCTAACTATAGCAGGCCCACAGGCGATAGAAGTGTAGGCCTACAATACTTTTGTGTATGAAGAGCAGGCTGATTAAGACAAACTGGATAAAGTGCTCGAGAAATGTGATGCCCACTGCTCTCCCAAAAAGAACGAAACATACAAGAGATATGTATTCCGTTCACGTGTGCAGCAGCATGAGCCTTTTGATAGCTTTCTGACTGACCTGAAGCTAAAAGCACAGTCATGCAACTTTGCTACGCTGAGGGACTCCATGATACGGGACCAGATCGTTTTTGGCGTGGAGGATAAAGAGGTCAGAGAAAGGCTGCTAAGGGAAACGGAGCTGACATGTGAAGCAGCTATAAAAATCTGCTATGCAAGAGAGCTGTCCCAAATGCACGTCAGGACTTTCAGCGAGATGGCGGGCGCGGCTAACGTGAGTGATGGCGCAGCAGTTGGTGCGGTCTCCAGCCAAGGCAAATGGCGCGCACAGACGCGGCCTACACAGCGGTCGGAAGAAGGGACATTCAGCTGTAAGCGCTGCGGCTCGAAGCACAAACCACGACAGTGTCCGGCATTTGGTAAGCAATGCTCTAATTGCCAGGGCCAGAACCATTTTGCTAAGCAGTGCTTCTCAAAAGGAAATGAGAGGAAGAAAGGAAAGTCTGTAAACATAGTGGAAGACGATGATTTAAGTGAGAAATGTTTTGTTGGCATGGTGAACTGTGAAACTGAGCAAAAAGAGGTTAATGCAATCAGAGAAGATAAATGGATAGCTCCACTGATGATTAACGGGACAATAATAACTATGAAACTGGATACTGGTGCAAAAGCAAACCTGATGAGCCTGTCTGACATCAAGGCAATGAAAGATAAGCCACAAATTAAAAAAAGAACACAGGCACTAAAAGATTATAATGGAAAGAAAATCAACAGTTTGGGTGTGTGCATATTAAAGGTAACCTCAAAAGATAAAGTGCACCACCTACTTTTCTCTGTTGTCACTGATGGACTTGATTCACTGCTGAGTGATAAAGCATGTGAAGATTTGGAACTTGTCAAGAGAGTGTATTGCATCAACACAACTGTGAGTACACCAAATGACTCGATTGTATAGTACAGAGTTATGCAGATGTGTTTAAGGGTTTTGGTGTGTTGCCCTTCACATACAAAATCCAGCTCAAAGAAAATGCACAGCCAGTTGTGCATGCTGCAAGAAGAGTTCCAGCGCCACTCAGAGATCGCTTAAAGAAAGAGCTCGACAGAATGACAATGCTCGGAGTGATAAAAAAAGTTGAGGAGCCAACAGACTGGGTTAACTCGATGGTCTGTGTAAAGAAGAAAAGTGGTGATTTAAGAGTGTGTATGGACCCAAAAGATCTTAATGAAAACATCAAGCGTGAACATTATCAGATACCCAAGCGTGAGGAAATCACAAGTGAAATGGCAGGTGCCAGCTTCTTCACAAAGCTTGATGCGTCTCAAGGCTTTTGGCAGCTGAAACTGGATGAAAGCAGCACCAAATATTGCACCTTTAATACACCATTCGGCAGATATTGCTTCCTCAGACTGCCCTTTGGGATCATCTCAGCATCCGAAATATTTCACAGAGCGATGGAGCACATAATTGAGGGGCTGGACGGTGTTAGAGCATATGTTGATGACATCATTGTGTGGGGCTCTACACTACAAGAACACAATGAGAGGCTGAAAAAGGTACTGGAGCGCATACACAAGTATGGACTCAAGCTTAACAAGAGCAAATGCGAGTTTGGAGTTCAAGAAGTTGTCTTTCTCGGAGACAAGCTCTCTGCACAAGGTGTACAAGCTGACCAAGAAAAGATCAGAGCCATACAGGATATGCCAAGGCCCACAGACAAGACAGGTGTACTTCGCATTATGGGGATGGTCAACTTCATAGGTAAATTTATTCCAAACCTATCTGCAAAGACATCTTGCATCCGTGAGCTCCTGCACAAAGAAAATTAGTTTAAATGGACAGTCAAACATGAGCAAGAGTGGAAAACACTCAGACAGACACTCACAACTGCACCTGTATTGACATTCTTTGACCCAACAAAGAAGATTAAAGTGTCAACAGATGCTTCAAAGGATGGAATAGGCGCAGTGCTCCTACAAGTTGAAGGCGAGCATTGGAAACCAGTGGCCTATGCATCCAGGTCAATGACACAGACTGAGTGCAGATATGCTCAAATAGAAAAAGAATGTCTGGGACTGGTTTATGGCTTGGAGAAGTTCCACAGCTACGTTTATGGCCTACCTTCATTCACAGTAGAGACAGATCATCGTCCACTTGTATCCATCATTAAAAATAATTTAAGTGAAATGACACCAAGGATACAGCGTCTCATGATGAAGATGCAGATATATGACTTTGAGCTGATCTACACACCTGGAAAGCACCTGATACTTGCTGACGCTCTCTCACGAGCACCTACAGTGGATTATGTGAGTACAACTGAAGAGGATGTGAAAAGTCATCTGAACATGGTGTCTGCTGCGCTTCCTGAATCAGACACAAAGTCCAGACAGATAGCTGAAGAAACAGCAAAAGACACAGAGCTGCAGTGTGTCATTGCAAATATGCAAAATGGATGGCTCTTCTACCACATCAGAGGTGAACTGAGTGTCGTGGATGGACTATTACTGAAACAACACAGGATTGTCATTCCACGCGCATTGAGACAGGAAGTACTAAAAAAAATACATGAAGGTCATCTGGGTGTTGAAAAATGCAAAAGACGGGCGAGAGACAGTGTTTTCTGGCCTGGAGTAAATAAAGACATCGAGAGACTGATTGGTACGTGTGACACATGCCAGACACACAGAAACAAACAGACTAAAGAACCCATGATAGGGCATGGCATACCTAACACAGTAGTGAGTGACAACGGACCGTGTTTCAACAGCAGAGAGTGGCAAGAATTTGCAAAATAGTATGACTTTAAGCATGTGACCTCAAGTCCTCATTATCCACAGTCAAATGGGAAAGCTGAAAAGGGAGTTCACATTCTCAAGCAACAATGGATTTACTGTAACTTCTGTTAGACAGCTATCATACTGAATACATATTTACTGTGAATGTGTGCAAAAATGTATGTCATATAGCTGTCTAACAGAAGTTAAATTCATTCCTCACTTATTCTGACAATGTACTTAACCCCAAATAAAAGAACCCAATAAAAAGAGTTGTTAAATAATAGTGAAGTCACATTGTAATAAAAATAACTCATCTCTCTCTCGAGTTTTCTTTTTGAGCTTTGCTAAAAGCTACTGTGTCAAGTGTCCATCTTGGGTTTCCGTCCGGAGTTGTCCAATATGGCGGACCATCTCGCACATGCGCAGTACCGATCGGGCAGGGGGACGGATCGGGTAGTGACAGTCAGCTCTGCCAGATGTGCGTTATTGTAATAACAATAACTCATCTCTCTCGCGTTTTCTTTTTGAGCTTTGCTAAAAGCCACTGCAAACATCGCTGCTACAACCCGCTGCTGCAGATACACGCTTTACAACATCAGGAGTGGAGTGCACCAGCTGGGCGTAACTCTACGTCCGACGTAGAACCGAAGGTTGAGACCAAACTAAAGTTATGACTAGTGCACCACTTAGACTTAAGCCCTGTATGCGTTGCACCCGGGTGCAACTTTTACGCCTAGTATGGAGCAGGCGTAAATCGGAAAGACAGACTAGTATCCATAGTAACGTAAAACAGGCAAGAAGGACATTAACGATGGCAGGGCGTCTTGTTTAGGCCTAGATGTTTAACAATGAAAGGGCATTAAGAAGAGTCTCAATTTCTCCTTCTCCAGCTACATTTTTTCGTCTTCCGCTCTCAATTTGACGGTCTCCACCTCCACACGAACGATTTATTTCTCCGTCAGTTCCCGCTGTAGCTCTGACAAATCCCTCTTTCTCTTTCGGGGTGTGGCCATTTGGGATTCCCCTTGAGTCATCGCTGACACTGTGGGTGTGGGAATTCCCTCTTCTCTGCGGTCCTCTGAGTCTGTAAAATGGTAAAATGGCGTTGCTTGGCAACAATTACTGTTTCGCGTGTATTCACGTGGACGCGCATCTTAAGACCAGGCGCAGCTACGCCCGAGACTAGTCAGGCTTGGTGCACTCGGTGTAAATTCGAATCACTACGTCGGACGTAGCTAAGCCCGACGTTAGAGTTAAGCCCTACTTTTGTACGCCCAGCTGGTGCACTCCACTCCAGGAGGATGCGTCCCCAGCTGACCCAGAAAGCCACGCAGGTTCTGGTCCAGGCTCTCGTCATCTCACACGCCTAGACTACTGCAACTCCCTCCTGGCTGGTCTACCTGCATGTGCCATCCGACCTCTGCAGCTCATCCAGAATGCAGCTGCTCGCCTGGTCTTCAACCTTCCTAAATTCTCCCACACCACGCCACTCCTCCGCTGCCTTCACTGGCTTCCGATAACTGCTAGAATCCACTTCAAGACAATGGTACTTGCGTACCATGCTGCGAATGGATCTGGCCCTTCCTACATCCAGGACATGGTTAAACCGTACACCCCAGCACGTGCACTCCGCTCTGCATCAACCAAACGGCTCGCTGCACCCTCACTGCGAAGGGGACCCAAGTTCCCATCAGCAAAAACACGTGGGTTTGCTATCCTGGCTCCAAAATGGTGGAATGAGCTCCCCATTGACATCAGGACAGCAGATAGCTTACACACCTTCCGGCGCAGACTGAAAACTCATCTCTTTCGACTCCACTTCGAGCGATAGAACTATTAACAAAGCACTTATATACTAATAAAGGGCTGGCTTATCTAAAGCCAGTTGAGTAGTATTTGAAATGTTTTTGCTCTATGAAGCCTGATGTACTTATATGATTGTTTTCTTCAAGTTTGTATTTTGTTGGTCGAACGCACTTATTGTAAGTTGCTTTGGATAAAAGCGTCAGCAAAATGCAATGTAATGTAATTTGTCAAGTGTCCATCTTGGGTTGCCGTCCGGAGTTGTCCAATATGGCGGACCATCTCGCACATGCGCAGTACCGATCGGGCAGGGGGACGGATCGGGTAGTGACACCTACACCGGGAAGCGAAGACCGGCAGAAACAGGAAGTCCGGTTCACTAAAATGTCCGTGCAGAACAATACCCCAACCCATAGATCCGTGGGTGAATAATGTCAATCACCACAGTGTACACATTAACAACAACTACACTATTTTGGCAGTGTAACAATTAAACAAGAACTACACTCTTTTGGCAGTAACAATTAGATAAATAATAAACTATCAGACTGACACTGAAGACAAACAAACTATTTTCAGCAATCAATCTGTTTAGTTGACTCTGAGTGACATGTGGTGATTTAAAAAAATCGTTTTTTGGCTGTTTAGATGGTGTTGCTCCATCTGGGTCACTGCCGGTGGTTGAGACGGTGGGGTCTTTGGCGACTAGTTTTATAGCCCAATGTACATTAGTTAGGTGCTTCAGGAGATTGGCATTGCTGTTATTCGATGTGGACAATGCTTTTTGTCCTGCACAGTTTACATTTGACCATAATATTTTGTGCGTCCTTTATCCCCACAAATTTAAAATAGTGGTTATATCTCCAAGTTGTAAATGCGCTGCTGCTCTCGCTGATACTTGCATCTGCCATAGTGTGTGTGCTGGTGGTGGGCGTTGTTGTGTATGTGTGTGTGTTAGCAAGTGTTTGTGTGTCTGTGTATTTTCCCCATAAGGCAAGACCCGCCCAACTCTGTCTCTGATTGGCTTACCCTGAAATGTTACCCCGCGTTAACCAATCATCACTCCTCTCTGGTCACTTTCACTTTTCCATGGTGCTGTGAGAGGACATCTCTGTATTCGCCTGTAAGCTACATCCGCAGGGAGATTCGGTTCAGTTCCATCACATAATGTAACGCAGTAACGCACCCATTTAAATCCCAGTAACTATAACGGCGTTACTGAATGGGAATAAGTAACTAGTAACGCTATTAGTTACCGCAAAAGGTAGTTGCGTTACAGTAATCCGTTAGTTTTGTAACACGTTAGTACCAACACTGGTAAACACACACCTGATCACCTGAGAGCTGCCTTTTCATTCAGACTGTTTAAAAAAAAACAACGGTCTGATTTTAACAACTCAATGTGTGATTGTTATAGCAGTAATATTAGACACTAATAATACAGTAAACTATTAACACTGTACATATTATTGTTTGCCCGTGGGATTAGGATGATCGGTAGTGAGAGCCGTGCTGCATTTCCTCCGGTCGGATGTGATATACAAAAACAAAGCGATTATTTTTGTTGTTGTAAACTCACGTGGATACAACTACATGAATTAGTGCATTCATTTCAATTCGCGAACATATGATATGATATGATTAAAAACATAGCGATGGTTTTGTACTTACGCCAACGTGAATTAAACAACATTATTTTGTTAAATAAAAACATGGTGATGTTTTGTAAATTATTACATGTCTCTTATTTAGCACAGAATATGATCCTATCCGTGACATGGATCTTAACAAATATCCGATCAGATACCTGTAGATCTATCAGCTGTTTATTTCATATGAGTTCCAGTGTGGCAGCTTTTCACGGCTCCCCCTGGTGGATCCATGATCCATTGCAGCTGGTTTCATTAAAATTACATGTATTTATCAAGGGGGCGTATCAAGTCCTGCGGGGGGGGTTTTCCTTTTCAGCAGGGGCCCACCCCGTGCAGATCACGGACCCGCACGGGTAGGCGTCTGAAATGAAGCGCTACATCTGTAGATGTACCGTCATCCTGTACTCAGCGAGAGGTAAACTGACATCTCCTCCTGGCCACCAAAGAAAGCGAAGATAATCTTGATCGGCAGGAGCCACCTTGACCTGATGGTACATCCCCTCCACATCAGCCATGAAAGCTATCTGTTCTTGTCTGAATCGAATGAGCACACCAAGTAGCGTGTTGGTAAGATTGGGACCCTGAATAAGCTTGTCATTTAATGAATATCCTTGATAAGATGCAGAACAATCGAACACTACACGAATCTTGCCCTTCTTTGGGTGATGAACCCCATGATGTGGTATGTACCACACCTTTCCACTCTCGGGTTTGAGCTGCTCTTGGGGCAGTAGCTGAGCGTGACCTTTAGCTATCACAGCCTCCAAGAATGTTTTATATTCATCATGGAAAACTTTGTTCCTTTTGAATTTCCTTTTTAATGATTCTGCTCTGCTCTGCAAGTTTTCGATTGTTTGGCATCAAGATATTCTTCTGTTTAAATGGAAGTTCAAGCTGATAATGTCCATCTTTGATTTGAGCTGAATCTGACATGATCTTTAAAAATGGTTTGTCTTCAACTGACATCTCTTTCTTCTCATCACAACCTTTCTCTGGAAAGTCATGATTGTATTGCTGCACCAGCAGCTCACCTAAATCTGTCACTGATATCCGATTAACAACAGCACATGAAGTATTCTCAGATTCAGTGGTTTCCTGATTCAGTCCATTCACAACCCAACCTAGGACTGTCTTAACAGCAAAGGGTCCTCCATTTTGACTGTTTATTATTTTCCACGGCTCCATTAGCTTTGGTGCATTTGTTCCTATAAGCAACCCGATTTCACAATCCAATTCAGGCAACTTAATCTCTCTTAGATATTTCCATTTATTTATGGTCTCTTGAGTGGGAATGTGCTCTTTTCCAGCAGGAATTTCCTCTTGTGTGTAGACTTTAGGCAGCTGATAAAAATCATTGCCTTCGATGCAACTCACTTCAAGACCTTTGACAAAGGAAGTGTAAATCATTTTCTCCTGAACCATTGTTTTTAAGAGGATTTTTGTTCTCTTGGCTTTGGCATGCAAATCTTGTTGAAGGGCTTCAGTACAGACACTTGCAGTGCTTCCCTGATCCATAAATGCGTAAGTCTGCACAGTCTGGTTCGAGTTTGACAACTATATTTGAACTGGGATAATTGGTAGGGTTTGTTGACCACCGGCCCCAGTGTGGTTTCTGCCATTGAAAGAGACTAATGCACTGCTTACAGAAGCTGCTTGGATGTATTTATCAGAGTTGTCTTTTTGTTCAATCCTTTTCTTGTAGATGTGCAATATTGTTGGATGTTTCATTGAACAAACTTCACATTTCATTCTTTTCTGACAGTCTTTGCTTGGATGTCCTTTCGTTAGACAGCCAAAGCAAATTCCTTGTGCTTTTAAGCAGTCGATCTTTTCATTGTGAGATGTTTTGTTCATCTTACATGTTTCAGAGGTGTGTTCTCCTGCACAAAATACACAGCGCTTCTGAACAGTAATGCCTTTATGGTCTGATTTGATGTTTTGGAAAGGTTTTTGCTCTTCATTGACTCCTGGGCTTGTCACAGTACCAAAACTACTTCCCTTATAACCATGAGCAGGCTTATTGCTGGGTGATTTGTACACTTTAATATCCCTTTTTGGCATGACATCCTGTATGTCTCCAAACATGGGGTCTGATACAATGCGTGCATGCTTTTCAATGAAGTCGACCAATATTGGAAACTTTGCTCTTGTCTTATTTTAAATGGGAGTTTCATGATCAAATTTCTCATGTTTGATGTGCTATTCATTTCATCCAAAAACTCAACATCTTCCATTGTGTTGCAACATCCACGAAGAAAGATAGCATCATAATGCAGTGCTTTTCTATCTTCACTCTTGATGGCATTCCAGTTCAACATTTTGTCCAAACAAGCTGCTGCGATTAAGAGTTGATGTCCATAGTTCTCTTGGAGCAGTCTTTTGGCTTCCAAAAAGCCCTTTTTAGAATCCATGTATTGGCAACTTTTGACCAAGTCTTTAGCTTGGCCTTCTGTATACTGCTCTAGAAAGAACAGCCTGTCTTTGTAATTGTCAGTTTTATCTTCTATTGTATGCTCGAACATTCTGATGAATGAAAGGTACTGTAATGGATCTCCTTTAAATATGGGTATTTCTCTGGATGGGAGTAATGTTAAGCGTTGCTGCTTCATTAAGATTTCAGTGATTTCGTTTTGCCGCTGCATTACTTCATTGCTTTCTGTACGAGAGCTTTGTCTGACTTGGATGGAGTGATGCTGCTGTGCTGATGCTGCTGTCCTTGTTGTGGGCCCTGGTTGTAATACTTGGACATGACCACTAGGGGCTGCATGATTTGAGTTCATTGAATTTGAGTATATGAAACTCTTTTTATTGTCCTTCCCCACAGGTTTTCCTTGGTTCTCTTCATCCTGGAAATCATCATTTTCATCTGGCTGACCCGTGTCATACTGCTCCTCTCCCACACAAGCGTCAGGATCAGAGTCATCATCCTCAGAAGCTTCCAATGTTTTAATTTTGGCTGTTGCAGCATCAATATCAGTTTGAAGCTCAAGCTTTTCCATTTTAGCTCTGATATTGGCTTTCATTGCTTCCAGGTCAGCTTCTTGTTTTTCAAGTGAGTGTTTCTGTGATAAGGCAGCAGCGCGTGATCTGAGCGCAGCTCTCTCTGCCTCTCTTCTTACTGATGAAGCTGTTGAAGATTTATTGCTGCCACTAGAACTTTTACCTTTTTTGCTTATCATGCCCACTGATATTGCTTTATGTGGACTTGACATATGTGCAGTATATGAGCCATGGTCAGAAGGAGGCACATGCTCAAAGGAGGCAGCTCTAGCTAACCATTTCTTCATCACATCTTGAAACTCATTGAAATATGCAATTTTTGGGAGATACAAGTCAACATGATCACTTTCTTGTCCTTGCTCCGAGAGCATTTCTTGCACTGAGTAATGTGAGTTTGAAAACTCTTTGGAGAGTATTTGAAAAACCCCGCGACAACCTTGCATCTCAATGATATTCCCATAATCAATCATGAGTGAATCAATTTAATTTTTTTTCCTTGAGACTTGACCCAATTTCGTTTTCCTTTTTTTAATTAACTGCGCCAGCTTATCTTCTAAAGCCTTTTCTGTAGGTCTTATTGTTCTTTTTGGTCTGACGTCAGCATTTTCCACGGGCACTTCACGTTCATTCCCGTTTGGGTCCATAGGACTTTCATTCGTTTCCACATTTTCCTTTTCAGCCATTGTTATGCTTTATTGTCATTAAACCTCCACTCGTAAACAGCTGTCCTTATTTTAATGTTGCGCTTTGTTAGTGTGCGGCTTGGATCCGCGGCAGTAAGCCAGTTAAACAAACTTATTAAAGCGCTTTTCAAGATGCGCTCCTTGAGTTACGTTCCACACTTTATTCATAATCGAATTTATTCCACTTCCAGCATTAGATTATACTGTATTGCAACATCCACAACATGCGGCACAAGCCTTTTTCCACAGAAATCCACGTTGTCACAATCCAGAAAGTCAATGCGGTCCTTCCTTGTTCACTATAAAGTCCGTGATTTGTAAACTCACGATTCACATTCGCTCGTATCCATTCATTTCCAAGAGTATTTCATTCATTATAATAATATGGTAGCAACCATTTAATTCCACACGGATTTGTCCGTCACGAGAGTTTTTAACAATGTCGTGGCTTCCTTCCTTGTTTTTCCACCAAGCCACTAGACGTCTTAAACAGACAGTTCTAACTCGTTTCTCTCCTTAAATTACTCACAGTTTGAAGTGTTGCTTGGCCTCCGATGGTTTAGAAGATGTTGCGATGTGTTTGCTCAAAAATAAAATAACAAACTTTTGCACATGCAACAAAGAAAAATAGGCCTTTACAATATTCAAAAGAAATAGGCAAAACTCAAATAAAACAACACAACTTAGGTATTCTTTCTTTCGTGATAATGCTTATAACTTCACAACTTAAAGGGTACTTGTACGGTTTGTATGTACGGTTACGAGTACAGTTGAGTACGGTTAAAAACTGTTCCTCGACGGCGACACTCAACAGGTTGCCCATCATTGTGGCGTTAGCACAGGCGCCGTGGGAATTGTAGTCCTTTATAGTGCGTTGACTACAGACGTCACAATTAGGTGGCCTTTCTTATCAAATCAAAAATACTGGCTCTAACAGTTACTATACATTTATTCAAGTACTGTACTTATATGATATTTGTACTTTACTTGACTTTGATCTAATTTGTAAAATTAGCTGCACTTTTACCAGCTTTGATAACACTTTAATGATGAATCATTATAAAACATATTAGATATATTATTCTGAAATGGACCAATCTGCACAATGACTACTTTTACTTTTGGTACTTTAACTATATTTTGATGATAATACCTTTCTAATTTTACTTGAGTAACATTTTGAATGCAGGACTTTTACTGTAACTGAGTAACACTCTGGTAGGCTACTTTTATTCAAGTACAAGATCTGAGTACTTCTTCCACCTCAGTCTGATTTCAAACTCTTCCATAACACCCTGAGGAAGTTTGCAACTGTGTGTTTGGTTTTACTCCACTTTGGTGTAAATAAAACTGCAGCAGCATAGAGCGTGAATGTTGTGATCAGCTGATTTTGCGCAGTTCTCCAGTGTGTGCGCGGGGCACAAAATGTGCACAGGGGAGTCTCCCACTGCAGCCAGTTGGCGGAGTTTTGGCACAATTCTGTTGTTCATACCGACGTTAACCCTGTCTGTGCACACGGCGACCAACTCTGTTGTCCGGTGATCTAATGGCACATTTCCACTACAGCAGGGTAGCCCTGTTTTAAGCGTCCCTAAGCGTCCTCGCGAGGCAGCTCCGAGGCCATGACGCATTTCCATTACAGTTTAGGACCTGGGGTAGCAACGCAGTGTAGGCGGGGCATCTGTGCAGTGACATCCTGGAAAACTTTCACATTTCGAGTTGTCTCGTCGAGCTCCTGCTAGATTTTATCATCCCCAATGAGATGTAGGAACGTCGTCACCTCCTCGGTCGACCACGGTGTGCTTTTCTTTGACGTTGCCATTTTTGTAGCTCCTCCGTTTACAAAAATGCTGTGTATAAAAATGCTGCAAGCTTGCTTCTAGATATATATGCGACGCTAGGGATGATCTAGCGCGCGATCTTGTGACGATTCTCTCTGACCAATCAGCAGTCGAGAGTGTTGACGTCACTAGTTCAGCCCTGGCCCTGGCCTGATAGAACCACGATTTTATGGGGCCGGAAAAAGAGGGAAAAAGTACCCGCTAGCCAGTGCTAGGCTATATGGAAAGGCCACCAAAAACTGGCCTGGCCCCTTGAGGACGATTAAGGATGCTTAAACGGGGCTACCCGCTGCAGTGGAAATGCGCCATAAGCCTCTGCCTCCTGTAAAGCTTCACAGGTCCGTCGGTTATGTCCTGCGCGGCTCGGCCAGCACCCAGTTCAATCAGTCACAGAAAGTCCGAAGAGTTTTTGCAGGGAGCGAAACGGCAACGTAGCTGCTTAATGTCTTTGGGTTTTTTGACATGTCTTGTAGTTTACTCCATTGAGTGTTGACAAGAAACACGTGTAGACTAAATATGTGTTTTGTTTTGATGTTTTGTTGAGGTACGCAAAGGTGCGTAGTGACACAAGTGACGTTACGCAATTCAGATTTTTGCCGCGCATGCGTACCTGCGTACCAGTTATGTGCACCCCTGACTATAACACACCTTGCTGTTAAATACCAACCCACTATGTGCAATATATATATATGCCGTTAATAACTGTGCAATACATACCTGGCTGCTAAATCCTAAGAACTGTTACAGGATGTGAATTTTGTAAATTGTGTAACTTTTAATTTTTATTATATTTTGTATTATATCATAACTTTTTTTTACTTTAATACTTTTTAATGCATGCACCATATGTAACATTAAGCTGTCTGTGGCTCTTTTTCTGCTGTAACAACATACATTTATCTAATGAAGGTATTCTGATTCTGATTAAATTAGTGCTAAATAAACAGTTTGTGGCTCGTTCTTTAATAGATGCCAGGAATAAGCTCTATTGTAGTGCAGCTTTGAAAAATAACCAGATTGACTGACAATACTTTTGTGTTTTATTCTTATAATTTATGTTATTACCTCTTGTGCTTGTCAAGGCTGGATTGGCGGAGAACACTGGCATTGTTCTGAACCACGTCAAAGAGAAGAACAAGGCGGCACTCTGAGTACAGGAAACATCAGCATCATTATCTGGCAACAGGATTAATACAACAACTCCAGAATAAACACTGTATACAATCAACTGTTGACAACAAAATACACATCACAGAGAGTCACATAGAATGCATATATTGTTTTAGATGTCATGTGTGTGTGTGTGTAAACAATATTAACTTTCTTCAGCTCCATCTGAACACAATGAGTTAAGCGATACGATGGAGTAAGGCCAGTATCTTGGTGGGCAGATTGAAGTGTGAAGAAGAGCAAAGACCCGGACACACAAATCTGACAACAAAGAACTGACACAGATGGACCCCGACTGTTGCGTCGCCTTGCATTTCTGCGTTTTGGCCATGTGTCGCACTGGAAAACACCGCAAAGACTTCAGCCGACGGCCAAGAAGCATGTACGAACTGCGCATGTGTGAGTGGCAATAACTCTCCTTACCAGCAGGCGGTGGTAGTGTGTATTCGTCATTCAAAAGAGGCAACAACCGGAAGACAGACTGCGTGATAACCGAGAGAAGAAGAACAGACTGCGTGATATAAACAAACAACAAATAGCTTGTGCGTTCCATTTTCACTCTACAGCGAGAAGCTCATGGGGCTTTCCCGAACCTGTGTCGAGAGCTGGAGTTAAATGAAATCTCAGATTTGCCTTCTTAATAGTTTGTTTGGGTCCCTCACTTCCGTTTCGCTTCTCATGCACTGATTCGCTAAGCTGAACAGCCAATCAGAGGGATTTATTTTGCCGACTGCCTTTGGCCGAATGCGGTTGTCGGCCGAAAAGTTGTCGGCACGGCTGAACGGTGCGGTGCGGGACACACCAATCTGAGTAGGGCGTGTTGACGCTCATCGTTGGCCTGACGCTTACCGATGCCGATAATCGGCCTGGTGTGTCCGTGCCTTAAGGTGAAGAACAAAGTTGCAAAAAAGTTCAAATGGGCGTTTTGAATAATAAATAAGGGGATAATGTGCAAAATAAAAAAGAACACAGATGGGATGAGGAGGATCCCGACCTGTATCCCAACTCACAACAACAACCTAAATAATGCAATGACTTGACTCACAATACTGATAGAGAATGATTGTATTTATTTGAAAATGGTTGTATTTCTTCTGCTAAAAAAAAAAACGTCCGATCTACTGTGTACCAACGGCCGGAACTGCGGCGATAGCCCTGTAACTTAAAATGACAGCAGCACTGATCGAAGTTTTCTGTAACTGTACAAGTCTGTTCACATTTTCTTTTCCATTAACCAGTCTTTAAACACTCCAGAGCACATACCGTGTTCCTATTTTACTACCTCTTCTTCTGCTATTCCCTTTAGTGTTTACTTCTTGTCTGTCTTCTTCTTCTGTTCCCGTTAGTGTTTACTTCCTGTCTGTTTTATTCTGTTAATTTATCTGACGTCAAACTCACTGAAGGTTTCTCATTTCTCCTCAACTCCTATCCTCGTGTCTTAGTCCCGCCCACAGGAGATGCGAGCGGAGGAGTCGAGGAGGGGAACCGAGGAGAGAGGAGGGGAAGTCCATTAATGATGACAGGAGGCACAGTAGCCCTCTGTCTGTTGGACAGAACTGTGTTCATGACGACTTATATATTTACTTTTAATTAATTCGCAGTGCGGTATAATGAGACAATAACAGGCTACAGATGCGGACATATATACACACCAGAGGTTGCGCTAGACTTTTTCGCTGGCCGTCATTTTGACGGACAGGATCGTAAAACTTCCGTCAAAATCCAGAATTACCCGTCGGCCTTTACACAACTCTGACGAGGGGGGGGGGAAAGCATGCTCGTGAACTGTCAACGGGGGGAGGGACAGTTCACATGCGCCGTGTTATGCATGGCTGCTGCACCTTGCGGGAGGGTGCACAGCCTAAAACCAAAACTCACAGACATTTCAATGATTTGCACGGCACAGTTAGGTTTGGAAACGGTATAATTTCCTTTTTGGAGGGCATGCATAACACGGCATAACACCGGAGCCTCGCTGCGGGGAAACTTTGCGCTGTTCCCAGTTTGTTCTAATCTGTCAAAATGACGGACTGCTTTCAGATTTGTCCGTCATTGTTAAAAAACATAGACGGAAAATATTCGGTTAACGCGACCTCTGATACACACACATATATGTATACGTACACGTATGAGAGCACTCTCATAATAACGTAACACATTCAGAGACTGGATATAATGTATCCCCCCTCTGTGGTCGCTACAATGGGGAATTGAAATTACGGGCCAAAAGTTGTATTTTACAAGTATTAAAAGGAAGTAGAGGACACACACACACACACCACACACACACACACACAACACACACACACACACACACACACACACACACACACACACACACACACACACACACACACACACACCACACACACACACACACACACACACACACACACACCACACACACACACACACACACACACACACACACACACACACACACACACACACACACACACACACACACACACACACACACACACACACACACACACACACACACACACACACACACACACACACACACACACACACACACACACACCATGTAATCAGGATGAGGTTTTGAACAAGGTTCAAACTGTTTTCTCAGCCATCTGTGGCAGTACATCTGCAGTCTGCAGGGATCCGTCTCCTTCACTTACTGGACTGCACACAGTTGGCGTTGGAAAAACGCGATTTATCCTTTTCGTCCTCCGTACTTTAACGAACTCCTCCAAGGGACTTTACCCGATCGACTGCAAATTAGTTGGGTAGCGTATTGAGACATCGGCGAAAAAACGATATCACGAAACTTTACTTTTTCCATGATTTGGCGCCAAATTTCACGTTCACTCGATGCTAGGCGTTCACTCGCCATGGAACACGATGATGTCATAACTCCAACTGACATGCTCAGAACGCCACCAAGCATCCCATGATGGTTAACACTGTGGCCCTGAACAGCTCTACATCAACTATGATGTTACATAATGTGGCGTTACCATGGCAACGCATCCCTCGCCATAAAACACGATGTCGCTGTAACTCCAATCGTCCCCCAATCTTCACTTGTATATCGCCGGTCCATGCCTCAACAGCTCTACGTCAAATCTGAGATTTCACTATATGCCGTTTCCATGGCAACGCATCCCTTGCCAAAAAACACGATGTTGTCGTAACTCCTATGAGAATGGTCAAAACAGCACCAGACTTCAAATTATGGCTAATGGTCCGGCCCTCAACAGCTCTATGTCAATTATGGGGTGTCATCATATGCCATTGTCATTGTTGTTGTAACTCAATGGAAAATCGTCCAAACGGCACCAGACTTCAGATAATAATAATAATAATAATAATAACTTGAATTTATATAGCGCCTTTCATAACCTCAAGGTCACTTTACAAAGAAACATACAAGGACAAGACATAAAAAACATAAACATAAAACAGGGGGCAGAAATGGAAGTGTAACTGGGGGGGGGGGGGGGGAGTGAGTTATGATGATGGTTAATGGTCAGGCCCTCAATACCTCAATATGACAATAGTGAGTTTTCCTTAAAAGCTGTTGCCATGGCAACACATCCCTCGCCGTAAAACACGATATTGCTATAATTCCTAAGAAATGATCAAAAAGTGCTCAAACTTCATATGTGTCCTAACGGTCCAGCCCTGAAGACATCTACGTGTCAGTTTTGAGATTTCGTCAAATGTCGTTGCCATGGCAACACAATTCTCGCCATAAAACACAGTTTTCTCATAACTTCAGTGAAATTGCTCCAAACGGCCCTACACTTCACAGGTTTTGTAATGATACAGCCATTAACACATCTAAGCGTATTCTGGGATGCCATCATATGCCGTTGCAATGGCGACAGATCAATCACCATCAAACACGATGTTTATATTACTGCTGTAACTCCCATGTACGTTGTCCCATCGGCCTGGAACTTTCCACCTTTGCCAACGGCCGAGTCCGGAAAACACCTGCGTGACATGTCGACGTGCGGACAACAGCCTGCGGAGCGTCGAAGACCCGCTCAACGCTGCTTGCAGCTTTAATTATGATTCTGTTTTAAGATTTTCTAAGTATAGAGCCAAGCCACTCAAGAATAACAAAATAATCGCTCTATTAAAAAGACTTTCTATTCCAAAACACATCATGGAGCATGGTGTGAAAAGGTGTGGGACTAAAGGTGAGAAATAGCTTTGACTAAATATCTACTATGAAAGTAAGGTATAGTTAAAAAAATGCCAGCTATTAGTATATAGTTTCAGTGATGAATTTTCTCACATGTTTTGTACTCTTTCTTTACAGTTCTTTAAATAACTATGGATCAATTGTGTTCTGTTAGTTGTGTATGAATAGTTGAGTTGGAGTTGAGATGTGAATAATATATATGAGGGTATGATTGTAAATAATTGAATTCATGAACATGGGATCTTTTTGTCTTTTTTTTGCTGCCTTAATTTTCCATAATTTCCTTGAATTACTTTAAGGTGGAAGATAGAGGCAATACATCTCTTCAAGCCATAAGCATCCATCAAATAATAATAATTCCTTACATTTATTATAGCGCTTTTTCAATGACTCAAAGCGCTTTACATATACACACATTACACATATATCATACATGCAATGGTCAGATACTGTGGACAATACCCACAGGAGCAAGTTCAGGTGAAGTGTCTTGCCCAAGGACACACCGGCTTTACAGACGCAGCAGCGGCGGGTTTCACCCCTTGATCTGATGATCATTGCACAGCGCACTGCGCCACACCGTCCATCTTCACGCCTCGAGGTCATCGAGGTGCTTTTACAAGTACACATTAGTATTATACATGTACTGTGGACAATACCCACAGGAGCAAATCCAGGTGAAGTGTCTTGCCCAAGGACACAACGGCCTGACGCAGTGGCAGCGGGTTTCGAACTGGAGTTCCCCAGCACCCCCCTTGATCTGATGATCGGATGCACAGACCACTGCGCCACCCGTCCCATCAGAATGTTATTGTACTTTACACATTGGAACTGGAAACACCTGTGGCTATGTGGCAATCAGTCATGCCACACAGCAACATATGCTATTAGCAGGACTCAACTAGAGAGAAATCCTGTTACGATAAAGGTCAGTTTATTTGTTAATACACAAATGACTGGCTATTACTGTACCAGCTCTTGGAGTAGACCTGTAGGTGTGAGAGAACTGGAGACACCAGGTGTGTGTCAGTGAGGTCATCTTACTACACTGAACAAAAATATAAACGCAACACTTTTGTTTTTGCTCCCATTTTTCATGAGATGAACTCAAAGATCTAAAACATTTTCTATATACACAAAATAACCATTTCTCTCAAATATTGTTCACAAATCTGAAAAAATCTGTGATAGTGAGCACTTCTCATTTGCCGAGATAATCCATCCCACCTCACAGGTGTGGCATATCAAGATGCTGATTAGACAGCATGATTATTGCACAGGTGTGCCTTATCACAGATTTTTTCAGATTTGTGAACAATATTTGAGAGAAATGGTTATTTTGTGTATATAGAAAATGTTTTAGATCTTTGAGTTCATCTCATGAAAAATGGGAGCAAAAACAAAAGTGTTGCGTTTATATTTTTGTTCAGTGTATATTATCTGCTGCAGTGAGGATGGGCACTGCCTTGCAGCTATTTGAGCTCACTTCCTTTACACTTACAATCATAAACGTGTCTGTGGCAAGACATTGCAGGCTGCCCCCCCCCCTTTGCTACTGAGCGGCCTGGGGCCACAGCAGCAGTCCACTAAGATATCAATCATCTAATCATTGGCACAACAGAGCCAAGTCCTCAAGCTTTGTCCCTTAAAGAATCATGTTAAGAAGTAATTTAGAAGCAATCTTATTGTTATTAAAAAAAGAGCAATGTGTAGGATCCAGGGAGAATAGGCAGAAATACATGTTTCATTAGTGTATAATAACCTGAAACTAGTGCTGGGCTTAGTAATAATATCTGGCTTATTAATAGTATGTTGCTATTTTAAGGCTATGTCTAGTTAGATAATACACCTTGACATTTCCTATCTTCTTTAAAAATAACAATTAACAACCAACAGTTAGCTAATATGAACACCAAGGTGGTGAAACTCTATTCTGAAGTGAGAATGGTCTTTTGAAATGTATTATTTGTTATTATGTTTGAGTAATTATTCACACAAACAACATTTTTTCTCTGAAATAAAATTTGAAACATGAAACATTTTTTGCTTGACAGTCTCTCTCCTTGTTTCCTCACTTCCTTCAGATATACAAAAAAACGCCTGATACACCAAAATCTCTCGTGCCAAGGAGGATGCGTCTGCGTGTCTAATGCTGGCCACTTAGAAGGATATAATGTGACAATGTATATTTATATTTTGTCATTTACTACAACCCACACACGACAAGCCACAATACATCAAGTATATTGGATATATCTCCCAGTCCTACACCTGAAACCAAAACATATTGGCTTTAAATAATAATAATAACTTTATTTGTATAGCACCTTTCATACAGGGGATTGCAGTTCAAAGTGCTTTACATCAGTAAAAAATAAGACATAAAATCAGTGTAAAACAAGCAGCAAGAGCAAAGCATAAAATGGGATAAAATAATAAAACATAAAAACATGGGGAATAAAACATAGAGAAATAATGCAATGTCAATCACAGAGAATAGTGCAGTATAATAGTGTAAAATCAGTAAAATGCTTTGGTAAAGAGAGGTTTTAAGCTGCCTTTTAAAAATGCCTAATGTATTGGCTTCCCTAATATTGTTGGGTAACGTGATCCACAGTGGGGGCGTAGTTTACAAAGGCTGCATCACCGATCTTCTTATGACTCTTTCTGGTCACCTCTAATGGCGCATTTCCACTGCAGCAGGTAGCCCCGTTTAAGCGTCCTTAACCGTCCTCAAGCGGCCAGGCCAGTTTTTGGTGGCCTTTCCATATAGCCTAGTACCGGCTAGCGGGTACTTTTTCCCTCTTTTTCCGGCCCCATAAAATCGTGGTTCTATCAGACCCTGGTCTGATAGAACCACGATTTCAGCCAGGGCTGAACTAGTGACGTAAACACTCTCGACTGCTGATTGGTCAGAGAGAATCGTCACAAGATCGCGCGCGAGTTCATCCCTAGCGTCGCATATATATTTAGAAGCAAGCTTGCAGCATTTTTATAAACAGCATTTTGTAAACGGATGAGCTACAAAAATGGCTACGTCTAATAAGAAAAGCACACCGTGGTCGACCGAGGAGGTGACGACGTTCCTACATCTCATTGGGGATGATCAAATCCAGCGGGAGCTCGACGGAACAACTCGAAATGTGAACAAAAACAAAGCCGATCGCCCCGCCTACACTGCGTTGCTACCCCAGGTCCTAAACTGTAATGGAAATGCGCCACGGCCTCGGACGGCCAGCGAGGCAGCCTGAGGCCTGAGCGAGGACGCTTAGGGACGCTTAAACGGGGCTACCCCGTTGCAGTGGAAATGCGCCATAATAGACCTGCATCTGATGATCGCAGTGTTCTGGCGGGTGTGTAGTGGATTAGAGAGTTAGCAATGTAGCTGGGTCCTTGTCCATTTAGAGCTTTGTATATGAGGAGAAGCACCTTAAAATCAATTCTAAAAGTTACAGTAAGCCAGTCTAGAGTAGCTAAGACAGGACTAATGTGTTCCCTCCTTTTGGTATTCGTTAGTAGTCTAGCTGTAGGGTTTTGAATGAGCTGGAGTCTTCCAATAGCTTTCTTGGGGAGACCAGTGAATAGTGCATTGCAGTAAATGAGCCCTTCATTTCTAAATAGGACGCAGGTCCTCTTCCAGGGAGTCTGCTACAGTATGTTTGAGGCTTCAGGAAGTGAGCTGGGCATTTCTTTTAGTGGCCAAACGGTTGTAATACACTTTATGTGTCAGTCTGTGACATAAATTGGGACATGTAACCCTTTTTCACAAGTATTTACTTTGGGAAAGAGACGTCTGTAAGTAAGTATATCATTTTGGATCAATTTAAAACCAAATCCAGAGTTATTTTCCCTCTCCAGTCATGGTGATGGGACCAGAAGTAACGTTGCAATGACGGAGCGGAAAGGAGGGCGGAAAGGAGGGCCTTCTGCCTCTTCGATAGTTATTCTATACACTTGGAAAAGGAGATGTATAAAACGCATATAAATGCAGTGGTGACAAATTACCACAATTTCCAGAGAAGATATGTGCTGGGTGACATTATTTTTCAGAGAAACCCAAATCTGCCATCTTACGTTCGGCTTATCATATCCTGATAGCCAATTAAGCATGATGGGTTGTGCTTGTTGTGAAGTAACAGCTGGAATTCAGACCTTGGTGTCAGTCACACTATAGTTAGCAGCAGTAGCGCCAGGCTTGAGGGAGGCACATATGTCTGGCTTGAGGGCAACCTGACACTCTGTCAATCACTCTGAGTCCACCTCAAGTCGACACACACTCACACCACCTCTGTATGCTGCTGAAATACGGAGGAAGATAAAAAAGATGAAGCGGACTAGTGAACCATCTTTGAAGATGTGAAGAAGTTAAAGTTTCCTCAGGGCAGGTTATTATTTATTCAAAAAGTGCTAAAAAGGAAAAGGCCTTCTCTAATAAATTAAAAAGGGGGAGGCGGTTTGGAGTCTTTTTGTCCCCAAAATGTAAATAAATTAAAAAGGCCAAGGGTTCTTTAAAGATCATGCAAAGAAAAAAGCAACATTTAAATGTTAAGTTATTCATTAGCCTACCTGAGACAAATGGACCAAAGGTTGACAGGATTAAATACATGTATATATTAAAATACTTCATAGAAATGAACTTAACATCTTATTCTATAAAAATATATATATTTTGAATTTTATGGTGCAAAATATTATTTCTTTAAAAAAATACTTAATAAATAAAGTATTTTTATTGTGATTCCATCCTATAAGACTATATTCCATTAACCAATTCCTTACATTTAAAAAAAAAAAGGAAGGATTGTTATATGGCTGATCTTTACATCTGGAATGAATGTTATTTTTTTCAATTTGAGCAAAAGAATAAACAAAAATCTTTTGAGTGACTGAAATGAATAGTATTCGTAAACAATCCTCATCAGGTTTAGTCAGTTTTATGATGTTTTAGTAGAGTGATGTTGAGGTAATGTTATAGCATGATCTGATAGGAATACCTAATTGATTTCTCACAGCAGAACGTGGATATTTCTATATTTACCCACAAAGGGGTTGAAAGATTGATTGGTTTGAAGAGATAAGGCCTAATGCTCCATTTACTGCTTACATCAGAGTTCCCGTTAGAATATTTTTTCGCCGGTCAACATGTCCGTTAAAGTTTCAATCAATTTGAAAAGTGCCGGTCAAAGGTCTTCTTTGTTATTTATTGAGCTTTAAAAACAAATTGATATGATTCGATAGTAACTATTCAAAAGTGTACGGTAATTTACAATAACACGGGAATAATAAACGGAGCGCTCTCTCCCTCTCCTGACAGCCCGTCAGTATCATGCAGCTCGCGGATCCAGTAATGAGTGACCCGACAGTAAAACTAAACATATCTATAACTAGTTACGGTAGTTTGAGAGGTAATTAAAATAGACATTAAACATTAAATAGACATTAGACATTAAAACATGCAGAGCTGTGTGTCGACTCGTCAGCAGCAGCTGATCTCTCTCTCCCGTCAGATTAGACTTTACTCGCGTGTATGTCCATATCGATCAGATCTAGCTAGTTCTAGCTAATGATAGGACTACCTGCTTATTAAAAAGACACCTAAACAATACGTGTCGCTATCGCTATGCAACCGGGTGAGGCCGCAAAGTATAGCGCAGCATTATGCATTTGTTTACATGCCCACCGGAACCCAGAGGCATTACCAACAGATCAACGCACAATCAACCCATACAGGACATCTCTTTCTCCACATTAGTGTTAGACACGATATACAGACATATACAGACATTAGAATTGACTATTCTTGTCTGTCACATACTCTTTTGTCTGTCACATAAGTGGCACAAGTTGCGCAACTGATGTGGACTAAGCGGAAATTATTTTGACCGGACACTTTGACCTGAGAGATTTAGATTTGCCGGTCTTCAGCATATTTTACCGGTCATAGTCCGGTAATTACCGGCTAACGGGAACTCTGGCTTACATAATCCACAAACAGCTCTGCTTCAAAAGGCAGTCACTCAGTCATTACAGCAGTTTGCCACCTATTTTTTTTCTGAGTTACCAAAAAAAAAAAAAGGTTTGAACAAACCCAAAGAACTATGATTTCCTAAAATCTAGAACATAACAAAGACACAGATGCTACAGATGTTTGAAAACATAGACTGTTTCTCTATCGTTGTTATTATTATTATGTCTTTTAGTTGAGGTGGTGATGCCTTTATTGATCTTCTTTTTAAAAGTTTGCAAGGGCCTACATGCAGTGATAGTGGTAATGGAGTCTTTCTTCTTTTCTATCTTTTATTGACAACCCTTATATTACTTGCTGTGACCCAACACATTGAAGGTACAATATTTAATATTGTCTGCTTGTCTGTTTGATTCTGATTGAATTAATATCCCTTTTGCGCATTCCTCAGCAAAGTAGTTGTTGAAATTACGCAAATTAATACATGAGTTTCCCCAAAACCAGTGAAGGTTTTTTATCATGAATCGCATGGCAGCGAAAAGGCAAAGAAAGCAGATTAATCAGCACAAGCTACATGTACAGTATTACACTGACTCGAGACCACTGGACAACAGTAAGAAACTATAGAATGCAATTCCCGAAGAGATTGCTAGTGGGAATGCTTTATGCTGAAAAGCTGACGCGAAACTGCTATGCTGAAATGTAATGTGTAAGAAGAACGTGAAGAATTTAGATTGAAATGATACATGAACACTGGGGGCTTGAATGTGTGATGAGAGAAGAAAAGAAAGTAAAAAGCCTTGGAAAAGCAGCAGAATATTTGAACTGCAAACTTTTGAACTAACTTGAAAGCGAATGAGTTATAGCGACATCGTCTTTTATGTGAGATCTCAGATTTGGCGTAAAGCTGTTGAGGCATGGACCGGTGATATACAAGCGAAGTTTGGGGGACGATCGGACCGTGTCCATTGGAGTTACAGCGACATCGTTTTTCATGGCGAGGTCCATGGAAACGGCATATGATGACACCCCATAATCAACGTAGAGCTGTTGAGGGCAGGACCATTAACCATTATCTGAAGTCTGCTGCTCTGAGCATGTCAGTTGGAGTTATGACATCATCGTGTTCCATGACACAGGTGTTTATATTTGAGCTAACTACGTGTCCAGAGATCAAAGGTTTCCATGGTGATGTGCAGTAATCAGTGAGAGGAGAGCATTCTCATTGTTCTGAATGAGAGATAAACCTCTTACATGTGAACGTTTTGTTGAAGAACCTTAACAGATATCGGTGAAATTTCAAAGCGTGAAGCATGTCAAGGAACTTGAGCATCTGAAGTGTACTTTTTGTGTACTTTTGGGTTAATAATGTGGCCTTTTTGGCAGATTAACTAAAGGTGTGTGGCTGCTGTGGTGGGGAAAGATGAGGCTGAACTTACAATGGGGTTTAATGGAGACATGTTCAAAGTTTTTGTCACTTCATGCCCTCAAGATGCATTTAGTTTAATTATTTTTATTTTTTATTTTTCTAGCTACGAGATGTTTTCCTACGTTTGTCATGAAAAATGATGTCTCAGGAATGTAGGGTTTAGGAGTTATGGCAGGTTTAAAAGAAAATATGAAGGCAACATTAAATCTGTCCTCCACTCTAGCTGTGACATCACACACACTAAAATCTGAAGAAGGCCTCTTTACCAAGGTCTGAACAATGTTTAATATCTCTAAAAGTACGAATCAGATTTAAAAGTTGTGTTACACAAATAATGTCAGAAAGATGTGTAACATTTTAAAGTTGGAATGAGGTTTCTGAGTGAAAGTATGAAGGAGCAGTTAGCAGTTAAAGTTGCATGAAGATTGTTCAAGTCTGAAGAGTTTCTCCATTGACTTCCATGTTAAAAATGTGATGAATTATGGGATATATCTCTGGAATTATGAAAGTTATGAATAAGAAAAGTAATAGCCATCGATTCCCGAACGAGTTGAACGTTTTAATGTTTGAACGGAGTTTCTGCGATGTGGGAGAAGAAGAGGTGCAAAATAACCCGGCGGAATAATAAAGAATTTAGTGCGTAGCATAACAGATAGTTGGAATGCTGTATCAGCATTCCCACTAAATAAGCAACGAAGCATGTGATCCATGGCAAATGTTCTTTTTTTAAATCAATGACAGCACTAATTACAACCATATTATGGATTTTTGTTATCAGATCTTATCAGAGAGCTGAGAAAAGGAAAGTCAGATCTTTAATGTGGCACTATTTGATCCAGCACTTTTACTCCTTCTAGTTCATTGTTGTTTTAGAGAGAAAGCGACATCTGTGGACACCTGAACAATTAACAATGAAGGAATCCTAACTCGGAGAAGCTGACTGAAATGACAAACTCCCATAATCCAATGCTATTTAACAAGGCAAAAAACTGAGCACTACTATTTATTGACCAAGACACCCCTAAGAAGCAGCAAATGACATATTGTTGTTTTAAGTATGGATAAACAATAGTATTCATGTGAAAACGTTCAGCATATTGCCAGTGTTTCAGTCTGACATCTAACATTATAAAAACAACATACAATCATTAAAATATCAAATCTTGTATGGTTTACATTACCACACAGACTGAGGGCTGTCAGTTTGGCAGGTGGAATGTTTGCCATGAAGCGCTCCATCCCCAGATAAATGAAGGCGCTGCACCCGCACAGCAGCTGCTCCACCTCGGAAAGACTTAACACATATAGGAGAGGGGTTAGTGCTGCAGAAATTATCAGGTGGGTTGCAGTGTGGCACATACAGTTGGATCTCAGTATGCTCAGTGCAAAGACCCTAACATGCTGACTTGAAATCTAACCTGGGTGTTCCTGTGCTCCCCATGAAGCCCTCCCACAGATGGGTACAATGCTGGCTGTGGGTTTCCAAAATCTCCTTCATCCTCTTGCTTAAGCTGGTCCCATCTGTGCCAGAGAGACAACGGCATATTGTAAAGCCTTACAAAGATGGGAAGAATGGGTGAGGTATACAACACACAACATTTCTAAGGATCCTTCTGCGACATCCTTAGATGTGATGTCTATATGGGAGGCTGTGGCTCAGTGGAGTAGTGCGCTGATCTTCGAATCAGAGGATAGCAAGTTTGAATCCCACTGCAGTCAGCATGTCGTTGTGTCCCTGGGCACAACGACACTTCACCCCAAATTGCTCCTGTGGGGTCGCCCACAGTATTGAGTATGTAAGTCGCTTTGGATAAAAGCGTCTAACAAGTGACATGCCATGTATATCATGGTGGAAGATCGATGCTTCCACTGACCCCCTTTATTTCTCTCAGTCTCCTAAATCTGACCGAATGTATTATTTTTAACAATACCTGTTTGAGGTATTACATTACATTACATACACAGGTATAATGTAGTAAACAGGCTTAGGGAGTAACGGATAGCATGTAATGGGATTACTTACTACTCATAAAAAAATAATTAGGATAAAAAACCGATGCAGTCCTTGGTTTAACCGAGATTTAGCTGAACTGCTTCACCTCAAGAACTCCACCTGGCGCAGGGCTCGTCACTCAAAATCCCACGACGATTGGCTATCATTCAGGAAAATTAGAAATAAATCTATACAGGCTATCCGCAAAGCCAAGGTTGATTACTTCCATAATCAATTCAACCTCTGTGGATCCAATCCAAGGACATTCTGGAAAACAGTGAAAGAGATGGAGAATAAACCCCCATCCTCTCATCTCCCTAACTCCCTCGTTATTGAGGACACAGTAGTCACCGGTAATGAACGCATAGCAGAGCTCTTTAACCCGCACTTTGTTAAATGTGGGAACCTATTTGGCTCTATAGCGCCTCCTAAGCCCCCCACCAACACTCCGCCACCCAGCCCCTCTAGCGCAGCCGCATGTCACAGCTTCTGCCTACAGGAAGTTAGTGAGAACGATGTGCTGGAGGTCCTTAGCAGTGCAACCTTTGTTTAAAGGGGGAAACCATGCTGACCCCAACTGCTATCGTCCAATATCCATTCTACCCTGTATAGCGAAAGTGTTCGAAAAGTTAGTTAGCAAACAGCTAACATGGTTTCTGAAGACTTACAACATACTATCTGACATGCAGTCTGGGTTCCGTGCAGGACATGGGTGTGAGACGGCGACTCTCAAAGTCCTAAATGATATCATCAATGCCCTTGACTCCAGACAATACTGTGCTGCCATTTTCATCGATCTTGCCAAAGCCTTCGACACTGTAGATCACCAACTGCGTCTGGGAAAGCTTAGATGCATTGGTGTCACTCACCAATCGATAGCCTGGTTTGAAAACTACCTGTCCATGCGCACCAGTGTGTAAAATCTGAACATCTGATGACACAGCCCCTATCCATCTCTAAGGGAGTACCACAAGGCTCTATTCTAGCACCCATCCTATTCTCAATATATATAAATGACATGGAGAAATCAGTGGGCAACTCCTCTATCCACCTATATGCTGATGACACAATTCTGTTCACTACTGGGCCTTCCCCAGACACTGTCCTGAAAACTCTTCAGGATAGTTTTCAGAGAATCCAGTCACATCTCTCTGCCCTTGGCCTGGTCCTGAACACCACTAAAACCAAGATCATGTGGTTTGGCCGCAGTGGTGCCTCCCAAACGGGCACTATTGTGCCGATGGCCGGGACCTCGAAATAGTTCAATCTTATAAATACCTTGGATTTTGGATTGACAGTAATCTGTCATTCTTAGAACATCTCTCCAAAATTCAGACCAAGGTTAAAGCTAGACTCAGCTTTCTATATAGGAATCGCTCCTCATTCACTTCATCTGCTAAACTCTCTCTGGTCCAGATGACTGTCCTTCCTCTGTTCGACTACGGTGATACCATCTACCGCTCGGCGTGTAAAGGAGCTCTCGATCATTTAGACGTTCTGTATCACTCCGCCATCCGCTTCGCCACCAATGCCCCCTTCAGGACACACCACTGTGACCTGTACTCTCTGGCTAACTGGCCCTCTCTTGAGACCAGGTGCAACATCCACTGGCTGATGTTTGTTTACAAAACACTCCTAGGCCTCACCCCCTTCTATCTCACACAATTACTGCAACTCCGCACACCCCCGACGCACAACACCCGGTCAGCTACAAGCATCCTGTTAAAGATCCCCAAAGCCCATACATCGTTTGGCCCCCCCGCCTTTCAATTTGCAGCAGCAGATAGCTGGAATGTCATTCAAAAAACGTTGAAAATGAAAACCTTTGTCTACCCCCGCACCTTCAATGTCACTATTATTGACACCCTGGTACACACATGTAGCTGCTTTGCCTGATGCTGATTTTAATGACTGATTGAACCACAGCAATATTGTTTTAGAGTTTTTATATGTTTAACTGCTATGCCTGTCATCTTTGCTCTATGTGCTTGTGTTGTCTCCTGGGTTCTGTAGTGCCCGGAGTCTGTCTTTTTATTTTTTTTCCTCCCAAACCCCATCCCCTCAGGAAGCCTTTGCCTCCTGTCAGGTCATCATTGTAAATAAGAATTTGTTCTTAATTGATTTTCTTGGATAAATAAAGGTTCTACTACTACTAATACTACTACTACTACTAGGATACAAACAAAGGTCTATTGCCTAATAGTTACATAAAAATATATGTAATCAGATTCTGTTACAAACGTGGGATTACGAGCAGGATTACAATGTTACTAAAAAGAGCATGTTTGTTGTAAACGGATCAAATATAAATGCTTTTCTTTGTAAGCTGCACTGTTCTGTAAGCCTTATTTGGTTTCTTCTTTTCTAAGGTCACATTGTTCTCTTGTCTTACATTATACAAGAAAAAAATATCTTGTTTATTTTGTCTTGTATTTATTGCATTGCATTTGATATTGAGCCCAAAAGTAACAGAAAGTAATCAGGTAATATGACATTTACATTTTTATACTTTTTTTTTTTTACAGGTAACTAGTAATTGCAACAGATGACATTTTTAAAGTAAAAACTCTCAACCCTGGTACTAAATATGCTCAGTGACAGACTGTGTGAATCTTTCCCAACCTATTTCCCCCAATACATATTAGACTAGGAAAAATCTTATAACGGGTAAAAATATGTACATTTAAATATACCAGCTTTAGTGTGGTTTGCAGAGATCCACAGGTATGCAATGAGATGAGATGCTGCTTAAGGCAGCAATTCTTTTTTTAAATGTAATTGGTATTTGTTTTTTAGATGTGCGTTCCTCCCCTGTTATTAAATTATTATACAATTATTACAAATCTTGAAAAAAAACAAATGAGACGTTAAACCTTCTGATTTGAAATGTGTGTCATGCAATGATTGACTGAAATACGGTATACAAATAACATTATATGACTCAGAACATCATGAGTCTCAGTAGAACTCTCCCACGGTCCAAAACACACCATCCATACAAAACCTAAAAGAAAAGCAGTTTAAGCTTTTCAGTACATAACATTTGTTTCGGTCTGAGTGCAGTGCATTTCAACTCTGTATATAATTACACTAGTTTTTAATCTTAGTTTTAAATGTCATTCAAGGTTTGTAATGTGCTTTCTCAAAGTATATTAATGAGTCCTTTACTTACCAAAGGTGCCTTCATTGTGATGGTCAACAATATCTGTCAAAGAATGTTGAGAATAATCATCTATGAAAAAAGGTTTCTGTACCTATTAAGAAAAAACTGAAATATGAATAATAATTAAAAAAAAGGTATACATTTCAAATGACGCATGTCCACTGGAAAGGTGTTTGAGGGCAGTGCATGAGACACAGGTATCTGGATACATAAATTCAAGGTTATTGCATGTGAAATCCAGAATACTAACACAATAAAATGTATACAATAGTACATACAGTAGTAAACAGACATGTGCAAATGTACGTTGCAGGTAAGAATGTGAAAGAGAATGCAGAGAATATGGAATAAAACAGGAAGGGGTTGGTGAAACAATACATGTAGTGTATGACAGAGGATAAATACGCAGCAATCTTCATGAAAGCACATTATGTAATTGATTGAAAAAGCACACTTAAAAGGGAGCGAGAGGAACTTAAATAATTGCTGGTGCTGACAGCAGGTAAAAGTAATATTGCTGTCTGTATCTGGCAGGCCCAGATTCATTTACTGAACTCACCACTTTGATGGCTTGGCTTTGATCTCCCTTCCCCTTCGTTCCCTTGCCACCTTTGGTCTCCTTTTTGTTGTCACTTTCAACTGCCACAGACAGGAGGCAGAATTAATACATACACTTGTCTGCAGGGTAGATTACAAGGCATTTGGACTGAACATTTTTTTAAAAACGTCTCAGTATCTGCAAAGTCAATGACATTTATTGGTGACCAAAGAAGAGTTGTAAAAGTTTCCTCATGGCGGCAACATCTATTGCCCTCTGCAAATGAAAGCTGTTGATAAAGCATTGATTTATTTACCAACCTAATTAGATTTGCTTCCTTTTTTCTTATGAAACAAAAAAAGAACGTTATTCTTTCACTATTATCCTTGCTTCACATCGCCATCGCCCTTTAGCTTGTCACTAAAATGTTCAACTTTGGAAATGTTGTATTCCTTCTAGGGCTGTCAGTCGATAAAAATATTTAATCGCGATTAATCGCATGATTGTCCATAGTTAATCGCGATTAATCGCACATTTTTTATCTGTTCTAAATGTACCTTAGAGGACTATTTTTCAAGTTTTTAATACTCTTATCATCATATGAGTGGACAAATATGCTTTATGCTAATGTTTATTATAATTCGAACAATGACAAATATTCTCATGAATATTAAACACAACAACTTCTGAACATTACAAATATTCGCCTCAATTCAACCTGGAACCTCTCTCATTCATTAATACAATACAAATGGTGTGTGTGTGTGTGTGTATGTGCGTGTGCGTGTGCGTGTGTGTGTGTGTGTGTGTGTGTGTGTGTGTGTGTGTGTGTGTGTGTGTGTGTGTGTGTGTGTGTGTGTGTGTGTGTGTGTGTGTGATGGATCGTTGGAGCTATGTGCAACTCAAGGCATATGCTCGAACGGGAGCTGCCTGGACGCTGCAATCATGTTGCACGCACTATCCGTGCTGAGTGTGCTGACTTTTAGTACAATGTCCCACTGTCTGGCTGCCTGCATAAAGTCAAGTGCTCTGCGCAGTTGTGGCGAAATGTCGCTCCTCTGTTTTAATTTAAACAGCTGTTTATATCCGTTAGCGCAGCTAGCTAGCACCAGATGCTAACAACAACAATGCACGTACTCTCTCGCTCGCTCGGGCCACACATACACACACCCTCCCGGTCCTCCCAACAGCCAGTCGGTGCCTGCCGGTGAGCGTGGAAGTGTGGTCTGCCACAAGCGGACAGTAGGAGCGGGGACTGTCATTATCAGCTTGTAGATGGTATTTTAAACTCGATGCGCTCTGAAACTACGGGGCGGCCGAGGGAAAAAAATACACATGCGTTAATCGCGTTAAAATAATTAGTGGCGTTAACTTGACAGCCCTAATTCATTCACATAAGCTGTTCCTCACACTATTTTACTAAGCAGATCCACTGTTTGGGTATGGGAATGCTGTCTTTGGATCAGACAGAAATAAAACCGAACGTAAATATACATGTAAGCATCCATTTATTATGACAGGTGGGGGAGGGGTGTTCAAGTTTAAGGACAATAAGGCACTAGCAAGCAGTGGTAAATGCAAACACGTTGTTAGGATTTTGGTACGTTTTTAGAATATTGAGAAGGAGGAATACAGAGGACAATGTATATTCCCAAGAGGTTGGGTTTAGCTTGGATATGTAGTCATGCAGCAAAGAGCACTGTAGGTAATTTTGTGACAAACAATGCTGGCTATCTAAATCCTTTCATGACCTTTCTAAGGAGAGAGCCAGGGGAAGCCTTCAGCGTGGGAGTTAATAGAGAAATATTCACCGATGTCAACCTTTAACGCCACGCTCGAGGAAACTCTTCAGACCTTTCAGTCTCCTCTCTGGAAGTTTCACGACCCAGTTGTTTAGTCTGCCACAGTTAACAGTATCGCCCCGCCCCTCGCTCCAATGACCATTAGACCATTTAGTAAGGTAAAAAGCAAAAATGCCTCTCAGACGCTCTTCCGTTTACGTGTTTAATAAAGAAAAACAAATGGTCCGAAGGAAGATACACGGATTCATCTCCCTCTATCATGTTGATTTGAATCCGAAGTTCTGAACATGAGCCCGCTCCTCTCGACCTTCTGAGCCAATCACAGCACGATAATGACCTACCTTCCGTTTCAACTATACTCCTTCCGTTTCCACTATACTTTCTCTCCCACATACATACATTCTTCTCTTGCATGCATATATTGTCTTCAGACATGCATATATTTATAATATTACATGTAAACATTGAATGAATGTGCATGAGAGCAAAATGTATAAATATGAGCGTTACAATATATGAATATGAGAGCAAAATGTATATATAGTGAGTGACAATGTATGAATGTGTGCATTGAAATATGATAATATGAGAGCAAAATGTATGAATGTGTGAGTGTAAATATATGTGTATGAGAGTGAACATGTATGTATGTAAAAGGAGAATGCGTGTGTGAGAGGACCAGTATGAATTACGGCCACACACACACACACACACACACACACACACACACACACACCCACACACACAACACACACACACACACACACACACACACACACACACACACACACACACACACACACACACACACACACACACACACACACACCACACACACCACACACACACACCACACACACCACACACACACACACACACACACCACACACAAGTTAATAGTAACCTTTGAACATTCAATCAAGTTATGCAAATGAGTCAACCTTTAAAAAGGTAAAGATGTCTGCATCATCAGATTCACTGCTCTTTCTACTCCCTCCTCTTTTCAAAATATGAATGTGCATTATTACCCAGAGGATGGAAGCATCATTACCAAAAAACAACTGGTTCTATGAATCCTTACTGACCACCAGAGGCTTAGCACTGAATATCTTCTGTCTCGCACATGCACAGGTCGAATATTTATATCAACAAAGTCACGTGTGACCTCGTATGATCCTGGAAGGCATACGTTCCGGTGTTGTCAACGAGTTCAGTCCTTTTTCATCTTCTCGCTGCACAGGTTACTACTTTATGAGTAGAAGCCAAGCTAGCTTATTGAAAGACGCTCGCCCTCCAAAGGCTGCAACGAGCTGTCTGCCCTCCCATGGGAGGGGACCGCGGTGTTCACCGCTCGGACCCCAGGAGTTCCGGACCGGTAAAGAGCGGACGCTCCTGCACGTCAGCCGGTGAGATCGCTACCATTTACTGCTGATTGTGCTATCTATTCTCAAGCTAATGAGATAATTGTGTACAAGTTAGCCGAGGGCTCTCAATAATTTGTTACTGCACTAGTGAAGAGAGCGTCTCCGCCCCCCTCTCACTGCATACATTTGGTTCCTTACTGTTCTATCCTCCAGTTAGCTGAGTGCTCTCGCTCAAGCTAACTGTTACGGCGCTAGTGAAGAGAGTGTCTTGGCTCCCCTCTCACGGCACACAATTGGTTCCTGTTTCATCCTCCAGTTAGCTGAGTGCTCTCGCTCAAAGTTAACTTGCTACAGTGCTAGTGAAGAGAGTGTTTCCGCTCCCTTCTCACTGCACACAGTTGGTTCCTGTTCCATCCTCCAGTTAGCAGAGTGCACTAACTAACTTATTTTTTCTCACCCCAGTTAGCAGAGTGCTCACGCTAACTACTATTGTGCTCACTCCCCTCCACTGCGGATATGGTTTCCTGGCCCAGTTATTTACAGTCAGCTGAGTGCTCCCTCAGACTGACTTAAGCTGCCAGCAGCAATTAGTCTGGAGTTTTTCCATTGGTACTGTCCAGGGGCGTCGCCTGGACCTGAAAACATTCGGGGCTTAGCCCACAGTGGTGGCGGCCGCGGCGCTACAGTGGAATTTTCTACTGCAACACTCCCCACACGCACACACAGTACACACGCGACTGTTACAATAGGCGCGTTCACACCGCAGTACTTTTCCCACTTTAGTTCCGATATAGTTCCGAAATGTTGCGTTCACACCAAAAAGAGCCGGAACTCAATTAGTTCATGAGAACCTTTTCACCCCATTTTCCGTCCCTGCTAGAGAGCAGGGACTTTCGTGGGAGAAAAAGCCTATGTCTGATTGGCTGGGCGGATTACAAACCACGCCCCGTAAAACTCCCAAAACGTTTTGTGAAGCCGCCATTTTATTATCCTCGCATTAGCATTATTAGCATTAGCATTAGCCCAACGCAGAAACGCAGAGAGACTAACTTATGGCAACACAAAATAAAACATGGGAGCGGTGGGATGAGGAGGTGTCGGTGTTCTGGCGATTTACTCGGAAGGCTTCCCCCAACTCCGGGGACTTCCGGCCGGGGACTTTGGGCGGCAGTATACGCCGTGAAGTGGTTTGCGGCCTGCCAGTAAACCCAAAGCAGAAGAAGAAGTGACGTCAGCGGCTTCATTTGCCTAATCCTCCCCCAGGGACTTATTCCAGTATGAACGCGATCTGTACTTAGTTCATGAGAACTAAAGTGTTCTCATGAACTAAGTTCTCATGAACCTTTGTGGGAAAAGTACTGCGGTGTGAATGCGCCTAATGAAGGCTCGATAATCAGCTCACGGCATATAGGCAGGGGTAAAGTGCTATTTGTTATGAGTGGGGAGTGGACCTCACCTCCTCAAGGGGGGTCTGGGGGCATGCTACCCCGGGAAGATTTTTTTTAAATATTGAAGTTAAAAGCATCAATCTGGTGCACTTTGAGAGCAACATTAAGAGATCTATGGATACATCTCTCAACACCCATATGAAACAGAACTGTAAACAGATTTTCTTTATGGATATTTTACAAATCACTCCCCTTTTAAACTCTATTCTTGTTTTACTGCCATATAGACTATAATGATCATATGGATGTGTGCCGCGGAAATAATCTTTTGAATAATTTGTGACCAAACCGTTTGAGACCCAATGAGATAACGGCGCATTGACACCAGCCTTTTATAGTCCGGTTGAATCTAACCCTGGTGCGTTTAGCCGCTTGGTGCGGTTCATTTGGGTCGGTGTGAACACAGTCCGAGACCTCTGAAGTGAACTAAACAACCGGACTCTGGTCCGCTAAAATAGGTGGTCTCGGAATGCTTGCTTGCGAACTCTGGAGCGGTTCATCTCTGGTGTGAACGCAGTCCGCACCAAAACACAAGAACGCGGATGTCTTCAAAAATCTTTAGCGAAAGAGTCTTTCAAGACATCCGCGGTTGTTAATTTAAAGAGTGAAGCAGAATTAAGTGTTGAACAGTGTCGTGTAAAGTAAAAATGCTCCGTCAACTACATAAAAGTAAGAACACCTGTCGTCGGTGAAACACCCCTCCTTACTGCAGAACATCTCTCATTATGTTATAATGTTTTTTAACGGACGTTGTCTGATTATATAATCATATGCGCGGGCCGCTAGTGTCTGTTGATCTCCAGATTAACAGCAGCATGAGAATAACCTGCCGAAAGTGCCGATGCTCCATGGCGAAGGCTCCAGTAGAAATTGCAGGGATTTGCGTTTTTACCCCCTTAATGTCTCACCAATTTCCGTGCACATGACTTGTGTTTAAAGTTTATAGTCCGTTTGAGTTTTGCCCGTGTGAATGCAAACCGAACCTTCTGAACAATGTAACAAACTGTGGTCTGGTGCGCACCAGAGAAGTGACTATTAGGTGTGAATGCAAGACTAAAGTGAACTGTCTAAACACTCAGAGAGTCCTTTAGCTCACCTGAGTTTCTCAGTCTGAGAGGAAAGGACCCTCCTCCAGCTTGTTGTGGATCAAACAGCTCCTTATGTCCGTTAGTGCAGCTAGCTAACCAGATGCTAACAACACGGTCCCTGTTGGCATGGTCCCTCTCTCCCTCCCTCTCTCTCTCCCTCTCTCTCTCTCTCGATCACACTAAATGTGCTATTGCCACACACACAGAGCCGAGCTTGAATGACACAAGCACACGTTTATTTCCATGCAACTCTCTGATTGGTCTGGTGTCATGCCTCTGTTGCATTCACTGAACACGGGAAATTACAGTCCTACCGTCCTCTCTTGTGTCATGATGAAGTTCACGTAAAGCACAATTAATGTATTATATTATTGAGGGAGAATTGTCCGGGGCTACAGAAAAGCCCCGAATGCCCAGGCCAGGCGACGCCACTGGTACTGTCGCTATGTTTAACGGCTGTAACACCTGTATGGCTTCTCTTCAACCAGAGGATGGCCATGACCTTTGCCCCTCTTGTCTTGGCCTCGAGCATCTGAGGGAGGGCCTTTCGGAGGACCCGTGCATAAATTGCACCATCATGCCTCGTGCGGTAAGAGCTGCTAGACTAGCCGAGGTTGAACTACTGACTGAGGGTGGCCTTCCCCCTGCACAGTCGACTACAGCCCAACCTACCCGTCCTAGGCGTCGGGCAGCAGAGGCTGCGGGTGCCCCGCCCAAGAAGAGGACTAAGGCTACCTCTAGGGGTGGACCTACTCACTACTCACCCAGTCCACCCATGGCTGAGCTGATTCCAGATGACGATGTGTTCTCGTTCTCGATGGCAGCTTCAGCCACTCAATTTAATGAGTATGACGGGGAGGGCCCGTCCCATGCTTCTGGGCCTGGCTCCTGTACCTCAGCTCATGCATCCTCGGAGGGGGCAGATGACGGCTCCATGGGTACCGTCATTCGCATGGCAATGGCTCACCAGCAGCTGGATGTACAGCAGCCCGAAACAGCGCCTGCTAGTGCGTTCTTCAGGCGCACTTTGGCACCCGCCACCTTTGCCGTTCCTCCCTCTTGTGAGTATCTGAGGGAGCTACATGCATGCTGGAGGGACACTAAGACTCTTTCCCGTCTTACGTCCGATGGCCGAGCCCTGGCAGCCATGCGGCAAAAGTCGGCCTTGACCACATGCCGGCTGTTGAGCCTACTATTGCTTCCCTCATAGTTTCCCCTGACGAAGCTCTGAGGTCGGAGGCCAGGTGCCCTTGAACCCAATGTCGGGTCACTGATGACCTGCTCACTAAGGCTTACGATGCAGCGGCGCGCATGGGCCGTGTTGGCAATTCCCTCTCTCACCTCATGCTCGCCCTCTCAGCTTCCCTGCAGCAGGAGGCTCTTAGCGCTTCCTCTACCAGCCTCAGTGACACCTCATTACAGGCGTTTGCTCTGATGTCTAGAGAGCTTGGGCGCCTGATGTCCACTCTCGTCCAGACTCGTCGCCAGGTTTGGCTGGCACAGTCACCCTTATCAGAGGCATGTAGGAGGCATGTGGAGCCGGGGGAGCTGTTCGGTTCAGCTGCCATAAAGGTGCTCGAACTGACTTTCCAAGCTAGTCAGACCAGGCAACAGTTCTCAGCTCTTCGCAGAGACATGCCCCCCCCCCCGGTAAGCCTAGAGGTTCCGCGTCTGCCTCTCGAGGCCGCTCCCATCCACCGGCTCACCCCGGTGCCCGCCATGAGCCTCAGCGTCCCACGAGGGGGCCGGCCCGCTACGGTCCTGTTAACACGCCCCCAAGGCAGCCTCGGTATCCGGTGCCTAACCGTCGCCCCCCCAGAGCCTCCAGAGGCCCGGGGGGCAAGGTACTGAGGGTCTGGGGCCGGCTGTCGGTTATTTCTCACAGCAGCAGCTCAACTACTGGGTAGCTCAAGCTTCAGACCCCTGGGTGGTTTCCACCTTAACCCAGGGGTACAAGCTTCAGTTCCGACGCCGGCCCCCAGCCTTCAGCCGGGTCAAAATGACCACCATAAGCGACCCGGCAAAATAAATCGCCCTAGACCAGGAGCTGTCAGTCCTCCTTGCCAAGGGTGCAATCGAACCTGTGGACCCCATCTCACAGCCCGGGGGGTTTTACTCGACCTACTTCCTGGTAAGGAAGAAAGGCGGTGGACTTCGCCCAATCCTCAATCTGACGGGACTCAACAAGTTCCTAAAGATTTTACCTTTCCATATGCTGAGCACAGCGGACGTTCTTCGTACTGTTGCCAGGGGGGAATGGTTCACGTCCGTCGACTTGAAGGACGCTTATTTTCATGTGCCTATTGTGCCTCATCACAGGCAGTTTCTTCGCTTTGCCTTCAGAGGCCATCATTTCCAGTTCAGGGTGCTCCTATTCAAACTCTCCCTCTCCCCAAGGGTGTTCACCAGGTGTGTCGCGGCAGCCCTCTTGCCCCTGCAGTCTCAGGGTATGAAGATTCTGCCATACTTAGAGGACTGGTTAATCTGTGCACCATCCCGGTTGCAGTCAACCCAGGACACGGCTCTCCTTCTATCTCATGTCGCCCGGCTAAGCCTCAAGGTGAACATGGAGAAGAGTTGTCTGAACCCCTCTCAGAGCCTAACCTTCATTGGGGTGGCTCTGGACACAGTCACCATGCGGGCCTGTCCATCTGCTCAGCGCCTGGACGACATCCTCCAGCTTCTTCCCCTCTTCAAAAGGGGCAGGTCTATGGCATATATCCTGTTTCTCCGCCTCTTGGGCAAGCTGACAGCTGCCTCAACTGTCGTTCCCTTGGGCTTGTTGTCACTGCGCCCCCTGCAGAGATGGCTGAACGGCCTCCACTTAGACCCCAGGCACAGAAAAATCAGGGTGTCACAACAGTGCCTCTCCACTCTATCCCCATGGAGGGAGAGGTCGTATATGTTGAGGGGCGTGGCCATGGGCTCCGTCCCTTTCCGCAGAGAGACCGTTACGATGGATGCCAGCCTCTCGGGATGGGGTGCTGTGTGGCAAAACAGGACAGCCTTGGGCAGTGGTCTGCTTAGGACTGCACAGAACACATCAACATGCTAGAGCTGCGAGCTATGCACCTAGCACTCAGGCACTTCCTGCCATACCTGAGGGGGAGGCATGTGCTTGTCCGCTCGGACAACACTACAACGGTGTATCACATAAACCACCAGGGGGGCACCAAATCTGCATGCTTGCTAGAGGTGTCCCAGACTCTTCTGACCTGGGCAGCTCCTTGCCTGGCCAGCCTACGGTCAATGTATCTGCCCGGAGAGCAGAACCAAGTCGCCGACTTCCTCTCCCGTCACAAGCCTCTACCAGGGGAGTGGCGGCTTCATCCAGAGGTGGTGGCCAGCATCTGGGGTCTCTTCGGCAGGGCAGAGGTATATCTCTTTGCCTCGAAGATGTCGACCCACTGCCCCCTATGATTCTCCTTGATGGAGAAGACCAGTCCTTTGGGTCAGGATGCCCTGGCTCATTCATGGCCAGGGTGACTTCTCTATGCCTATCCACTCCTTCCTCTGATCCTACCAACACTCCTCAGAGTGCTTCATCAGGGCCACAGGCTTCATCTGGTGGCCCCCGTCTGGCCAGCCAGGACTTGGTTCTCCCTACTGCACAGACTCTGTTGCGGGACACCTTTCCGTCTCCCCAACAGGAAGGACCTCTTGTCTCAGCTGGAGGGTCGGATGTGGCACCCAGACCCCTGCCACCTCCAGCTGTGGGTCTGGCCACTGGAGGGCCCGACCCACTGCTGAGCGACTGCATAGAGCCTGTCAGGAGGACTATTCTCAATGCTAGGGCACCATCTACTCGTAAGCAGTATGAAAACAGGTGGAAACTGTTCTCTGACTGGTGCCAAGGGCGAAATGAGGACCCAGTACATTGCTCGGTGCCTACTACCATTGCGTTCCTGCAGTCCCTCCTGGACAACGGCCAGTGTCCCGCTACCGTCAGGGTGTATGTGGCTGCTATATCAGCTCAACACGCAAGGGTTGACAACAACACAGTGGGTTGTAGGCTGGTATCCCTCTTTTTAAGGGGAGCTCTGAGGCTTCGCCCCCCGAACATCCCAAGGGCTCCTACATGGGATCTGCCCTTGGTGCTGGATGCCCTTTGCTCGCCGCCCTTTGAACCCTTGTTACAGGCAGAACTGAGGTGGCTCTCAGCTAAGACTGCTTTCCTTATTGCCATCACCTCAGCAAAGCGTGTAAGCGAGCTTCAGGCCTTGTCCGTGAACAGCTCGTGTCTGAGGTGGAACTCAGATGGCTCAGGTCTCACCTTATGGCCGAACACAGCGTTCCTCCCTAAGGTGCTGGCACGCTCTCATGTTAATCGGCCCATCCAGCACGGTTTGACCCCCCATCAGGAGAGGGGGGAAGAGAGGTCAAGACTCCTATGCCTGGTGCGGGCCCTTAGAGCTTATGTCCAGACTACCGCAGGCATACGTCAGTCTGAACAGCTCTTTCTGTGTTACGGTGGTCCTAGAAGGGGCTGTGCGCTCTCAAAACAGCACTTGTCCCAGTGGATCTACCAGGAGTGTCTCCACGTCATGGGCGACCTTGAGAGGTGTGCCCCTGGAGGACATATGTGCTGCGGCCACATGGGCATCTCCGAGCACATTCGCCAGATACTACAGGGTGAATGTTGCCGCCCCTCACCCGCTGGGTGTGGTCCTCCTGCAGAGTCCACCTAGGCCATCCCTATAGGGTAAGTATTCAGACTTCCTCGTGACTCTGTTGGTATAGGTCATACAGCCTCTGGCGGTCAGTAAGGATGAAATAGAACGATAGTTACTAGGGTTGCCAGATACTGACCATGATCAAAATCGATTATTCGGCAGCCCTGGCGAATAATAATCGATTATTCGACCCCCCCCCCCCGCAGGCTTCCTCCAGGTTTACAGTAAAACAAACTGGTGGTGTGACCAATGGCCATTTACAATTATTAATACTATTACTATTATTAGCATTAGTCTATATTTTGGTTGAAACTAAGCCAGAAAAAAAAAAAAAATACATAATAATAATAAAAAAATATATAAATAAAATCGATTTTTAAAAATAATATTCGATTATGGAGACTGTAACGAATATTCGAATAATCGAATAATCACTGGCATCCCTAATAGTTACGTATGTAACTACGGTTCTATGAATCCTGGATGACCACCAGAGTTCTTGGTCACTCGGAATCTCGTGTTTCCGCGAGAAGATTCCATAGGACTGAACTCGATGACAACACCGGAACTTATGCCTTCCAGGGTCATACGAGGTCACAAGTGACTTTGTTGATATAAATATTCGACCTGCGCATGCGCGAGACAGAATATATTCAGTGCTAAGCACCGCTTCTGGCAGTCATCCAGGATTCATAGAACCGTAGTTACATACGTAACTATCAATTTATTTCTTGTGATTTTAAGCTCATAGGAGACCTCTAAAAAAAACATGATTGTATTCATTTAAATAATGTAATTAATTTGTGATTTTTTAACATAAATATTTTTTTTAAATTGATTTGAATCAGATTCAGTCCACCAAGATAAAACATCACTTTTTGTATTCCTAATCCAACAAAAACAATTGACCATATTTTACAGTAGTGAAGTACAGATGTGCAACTGTCACTGGTTTATGTGTGACCAGAACGGGATCTTCTATTTGTGGATATGGATTCTTAGAACTGTCTTCCAGAAGGGTACTACTGTGCTTGTTGCTCACCTGCTTTGTTCCAATCACAGTTTTGGGCAATGATAACACAAAATGATAGCTCAATTTAAATCAAAAGGGAGATATTCTTAGCAGAGTGACGCTGTATATCAAATTAAAGGTGGGGTAGGTAAGTTTCAGAAACTGGCTCGAGTGCACTAAAATTTGAAAGTACACAGCAGAAAAGAATCCGCCCCTTCCTTCAAGCTTCCTTACAGAGCACCTCCTCCAACACACATGAACGCGCACATGACGTCAGCAGACTGGTGAAAGTGGCCGCCTGTTGCTGGCGAGTCATTGAAGTACTGCTGCAATGCACGCCCAATGACGGCACGCCCAATGAGGGCACGAGATACATTTGTGCGTGCACGAGATGGAAGGCTGACAGACAGGGCGGCAATCCAATCCGTTTAGCCGGCCCGGCTAAACGGATTGGATTGCCGCCCTGTCTGTCAGCCTTGGTTGTACTTTTTACAGTATTACGGCTTCCACAGATGACATTTTTTTATGGATTTTTTGTCAAAGCACTTAAGATATTCATTGCGATCGGGATGTTAAGAGCATTCCATGGAATATAACAAAAAGTGTATCTCGAGCCGGTTTCTGAAACTTACCTACCCCACCTTTAAGTTCTGACAATATTGGTGAACATATTGATTGGTGTGAAACTATACTTATTTCAACTAAATACATGTTAGTGGCAGTTGAAAAAAAAATCACGTAATCCTTTAATTTACTAAACTTGGCAGCTGAGTCTTTTTTTTACGGAAAGCTGGTATTTTATTTTATGATTAAGGAGACAAAAAACAAAAAAAGTCTGCATAAAGTTTTGCAAAAAATAAATAATGATGGTGAACTATTTTCATGGGAATGCTAGGGAGTCCTTGGGCAGTGGCAGTGTTTGCAGACAATCCTGTAAATGTATGTGCGTGCGTGTCTCTGGTACCTTTGTTTGGCTCTACTCGGATCAGGCGGCTGTGGAGGAGCTGCAGGGAGAAATCTCGAGACACAGAGTTCAGGCTTTCCTCCTGCAGGATGGACAAGGCTTCCAGCGGCAACTCCAGCAACTTCCTGTCTGCCAGCAACACCACATACTCCCCTGATTCTGCTGGTAACTTCACTGCACACACACACACACACTGGTTTTGATTTGCATTGGTGTCCATGTTTCTGATCATAACTTGCGGGGACCACACACAAAAACAATCTGTATTGCGGGGACACATTTTTAAAAACTGATAATTATTTCTATATTTTATGATATTAGTTTTAATGTATTTGTTTTGGTGATCTTTGTATTTGTATCAATGTGATGTCTCGTTTTAACTGTGGAATGCTGAAGGGGAGTAATAAAGAGACTTTTAAACCACTTTTCTCTTGTTTCGTAAATATTATGACAAAATATCTTTGTAGTAATTTTTATTTAATCTGTTAGATGGTGCTGTACAACAACATCTAAGTACCTATTGCTAGACTCCTTATGTTCATAAGAGAGTGTAAGTGTTCCAACTTATCTATCTTTGAGTGAACAATTATAAAAAAGTTTAGTGGCACTATCATCCCTACTGTGCCTTGTAAAGGTTATGTGTGTAAATCAGCGTGTATCACGTTAAATCACAGGTTCAGCAACAATTGGCCTGAGGGGGATGAATTGCAGCGTGCTTCAATAGAAAGACACTGCTGATGCGGTGCCAATAAAACAGATAGGAATCAGAGCAGATGTTGTATGTTGTTCATGTGATACATTGTAAAGATAGCCATACGGGCCTTAGGGTTTTAGATCCTCATCCTTTACCTGAGCTCCCTTTCTCTTCTTTATCTCTGGCTTTGGTCATCTCAGGGACCGGTAGTGGTGTAGTCTGCGGCCTGAGGTATGTAAGAGAAGGCAAGAATCAGTAAGGCTACACTACCTTATTACTGACAAGCGCATACGATAGAACCAGATAGTGTGATAAAGGGTACAAAATAGTCACACTCGCTTTGTGTTAGCTTGCTGCATGCATTTGTGAACACAGATTAACAGGCATATTTTCATTTCAGAGCAGAAAACATTCCCTGTGAAGTGGACAAAATGGGGAATCTGATGACATGTACCTTAAGCATGAGAAGTCAAACTTTGTGAGGAGTGGCTTCAAATAGTCATCCATGTTTTCTACAATCTCTCTGAAGTGAGGTCCAAACATTTCCTCTGCAGCAGCTTTCTGTAAAGGAAAACAAGAAAAGAATGTATGCCATCATCCTATGTGTCCAAAAGTGTTCCAAAAAAACAGACATTTGTGTGAAATGTTGATATAAAGCAAGTTAATTCTTAAGTAAGGATTCCTTTGACTCTTGAACACCAAATTATATTCAGTTCATCCTTGAGTCTTGTATGCAACATTTTTGAGAAATTCCCTCAAGGCAAGCATCGATCGACAACAAGAAAACATGATGCTTGCATTCTTTTCATGTCTGAAATGTGAATTTCAATATCTGTGATGTAGTATTTATTGTTGCAGACCACTCATTAGTCTCATACACACTACACATTGAAGCAACATGATGCTTGTGTATAAAACTCAGCTGTCCCATGTCTCCCCAGCAAGCAAGGAGAGACATGATAATAATAACAACAGTGGAGTGAGCCAATTCATGAGGCTTGCAGTGGATAGATAATGTTAATAGAGTGAAAGAAGAGCAGAGGTCTCAACAAGACGTACACGGGGAAACACACGATGCTCCTCCGAGGGCTGTGGTCTTCCCTCAGCAGCATGCCAGCAGGCGTGCTTTAGGAGGCCGTGTCTCGTCTCCTGGTCGAAGGCCCGGATCTGCTCCCTTAGCGCCAGCAGAGCCCGGGGGCAGACTGAAACCTTCGCCACCTTAGAGCACGTCAGGCTACCTGAAACAACAGAATTATTGACACTCAATCAGCCCTGCATACTCAAAGACAAACCTTGTAATTGGTCCCAATGAGCACTGCCTCCCTCTTCTTCTGGACCTTTTGTAAGACTAGTCTGAGGAGAGGTCGTGCGAGCAGGTGATACGGTATGCAAATAGAATGACTTACTGTATGCAAGCCGGTTTTTAGGCCAGTTCCAAAGAAGTAACATTGGGCTGATTTTGATATTGGGCATTTCTCGTCTTCATTAAATCTGAACTTTTCCTCTGCCTTGCAGATAAATGTTACATGGTAATGAAACTTAAATGCTACAAACAGATATGCAGTTAACACTGTTTGAAATAGCTCGCATCTCTCACAAAAGTGGGAAGTCTGAAAGTGCTTTGTATTGTGAACATAGGTCTAAACGAAATGCACAATCTCTAACCTGTTCCTTGCGTTGTCTTTCCCTTTTGATTTGGAGCTCTGTTCATCTCATAGAAGGCACCAAAAAGTTCTGACCTAAATACAAAAAAAACAAAAGGACTTTCTTTAATCTTTAACTGTATATAATTATGTTAGAAAAAAATCAAAATACATACCATTTTCATTCACAAGTACATACAAATGTAAACAATCAGCCCTCTAGTGGCAGGTGTACCAAACAGCTTCACATATGTATTACTTATTCATTTCAACCTATTGAGACATTTGACCTGCTTTTTACTCAGGTACCATTAAGGGTGGGGCAGGTAATTTTGGAGAAACCAGCTCGAGTGCGCTAGAATTTGCCGGAAAAAATCTGCCACTTCCTCACAGAGCCCCTCCTCCAACACACACGAACGCTCACATGACCAATGAGGGCATAAGATAAGTTTGTGCACAGATGGAAGGCAGGCAGGCAGGTAGGCCATCCAGTTATTTTAGCCGGGCCGGCTAAAATGATTGGTCGTGCTTTGTACAGTACTACGGCTTCCAGAGATGACTTTTTTTATGGATTTTTTGTCAAAGCACTTCAGATATTCATTGCTATCGGGATGTTAAGAGCATTCCATGGAATATAACAAAAAGTGTTTCTCGAGCCGGTTTCTCAAACTTACCTACCCCACCTTTAAACTGTCAAATAAGGAACCATTGACAACAGGGAAAAGAAAGGGGAATAGTGATATAGAAAGCAGACAATAACAAATTAAACATTACCCATCTTCTGAGTGCTGAAGCAGCACAATTTTCAGGTTGGGTGGAAGCTCTGCGAGGATATGAAGGTGGCCGGGGTCGATGGTCAGGTGGCTGAAGGCCTGCACACCAGAAATGTATTTCATGATCACAAAGTTCACCGTACATTATATGAATCTTAAAATGCTTAGAAGTTCAGTTCAGAACATAAAATAAAAAAAATTCACAGGAGAAACATCATAAGAGATACAGTATGCCAACACCATTTTGTTGTAGTATTTGGAACATATGTCTAGATTTGTTGTTAAAATGTCTGTAGTGTGTAAAGATACAGATTAATTTTCCATAGCAATATTTTTTTTAATCTCTAAAGATTACTGCCTATGTTAGATTGAACTTTTAGATGTATAATGTTGTAATTTTATCAATCTGTAGCATTCTATGCCAACCAATAGAGAATCAGGTGCTTTTCTACAATGTTTGAGCATTGCTGTCATTAAGTTCCTGTTTGGTATTTACAGGAAACGTATACATTATACCACGAACAGAACGAAGAAAAGTTGCAGAATATCAGTTGGTTCAAAAAAGAGTAAGAATGATTTAGAAAATCTAAAGTCTAATATTTACATTAGTGGCTGCTTCCTAAATTTCATACTTCCAGAGCTTTTGCCCGGCTCACATCTGTCTACCAACTCAGCTTTTAATTTAGCTACACATCTGTCAAGTTTAGTTATTGCATGTTGCCGAATTGTGGTACTATTACATGGAAAAAATATGTTCACAGAAAGAATGACAGACAGACAGATACACATTGTTGTTGTCGCTCTTAATAATATATATATATATTTTTTTTTAAATACTGTTTTTAATGAAGTACCAATATGCAGAGTCAAGCTATGTGTGTGGTCGTATGTGTGAGTACACAAGGACTTTGTGTGCTCACACATCTAGGATCCCTCTGTTACATGTTTTATTTTAAAAGTAATTGTGTTTGAAGCTCCAGTACTTTGGTTTGAGGAGTGCGTTCAGAGCAAAGGCCATAACAGTACGGATTGTGTGTATCTTATCTAGGGAATAAACAAAGCTGAGTATGACAGGCTCCATTAATCATTAGAGAGGGGGTTTGGTGACCCCATACCTTGGAGAGGCTATTGAGGGAGTCCTGCACTCCCTTCAGCATGCTGCTGGGCCTCTCCTCCTGAGAGAGGAGCAGCATCCTGTGAAGGTTGAGCAGAGCAGAGAACTGGGACACACCGGAGCCAGAACAGGCACAGCCTAGGACCTCAGCCACGGAGGCAACAGTGCAGCAGCTCTGGGAGAACAATAGAAGAGTGATGAAGGAGCTGTTGGTAATAGTAAGAATTACAGCAGGGCGGTCCTGAGGAGAACCATTAAGTACATGAAGATGAATTGTGGCTACTGCATAGAATTGTGTTGTTCCTGGAGCCACCTGCGTTTTGGAGGTTATAGCAAAGTATAAAAAGAACTCTGAACAAGCCCTTTTTTGAGTAATTACACACTATAAAGAATGATTAAAGTCTTATGACAAAACCAGGAAAACATGCAAACCAGACTGTTGCAGCTGTCAATCACAAGGTAACCCCCCACCCCCCATAGCATACCTTGGTTTTTCGTGTATTTTACTTTAAATGTGATCATCATTTCAAAATGAACTCATGCATTTAATAATAATACATTTGATTTCTATAGCGCTTTTCTTGAACCCAAAGACGCTTTACATTTGGGAGGGAGGGTAGACAAACAAAACAAAAACAAAGCCAAAAAGAAACACAGAAACAAGACTAAACAGAAAAGCAGTCAGGAGGAAGTTGGTTGAGAAGGGGGGGGGGGGGGTCTATAGATACAGAGTTGAAGAGGTGGGTTTTGAGGCGGGACTGGAACAGGGTGAGGGACTCAGACTCACGGAGGTCTTGGGGGAGGGAGTTCCAGAGCTTCGGGGCTGCCACAGAGAAGGCTCTGTCCCCGAAGCTCCGGAGTTTGGCCTTGGGGATGGAAAGCAAACCGGCTGAGGTGGATCTGAGGGACCGGGGTGGTTGGTAGAGGATGAGAAGGTCAGTGAGGTAGGGGGGGGGGGGCAGATGGTGGAGGGCTTTGAAAGTGAGGACCAGGAGTTTGTAATGGATGCGGTGTGAAACGGGGAGCCAGTGGAGTTCTTTGAGGACCGGGTGATGTGATGCCATGATTTGGTGTGGGTGAGGAGTCTGGCGGCTGCGTTCTGGACACGCTGGAGTCTATTGAGGGATGTAGTGCTGATGCCGTAGAGGAGTGAATTGCAATAGTCAAGGCGGGAGGAGATGAAGGCGTGAATGAGTCGCTCAGCTGCAGGGCGGGTGAGAGAGGGACGGAGTTTGGCAATATTGCGGAGGTGGAAAAATGAGGTTTTTACAACTTGACGGATGTGGGGCTCGAGGGAGAGGGTGGGGTCAAATATAACCAAGGTATAACCAAGGTTGCGTGCCTGGGTGGAGGGGGAAACAGGGGTGCCATCAATGGTGACTGTCAGGTTTGGGTTTTTGCTGAGGGTGGATTTGGAGCCGATGAGGAGGAGTTCAGTTTTATTGCTGTTGAGTTTGAGGAAGTTGTGTGGCATCCAGGATTTTATTGCAGTCAGACAGGATTCAATGTGGGTGAGGGGCGGGGTTGTGGGGGGATTTGGTGCTGAGGTAAATCTGTGTATCGTCAGCGTAACAGTGAAAGTCCAGGTTGTATTGGCGGAGAATCTGACCAAGGGGGAGGATGTAGATGATGAAGAGGAGGGGGCCGAGTACTGAACCTTGGGGAACACCTTGGGTGACTGAAGCTGTGGCAGAGGAGTGGTTGTTGAGGGAGATGAAGTGGGATCTGTCGGAGAGGTAGGTCTGGAGCCACCTGAGTGCAGTACCTTCGATACCAATGTCCTGGAGTCGGGTAAGCAGGATGTTGTGGCTCACGCTATCGAAGGCTACACTCAGGTTGAGGAGGATGTTGAGGGAACCGGTGTCAGCAGAGGTGAGGAGGTCATTGAGGACATTGATGAGTGTCGTTTCTGTACTGTGGTGGGGACGAAAACCAGACTGAAGGGGTTCAAAAAGCTGGTTGGTTTGGAGATGGCGGTGGAGTTGTTTGGAGATGATGCGTTCTATTGTTTTTGAGAGAAAGGGGAGGTTGGAGATGGGACGGTAATTACTGAGGGAGGAGGGATCCAGACCGGGTTTCTTGAGGATGGGAGTAACAGCAGCAGTTTTGAAGGCAGAGGGAACGGTTCCTTGGGACAGGGAGGAATTGAAAAGGTTGACAAGGTAGGGGCAGAGGACGGGGAGGCAGGACTTCAGTAGTGGGGTGGGTAGAGGGTCAAGCGAGCAGGTTGTGGGTTTGGAGGAGCTGATCAGTTTGAGTATTTCAGGGGTGGTAAACAGAGTAAACTGGGAGAGGCGGCCATGGGGAGGAGGGCTTTGAGTCCATAAACGGATTCAAAATGTTTTTATAGAGGTAATAAATCAAATGATAAGGTCCTTTTCTCACAGACTTCAATCTGACTTAATTGAGAAGGCATCCTACATGCAGTCAGACAGTGGCAGCATATGGACCCCTGTTTTATACACTGTACTCTGGTTAAGACTTTCTACAGTGTAGGTGGGCATAAAAGTGATAAGATCATCATGTCTTTTCTATACATTACAAAAACCCAGCATACTCTAGTCTAGACAATGCATGCAAATTAAGGAGATTATTTAAAATATGATATGATCTAATGCACAGTACCTGAAACAGGGCCAGATATTGACCTGCCTCTGCAGGGTCAGACTGGCCATGACACTCCAGCATGTTGAGAGAGGCTTCAGCCAGGATGGGGGGGGGCAGCTGGTGCTGGAGACACAGGCTGACGGCTTCAGTCAGCGCCTGACTGGCCTGAGCCAAGAGCTGCTGGGCCCGCCGCCTCCTCTGCTGATAGGTAGAGAGCAGAAACACACATACAGTATAGACACACAACATATGTGACCTGCTCTATCGAAATCAGTCGGAAGTCGCAACGGCTCATTTCAAAATAAACGTGGATTTACGTAAAAAACTATTTTTTCGGGGTTCGGGTGTTTTGTTTGATTTTAAATAAACAAAGTCTGGGCTTTCAGAATATGAAACTTTTATTTCCAAAATGTACACAATAAATACATTTTTGAAGCTTGTAAAGCAGTGCTTCTCAAAGTCTGGTCCGCGGACCACTGGTGGTCCGTGAGCGCCCCCTAGTGGTCCGTGAGTATATTGGTAACATTTCACATTTGAAATTAATTAATCAATTTAAGTTTTCCGCACTCTCGCGGGAATATCTCCGCAATGGAGCGAGGTTAAGTTTCACTTTCGATTGCATGATATAGCCCAGCGCAACACCTTCATCACACATGTTGCCACTTGTTTATACCATTTTCAGGCAATTTGTAATCTGTTCTAGAAAAACGATGTGTTTTTTGATATTTGTGGAGTTAGGTGGGCCGCGAGTGTTTTTTTATTGGTTAAGTGGTCCTTGGTATGAAAAAGTTTGAGAAACACTGTTGTAAAGGGACGAAGACAGGCACCTTTCACTCGCAATCTGCTCTTCCGCAGCGCCGCCCCCCCTCCCTCCAGCTGAAATTATGAATGTAAGAGTATAGTAATCATAGATAACACGGCAGGGTCCGTTACAGTTTGTTTTCATCTGATTTCAATTAAACAAAGTCTTGGCTTTCAGAATATTAAACTTGTTTCGGCAAATTCAGATGATAAATACAACTTTGAAGCTTGTGACGGCATAATTACAAGCGGAAAACGGAGTAACTTGACGTCACAGCAGGCATAACAACAGCCGGTGTTTCTCGTGAGTGTTTTCCCCGGGAAACAAACACAATACACACAAACGCAAAATTACACAAACACACACACACACACACACGTATACACTTATGGTATACACACACACTCGCGAGCTTCCCCTCCAAACGAAAATATCTTCCCTCCGTAGTATTTTGATCATTTGCTCCGCTAATAATCAATCAGATCGATGGATTCCAGAGAAGAGAAAACTTTGAAGGCCTTTTTCTCAAAATGATGACTCTGTGACAGTCATTATATAATGTGACATATTTTGCTTAATATTTGGAGTACAACAACAATCCTGATATCATTAGAAAGCTAGGAATCTCCTCTTTCCAGCAGTGTATACAACTCAAAATGTGTCTTCGGGTCAATGCGACTGATTTCGATGGAGCAGGTCACATATGGGCGGATTGGCATCCCAGTTCAATAAGTCTGCATCTTGATCAATCAAACATAAGCACTTATAGTTCAGATACATCCTGGTTATACTGCATGTAAATGACCATATCATTAATAAACAGTACACTTTTTACAAGTTATAACATTAAAGAAAGAAAAAGGCTTTTGGTGATCCTTGTTTAAAGTCTCTTAATTGAACAGGTGATAAAAGCTGCGCACGTGGGGAAAATAAAGTTTTGCCAGGTTTGAAGAAAAAATAAAGTTTTGCCTATCTGTTTTACTCCTGAACGGCCAAGTTACAGAGAAGGCGATAAAACCTCAAATGTCCTGGGTTCAGTCTGTCCTCTGTCAAATGAAGGCAACAATGCATACACTTTTTTCACCTGTCTTTTACTTAGTAAATGTATCACTAGATTTATATATATTTGTTCTCACTTGGCTTCCGGGGCATGCAAATACTCTGTATCTAAACTCTCTCCACTCAAAATCATTGCTTTTTATTTTTGTTCTATTCTGTGTGACTTTATTCTCATACACATAGTCTTTGCAGGAGAAAAACCCACTGTCCTATTTTCCTATAAAAAGTACATGCCAACATTCAGCTGCAGCTAATAGGATTTAGAGATATTTCTGTTTTCTTGCACAGTGTGTCCTCCTGTAGGTAAGAGCAAAGGAATCTTAAAAAGACATTAACTCAATCAGACTGCTGAGGCCTTGTTAACTTCTATTAAGCTTAAATATGTTCTTTTACTCTCAGAGAGGACTGTGGGTTTGCACCAAACTTTTGGCACTGGAATTATATTAAAAAGTAATTTATTCACATTAGTGGTGGAATGCAGTACAATAAGTACATTAAGAACATTAACTCTAGTATTGAACTGAGTAAAATAAATGTAGGAAACTGTTCTTAACTGAAGTATTTCCATGTTATGCTACTTTACTCAATTACTCCACTAAATTCACACACATTTTTTTCATAATTATAATATATTTGATTTTGACTGTTCTTTATGCTGTTTGGTGTAAAGAAATTCAAATCCAACTTTAAATATCTACATCAGTGATATTAATCCAGAAACTTCATATACAAAAGGAAAACACAGAAACAATTCTGCACAAGCATACCTTTGCTTTAAATGTAAAATATGTAATTTTGCCACTAGGGGGCTCTCAATTTAAAGAACAACAAAAGGCAGCATAGTTGATCATGGGAGTTTGTCATTGCATCGGCTTCTCGTGGTAAGAATGACTCGATTGTTCATATTTTATGAACTCTTACCTTGGAGCCGTATTACCAACCAAGGTCCTTTCTCCTCCAAAACAAACAGAACCGTTAAGTAAAACTTGTAAAACACTATATAAATGTTAAATGTTAAAAATCTATATATTATATGAGCTACAGGCTAAGTGTGTTAAGCTTGATAACTTAAGACATGTTCAACAGCATTTTACCAGGAGCTAAATTATCCAGAGAGGTAGGAAGTACATTTTTAAAAGATTAAAAGACATAGAATGTTTTAATATATGGACCAATATGTAGAGTATGTTGATAGTTCATTTCTTTACTTAAAGCTATCAAGTATGCTATTAAAGCTGGTAATTCTTTTGGAATCAATATATGAACTTATTAAAGCTTATTTTGAGATATATTTGGAACAGGATTGCCTTTTCAGTATCACTGCCAGATACAGTGATATTGTCTTGTTATTTAGATATGATTTAAATGTGATGATACATTTAGTTTCATAACACTTTGTCGCATGGCCCAAGTATACCTTTCAACACAACTGGATCTTACTTAATAATCCCAAATGTTGCCACTTAAATAATACATTACTCCTTTTTACTCTGCGCCGGGTTTGATGTGGACAGCGGATCTCTGTGCGCTGACCTGCAATATGAGAACTATGCAGAGTGCTGAGAGATGTACCTCAGGGGGGATTCAAGATGTGAGGGGAACCTGAGTATAAACACCTCAGATTAGAGATGAGTCAGAGGAGATGGGTCACTTGTCAGGAGGTATGTACCTGCAGCTCAGCACTTTTGGCAGGCGTCACCCTCTGCTTTCTTCTGCTTGACTCTCCGTCTTCCTCTGAATCCTGCTCCGCGGGAACGGCTTTAGGGTCAGACCGGGCCTCCTTCTGAACAAAGTTATTTCAAGATCACAGAACAATGAGCGTGTTTAGCATGAAATCCCCTTGTGATCACAGAGCACGAAGACCCTGAGCTTCTCTGTCTTCTTTATGTAAGCAGACATCCATCTCACTAATCACCGAGAGCTTCTCACCCAGTGCAGAAACTTTTTCCTGGTTATTTTGTCCATTAAAGGTGTGTGTGTGTGTGTGTGTGTGTGTGTGTGTGTGTGTGTGTGTGTTGTGTGTGTGTGTGTGTGTGTGTGTTGTGTGTGTGTGTGTGTGTGTGTGTGTGTGTGTGTGTGTGTGTGTTGTGTGTGTGTGTGTGTGTGTGTGTGTGTGTGTGTGTGTGTGTGTGTGTGTATGTGTGTGTGTGTGTGTCTGTGTGTGTGTGTGTGTGTGTGTGTGTGTGTGTGTGTGTGTGTATGTGTGCAGTTTGGCCTCAAGATTCCCCAAAATTGAAAACAAGTTTAGAAGAATTTATATAAAACTCTAGGGATTTTTAGAGATCTGTTTATTTGTATTGCTCACACAATTTCTATATCATAAAGAGTCTCAATAGTTCAGTTTTAAGATTTGGCTTTTTGGTTAAAACCCAAATTAGGGGTAGGGAAAGATGTCTGAAGACAACAGTAAATAAATACCAGGGTTGTGTTCAAATTGTCTTTTAATAATGACAGTTCCTAACAGAGTCAAATGACCCTGAAGTTCCTAAATGCTGTTTCTCTAGAAGATCATAGGAAAGGACTTTCAATTCTTCCAATGTTTCCTCATTTAGTTTAGGATAGACTAGACCCTCTCTTATGAAATCAAAGGAGATAACGCTGTCCCATAATTCCTTGAAGATTAATTTAATATGAAGCAGCAATCATCCTTTCACGTATCGACGACCGTGACCGACAAACGTGGATCTCACAAATTACAATGCTTATTAATCATTTTCCATCTTATGCCATATTATTAGTGCTTACAGTATATATTTAGAACTCTCAACACCATGTTAAACCAAAAGGCAAACTATAAACATTACCTTAATTACTGTAAAATGATCAAATGAAGTCATTGTGATTGCTGATTTCGGTGGACATTCTTAAGCAATTGTTATTCAACATGTTTGACTGCTCACATGCACAGCTAGATTTAGTAGATGTGTAGGCCTAGAAAGGAACGTATTCATTGATGGAAATATTATTTATTCAAATAGTCATACGATCAGATCACTACTAATCCGGATTCATGTTGATTAATATGAGTGGTCAGGATGCTGAGCGAAATAAACCATTACGTTTCCTTTTTAAATTCCAATGCAGACCATTTACATGCACACAAACGTATATAACACACTATAGGAAAGAGAAACCCCGAAAAGCAAAAGCTTCACCTCATGACGTTTTTCACTTAAAGGTAGGGGAGGTACTTTTGGAGGAACCAGCTCGAGTGAGCTAGAATTAGAAAATACACAACCGGAGAAAATCTGCCACTTGCTAACAGAGCCCCTCCTCCAACACACACGAACGCGCACATGACCAATGAGGGCACGAGATAAGTTTGTGCACAGATGGAAGGCTGACAGGCAGGTAGGCCATCCAGTTACTTTAGCCGGGCCGGCTCAGATGATTGGTCGTGCTTTTTACAGTACTACGGCTTCCACAGATGACGTTTTTTAATGGATTTGTTGTCAAAGCACTTAATATATTCATTGCTATCGGGATGTTAAGAGCATTCCATGGAATATAACAAAAAGTGTATCTCGAGCCGGTTTCTCAAACTTACCTACCCCACCTTTAAGTTAGGATAAAGTGGTTGGGAAAAAACATAAGTACAGATTTCTTTACAATTTAACCGCAGCCCAGGTATGCCTGCTGATTACTCTGTCGCAACATGAGGCTGGTAATGCCACATGCCTACACAGCTGAGATAATACATCAACAGATGTCAACACCCAATGTTCTAAACATCAAGTAAACTATTTAAATTCCTTATATACCTTTGTTCCGCTGTTTAGAAATGTTTTGTACCTTCAGCAATTTAGTATTGCATTTTCAAAAAGATGGGAAGAAAGTGATTTGAAATATAAAAGATATGCTGGGTTTTATGTCATGGTATGAGTCAAGCTACAAAAACAGAGGGATCAGAAATGTCCAATAAAACAACTCAATAGCATTTTTTAGTAAGCTGCATCAAACTCGGTCCAGAGCCACGAAAGGCATTACACAATTGGAGAGGTGCCCCTTGAAGACAATTTTGATCTTTTTATGATCTATTTCAGAAATCCATTCCATGCCGTGAGGCTCTAAAGCAAACTTCTTGAATTAAGGGATAAAGACAACAAAGTTATTTGGCCCTCAAGGATGTCTGATCTAAGAGATTTGGTATTTTAATGGTCAAAAGTGGGTAAAAGTAATATATTGTTTAATATTTCCAATAGTCTTGGTTCTATTTCTGATCTCTTTATTATATTCCAATTCCAAATAAACTGTTGAATTACAACGTTTTCCAACTAGAATACAGTGATATACTATAATGCTCTTTTTACCAGACATATTGTATCTACAGTATCTATACATACAAATTATGTGGAAATGCAAATATTGGTTCAAAGCACCAGTCCACATTCCAAACTTACTCTGTTCAGGGATTTGAACCGGCAACCCTGGGGTTCTCAAATCAAGGGACTTAGCTACTGCCGTCCATTTGTGTAAATGTATGTATAAGCATCAGTGTCCTCTACTTTTGTAATTTATAAAGTACCCTCTGTTTATATATTTTTGTTTTAGTAGTATATTGGTCTATTAAAGAGTATTCTAAATGATTATGTATATTTGACATTGTGTATTCTTAAGATTCTCTATTGATATATACCTTCACTTTTGTTAATATAGTATGTATATATTTACTGTTCATGTTTATATTTTTTATGAATTCTATTTGTATTTTATCTTGTGTTATTTTTAACTCATGCCGCTTATGGATGAATAAAGTACATGTAATAGAATATACTACCTGTGTGTGAGAGTCCCAGAGAGTACACAGATACAGGGGCTCCTCCTGCTCAGCCAGCAGTCTGAGGTACTTCCCCATCAGACTCAGGCAGCGCGCTCTGCTCTCCAAGCTGTCCGGAGAGAGAGACCTGACTGCAGCCAGCTGACCCAGAGCCAGCTGCCCCGAGGTGGAGCCCACAGTCACCCACTCCTGGAGGAGACACAGGGACGTTAGGGTCGTATAAGGACACGGATTGAGGACAAGCAATACTTACTTGTTCTATCATCTGACAAACAGTTTTGTGAATACACAAAGCTCCTGATGCTCAGGACTTTGCTGAACAGAAGCACCTAAGGAAGCAAATCCTTTTTCTTTTTCTAGTCTTACAAAGAAAATCGATTTGAAAGCTGTTCAGTATGGAAAAAACACCTTGTTTACCAGTGTCATTGCTTGAGATGAAGCTTATCTTCAGATACTTTAAACTCTGCAGCCAGAGAAAAAATGGACACTCTTCTCACCCTCGGGTGCTTTAGTTTATCCAATCTTAGGCTCGATACTAAAATGAGAGTTGTTTGAAGAAGATAGTTCTATTTCCTACTGAATTAACAAACGTGTTAGTTTAAATGCATTGAGGAACTTTTTTTTATCAATATGTAGATTATAACATATGTGGGGCCTCTTGCTTGTTAATTGGTAGAGCAGCAAAGTGTAGCTAACAACATTACATTTGTAAGCATGGTTATCCCATTCAGTTTTGGGCAACACCGGTTTCTTTTTTTTTTGTGACCAACTTTTTATTGTTGTTTTTTTGTTTTTTTGCCCTCACAAAAGAGACTTATACAGATACAAATGATATAGACAATACAAAAAGAAATAAAGAAAGAAAAAAAAAATATATATATATATATATAATCCCTTTCCCATGCCACCCCGCCCCCCCCTCTTCCCACCCATCTTGCCATTTCACAGAAAATCCTACCGGTTTCTGTGTGTTGGTTTTTCTTGGTATATTGAAAATAAGGGGGTTTCTGAGCCTTTTCCAAAAAGTAAGAGAAGTCACCAAATGCCCAGTACTTGGTGTTTTATTTTATTAGAAAAATAAATAATTCAATCCTAACGTTAAAGCCCTTATACACTCTCAAATTCAAGTATAAAGATAATCTTATGAGTAGAACACTTGTCACTGTGCTGAGTATTTGAAATTACCCACTGTCCCCCCAAAATAAGACATATGGGTTTATATGGGTCTCTAAGAAGCAAAACATTTGCCGTCAATTGTTTGTTTGCCTTAAGTGATTTGTGTTGAAGAGGTCAGAAATAAGAGGCTTATAAATACAAATCAGCCTGTGGATTACATTGCATATTAGCGCCCCCAAGTGGCAATAATATGCAACTAACATTCTGCCTTACGTGGTAATCCAGACTTTATCAATTTAGATTTTCAAAGAGTTAAAAGAGTTAGTTTGTTTGCAGTAATAATTTGTATTCTTGGAAGTGTCATTTGTCACTTCCTGGATATCTTTGTCCCCAATTTCTACATTAAATATGATATAATTTAAGCACAGGTTAAATCTGAGTTGAATGGGATGCACTGTTTATATCTGTTCCATGCTTTTTCATTAAGATAGATGTATATTGCTTATTTATCTAGTACAAATTAAGCATTTTTACTTCATCCATATGTGTCATGTTGTTCATAATTATGAAACATTTTAAGCATGCAAAAATCCTGTTTTTTAAAAGTTCTAAGTATTATATATATATATATATATATCAGGGATGCAAACTCATCAGGTATGAGAAAGGTGACAAGGATCCGAGCCCCCCGACCCCACGGAATATCGGCTTTAAAATGAGGAATAACAGATGATGTTAGCAGTCAGAACAACTAAAGCAGCAGGTAATAATAACAGAAACGCCAAAGAGTTACATCTAATAGAAATATATTAAAGCATTTATTTTAATTGTGGAGCTGTCAGTTTATCATTTTGGAAGGACTGTTGAGCATTTTGAAAATGTATTTTCATGCCTCTGTGCAAGGCTTAGTCTTTCTATCTGTATAGCCACTGGTGTAAAGTAACTAAGTTCATAAACTCAACAAGTACTATACTTGGGTACAATTTTGAGATACTTGTACTTTATTTAAGTATTTCAATGTTTTGCTACTTTGTTCTTCTACTCCTCTACAGTTCAGAGGTAAAAGGTGTACTTTGACTCCACTACATGTATTTAATACCTTTAGTGACTTCACAGGTCTCCCTTGAAAAAGAGATCGTTGATCTCAATGGGAACGTGATAAGGTGATAAGGTGATAATCATTATCCTGGTGATTATTTCGCAGATAACCCTATTAACCCCGCCCCCTTAAAAAAATAAACGGCTCTTTTGAACGGCTCTCGGAAAGGAAACAGAGCCATAAGATCCGGCTCCCTTCAAAGAGCCGTAACTCCCATCACTACTAGCTGCACCTTTACCAGCTTTGAGAACACTTTAATGATCAATCATTATAAAACATATCATATATATTATTCTGACATGGACCAATCTGCACAATGACTACTTTTACTGTCGCTACTTTCACTATATTTTGATGATAATACTTTTGTACTTTTACTTGAGGAACATTTTGATTGCAGGATTTTTCCTACACTCTGGTACTTCTACTTTTACTCTAGTACAAACCAGTCTGTGCCACAGTGACTCCGGACCGCACAGTTACAATTAACGAACGCAGTACGCACCCGTAGGTAATGTAGCTGCTGAAGTTAGACCCTCGTTGCGGAGCAGCAGAGTTCAGCTGACAGACAGGAAGACTCGAGCACACAGCCCGCGCTTCATTATAATATATATACAAAATAACACCATGCTCGTCACGATGGCACACAAGTAACAGCTCGCGGCTGCAGATTACTCCGGGTAGCAGCACTACAGCACATTAATGTGCACGGTGTTAGCATATGTTCACAGATATGAGATCTTACCTGTTCTACTGAGTCTGGCTCAGGTGTGCAGCGTGTAAACTCCTGCAGTGCGACCTCAGCAAGAGTCTTCCTCTCGCGGGCCAGAGCTTGGCGTTTCTCCTCAGCACAGTGCTCCTCCATGATGGCCAGGCTAAACTCTGCCAGAGCCAGTCTCAGGCGAAGCAGTCTCCTCATGGCCGCCAGGGACAGTCCAGGACTCTAGCAAAGAATAAAAGCACTGACATGTTTAAGCCCACATGTTACATTACAGTTAGCTTACACTTTTATCCAAAGCAACTTACAATAGGAGCATTCAACCATACAGTTACAGACTCAAAAAGCAAGGATCCTGCAGTTACATTAGCTATCAATAAACCAAACCATTTAAGTCAGGTGAATAACATATGATCAGTCTGGGACAGTACACAAGTCCGACTACTTATTGTTGGACTTGGGAATTGAAAACTACTTTTTTTAAACAATGGATTAGATTGTGAGTTCCTGTTTGTCTCTTATCACGTTCATGTTGTAAATGAGAAACTTGGGCAAGGATCTGAATGAGACTAAAACACCTAATTTAAGCTACAGTGTAGATGGTATCTAATATTGGAAAACATATCTAAGCCGATACAAATAAATACACTTTAGAAGGATTAAAGTGATTTCAGCTGTCTCTTGTTTCCTTTGTAGGTTGGATGTCAACATTTATTATCAGCTATAAACATCCAAACATAAAACTCAATAGAGGTAGATCTTGCAGCAGGTGTGAGATGTGTTCAGTCCATTTTCTTTGTTGATTCAATCAGCATGTAGCAGTGTTGTGCCAGGCCCTCTCTGGCACTGAAGCCTTCAGATAACCTCATCTCAGTGACAGCTTGTATAGGGTCTCCATAAAAAAGGGCTCTAACACCCACCTGCTGTTGACAAGTAACAGTAATGGAGGCTGTATTGGTTGTGTCATCTCAGAGATATAAACAGCAATACACACACATCACACAGCCGAGTAGCTCGGAGTATGACTGTGGCACGACACGGCCGTAATAAACTCCTGCAGCAGCTTAATCGTGATTCAGTCAATTAGACTTTTCTTTTACACTAAAAAAACATGTTCCCATACTTCTCTAAATATGATCAAATATTTGTAATGGGCCAGCAATTTTACATTTATTTTAAATAAGAAAGGCTGCTCCGTTTGGGGTGTCCCTTTGAAGCCACTCTCTTTGCTGAACACTTTCTCCTAAAGAGAGTTCAAAAGCTTGGTTATGACCAGGGGTTGGATTAGGATTGTTTGTGTGTGGGGCTCTTTGTTGATGGGTTGGGGTTAAAGAGGAATTTTGTTTTACAATAATATCATATACACACGGAATATCCAAACCTTTCAATGACTTTCCTCACTACCATGAGAGAAGTGAAAAGCAGCTGCATGTGTACTCACTGACGATCATTATCCTGCACAATTATTGGCAAAATGAAAATGTGTAATATTCTGATCAATATTGAGATCACAAATATGAATTTAAGTAACAACACGTTGTTATTGCATGTTCGCATTTAAATAAACTGAGAACTGCTTTAACTACAATGTTGTGCCAACATGGCTGCACCATATTAGATGAAATGGACAATGCAAAATGACTTTTTACTGCAACATGTATTGCAATATAATAAATGACAGAAAAACTCAACCTCCATTTAGCATTTTAAATTTCAATGCAAAATGAAGGTTGAGATATGTTGCAATATAAGATAAACATTAATGATATGACATCTTGATGGCTATACCGTATGTTTAGAAAGTGCTGGATTTGATATGCAGCTTACATTTTTTTAGAGCAGAGCCTCATTTTAAGAAAAACAATGTTTGTAAACATTCACATTGTTGAAGACGTGTTGGGCTAATGACATGAAAGCACTGGCCCAGAGCCCTGGTCCAGTTGAACTCATTATGCCTCGTTCAAATCGGAAGACAAAATGAACTCTGTGATAGATGAAAATCCTCCCATGTTTTGCGAAAGGGCATAGTCACAATGAAAGATTGATTTTCAGGGAACAATCATTGAATTGATTTAATGAATACCTCCTCCTGCGAGGGGAGCAGCCTCTGAGCGTTCAGCGCCACATGTTCCTGCTCTGTGACAGCGAGCTGCATCTGGGACAGCCCATCGAGCAGGAAGCGCTGTCTGTCTGCAGCGGAGGCACGCCTGGCTAGGAGTCTGCAGAGAGATAAACAAAGACAGAGGACAAACAAAGTATGGTTTTCTGAGTGTGGGACAAGAAATGAAAACACGTGAAGAACACATTTGGTCTGAAGTGGCAAGTATGATTCATTAACAGAATGTATGCCTATTACTTATTTCCTCCATGAATTTCTCCAGTGGTAAAGACCTGTAATCGTATCGCCTTAATCTGAATAAATCAAATATGAAACTTAAATTAACCTGACTACAAATCTGTGAAGTTGTGTGAGCTGAACTAAAACGGTGCATTTTCTGTCAGCTCAGATTTGATTTCTGCTTTTTAAACTGTATGATAGTATGTGCTCATGTGTTTCAGTGTTGGTGATATTTGTTATATCTTGGCTTCTTTTCTAAGGTCACATTGTTCTGTTGTCTTACATAATACACTAAAAGCACAAGTAAAAAACATCTTATAGATATTTATTTTCTCTTTTATTTATTTGCTTTGCATTTGATATTGAGGCAAAGTAACAGCAAGTTATTAGGGTACTGTACTTCCATGTTGTGATACTCAGATTAGGTTACTGATTACTTTTTTGTTTACAGTTAACTGGTAATTGTATCGGAATAATTGTTTTAAGTAACCATCTGAACCCTGGTTTAACTTATGTTTACTTTTTTAACTGTCAATGCCCATCCACCTGCAAAATATTTGCATATGGCATTTAACACAACACAATAAAAAAGTTGGGATTGCCCAGACCGACTAACCTCTGACCGGCTGCATACTCCACATGTGCCTCTGCAGCGTGTTCTCTGAAGCCGAGCTTAGTGAAGCCACTGGCAGACTCTCTGAGTGTCTCACAGGCAGACATCAGCCTCTGGGTGGTCTCACTGCTGCTGAGGGTCTCTCCAGGGTCACCACCAAGGGCACGTACACATTCAATGGCACCTCTTTAACAAAACACATCCCGATACATTTAGATTAAATTAATGATTGTTAGAGTGAAAACTCATCGGTGTTCAGCTTTTTATGACATTGAAATACATTTGAACAAGCATAGACACATGTTCAAAGTAGGTTTCCTTGTTTTTGTTGAGTTATTTCTGAGAATAATATCCTAATCCGTCTTTTCATGATACAAGTAAGGATATATAAATAATCTGTATCAACACCATTTATATCTATAGTCTCTCAGTTAAAAAAATGTGTTGTCGATTTAACAACTGCTTTTCCAAGACATTAAATGTCACATATAGTTCCCTCAACTACATTGAGATGTCTGAACAGATGCAGTTGCAATTTCTATATTTTGTCTTACCTCCTCCCACATTTTGTGTCTCTGATCAGGAAATCCTTGAAATACTTAAACAGTTTTTTCAATATTGGTTTCGTAAATAAGGAAAACATTTAATTGAAAGTCAAATTCTTTGGGAAAAACTAAGTAAATATCACCTTTTTCACAGAAGGTTGATTAGAGGTTGAAATATAAATAAAGATTCAATGATGATTATTGTATACTTCCTAATTACTCATACTGGATAGTGCACCTTAAAAATGACAGAAAGATGCATTAAAGACAGCACTGCTTATGGCCATCTTAAGCAGGTATAGTGACACATTCAGTAGGTTTGGTGTTACCTCATCTCTAATGAAGTGATGAAGAAAGAGATTTCTGGGACTCGGTTCACCCGCTGCTCCAGAACCCTGCTTCAGAGCTCCACAGCTGTGTTTTATAATCTGATCAACCTGTGAAAAACAGAAGATTTGGGAAAAGTATTCAAAGCAATGCTATTGTACTACACAGGGCTCTAAAAAGGGAGTGGTTCTGTACCTTGATGTGTGCGTCTGGGTCTCTCTGGCCTACTACAGCTCTGACTGTGGTGAGGGTGAGCTGGTACCAGAACTCCTCCACCCCCCCCAGGGCCCGGGCTGTGTCCAGCAGGATCAGAGCCTGGGCGTAGTTCTGCTCTTCACACGCCAGAACAGCCAGACTGAGCAGACTCCTAGCCACTGCTTTCTTGTCTCCAAGCTCCTGATTACATTTAGGAAAAGTTGTAAGGGAGGAGAAAATTAACAGAAAAATGTAACTTTTTTTGGAAATTCTGGTCTTCTTCTGCTCGACTCACCACAGCCACACGGTGCGTCTCTGCCAGGAGCTGCCTGGCCGGCTGACAGAGCCCCATGCTGAGGCACACCTCCGCCTTGTCCAGCCAGATGTCCTGAGCACACACATCCATGCTCTGTGGCCCAGAACCAGCCGCTTCATCCACCGTCAGTCTCTAAACAAAATAGAACACATCTATTTTCGAAATTGGCTAAAATGTGAAATGGTCCACAATTATTTAAAACTGCCAAATTGTTTAGTTTTTAATAAAAAAATAATAACATTTACAAATGGAAATACAATATCAGTTTACAAAATCATGAAAGAAGATCCCTTCCCTACAGTATGTGCCATCCTAGAAGTCAATGTGAAATTCACAGATTAGAGTGGTGTGCACTGGAAAGGAAAAAAACAAAGTATAATCTTTTTTTATTTATTTATCAGACTCCAGATTCTCAATTGCTACTCTTTGAACTGATCCCATGTCACCATCTAACCTTCATATATTCTACTTCAAGCCACTACTCCGCAAAATATAAAACACTGTGCCAATAAATGTTCGACCCGCTGTCTCAGAGGACAGTTTTGAACGACAACTCAAAATGTCTCCCTTCAATATTACCAATAACCAACATCTTGCTGTTATTTATTTTCTCTAACTTTTTTATAGTTGAAACACTTATTTTCTTCCTTTCTTCTTGTGTATGTGTATTGCTTTGATTTAAACAGTTGTTTGCTGCTTTCTGTGCAGGAGATGTGCTGTATACGTTAAGTTGATAATTCATTAATTCTTTATTATAATAAAACAATTATGATTTCATCTCACAAAACGTAGTGTCGATGAACCTTCCAATTTTATGATACAAGTCATTTGACAGTAGTCAAATGTATGAATACAAATATTATCGCTCAGTGTTACATTATAGAAGTACTAATTAAAGTATAGTACATTTCCTCTATCAATTTAAGTCGCTGCTTGCCAACTCGCCAGTCTTTTCTATAACCCATATATATGTATTTTAAGGCAGACGGACCTGATTGTAAGCCGTGTGAAGGCCTCTCCTCTCCTGTGAGGAAGCAATGGCTTTGTGGCACCTAGAATCATGAACATAATATCAGAGGTCAATAAAGCAAAACATGCAAACAGAAGTCTTTATTGCCGAGTCCACATACCCCATCTGTTCTTGCTCTTGGATTCTGCTCAGATTCAGAAGCTTCTCCTGATATGGTGACAGTGTCTCCAAACCAAGCTGACTGCAGGTCCTCACAATTCTAATACAGAAGAAAGGCAACAGGACACACAGAGGAACAACATCATTGAATCATGTATTCATTTAATATCTGAAAGTTATTAATGCATTCAGTTCTCAAATCTTCTGGGTGTATCTTGCTTTGGCTGTTGAAATAAACCAGCAGTTTTACAGCTGACTTTCATTATCTTGCAGCGGCACACAATTTAAACAGTTTACGCCTGAATTGTTCAAAGAATTATCAGTACTGTTCATATCTCTATTACATATCCAAAAAGTACTCCCCTGATTTAGCATTGCAATTCAGTGACATTTTCAAATATGATCAAAACTGATGCAGCAGGACCAGCATGCATTATCCCTCATGGTTGAATGCATGCCATCTAGATTACCCACAATGCATCTGTGTAGCTTCCTGTTTAACTTATCAGTTTCCTTACCTAAGTCTGTACATGTCGGAGAGGCTCCTCCTATTCAAAAGGTCATGAGCAATGGTCTCAGCCAGATGCATTATGGGTAGAGTCAGGTGGTCTAGCGAGAGGGAGTGAAGCTCTTTCTCTAGCAGGTTCAGATAAAACAGGCTCTGAGTCTAAAGCCAAAAACACAAAGCGAAACATACATTTATTAATGAAAAATAGTTGTTGTACTTGGATGAACCACCATACAGTTTAAAGTTATCATCTCTGTCGGGCTCCAATCAATCACTATGCGTGGTTTATAAATATAATTGATTTTCTCTTAATTAATTTTTCATTGAGATTACCATCTTATTTACTGTTTTCAATATGTTATTTCAGAACACGAGTACCCTCGTCATATGAACAGCTTGGCTATTTAATACAAACATTTCTTCAATTTAAATACAGCGGTTTCAAATACTTTTCAAATGAATATATTCTGATTACCGTACTTAGTTTAAATACACTATAGTACATAACTTTAAATGTACTTCATATTGACCAACAAGCGACAGCTTCTGAGAGCAACATTGACACAAAGTTGCTGTTTTTGGCAGCTGAGCTTTGATTCTACAGTATATAGCCAACAGTTAAAAAAAAGATAGAATGACAAAAACATTTTTCCTGAAAATGCTCTTTCCCAACACGTGTGGGGCCTGTTCAGGATGGTCAACGGTCTGACATAAAGCAAAGTCAAATAGTTAGAGAAAGGCATTTCATCAGCCACAAGAACTGTATTTTTTCCATCCTCAAATTTAGTAGAGTAGAATAAATATGTAGCATACAATGCAAAGTAAATAACAGTAATGTCAAAATACTTGACTAAATGTATTTTGGTACATAGTATCCCTGTGTATATCTTTGCCTGTGCTGTGATGCTGTGTGTGTTGATACAGTGGGGGTTACTGCTGGTTCTGAAGATGTGCCTGGCCGGGTCAGGACAGACGAATCGAGCCCAGTCCTTCAGGCTGGAGGGAAGCTCCTGATCCAAGACAACTGGTTTGGGTCCCTCCTCTGTGGGGGGGGGCTGGGTAAACAGATTACACACAGAGTTTATTGTGTTGTTATAAATTAAGGTTTTGGTACCTTTTAAATATATCTTTACTGCCTTTACTACTTTACTACTGTAATAATACGCACATTTTCAGCATTGTGTCATTTGGTATTATGTGGTAACTTGCCAGTTTAATTTCTAGAATTAAATGCTGAACTTAATAGGAAACAGTGTTTCCCTTAGCCGGTATTTACCAGACTTTGACACGAAAAGGCTTGAGCCAAGTTACTTCAGTAAGTAAATTCCTAGTACTGTATGTTACACATTTAATGAAAAAAAAAAAAAAAAGTTTTAGTTTTGGACTTACATCTTTGCCTTGTTTGCCCTTGCCCTTGTCTTTGACCTTTTTGGATCCAGCAGAAGGAGGAGGCTGTGGTGTCTGGCTCTTTGTTATCTCATTTGAAGGCTCACAAGCCACAGCGATGGACACCTGGAGTAAAAAAACAATGCGAGTAGGTGTTCCATACTCGACTTAAAACATCATTTGTATTAGAAAATCAGCCTTGCTGTGGTTGAGATGCAGTACCTGCCATATTTGAAGTACAAGCGTGTAGGCCCTGAGCAGGTTCAGTTGGTGCTCAGGTGAAGTCCTGTCTGCCATGGCAGCGAGCAGAGTGTGAGCGCGTACCAAGCCATCGAGGCATCGCACCTCCTTCAGATTTGAACCTTCTGCGAAACACAAGCCGTGGACTCCCAGCAGAGACTCACACTTCACTGAGCTCAAATCCCTTTTGTTGGACTTATCGTCTAGAGGAAGGATAACATATATTGAATATTGCGACAAAAAAGTTTTAAAGGAAACATTAAAGTAATGTACACAATGTACAAAATACGGGGCACCCAGCAGTAGACTAAAAACACTTCTCTCAGTACTCTTTTAAAAGAGCGGTGCAATGATGACGTATTTTCGTAGGCCGACCTGGAAGTTAGCATCGCAAGGGCTCAATGGGATTTTTCCATTTCATTTTGGAATATTGTAGAAAATAACATCTAAAGCTACATTTATAAAAGTATAAGCTTAAATGTAATTGACCGAAGTAAATAGCTGAAGCAATGCTATAAACTAACTACATCACGGTTAAATGGCTTCAAGATGCCAGGAACGCCAAGCTAAAGGCAGCTAATGTTGGGTGTGATGACGTTTAGTAGTCTCATTTAGTCACTTTGAGGACATGTAAAAGCTTTGGACGTTTACCAGTGGGGTGTTTACTGACAATATGTTGAAGAACAACATGTGAAAATCTTGTAAACTTGTATTGACCACAGACCTAACTTCAGGCAGATAACCATGTGATTCATACAACCATTGACTTCCAGACAAGTGAACAGTAAGGGCTAAAATGCTAACTCATAGCCAGGTTGAGCACTCAATCCTGCATTACTCTATAGTGCTATGCTACTCTCAGTGGTATCTGTCTTTGTCGGTTCCTTTTGTTCTCTGAACGCTACTTACTTGGTTTAATGCTATCACATTGTGACATCTGAAAAGTACAAACACTGAATTCCATTGATGATGCAACCATCAAAGAGCTGTGACATTGCTTTTTCTGGATCACATGTTAGTGTATTCCCCTTAGACTAACACCGTGTGAAACCTCCCTAAATCAAAAGTACATAGGCATATGTGATCGTGTGACACCTCACGCGAACTGAATCCTTATGGAAAAAGACCCCTGAGATATCTGTGTTTCATGCCCCTCTTAGGGAATTATCTACATCTGTTAAAGGAATAATTCTGATCTCTTGAGATGGGGTTCTATGAGTTACTTATCCGTAGTCAGTGTATGTCCTAGATGGCTCTGCACGGTCCCAGTTTGGAAACAGACAGGAACAAAGCACTGAAAAGAAGCAATGTACTGCTGTGGAGAGGGCCACCACTTTTCTTTATCTAAGTTTAAATATATGCTGTATTTAGATTGATTTTTGTAGAGCTTTACCTTGCTTTCAGACAGCCCTTTGGGGCGGGTAACTAAAGCTGTTATCTTGTCAGGACTTTGAAAACTGACTATGCAGATCATGGAATGTACCTTTAGTTGCTTTATTCATTTAGTTACTCTGTTTGTGTTATTGTTGGGCTTTTGTTCGTTGGTATTCATTGTCAGAAATATAGACTATATTTCAACTGATATTGCTTTTTTTTATCAATGCAGGCAGGTCTAATGATTACAAATAAGCCCAGCTACTTAGAAACAAAGAAATGCCCGACTTTAGCAACACACAAAGTAAAGTAAAGGCAATAGCTAACACTCTAAACCTTTAAAACTTGTAAAACCCAAAGCTAATCATAGTTTTTTTTAAATAAAAATCTCAGGTTAAGTGATACAGTAAAGCTCCACATGTGTAATGAAATATGTTTAAATGTCACTATCATTTTCATAGTTTCTGCAAAAAATAACAATATATGCACGAACAATCACATTTGTATATTTGACTGATCTACAGTTTAAGGTTCACATTTAATAAAAAGATGTTTTTATGTACAATAAAGTGACAGAACTGGATTTATAAATGCCAAGTAATTCGATTAGCTATATTGTATGAGAAAAACTTGAATATCTATAGATGTTCATTCTCAATAGACGGACCATATCTAACATTATGTTAATCTCGTACATTTGGGCTTTTTGTCTGCAGGGATTCATACTCTACTGACATGTATACTGATTTTTTTTAATGTCTTGTAATTGCACTGTTGAGGAACCTGCGATCTAAGTTGTTCATACATTACATATTTACACCGTAGTTGTGTATATGTTATGACAACAAACCTTTGAATCCCACAATCTGAGAGTTTAAATGTCCTCCAACACAAATAATAGTGATTACATGTAATTTAAACATTTTTAGTTCTGGTCTTGAAACTCTGCGCTCATCACAGCATCAATGTCTTTGGGAACTGATATTGCTTTTGATGTGGTTACAATATTTGATAATGAAAGTTGTCCCCACTTATACTCCTGTCTTTTCCAAAATATGGGTGTGCCGACCATTATCTACTGTAGGTAAAACACTGACTATGCATAAGCATACAAATCACACTTCAAAGAATCTTAACCATCCCTTTTAATTATCCTTTAGATTTTAGAATACACAGTCGCGTAATCGACTAAATGTATAAGTAGTGTCATGCTCCAATGAACAAGATGAGTCAATGAGTTGTACCTGCTCCTTCTGCCTGTAGAAGGAGGTCTATGGCCCACTGAACCTGGTGATGGGCGTCAGCTTTGGGGAAGTTGTGACAGTACAGCCACTCTCCAAACTCCAGCAGAAGATTGGCCTTCTGCCACTGAGTCTCTGCACTCTGTCCACAAACACAGATGTCAATTTAAAACATCTTTCATGATTGTCAACAGGAAATAGTCCTTAATGTGGCCTGGAGCTGGAATTTGAGTGACTTTGGATGGTATCACATACTCATTTAATCTTAAAACAAATTCAGAGGATCTACTACTATATTTCCTGCTGTTGCAATGCACACTTAAAAACAATGTTGCAATAACACAATGGCTCCTCATGATGGTGCTAGAGCTTTTGATAGAAATAGAGTCTCTGCTAAGTGCAAAAGGACGACACAGGAACATACATTTTGACTTCATGATGAGAATTTTACAATAGCTGCACTCCTTAAGCTAAGCTCTTTTTATACACTGTAATCTCACTGTATGCCTCTAACACAAAGTGTTTATAAGACAAACTGTAGAATGACAAACCTTTGCAACAATAAAAGGGAACACCACCAAATTGATGATACAAATGTCATTTCCTTGGCCTGGAAAAGTGTTATCAGTATGTATCAAAATAAGCCACTCTCTCTTAAAGCTATACATTTAAAAAGTGATCTAAAGTTTATGATATCAAGCATTACTTTTTGCTTCTAGACAATAAATAGAAGATTGATTTTAAGGAACCACACTTCTTAAGTTTAAATAAATATTTGTATTTTATAAGACATTTTTATTATAACTTCTTAAGTTTATATAAATACATTTATTCTAATTTATAAAGTTATATATTTTTAACACTCACTTATCATTTAAAAAAGCCCTCAAAGGTCACTTTTTCTCTGCCCTGATGGTCATGCTCTACAACTATCAGTCATTGAGTAAATTCTTTAAATCTTTTTCATTCTGTATTGTATCTGTATTGCATTTGAATAATGAATGAATCTGCTGATATATGAGGTCTGGGTAATAATGTAAAAATGCTGCAGAACAGATGTATTACCGACAAAGAGGTGATGGATGTCTGATAGCAGGTGAGCTGTTGGGTGGTGTCGTCAGCACACAGCGCCACCTGGTGCCACATGTGTGAACAGCACTGCTCTCCTTCATCTTGTATCTTCTGCATGTCAATCAGCACGCTTTCCCCCAGTCGCGCTTTAATCAGTATTCTGTGTTTCAGAAGAAGTCTGGGAAAACACAGAGGACAGTTAGATTTCATTCTGTCAATCAGTCTCCCAGCCCCTCTCATAGCTGCTCCCCCCCTCTTTGTTTCACTCACAGCCTGTGTTTGGTGCGTGGCATGTCTCCAATGGCTTGGTCCAGAAGCTGCAGTGCACTTTTCCAGTCTGTTTTATCAATGTGGATGTCGAGCAACAGACCGTAAATGGCTGCTCTGAGGGTAAGATCCTCTTCATCGTCACATAGGAGGAGCAGACATAAAAACACAGACATCACATGCATATCAAGGTCAGTGATGTACTGTAAGGGTGTGTTCTTAATGTAAGCAACAATGTAGAATACATTCCATGCATACAGTTTAATTGTCATCTTAGAAATCTGTGTCTGTCTTTAAAGCAATTTTTGAGCAAATATGTCAAAGTTTGACTACACTAAATGCCTGGGGACTTCTCTACAAGTTCACTTTACTCTGAAATGCATTTCATTGATGGCAATAATTTCCCTAGTGTTGTGTTTGTGTTTATTATGTCCAACCTGTTAAGACTTCTTAACTATATATTTCAGGACCATTTCATAATAACGGTTATTTGTTTAGTTTTAAGGGTATTTGGATGGTTTTAGGTGTTCTTTGGCACGTCATATTTCTCTTTATGGCACAACTTCGTTGAATACTCGATTCGTTAATATTTAAATTCCAGAGGTTGTTGATTCTTGCTAACAGCTCTATCAGCGGCTAGGGAGAGCGGACCATTGCTAAGGAGGATCAGGGGGACTATGTGCAGTAATATCAATCTGCAGAAAGAAGTGCGGTAAATTTAACCTCAGCTGTGGACAACAAACATGAGTTTTACTCCATCAGAAAACACCATAGAATACTCTTTGAATATTTATATTTATAATTGTAGTGGGCACCAAACTTTGGATTCATGATGAAGCGATACAGTCTTTTTTGAAACAATAACATCTATGGGGCTATGGGGATCTTCCATTTAAAGTGTTGTATTGTGAATTGTGTAGCAGAGTTTCCGTTAGCCGGTAATTACCGGACTGACCGGTAATATATGCTGATGTTTAAAACTCAGTTAATGGGGCTCATTTTTATATTGCTTTAGTTCTAACTTGAAGTGTGTGTTTTGCTCCGCTCACCGGCCCGTCACAGCGGGCGGAGCTGTGATCCGGTAGAGCTGTCTTTATGGTGTTTTGTCTTGTTTCATGTTTTATGTTGAAAGGTCTTCACTTCCTGTCTTGCCTGTTTCTGTCTGTCTGCCCGGTTGTTAGTTTCCCTGGTGTGTCTAATTTACCCGATTGTGTTCACCTGGTGTCCCTGTGTTTTCTCCTCCCTCCTCACCTGTGTCTTGTTTCTGTGATTAGTCTTGTGTGTATTTAAGTTCTGTTTTTTCTGTCTGTCTTTGTCGGTTCGTCTTTTGTCATGACTAGTTCGTCGGTGAGTGTTCTGTTTTGTCTTTGTTGTTCACCTAGCCTTGAAATAAAGGAAATTTCACTTTAATCTGCATTTGGGTCCTACCTGCTTCACACACCGTGACACCGTCAGCAGCAGCTGATCCTGATCTCTCTCTCTCTTTCTGCTTCACACACGTTGCATATAGGCCTAGCTATTTTATTGTCTTTTTCGGACACCTTGAAAAACTGCCAGACTGGTGAAGCCATTTTGGCGAGCTTCTTTTGCCGCGCAGAGAAAAGTCTCATGTATTTTGCGTCATCTGATCAGCTCTCCTGATCGGCCTTAATAGAGAGCACCGATCAAACCATTAAGAGTGAATATCGGCCGATAATGATCGGCGGCCGATCGATCAGAGCGTCCCTACACTTCATGATTTTTTGGCTTGTGTAACCATTAGCCAATAACCAACCAAGGTAACACACCCCCCCCCCCCCCCCCCCCCTTATCACCTGAATCTCCTCCTAGAGCACCATAAGGCGCTTTCACACCAAGTACTTTGCCGTACTTAGTTCTGATGAACTAAAGAGCAGATCACATTCACACCGGAATAAGTCCCTGAGGGAGGATTAGTCAAATGAAGCTGCTGACGTCACTTCTTCTTCTGCTTTGGGTTTACTGGCAGGCCGCAAACAACTTCACGGCGTAAACTGCCACCCGAAGTCCCCGGCCGGAAGTCCCCAGAGTTGGGGACTGGCTTCTACAGAAGCCTTCCGAGTAAATCGCCAGAACGCCGACACCTCCTCATCACTCCACCGCTCCCATGTTTTATTTTGTGTTGCCATAAGTTAGTCTCTCTGCGTTTCTGCGCTGGGCTAATGCTAATGCTAATAATGCTAATGCGAGGAAAATAAAATGGCGGCTTCACAAAACTTTTTGGGAGTTTTACGGGGCGTGGTTTGCAATCCGCCCAGCCAATCAGAAATGGGAACCTTTTTCTCCCACGAAAGTACCTGCTCCCTAGGAGGGACTGAAAAGGGGAGTGAAAAGGTTCTCATGAACTCATTTTAGTTCCAGATTTTTTTGGTGTGAACACACATTTTCGGAACTATATCGGAACTATACTGGGAAAAGTACTCCGGTGTGAAAGCGCCTATTGTGTTATTTTTAACCAAATATCTCTCAGAGGGGCGTGGCTCCTTATTTTCATCTAAAGTAACAGACAGAGAATCAGCACTTTTGAAACAGGGCTGAAACAGAGGGGTTTATGTGATGCTGCAATGATCTGTTTGGTGTTTGGAGCCAAACACTTCAGAGACATGTTTTGTATATATCTGAGACCATGGCCGTATCCACCATTGAGGTCACCGAGGTCTGGACCTCGGTAATTTTTTTCGAGCTGTGTATATAACTAAACTTGTGAAATAATTGCAGTAAACGGGGTTCTTTGTAGTACTTCCATTTACTGACGATGGGGGCGCTGCATAAGTACGTAGCCTCGGTTAAAGCAAACAGAAGAAGACAACATACATGCATCAGGTATACATATATCAACAAACCACCGCAGCCCGGACTTGTACCGGATCAGCGGAGGAGTGATGAAGTATCTAGAGATCTGAGTCCAGCGGGCTACTTGTGTTTCTGTTCATCAGGACATCATATGAGCAGCAGATCCTGTGTGAACGCTCTACGTTAGTCAGTGGACGTCCGACAACATGCACACTAACTTATATTGCAGCTATAGGCTATACTTTGGTTTAAATAGCGTGAATAAACTAGCTAGAGAGCTACAGTTAATTACATTCATCCAACGTCAGAAGGATTACCTTTTAACAAACGTTGTAATGCTTTTCTTTCATTTCAATTTGAGTAAAACATTGGAGATATAACATTGTTTTGTTTTGTTTTTACACTGACTCAGATATAATGAAAAGACTACGTCAGTCGAAGCTCAGCTTTGGTAAGAGAGAGACAGGACAGGCAGAGAGAAAGAGAGAGAGAGAAAGTGATGGAAGTCAGGGAGGAACTGCAGGTACAGTCACACAAAATAATGTAGGCATAATAACCCCTTCTATCTATCTATCTATCCATCCATCCATCCATCCATCCATCCATCCATCCATCTATAACAATAGTCTTCATTTACAATATAGACAATAGGCATAATTGTAAAACAACATACATCTATTGCAGTTATGATGTCATAATAACATACAATTGTATAAAACACAATTTGCTTACATCTTTGTTCTCTTTTGAGAATCAAACAAAACAGATTTAAAGTAAAAAAAGAATGCAAACAAACAAGTTAAATGAACTAAATTGCTGAATTGCTTTTAATTCACTGGCAGGAGCGACAAGTGAGGAGGAGCAAAAAGTGAACAACGAGGGAGCGATTGAACAAAGAGAAAGAGTAGAGGACAGAGAGTAATTAAGATGGAAGAGAGGCTGCAGGTTATGGAAAGGAGAGAGACATGGAAAGTGAATGTTGACAATGTTTTGTGATCATTTTAGCTTCTTCTGCATGTCCAGATCATTAATAGTAACAATCAACTGATCCTTATGTATTACACTTTCAAAAATAATTGATGCTGACATTGTCAGCCCACTGACATGGTTTGAAATCAATATATTATCCAATGTGTGACCCCCCACAGGACTTAAAAAGCACCTAACGAGATCATGAAAATCCCTCAAATCTAGGGGGGTATCCCCCGAACCCCCCTAGCATATTTGGACCTCGGTATTTAGGAAATCCTGGATACGGCCCTGTCTGAGACCTATAATAAAATAATGAAAAACTGTAGAATAGGGTACCTTTAAGGTCTGTTGGGACTGGTCTATGAAAATAATGGGTTGCCGGTTTGCATCCCCATTGGACCAGTGTGGACTGCTAGCTGCCTGTAGCTTTCCTAGGTTTCATCCTCCAATTATTCTTCTTCTTCTTCTTATATAATACATGAACTATATCAAATGAAATATGTGTGTGTAATATATATTTTAAAACGTTCTGTTTAGTGTCAGGACCCCTTTTCTAAAGCTTCAGATAGTTGATCAGGTTGTCCTATTTCATATATATGCAGTATGTCTCATGATTGTACTTGTGGAATTAATAAAATATTGTTATGCCATCCATTATCTATGGTATTGGGATACATAGAAAAAGCAATGGGATTCGCAATGAAGGTAGAACCAAATATAAAACTATTTACAAAAATGTAAAAGGAGAGTTCACATTTGAACCATGTCAGGGTCCTTTTAGCACTCACCAGTTGCTTCATGTTTAGATCTCCCAGGAGGCAATGCTGTCAAGGTCAGTAAGCCTTTCACTTTGCCCTGTTCCTGAGAAATAGATGGGAATAATAATAATAGATTTAATTTGTTAGCGCTTTTACAGGTGCTCAAAGACGCTTTACAGATATAGTGAAGGGAAAAGAAAAGGAAGGAACAACAAATACATATATAGTTAAAGTTAAAGTCAAATAATACAAAAACAATCACACATTAAAAGCCAGATTGAAGAGGTGAGTTTTTTGAAGGTGGTGAGGTCAGTGCAGTCTCTGATGGGTTGGGGGAGTGAGTTCCAGAGGGAGGGGGCAGCGACGGAGAAAGCTCTGTCCCCCCAGGTCCGGTGATTGGTGCGGGTGGGGATGGATAGGAGGGTGGCTTCTGATGAGCGGAGGCAGCGGGAAGGGGCGTGGTGGTGCAGCAGGTCTGTGAGGTAGGGGGGGGGGCCTGATTGTTGAGGGCTTTGTGAGTAATGAGGAGGATTCTTTGACGGACGGGGAGCCAGTGGAGGTTCTGGAGGACGGGAGTGATGTGGTCTCGGGAGCGGGTGTGGGTGAGGTGGCGGGCAGCAGAGTTCTGGATATGTTGGAGTTTATTGATTAGGTTGGATGGTATGCCGTAGAGCAGGGGTGCCCAACCAGTCGATCGCGATCGACCGGTCGATCGCGGGGAGACTCCCAGTCGATCGCGAGATGTGTCGAAAAATAGAACAACAATATTCTGTTTTATCGTTAATGTCCTATAACATAATCTTCCTGTGCCAGAATAATGCACTTGAACGCATCAAAGCTTTGTGATTGGCCGGCGTGACCCCATGTGTCGGGGCGTGGCTGGTGGGCAGTGGGCACTAGTTAGCTGACGTTGTCCGTGTCAACAGGAGTGACAGTCCGCACACACACAAGACCGCAATTACGGCAGAAGCAAAAAAAGCCCAAAATATATAATTTTCACTCTGAGTGGAAGGAAGATTATTTGTGTATCTATTCCAATTCAAAGTCCATCTGTCTCATCTGCAATGCGAGCGTGGCTTTATCGAAGAAGGGTAATTTAGGAGCGGCATTTCAAAACTGCACAAACGCTACGAGACGGAATTCCCTCCTAATTCTGCACTACGCTCCAAAAGGGGAGGGACCTGAAAGGACAGCTAAATGCACAGCAGTCCATTTTCACCAGGCCCAACAACAAGAGCAAGGCTGCTACTATAGCATCTTATCGTGTCAGTCACGTTCTTGAGAAACACATGAAGTCTTTCAAAGACGGCGAAGTTGTGAAAGAAGCATTCCTGGAGGCTGCCAATGTGCTTTTGGGGGACAGTAAAAATAACAGTAGCATTTCAACAGCTTTTTGATATAATAATAACTCAAGTTAGATACCGTTATTAATCAGCTGTAAGTTTTAGTTTGTTTGAACTTATTCATTATAATTATTGTACAAAATGGTATAAGAATGCAAACTTAAATTGTATAATTATAATCTACTAAAATGCAACAAAAAAATTATTACTATTAATTTTGTCTTTTTTAATGCACTTTGGCAGCAGATTCCTGTGTAGCTTCAGATCTGAGTTGTCTTATTAGTAAGCCTAATTTATACTTTTGTTGCAACATTATTTTTATATAATGGCAAAGAAAGGGTTCAGTGTCTTTTCTTTTTTCCCTGTGTCATATGTGGCAGCACTGTTCAATGTTTCTTGAAAACATTACCCACTGTAGTGACGTGTGAATAAACTCCAACTCTGTATCAACAACACTGTTGTGTAACTTCAGTTAAATACTTGTATGTGTGTAGATTAGAAAGAGGTAAGATAAAGGCTCTGCAGTATTTTATGGAGTATTAATCGTACAAAGGTCAGTTTTATACAAGTAGAAGTGTGTATTTACCTGGTAGTAGGCTGTCAGTAATGGCTACGCCTCTCTATTTGGACTGGTAGATCTCGGCAGACTGGCAACTTTAAAAGTAGCTCTCGGTTCAAAAAAGGTTGGGCACCCCTGCCGTAGAGGATGCTATTGCAGTAGTCGAGTCGTGAAGTGATGAATGCATGAATCAGGGTCTCAGCAGCAGAGGAGGAGAGTGATGGGCGGAGACGGGCAATGTTTTTGAGGTGGAAAAAGGCGGTCCTGGTGAGGTGATTTATGTGGTGGTTGAATTTGAGCTGACTGTCGAAGATGACTCCGAGGTTGCGGATGTGAGGGGGGGAGATAGAGTGTGGCTGTCAATGGTGAAGTTGAAATTCTGGATGTCTTTGATACGGGATGGGGGGCCGATGATGATGATGTCTGATTTGGCACTGTTCAGTTGGAGATAGTTTGTTTGCATCCATGCTTTTATTTCTGAGAGACAGTTGGTGAGAGTGGAGTGTGTTGTGGGGGTGATGGTTTTTGTTGAGATATAAAGTTGGATGTCATCGGCGTAGCAGTGAAATTGAAGGTTGTGGCGACTAATTATTTTGCCAAGGGGGAGCATGTAGAGGATGAAGAGGAGGGGGCCAAGCACCGAACCCTGGGGGACACCTTGGGACAGAGGAGCAGTGGAGGAGGTGCAGTTGTTGATGTTGATAAACTGATGTCTGTCGGTGAGGTAGGATTTCAGCCAGGAGAGTGCAGTGTCGGTGATGTTGAGTGATGATTCGAGGAGGGACAGCAGGATGGCGTGGTTGATGGTGTCGAATGCTGCGGTGAGGTCGAGGAGGATGAGGATGTTCAGGTTGCCGGAGTCAGAGGAGTGGAGGAGGTTGTTTGTGATTTTGCGAAGAGCTGTTTCGGTGCTGTGTTTTGATCGGAAACCGGATTGAAATGGCTCAAAGAGATCATTGGAGCTGAGGTGGGCTTTAAGTTGTGAGGCCACGACACGTTCAAGTATTTTTGACAGAAAGGGGAGATTTGAGATGGGCCGGAAGTTGGACATGATGTCAGGTGTGAGTCCAGGTCTTTTGAGAATGGGTGTGACAGCAGCCAGTTTGAGAGAGGGGGGAACTGATCCAGATCTGAGGGAGGAGTTAATGATGGTGGCGATGAGTTGGGAGATGGCAGGGAGGCTCTCTTTAACACATTTGGAGGGCATTGGGTCAAGTGTGCAGGTGGAGTTAATTCCAGTCATGAAGTCGGACAGTTGCATGGGGGTCACAGGGGAGAAGTGGGACAGGGGCTGTGAGGTGAAGGGTGCTGATGAGGGTGTCAGATTGCTGTAAATGTTGCTGATTTTGGTTTGGAAAAACGAGAGGAAGGAGTTGCACTGTTCGGTGGTGAAGGATGAGGTGGCGTTGTCACAGGATTTGAGAAGTTTGCTGATGGTGGAGAACAGACGTTTGGGGTTGCTGGAGCCAGACTGAATGAGTTGCGAGTAGTAATTAGACCGGGCTTCTTTGAGTGCATTACTGTACTGCTGGAGATAGTCTTTGTAGATTTGAAGATGGACTGTTAGTGTGGTTTTCTTGTGTTGGCGTTCAAGTTGACGTTTCCTTGATTTCATTTGGCGGAGTTCGGGGGTATACCAGGGGGCGGAGTGTATGAAAGAGACATTTTTTGTTTTTGTGGGGGCCAGTTCATTGAGACAGAAGGAGAGGGTGCTGTTATAATAGTCCACAAGTTCAGATGGGTTTTCAGAAAGTGGGGGGGGAGACAGACATCTTGCAGGTAATGGAGGCAGTGATTGCTGAAGGTGAGATGGATTTGAGATTTCTGTAGGTTATTGTGCGTTTTTGCTTTTGGGCGGGGATGGGGATGTTGATGTCCATGATGATGGCCAGGTGATCAGAGATGTGGAGATTGAGGCTGGACAGATGATGGATAGTGAGACCAGTGGAGCAGACCAAGACCAGGATGTGACCACGGCTGTGTGTTGGGAAGTTGATGTGTTGAGAGAAGTTGCAGCAGTGAAGGGTTTCCTTAAATTCAGAGGCATATTTGCAGGTCGGGTCATCAACATGAATGTTAAAATCACCTAAGAGGAGAACAGATGGGGATATGGCAGAAAGCTGAGTGAGAATGTCAGAGAGGCCGGAGAGAAAGGAGGGGTTTGGCTTCGGGGGACGGTAGATGATGGCTGTGACCAGGGGAGTGGGACCAGAGAGTTTAAAGATCAGGTGTTCAAATTAAGAAACATCAGGGATGGGGATTATGGTAACTTTTATTTCCTTTCTGATAATAGCAGCTATACCACCAGCCCGCCCTTGTGGGCGAGGTTTGTCAATGTATGTGAATCCTGCTGGGGTGATTTGATTTAAAGAAAAATAGTCCAGGGGTTTTTGCCATGTTTCGGTCAGATACAGAAAGTCCAGGTTATTGTCTTTAATTAATTCATTTAGAATGTGGCTTTTATTGTGGATGGAGCGTGTGTTGAGCAGGGCTGCTCTGAGGTGACGTTGCATTGGGGGGGGGTTGTGTGGACCGGGGTAGTATAAGGAGATTGGTCAGATTCATGTGTTGTTTGTTGTGATGGCGTAGTGTGGGCGTGTGACAGGACCGAATGGACGGGATGGAGTGTGGAGACGTGGAATGAAATAAAAACTTACGGCCAGAGCCTCTGTGTGGAGGACGGCGTTTGCGGAGTATTTCATTATCTGCGAGGATGTCCATGCAGTCCGGACGCAGGCGGTTATTAAAGGTGTGGAGATCTGACAGGGAGTAGAGCGGCGGCATGATCCGGTGAAGTGGCGGTAGCACGGAGCTAGCTAATGCTGGGGACCCGGGCAGCAGAGACCAGGAGCCGGATGACCGTGGAAGAAGGAGCGGTGTGAGTCCAGATACAATGAGAATTATAATCCACAGCATATCAGGGGAATAATTCCAATGGTTTCCAGATGAGAATCGTAGGAGGGGCTGACAGCCTGGTGCAGAGTGGGAGCCGGGTGAACAGCCTACTAGCTGGTTAGCTAGCTTGATAGCCACCGGCTGTAGGCGGCAGGGAGAGACGATGTCAGCGGGGAAGCCGGCTGATCGCAGCGGGATGGGAAGACCCACACGAGCCGTGGAGTTAGGGTGGAGACAGAAATGTTAGCTCAGCAGACTTCAGGGAGCCGAGGAGCATCTAGGTAGCAGCCTGCTAGGTCCGATAATGCTAGCTAGCTAGCGGGCTAGGGACCGGTGAGCAGGAAAGAGCCAGCAGGTAGGAGATGACAACACAAAGATCTGTGTCGATTCGATATAGAGATGCTGCTATTTTTGCTGATGACTGACGTTTCAAAAGTAGAAAGCCAGACAGGAGAGGTTCTGATCTGGACTAAAGAACAATATTTGGGGCGGAGGAGCGGCGAACAAACAACGCCAGCACCCTCGGCGACCCGGGAAAGAATAAGTCACTACAAAAGTGATAAAAGTGATAGGACAGAGTTGCTGGTTTTGATGGAGGGTTGGTTGTACTTAAGGCTCACTGGTGTACGGTAAATTGCTATCTGACCTTGCCCTGTAAATTACCCTGTCCCCCCATCTGTAAGTCCCCCTTCACACCCAGAGTCAGCACCAGCACTGGTCCTCTTATCCTCGTAAGGTAGAGGACCCCAACTGACAGGTAGTGAATGTGCGTGCAGTGAGTAAGGCATTTTTCAGATTGCAGTCTTATTTCTGAAAACGACTTGCTCTATCTGCTGTCTGCATATGGATTTTTAAATGTGGGTTTTGACACACGTTCAGCAGGTTTTACGCATTGTTTTTGTTTGTAGACCACACCGCAGTTCTCTTAATAGTAATTATGTGAAATGGGAAAAGGTAGCTCTCATTGACAATTAATCAAATAGATGAACAAATTACAATTATAAACAAAAATAACCTTAATATAGGTGTCATTTCAAATTTCTTAAATTAAGAAGTTGTGTAAGTGGTTTTACTCTCAAAAGAAGAACAAATTATCCTGTTCCACTGCCGTGAATAAATGCAAATAATTGTTGTAGATTGCTACTGGTTAAATCTAGCTCAATATAAGATGAGATATTTTAAGTAAAAGATATATATTCTTAAAATAAGATTAGTTTTCCTCAGCAAAAAATGCTTTACAAGAGTATTTGTCTTTTTGGACAAAAAATATGAACAATTTACCAAAAACAGGTTTATTTTGCATGGTAGGTCTGTTGAGAGGAGACTGTATCAGGTAGTTTCCCCTGTTTATTCCCGGTTCTCCCGTGGTAATAAGGGCAAGTGGGAAGGCACACCACAGATGCGCACCGTTCTATATTCCCAAATAAGCCTTTAATTATACATTTGAAGTTATGTTGAATTTGAATGAGTGATTACCCCCCTGGCTGGATTGATGTCCGCAAGCAGCACTTGGGAGATGTTTTCTCACATTTCTCCCCTGTAGCAGCCTCAAGAAAGTTTTTCATCAATTATGTCATCAATTAAAGATGAATGAAGAACTTTGCCGCCTGTTTTACTCTAGTAACCAAAGAAAGTTGTTAAAAAGACATGGCAGAACATGAAAGGTCATTCTGGCTGTCATTCAGTTCTCGTTCTGCTCCCTTCTTCATTTTGTTGCTGGTTCTTTTTGGCCAAACTTTCAGTCAGCAGCTGAGTAAAAGTGTGAAGGCTTCTCTGATGCTGGGGCTGGAACATTTCCAGGGGTGGACTGTGTTTCTGTGCTTTCCTGCGATGCTCTGCTGTTGTATTGCTGCTTAGGAGTTCATTTGCTCCATTTAGTTGTTGAACACCAAAGAAAAGGTAGCTGTGGGCTGTGCTATATTTAGGCCAGTAGCTGAAAAACATATTCTGTGAAGAAAAAATTGAGAGGATCTGCATTAAAGCTCCAAATGTCTGTACTCCACAATGCTGTACCCCTCTATTGAATTATCTCAAATATTCATTGAAATATCAAATACTGGTTATGTTTAGCAATTTCTACAACATGTTTTGTGTATGTTAAAAAAGGGGTCATTGTGTGTGTGGATGTATATTTGTCTGACAACTTGGCTACAACATCTCATCAGTCACAAGTCTCTGTACTTAAAACTGGATTTGAGTCCAAGTCCTATACATTGAGTTTTTGAGTCAAATGTTTTTCTTCTTTTTTTTTCATTTTTATTAAAGAGTCATCACATTTGTGACTGGAATCCAAGTCCTGTAACTGGAGACTGCTACAGACACACATGGGTCGGCAACAGGCGGAACATTATTTTGAGAATAAAAATAAAAGATTATTTTGAGATTTATTTAATTTATTTTTTACAATATCGGACTGACAGTCGCACATATATGCTATAATGTCCGAATAGAGACACAGATACCTACACCTGAAGAATGCGTATTGTACTTGTATCCATGTTGAGAGTGAATGACACACAGCAGGCACAATCTGGCAGCGGGGTGCTGAAATAGCCAACATGCGGTTTAAAACAAATAACACCAGCTCACTAAATCATAAACGTAATGTTTACTTATATGTGAACAGTAACAAAGTTCAGTCAAAACATGGACAACAAAATCGGAGAAGCCGCTTGATCATGGAGGGCGAGGGGTGTATATGCTGCCACCCCAGTTGGCAGTTTTGTTTTGAAAGAAAAGTTTTGGCTCATCGACATTTATGAGAAGAAATCCCTAATGTCCGAGTGCAAGTGAATGCAGCACAAGACGCAAGCCTTGTAACCCCTCCCCCGGCCCTGGCGCGAGCTTGGAAATGTGATTGTCATTTGAACGGGACGGCGCAAAACGAGAAGCATTCGGTTTACAATGACAGAGAAGAGACTGTCAAGTTTGGCTGTACTCAGCATTGATTCAAAATGCACTAAAGCTTTGGATCTTAATAAGCTTGTGAGCAGTGGCGGACTGGCCATCTGTAGAATCACAGAACGGCACCGCAGCGAGGCTCCCCCCCCCCCCGTTGACAGTTCACTAGCACCCCCCAAGCATTCGAACGTGTCACATGTTTTAACAATCAATTACTTAAATAACACTTTGATTATGTTCCGGCCCGCTGTCTAGTGGCTCAGAAAAAAATTGGCCCAAGGCCACACTTAGTTGCCGTCCCGTGCACTACATTGTCCATGGTAATGTTTTCTGATAAAGAACTAGGAGCTTCCAAACATTCCAAACATACCTCCAAACAGTGGCGGTTCTAGAACATTTTACATGGGGGGGCAAAGGGGAGGCAAGAGGTCATGCCAGGGTGGCATAGGAGGGCGGAGAGTACGTGGTATTTTATACTGTATATAACCTATTTATTGTTAATTCATGCCCTAACACAAGTGTTCTTAATGCACAAGGTGTTCAGACAAACAATCGGGTGCCCTTTGAGTCCCCCAAGCTTACTTCAATAATTTTAAATGAAAGGAAACTACAAAATGTATTTTAAAGCAATGAATTAATGGAACAGGTTGTTTTGCATTACAATGTAAAATTAAATATATATTTTGTTTTAGACAGACACAAAAATTGGTTGTTTTAGACAGACATATTTGCATGTCCTCACTAAGCATTATTACATATTAATTTAATATTAAACAAATCAAAATGGCCAATTATTCCAAAATGTTGCTGCTAATATAATCATATGCTTGTCAACTTTAACTGATCAAAAATCAATTCTGAAAAAATACTTGAATTATCTATGAAATTGCAATATTGTCCCTCAGTTTGTTTCAACCCCGTCACGCCATACCATTTACCCTCCTATTAAAATAATGGATCAGTCCATGTGTGATCTGCATTGAGGGAATTACATCACAAAAGTGTCAGTTTCTTCTCTTACCTATATTTCAGTTTTTGTATTTTCAGATTAAGATTGACAAGCTCAACATTTCAACTCTGTTATATGAATTAATAATAGTAAATAATTGTTTATTACAAAATAAACAATAGTTTTGCAAAATATTACAATTTTGTAATGTCCTTGACTTCCATGTGGTGCCATATCTTAGCTAAACAAGGTCTCATGCCTACTTTGTCAAAAACGTCAACCCTGTTACATTTTTTCAAGGAAATTCCTAGTAATTATTTATATTTTGTGCCTGAGGTGGGAAAATGTAAGTAGTCCACTACCAGATGTTATGACCAAACATTTTGGTTTCATTTTTCAAAGATATAAAGACCCAAAAGGCACCCGATTCAGAGAATACTCTAATTCTGCATACTGTAAGTACTTAGTTATAATTAAGTACACAAATGACATCACCCATCTCTTCAGAGAGCTACAGGTGACCTGTGCAGCAACACATTTCAATCAATATTTGTCAATACTAAGAGCTGCTAGATTGTGCTGCTGTAATGGAATATGTAAGGAGAATAAGAACATACCATGTGGTCCAGCTGGAGTTTCATCTGCCTCCTGATCCCTGCCTCTGTCCCACTTTCTGATACTTCATCTTTATTCCTCACATATATTTCTTCTTCTTCACTAATGTCTTCATCTCCTCCTCTTCCTCCTGCTGACCCTCCTGGTCTCTTCATCTCCTCCTCTTCCTCCTGCTCTGACCCTCCTGGTCTCTTCAGTGAACTCTCTTTTCCTTTTCCTCTTTCTGTTCGTCCTGATCACTTCTCATATGTATTTTTGTTGTTGTTGAATCACCCCTATACTCTGGCCTGCAAGAGTCTACTTGTGAAAAGCACTGGTACAAATGCTTGTATAACTGTACACGTTAGGGCCATGTAGCCTAGCTAATATGTAGCATATCATAAATATAACATCAGAAAGTATTGATCAAGCGCACACAGGCAGCTGTGTTTGGATCCAGTTTTTACGGTAAAGGATGTATCCTGGTTTCATTGATCTGGCCTCATGGCTGTGATGTGTAGTTTAAGTGGATTTAATAGTAGGCTACCGCGTAGTTTAGCAAAGTGATCGATCTCCCAGCTAACGCTGTCTGCGTAGTATTTTGTAACGTAACGCCCCAAACAGCGCCCGTCTGTTAAACGCTATCGATTCAAACTAAAGCGTTTTATTAATATTTAGTTTCAAGCTCTCGTCCTTAGTAAAAACAAAACTAGTGGAAAGGGAAATGCTCCAAGGGGAAGCTGATCCATAGGTGCTGGGACAGCTCGCTCCCTCTCTGCAGCGGTGTGAGCCGCGGGCTGTGTGAACGCCGCTCCGCAGTTTAATGCAGGGCCGTAGCTGCGTTTTTAACGGGCCTAAAATGATATTTAAAATGATTCAATTTTAACTAATGTAATGCTTGTTTTGTTGCTTGAGAAGCTTGTGGAAATAGTGTAGGTTTGTTTTAGTACAGTTTTAGGGAAACAAAAGTTAGGGGGGCAGCTGGGGGGGCAAGGCTCTACAGTGGGGGGGCAGCTGCCCGCCCTTGCCCGTCCCCCGTAGATCCGCCCCTGCCTCCAAATGATTTAGTTTTGCCTAGTTGTCACCTTGTTTACATCTTGACTTGGTGGCCGATTACTGAACATCTTTCTCTGAGTTGAGTTAGCATAATTGAAAAACAACTCCTGCCCCTGCTTACACATGGAACCAACAAAAAGGCAAATATATGAGGATTACAGTGTAACTGTGGCTAATAAAGGGTCCATACGTTTGCATGTTTGGCGTTGGTGTGAAGCAGAGCAGTCAGGATGTTCTCCAGGGGCTGCTTTAGCTGCCATCTCTCCTCAGGCGTGTGTGTCAGGGGGAGACATGTGTTCCAGTAATGTCTGGCAGCTGCAACACACAGTGCTGGATTCTCAGCCTTCTCTGCATAGCTATGGATGGTGAAAGATATCAAGCACTTAAGATGTAGTGAGACAAGAAATAAAACATTTAAAAGTAGTTTATAGCGGCAGAAGGCATTATAAAGTGAGTGTAAACAGTACCTGAGGCTGGACAGAAGCACATTCAGAGCCTCTCTGTAGGTGTGTAGATCTCCACTGGACTCATGGACTAAACTTAAAGCCCTCAAACAACCAGCACTGCTCAGCATCTCGTTCACCGCAGGCAGGCCATACCTACGGATATGAGGGACCGATGAGCTGTCAATCAAATTAAATCAATCAAGAATGTTATAATTCAACAAAAAAGTAAAAATGAATCTGAACCCTGAAATGGATTTCATGTATACCATTATTTTTCCTTGTAATTTTCAATATTTAATATATCTCAGATATTTTACACCAACGTTTAGACTGATTTAATATATGTTTTGGGACCATTTAGTAGTTTGGGTTTGATTAGTTTAGTTTTTAGGGTATTGGAATTGTGTTTAATAATACATGAACTCTCTCCAATTCTAGACGAGTTAGTAAAAGATTGTAAATATACATTACATTACATTGCATTTAGCTGACGCTTTTATCCAAAGCGACTTACAATAAGTGCGTTCGACCAACAAAATACAAACTTGAAGAAAACAGAATCATATAAGTACATCAGGCTTCATAGAGCAAAAACATTTCAAGTGCTACTCAACTGGCTTTAGGTAAGCCAGTCCTTTATTAGTATATAAGTGCTTTGTTAATAGTTCTATTGCTCGAAGTGGAGTCGAAAGAGATGAGTTTTCAGTCTGCGCCGGAAGGTGTGTAAGCTATCTGCTGTCCTGATGTCAATGGGGAGCTCATTCCACCATTTTGGAGCCAGGATAGCAAACCCACGTGTTTTTGCTGATGGGAACTTGGGTCCCCCTCGCAGTGAGGGCGCAGCGAGTCGTTTGGCTGATGCAGAGTGGAGTGCATGTGCTGGGGTGTACGGTTTAACCATGTCCTGGATGTAGGAAGGGCCAGATCCATTCGCAGCATGGTACGCAAGTACCATTGTCTTGAAGTGGATTCTAGCAGTTATCGGAAGCCAGTGAAGGGAGCGGAGGAGCGGAGTGGTGTGGGAGAATTTAGGAAGGTTGAAGACCAGACGAGCCGCTGCATTCTGGATGAGCTGCAGAGGTCGCAGATATACTTCCTGTTTAGTCTCTCGGACTCTTTTCTCAAGATATAGGTAGCCTATAAGAGTGTCCCATTCGCATATCACTGTTATTTAATAAATGAATTGAATTAAAACCGACGTGCCCTTGAAAATGTATGCAGGAATGGAAAGCAATGCTTGCTTATATATATCAACTGTAATAATGGTGAATTTCCACAAGATGTCACCTGTCTCAAAGAGACTTTTAAGCAAATATCTCAACCACTGCTTAGACCTACTGTACCTATAGTGGTTAAATGAATATCAAGTGAGGTCTGTGCATTATTTAATAATGAGAGAACAAGAATACTGATGTACCTGGGCATTTCTTAAAGGGGACCTATCATGCAAAATGCAATTTTGTATGTCTTGTATACATAACTGTGTGTCCCCGGTGTGTCAGGGAACTCACAAAGTGTCAGAAAACAAAACCCTCTCTCTTTTCCTCCATACCCACATCTCTAAAAAAAAAAAATTAAATAAAGGGGGGTGCGAATAAGCAGATCCAGAATTTTCGCTCCTATTACGTCATTGGTGACATCCGGCCGACGTGACACGCCCCAACCTATCGTCTCCGGCCGACGTGACACATCCCAAACTATCCTCTCCGGCACACGTCCCAACCTATCGTCTCCGTATACAGTCGCTGTGTGTCTGCGTATTCAGCAGGATGTCAGCAGGAGGCACTTAAGAGTAAAGTTGTTATATATATATATAATACATATAATGGCACTGTTCTAGCGGTAAACACTTAAGAAAGAACATGTCAAGGTATGTGCTGTTTCAGAAACAATGCCCGGTGTGTTTTGGGAGTAATATGCTGTGTGTTTTCATTAGCAAGCATGCTAACACTCAGAGCTAACGCTGTAGGCTACTGGAGAGAATATGTGTAACGTAATGTCCTTGTGGTAAACCCTGAGAGAGAGAAACATTTGAGCTCCATACTGTTTCAGAAATAAAGCTGGTTGGGCGCATAATATGACATTTAAACACCGCAGCGTTTAGCTGAGTTTCTCACGGTAGAAAACTCTCTTAGCAGGGGAAAGCTGCGTGATGCTACACAGGGGCGTGGCTAGCAGCAGCTGTTCCATTTAAAGCAGAATCAGCCTGTTTGGAACAGGGCTGCAATAGAGGGGTTTGAGCAGTATGAGGCGGGTGATCTGTTTGGTATTTTAAGCAAAAAACTTCACAGACATGTTTTGTATAGGTATGGCCCTACAATATATTTTTCAAATATAGGATAATAGGTCCACTTTAAGTTCCTGATTGTTTAAATACATAGAATGGTGCAGGAATGAATCCTAAAACCTGGAAATGAATTAGCATTTTACCACTTCCGGTTCCCCTGTCTCTAAGTTAATGTTTTTTTTAATGTGTTATTGGTAAGAAGGTGGAAATAGGATACTGCATGTGGTTACTTTTTTCAAAAGCTTCTATGTCATGTAACCAAATGACTCCACATCAATGCAGCATTTCATAACAACACTGGACGACTAGGATTCACCTAATTTATTTGGATTTAAATACTTTTTTCCTAATTTAGACTATTTATTGGACATTCCTGCTTTATTTCTTTGTTTTCTTATATTTTTAACAGCTTCCATGTCATGTGATAAAGACTCCAAATAATCACAGCATTGTTAAACTGCACTGGACTACACCTCTTTAATTAGTGTTTTGTTTTTTTTAGTATAAAAAATGTATAAAAAATTCAGCATTTTTCATAGAAAAGTATTTTCTTTTTTTAGAGATAAAACGTCATCACAACAAACATTATACACCTTTAGCTTGGCTGTGGGGATGGTAAGTCATACGAATGAGATGCAGTTTTTGAGATGCTAACTTTCAGGTCAGCCTGCAGAAATACATCACTACTCCACTCTATTGTCATCAGCTAGTTACACTCACAACACACAGGGCATGATGTGGAGGCTCTTTGTGGCTGCTCCCTCCAGCTGCAGAGCCCTCTTGGTGCAGAACAACACCGTACTGTGGTCCTTGGTGTGATGGCAGAAGGCAGCCAGCTGACACCACACCTGCAGCTCCACCACAGCGTCAGTCCAGCTGCATTCAGACGCCATGCTCACCAGCTTCAGGTGAGGGGGGAGGAGGTGGTACATGAGAACAGCAGAGAAGGGAGTGAAGGAGGAGAGGGGAGGATTGAGATGGAAAAAAAGAGGGGAGGTAAGCAGGAAGTCAATATTAATAAGGGAGGGAGAGCATCAAAGTGTGAGGATACAACATGTTGACAGTAAATGTTCAGGAATTAGGAAATTACTAAAAAGAATAAAATAAAATACAAATAAAATAAAGATTAACATTAAAAATTAAAGTTTTACAACAATATATACTTATCCTCAGTAAAAACTACCCATATTCAGTGGAGTATCTAAACATTATAACATATAATACATTAGAATACTCTCTAATATACCAATCTACTGAACATATTCATTGTGTACTATATACACGTGGGTTTGCTATCCTGGCTCCAAAATGGTGGAATGAGCTCCCCATTGAAATCAGGACAGCAGATAGCTTGCACATCTTCCGGCGCAGACTGAAAACTCATCTCTTTCGACTCCACTTCGAGCGATATAATTACTAACAGAGCACTTATATACTAATAAAGGACTGGCTTACCTAAAGCCAGTTGAGTAGCACTTGAAATGTTTTAGCTCTATGAAACCTGATCGAACGCACTTATTGTAAGTCGCTTTGGATAAAAGCGTCAGCTAAATGCAATGTAATGTAATGTAATATACATAAAAACATTGTGTGAAGTCATACACGCATTGGGTGAAGTAAAATAGGTAGCAGAGAATGGAAGGGGGAAGGCAAAGAGGACAAAAAGAAGAAAGGAAAGGGACAGAAATTAAGAAAGTATTGGCGGGGGAAAATACATGTGGCAGTAGGCAGAGGGTGGAGAATAAAATGTAAAGACAAGCATGGGAAAAGGAGTGGCACAGAGTGAAGGAGGAAAGCAAATGTGGCAGTTAATCCAAGATGGAGGGAAAGGTAGCATATGGATGAGGAAGGTACACAGAAAGTGAAAGATTAGAAGGATTAGGGGAAGAGGAAAAGAAAGATCGGCAGGCAAAAAGAGGGTGTTGGAAGAACGGGAGGAATACAAAACAATTTAGGAGAGATAGGAGTGAAAAAAATTGGAAAAAAAGGAAGGAAAATACCAGAAGAGAGATACATGCACAATTTGAATCTTACACCTGTTCCCACTTCAACTCCGTCTGCTTGATTGCATGAAAGATTCTGCGGTGGAGAGGGGAGTAACTTTATACAGCCTCCACCTTGAAGATGGAGCCTCGTTCAGCTGAGAGGGAGACTACAGGCAGTTTTTAACGGAGTGGGGGGGTGCAGGGGTTGGTTTGGAATCGTACCAAAGAGAGAAAACACACAGGTGTGGGAAAAGATAAAGGGCACAGAGTTTTAGAGAGGAGGATTCTCAAAGCATAATGATCAAGGCAGGGACATTATTTAGAAGATATTGACACATGATGAGATTAAGACAGGGTCTGAGGGCTAAGGGACCAACTTGGCATCTGTTGCTACCATCTGGGCAACAGCTACTGTAGGAAAACATGACTAGAGAAGAAGCGCATACTGTGGAGAGGCTGGGAACAGAGAACTCTATATGTCTCGGGTTCCTGTTGGACTGGAGCATCTCCACTGCAACCAGCACTCGCGTCATGGCGGACACTTCCTCATTTTCACACTGCAGATAAGGGGGAAAAAAGCATACTGAGCCGACTGCTGAACAAACACTCATCCTTCAAGTTCAATGATAGAAAACACACATACACGTATTAATATTTGCTGGTAAATTATAAATGGATCTGCTGTATGATATTGTATGTGTCCCAAATACAGCCTCTTTGGTAATGCATGACTTGCTATTGTGTGGGAAATTAGTTGAGTAATTATTTATTTAGATTAAAGATAAATCCCTTCTATAATAACGCTGCATTTCTTGACTGGAGAAAATGAGTCAAGGCAGGCTAAAGGCATTTATGTAGGGCCGGGAACACTTGGCTAACAAACAGTCGTAGGATTAGGGTGACTAATCAAGCAGTCTGTAAAACTGAAGGATTGTATAAGCGCTTACATTTTTGTTCCCACTGTAAAGCGGTACAATCGGTAAATATGACATCCGGATACAATGCTGCAATCTGGATGTGGCGGATGTAACGCCTACCCACATCAAATGTTAATTAATAAGAATGTCAGGCATCATCATCCTACACTTATAAGCACATTATACAGGAGCAGTGGGGACACCATGATACAGGATACAGAATGAATGTGACATGATGATGTTATGACAGGAAGATGTGGTTGTCTCAGCGAGTTATCACCCTCCTTTACATTTTACATATTTAGTTGTGCAATACAAAAGTTTCAAAGCCAGCTTTTTGTGATGCTGTTTTTAAAATTGCAACAACAGTGATTCAACTCCTGAAGAATTCATCTGACTTTTGACAAGTCAACACAGTTCACCTTTTTTCAAACAGCTCTTGCATAAAATGTCTGCTTTGTAGAACTTTACACTTTTAAAGTGTGGTGTATGGGACGCCAAGTGTAAACTGTCCTTTGGCATATAGAGTGGACTTCATGGCTTCTTTGTAGAAAAGGTGTAGTTGGCATTAATACCGGCCATCTGTATAACATTAATATAAATCTTGGGCGCCACAGTAGTGCACCCGAAAAATAACACAATACACCTAAAATTAAAAATAATAATATATAACCAACAGTTCAACATAGCTATTCTAAATAATATATAAGACTATTATAATAAGTTATAGTATTACAATCTGAGCTACACATACATGTTACTAAATTAAACATGTAACTAAAGCAAAGCATTTAATAGGTTTTTTACAAGAGTTATAAACACGTTTTTTGAGCTCGTTTTTTGAACAGTAGCTGGATTCTTGCGGATGTGAGGTTAGCCTAAATGCTACATTAGCATCAATGGTATCAGAACTGGAGAGTATTTCTTTATTCAAAGAAAATAAGGCCTTTCTCATTGACAAATGTGTTTTTGCTCTTATCGCAAATATTGTTATTTTTCTAGCTTCATTCAAAGTTTGATCTACAGATGGTTCATCCAATCACCTGCCATGTATTTTTTTAAGGTACCTGCCCTTTTCCAAACATTTTCTAATGACCGATTCTCAGATGGTTCTGTGTGACAAACCATCTGGCAAGGCAGGGTTAAGCTTGAGATGGAGTTTACTTAGTTGATTTCCTCTCGATGGGACAGCGCCACAGATGTTTCCTATCAAAGGATTGGCATATGACTAAAGCCTTTACAAGCTAAGACTTTTCTTAAGTGTTGATAGTGTACAGTGTACGTTGTAGCTCAGTATAGATTTATGAATGACTGGTGCAACCCAATCCTCGACTGAAATGTAACGAACAATTCTTTAAAATAACATGGATTAGCAACATTAAATGAAGCACCATAGATACAGTAGTTTTGGGCTGAGAATAGTACCTCATCTTTAGTGTCGACCTTTGTGCCGATATGCTGCTGCAACAGCCTCTTGATCTGAACCCATGTGGCCACCACCTGTTTCCTTGCTGCGATGGGGACGGTCTTCCCTGGGGTGTTGCAGGTGGATATGCTGAGGGCGTAGTCACACAGCTAGGAGAGAGAGCAGAAAAACATCAATGAACTTACATTCTAGAAGTACTTGGTACCGGAAGTTAATGTCACAATGTGTCCTTTGACAAAGAGCAATGGGATTTCTCAATCAGATTTTTAAATAATGCTGAAAATAAGATCTGGGGCCCACACACGTTTACGTTCCTAACCACGTTTTGTTAAGCAGGATAATATCCACATTTTAATACTACTTTATGATTGTTGAAGTGTTCTTTAGATGCAATGGCCAGAAGTTAAAAGCTATAGCATTAGGTTATAAACAAACTTGATCACGGTCGAATAGCTGCACATCGTCACAGTTAAACTAAAGGCGAACTTGTGCCGGTGTGATGATGTTTAGTAGTTTATTTAGTCACTTGTTAGAAACCTACGTTTTTATGACACAGAATCTTTGAACACTAACAAGTGGGGTAATTTCTGACTTATTTGATGTCTTAGAAAAAAACTTGAAAATCTTTTAATCTTGTGTTAGCCACAGAGCTAACTTCGGCATCTAACTCGAACACGTTCCAGTTATTTCCAGGTTTAAGGACTCATTCCTACAACACTATTAGCGTTAAAAAAGCTCAGTGAAAAGAACATGACATTAACATTGTCAGGATTACATGTAATCCTAAATGATGTTAAGATGTTCATGTTTGTATTATATACCATAGAATAAGATATGTATTATACAACTTTGCAGAATCTGGACCTTCTCTAGCCCAAGGCCCTCTCCCAGCCTGTCAGCTGCAAACTCGACAGGCTGACTGAAATAAAAGCCTGAGAATTCAGTAAGACTTTGTTCAAGTTAGACACTTTATCTGACCCTGATGTACTGTCGACTATTTATAAAAAATGTATTGGCAAGGATAATTTTTTATCTTTCCTTCAAAAAGGAAACAGACACGATGAAATGTAGTTAATAATTCACTGATAAAGTGCCTTTCATCTGGAGTTAGAGCTGATATTCATGGTGGATCATTTGAATATAAAAGAAAAAAGCTGCAGCACATTCAGAGAACAGACACATTAAACTTCAGTGGCACAAAGACACGCAGTCATTAAAGCTTCATGTGAGTGTGTGTGTACTGTATGTGTGTGCAGGCATGGTTGGATGAGTAATGTATGTCAAAGGATGAACAGGATAACAATATAAGTGCTCCAACTTCTCACCAGTGATGCTCTATAATGATATCATGTAAAGGAGGTATAAAGCTTCATGGAAAGCCATGTAGCTTTTGAAGCAACTTCAAATTATCAGATAAAAAATGAAAGCTGAGAGCAGATGTTTTCCGGACTCGGCCATGAGCAAATGTGGGAAGTTTCAAGCCGATCGGACAATGTACATAGGAGGTAAAACCGTAACATAATCGTGTTTGATGGCGAGTGATCTGTCGCCATAGCAACGGCATTTGATGACACCCCATAATAGGCTTAGATGACTTGAAGTCTGCATCGTTATCAAACATGTGAAGTTTTGGGCCGTTTGGAGCATGTTCACTGGAGTTATGAGAAAACCGTATTTCATGGCGGGTGATCTGTCGCCATGGCAACAGCATTTGATGACACCCCATAATAGGCTTAGATGACTTGAAGTCTGCATTGTTATCAAACATGTGAAGTTTTGGGCCGTTTGGAGCATGTTCACTGGAGTTATGAGAAGACTGTGTTTCATGGCGAGCATTGTGTTGCCATGGCAACGGCATTTGACAAAATCTAAAAAATTCAATGTATTATGTCTTAAGGGCTGGACTATTAGCACACATGTTTTGACCATTTTCATAGGAGTTATAGCAATGTCTTGTTTAACAGCGAGGGATGCGTTGTCATGGCAACAGCTTGTGAGGAAAACTCACAATTGACATGTTGAGGTCCAGACCATTAACCATCATCTGAAGTCTGGTGCCGTTTGGATGATTTTCCTTTGAGTTGCGACCATGTTGTGTTTAATGGCGAGGGATGCGTTTCCGTGTCACTATGCTCGCATGGGCTACATACTGTCATGATTTAGGATTAGATCACAATAGGATCTTCGCCGACCTCTGGTCTCAGACTCTAATAATCCTATCGATATCAATTATGTAGCGCGGTTGTGAGGGCTACCTACTTTCATGATTTTGGACCCTTTTTCTGTGCTCTTACCCGTCGTTTTCCCTGTTTTGTGTGTGTTTTGCATGGTTGTCTAACCAATTAAATTAAATGTATCCAATGGACATCCTATGGATATCAATCATGCAAGTTGTAGTGACGTGCGCGCGGGCTATCTGCCGTCATGATTTCGGAACCTTTTTCTGTGCTTTTGCCGGTCGTTTTCCCTGTTTTGTGTGTGTTTGGCAGGGTTGTTACAATAGGGTCTTCGCCGACCTCTGGTCTCAGACCCTAATGAACACCTTAAAAAATGTTTTGATACTGAACTAACAAAAGTGTGAATGGTGCCTCTGTTCTCAATTGAATTGCATGTGGTACAATATCCCACAAAAAGTGCATAAGGCTATACAACAATTGAACGGGGCTCTGTCTCCAATGCTGTATCCAGTTCTCTTTAAAGGTCCCATGTCATGCTTTTCTGGTTATTAACCGTCCCCTTGTGTTATGTAGCTTTTTCTGCATGTAAACGGTCTGCAGAGTCACAAACCCTCAAAGTACACCCTGTAGCGAGTAAAACTCTAACACAGAAAATACGTGTCTATGCTGCCCCAGAACGCCTCGTTGGAGATTTTTCTTTTTCCATTTTTTTCTTCCGGGGCGGGTTGACGTCACTAAGTCCAAATGGACCAATCCGCGGAGCTCCGCACACACACACTCACTCAGCCTTATCTGTTCTCAGCCGCGGAGCTCAGACCCCACGCAGCAACCAGGAAACGACACCAGTAATCCAGCTCACACTGTCCGCTCCTTGAGCCTTAAAGGGCGGAGCGGCGAGCCCCGATACGTCCCGCCAACACGGCACCCAGACCCCACGCAGCATTCTCATCTGTTTGTCATTACTGGTGTCATTTTTCTGGTTGCTAACAAACGCCATTGTAAAACATAAACACTGATGTTCAGCTGTCACGGTGGTGGACTAATCAGAACAGAGTGGGCGAGTTGACCAATCAGAGCACAGTGGGCTCATTAGGGAGGGGGGGCAGGAGCTCCAACAAGCCGTGTAGGACAGAGTGAACACACATACTTTACAGAAATGCTGTATGAGAAAACCAATGTGATTTTGGAACATTGAACAATGTAAATCTATTCTAGTAGACCTCAACGATGGAATTATGATCAGTAGAAATGGTCAAGAGATGGGACCTTTAAACTTCTATAAGCTAAGCAATGCGATGGGAAGGTTTCTAGTCCTGGGGTGAATCCTGGCGACAGGGGAGCGGCACCAATGTTATGCTTAAAACTGAAGCTAAGAAAGCCAGCAATTCTTACATTAAGTTGCTTTAAAAATTGATTAAAATGTGTCACTGTATGCAATGTCTGTGTAAGAACCCTATAAAATTGACTTTTCATTCTTGTCCTGTTTTGGTGAACCCCATGACGTTTTTGGCATAACAATACATCAAAGTGCTGCATTACAGAACATCCCTTGGGAAGGATGTATGAGAAGGTCACTTGTCGGCACATTTTAATCGAGGTCAGATGACATTAAAGTAAAAATCTCCAAAATAATGTCCAAAGCTTCCCAGTTATTTTATAAAAATAGGTGTCTGTATGATACATTTTTGTTTGCAAGGTTGGAAGGTGGTTTAAACTTTAGTTTGAATAAAGGAAAATGTAAGAGTTTGAAACCTTTAAAGTGTATATCTGTAGAGAAGATTACAATTTGAATTTCTTAACATGTCTCGCAGAAAATTCAGCAACTCCATTCAGAGATTATGGAAACACTCCTTTCAGAGATTATGATTGATTATTATGCCTTGAATGTCATTGTTTTCAAAATGGAAAGATCAGAAAGGGGAAAAAAAGCAGTTTAAGTCACCACAATTAGTACCAGAGGGATTTGGCCGAGGATCAGTCATGTGTGCTTCAACAAATAGAGGCGATCTACAAACTTCCATCTCCACACATTTACTTTTCTTTGTGATGTGCATGCAGCTTCCAGAACAACGTGTTTCCCAGTTTTCAATTACATTCAAACTGGATATTCTAGAACGCTCTGAACCTAATCAGTTGATAATTAGTGACCACTGGAGACTTACCAGATATCTGAAACTAGTTATCTGTGTTTAAAGACTTTTATTTTCATATTTATGCAAATTGTAATGTAACGTAATGAACTGCTTTGCAAATAAATTGTGATGTAGGAAATAAACGTATGGAAAGAGAGGACATTTTGATGCTCATGGTTATTGATGTGTGCAGCTTTTATGCAAATGATGTGACATAGGAAGTTTGTCTTGACATTAGTGCTGTAGCGACGCGTCGACTTCAAAATATCGTCGACCACATATTTCCGCGTCGACGCGTCGCTACACACACGTGGGTCACCCAAAGCAACAAGCAGTTCGCAATCGCACTTCAAACACAATGGAGACTGAAACGGCTACCACCTCCTCCTCACAGGATTGCGCACGAAGCCCCCAAACGAAAACATCTCACCCTAGGTCTTCAAAAGCATGGGAATATTTTAAAGTTAGTCCAAAACGCAAAGATATTTATATATTTATATCTCACTGAGACTGCTGCATTGCCTAGACCGGAAGCAGCAGCTAGCTGTGGTGGCTACCATTAGTAGCTAGCATTTGCTCTCCGATTTTTACATAAAAATGGAATTATGGATTATAAATTCAATCATTTTTTTATACATAGACGTTAAAAACCTATGGATTAACCGATTCAGCCGCGTTTTTTCTCATTTTAATTCCATTGAACACGTCTTTTGATCAGATTGACAGCTACGGTGGTGAGACGATCTCCCTAGAAGCTCTGTAAAGGTACGTGTTGTGATGACTGTATTTGCTTCCCCTGTCGCGAGTCCGGATCACTCAGTGATGATACTATATACCTACATAATTTGTGGAGTCTCAGCTTTAATCGGATATATTGTATGTGCAGCTACGATAAGTAATAAGGGTACTTTTATCTTGAGTTCTGTGCCAATGTCCGTTAGCATTTTTCGCTCAGGGGTCATTTAGATGCTTCTTATGAGACTTGTGTTTTGTTTTGGTAAACATGGTTTGTATCGTCAGTTAGCTGAGATTATTTCCGTTAATCTGGTATAACACATTAATAGGTTCTTAAATATTAAGATCCCCTGAGACACAGTATCGTGAAAAAAAATTGTTTTACATTACGTGTTTTATGAATTGAACAACAGAAAAATAATCGTTAGATTAGTCGACTAATCGATCAAATAATCGCCCGATTAATCGTTTTCAAAATAATCGTTTCCCCCCAGCACTACTTGACATGTTTATATATTTATTCAGATTCATAATTATGCTCGCCCATATCTCTATATATGTAAATACAGCTACTTATCCTGTGTCTCACTCCTATTGCTGTTGCCGCTATGACGCCTAGTTTTATCTTATCTTGTCCAAATTTGGTTTGATTTAAAACAAATATTAGGAATGACAGATAATTGTATGCAATTCTTATTTGTAAAAGCGCTAAATGATACCTATTATATATATATATATATATTATTTGTTCTTGTTGTAAAATTACACTGCAATATACAGTATATACTTTTATTCTCTGATATTTCTCTATATTTATAATATGTTAACTTGCTTTTTTAATGATGCTTCTTATGGTTTTTTTCTACCTTGGATGTGCTCTTACTTTTTATTTATTTGTTTGATAAAGAGGACATATTATGTTCCTTTTCATGTTTGTATTTCCTGCCTCCACTGTGACATGTCACTTTAATGTTCAAAAATGTCTTTATTTTTTAGCCTATGTTCGAAACTAGAGCCCAGTCTGCTCTGAACCGCTTATAGATGTCCCACCCTTAGCAATCTCAATTGAAATATCCCAAACAGAGCACAATACTCAGCAGTATTAACAATACATAAATAATATACATAAAATGAGTGATGTTGTGGTCATGGTTTGGTTGCAGAATGTCTAAGAAGCTTTCTTGATGTGTGTGTGTGTGTGTGTGTGTGTGTGTGTGTGTGTGTGTGTGTGTGTGTGTGTGTGTGTGTGTGTGTGTGGTGTGTGTGTGTGTGTGTGTGTGTGTGTGTGTGTGTGTGTGTGTGTGTGTGTGTGTGTGTGTGTGTGTGTGTGTGTGTGTGTGTGTGTGTGTGTGTGTGTGTGTGTGTGTGGAGGAGATTGAGGGGAGGCTTATTCAAACAGGGTCTTATTGAGAATGGTCACAGCTGATGGAAAAAAGGATTTCTTGTAATTGTTTTTCCTGGCCATGGGGACTTTCACTTTGCAGCCTGATGGCAGCAGCTGAAACGCTGGGATGAGAAGATGATTAGTGTCTGGGTTGTGTTTTTCATTGTAGATTGGAAGAAAAGGTCTTGGAGTTTTTTAATGTTAGTTTAGTGGCCAATTATCAAAGACACATAGTTCCAAGTCCACTTATACCTCATTCACACCAACGCAACTCCGGTTCAAGCTCCGTGCTAGAGCTTTTCAGGTTCAGAACCGGTTCTTCGGTTTAGCTCCGGCTCTTTTCACACTGCCCAGAGTCCGACTGGTGTTGCGTCATTGCGTCATTATTTGCGTGCCTGCTTCATAAAGCCAAACCGCGCGGAAACCCCTCACAGCTGACACTGACAACAACAACAATGGCCGATTGTGCTCCAGCTTCCTCTGTACCTCTTCGGAAGACCAGATTCCCAGTAGGTAGCTGGTCTCTTCAGTGGACCACTGCTGCTTGTTAAGTTTCTCTATCGTTGTGTACAAACTGGATTCTTGTTGTTGTTCAGGAGTTGATCCCGCCCCTGCCCCTGCCCCTGCCCCTGCCCCCGCCTCGACGTAAGCGTGACAAATGCGGTGCTTTTGCTCTAGCCGGACAATTTTTTGGTGCTTGAAACTAACCGGATTCCGGAGCTAGAGGCTGCTCTGCTGCGGTGTGAAGAGGAAAACCCGGTGCTTTTCAAGCTCCAGCTCCGAACCGGCCCTGAAACACCGTTGGTGTGAATGAGGTATTAGTAGACAAGGCGATTTCCAGCTATGACTCACGTTTTTAAAGCGTCAAGATACCTTTAATGAAGACCATGCAGTCACAGGTACATCTTGAGGGTTTTATTCATTTGGCGGTCCACTACTAAATTAGAGAAACTTTAACTGGATATAATAAATAAATAAAAAGTACTATTACTATCAGGAGTACCACGCTTGCAAACTTCACTGTCTGACATTCTAAACCCTCTCGACCTGCGCACTCATCTGCTTTCTGGCATGAAACTAGGTCGTAAAAAATAATAATACTAAACCTTTGTGTAATCCAAAAAACTTGGATTAAATACAAAAACAGTATTATTGTAACTCGTGATCAATAAAATCATTTAAATTGAATTCAAATAGTATACAACTTTCTTGCAAACATAAACATTTACCATCAATTATAATAAGCCTAAATGGCTCTTACAGTTAGACTAAGGCTTTATCTTGTCTTGATGTGCTCTGTCCTTAGCTACAACAATATAAATGTGTCTGCTGTGGGATGAATAAAGGATTTGTATAGCCACACAGGAGTTCATTGCCCACATACCACTTCCACACAAACTGACATACCTCTAATGCCTTGCGAACATCCTGAAGGGCAACAGGGTCTAAGAAGACCCCCTGGCCGCTGACAGCCTTCTCCATCCCTTTCTCAGGTCTGTTTTTGCTCCTGTCTGCCGGCGGGGCTGGCTCGATGCTGTCAGGTCCGCACAGAGGCTGAATCAGTCCCCGGGCTACGGCATCACACAGCAGCACAAATAGAGCACCATTCCTAAGATATACAAAACAAAGAATACTCCAAACTGACATTATCTGAAAGAAAACAGGGACTGAAAGTTGTCCTTGAAGGCAAACAAACATTAGACATCTTTGTTTTTATTTTTAAGCACTTCCTGAAAGTGAAAACCCTCACCACAGATTTGGCAACATCACTACACGAGAATATCACAGAGTCCAAACATTCACATCATTAGTTCTATGCTCAAGGATAGTTTGGTGTGTTTTCATGAGCATTCGCCGCTTCTTTTTATAGCTAGAAATAAGAGCAGAGCTTAAATGTCTGAGTAAGCTCAGTGCCCTGGCAAATACATTTAAAGTTGACTTTGACCGTGCCTAAAAGGATTTTCTAAGGACAAGTGTGCATAATGCTGTATCAGCTGAAATCCTGAATCAGAACTATGTTTGCCTCGAAGTCCTCTGAGGGCTGAGTAAATGATTAATGGGCTGATGAAAACTTTTCTAAACTTAATTTCAAAAATATCATCAGTCTAAAAGCAGCAATGTGTCATCTGGGATATTCTGTTACAGAACTGTTTAAGAAAAGCAACTGAGTGATCTAGTCTGTTATCATATTATATGAAACCATCACCCTACACTTTCTTTAGGAACAACATCTAATTCAATTTAAATACAGTGATTCATCATAATAAATAACCTATTTGATTATATACATGTACTTAATGGCATGGATACAGGACATAAGGGCTTGTTGGGATATCAAACCTACTCCCCCCTATTTTATTAAGGGTTGCTCACATAAATCCTCTAAACACATCCACAATGAACTGCGTTGATTATATGTATTTCACTGATTTACAGCCATAGTAGAGTACCGGAATGATGCGTAACTAAGTGAAACGTAGTTATCCAAACAAAAATGTATCAGAAAATAGTAGTGTACAAAACCATGGTCAGTTGGAATTCATTGCCTTTGCACCGTTTAAAATGTTTTTAATACTTAACATTGGTTCAAAATGTTGTTAAAACAATGTCTTCAATTCAGAAATGATGATTAAACTGTGTCTGTGTGTATGTACAATACATTTTTGCATGTGTTTCACTGTTTGTGTGGACCCCAGGATGAATGGCTAATGCTCATGCTGGTGCTGGTGCTGGTGCTGATGGGAACATAATAAAGACAAAGATGCTGCATACAGTTGTTAGAAATGCAACCAAAAAAAGGCTGGAGCTTTAAAATGTTGATTTCGAAATTCAAATGTCAACGTTATGAATTAAGATTCACAGCTTTGAACTATTTGGTACAGCTCTATCTGGCTTGGGGAGTAACAGATTACATGTAATGGGATTACATAATCAGAATACCAAAAAGAAGTAACTGTATTCCCTTACAGTGAAGAAAAAACAAGGATTACTTGCAGGATTATGATGTATCAATAAAGATCAGTATATTATAGGTACATGTAGGGCCTGAGCTTCCTTTTTACTTTCATTCTTCTTTTTCTTATTACAATTTTGAATGCGGTATCCTACGCAGCCTACCTGGTGAACTCTGTCTTCTGGAGCATGGCCACCAAGCTATGGAAGGTGGGAAGCAGGCGACGGTATTCCCCAGCTGCCAACAAGTGGCTGCTGTAGTTCCACAGGTAAACGGCTGCGTTCGCTACCACCCACGGCTCCCTGATCTCTGCCCCGAGCTCCGCTGCCCGCAAGAAGCTGGAGGTGGCGTAGGCAGAAAGAGCCTGGATCCAGTCTCTGTGGGAGAGGGGGAGAGTAGAGAGAGAGAAGAAGTTTGAGTTTGAGAGAGACAGTGGCCACATAGTGTTGTCTCAAGTGACCAATACAACTAAAGGTGAAGAAGTCAAAGGACATTTTAAAACTTTCCTTTTTAAACTTTTAGTTCATAGGACTTTTACATGAATAGTTGCTGAGAGGTTTTGTCTGCATGATGCAGAAGGCAGAGTGCATCGCTACCTTAAATATTAGTCAAATATTTGTTGTCTAATGAGGCATTCAACACCAATTTGTTTTAGCAGCAGGATGCACAGTGATAGCTCGCAGCCCACATTATGTTACAAAGTGCTGGAGGTGAACTTCAGGCAAAGAGTAGCAGTGTAGTTCCACTGCCAAATGTAATGTGTCAGGTCTTGTCAACTCAATAAAGAGAAGAGGCCGTTTAGACTGAGTGGGATCCCGGAGCTTTGTAGTGTGCATCTATATTATGTTGGTCCAAAAATTATTGCATCATTGATGACGTTTGAAGCAATGCCCAAACCAAGTACTTGGCATAAGAATGGTATAGATCTGGTTTGCAGTGGTTCAAAAGATAAGGAAACAAAACCTATTTTATAGCATTTGGTTGATTGTGTCCTTTCCCTTACTGCCTATCATCTTCTTTTACAAATAATGCAATCTGTCAACTTACATGTAAGAAGCGAAATCAATGCACCATTGAATGAGCAAAGTCACTGATGTACAAGTTATTGTACACTCAGTTTTAATAGCTACACAAATAGGTGGTAAGTAATGGTTGCTCAATATTACTTGTATATATATATATATATATATTTATTCAGCAACTAATGATCTTTTTAATTTGGCTTTCTATTAACACAACATGACTCCAAGTAAGTTCTTTTTTTTTCTTCAAACAAGCTCAAAGAAATGGCTCAAGGTCTTGTTCATTTTGGTTGTATAGAGAAGCATCCCTTGCTTCCTGCTTTTGAGTCTCAGGAGCTCACTCCCTGATGCTGAGACTTTTTTGCCAGACTGCAGCGCCTCAGTTAGCAGCTGTAACAACTGGACGTTTTCCTGAGCTGCTCTCCTGCAATGGGAAGTAATATCTCTGCTCCGGGGAGTGAGCGCTCTTTCTCCAAAACATAAAATAAACAAAGTTAAAGATTACTTTAACTGATTGCATTTTTACAATAATTGTCAATAGATATTGCGATAAAGGAAACTGTCCTTTTTTTTTAGGACTCAAGATACATATATACATATCATTTGTATTGAATTAGTCTTACTACTTATTGTATAAGCATATCTTAAGATAACAAGAGATAGAAAACTGAAAACAAAAAAAAGGAAATTTGGTCACTGATAAAATGCTTAGAGTGTGTTCCGTCAGACTGTTTCCGAGGTACCATTGCTGCTAGTATTGCTGTTATAGCTATTCATAATTACAAATACAACATTATTGAAGTTGTTTGATGTGATTATATACAATGTTAAGCCGTTCATATCGTACATCTGGACTTAAATTGCATGGAAAATGTTTGAAAATGTAAAAGAATAGTTTTAAATGCATTACAAGGCAGCAACATACAGAGCGTAGACAAATGACATCCAATACAGACAACATATTTTAGTTTTATGTGCATTCATATTATGTTTTCACCTGTAAACAACCCAGTGTGGATCCTCTTCAGACAGACTCGTCTCACTGTCCACTGCGGGAACCACAGGGCTGTTCAGCTGCCCCCCCTCTGCCAGCAGCTTCTGGACACTGGCCTGAGCAAGACAGAACAAAGTCACTTCTCAACCTCAAAAGACGATATCAAAGGCGACTTTCAGTTTTGATAACTCTATAATAAAGGAGAAGAGAAGACCTCACACTGTGCAGTGTTTCCCCTACCATTGTCTTGGAGGGGCGCTGCGCCCCGCCAACGGAGCCCCGCGCCCCCCCTGAAATGCAAGGTGTTTAAAAAAAAATATATATATATATAATATTTATATATGTATATATATAGCACCAAATTGCAACTAATCTATATCTACTGTCACTTTTCACATTGAACATGTGCTCTTAAATAAACGCTTTCATTTTAAGTTGTGAGTTTAGTGTTTTTGACCCTAAGAAACACTATACAATAATCCCCCCCCCCCCCCCCAACCAGGCAGCACCCCCCCCAAAGCAGTAAACCTAGGGGAAACACTGATGTATTAATGACAGGTTCTCTGGAGCCTGTAAGAGATCATAGTAAAAAGGCTGGCAAGTATTTTATTTTGATGGCAGACAACTCAGGTAAAACAGGAAGAAGAACCTGTCTTCGTCAATGGAATGAGACGTAGGCATATTATTTATTGTAACAATTGTGTATCATGTGAATGCAGCTTAGGGCGTTATGAGTGGTAAATGCCTAGTGACACACACAGGGACTCGTGCATTACCTTAATAAGTGGCAAGGTCAGCAAATTAAAAAAAGATTACAATGAAGCTCAGATAATAACACAGAGGGACTTCATTTCCAGCTTAGGACGACATTTCTGTACATTCTTATTACATAGCCATAATAAGAAAGTGCGACATTGGTTTGCTGCTATATATACAGGGTTTTAATGTGTTTACCTTAAAAGACTACAACGTTAACCGATGGATCAACACCAATAAGAAATAGCTTTGATGTTTTACAGCTCCAACTACCAGTATAATTGCATTTAACATCCATGTTGTCCTAAATGTCATCACTTCATCATATTATTGATTATTGAACTTGAAATACTCCATCTGATCGGTTCCTCAAATCCCACAACCTGCTCCCTTGACCCTCTACCCACTCCTCTCCTGAAGTCCTGCCTCCCCGTCCTCTGCCCCTATCTTGCTAACCTTTTCAACTCCTCGCTGTCCCATGGAACCGTCCCCTCTGCTTTCAAAACTGCTGGCGTTACTCCAATCCTCAAAAAACCTGGTCTTGATCCCTCCTCCCTCACTAATTACCGCCCCATCTCCAACCTACCATTCCTCTCAAAAGCTCTTGAATGCATTGTAGCCAAACAAATTCACTGCCATCTCCAAACCAACCAGCTTTATGAACCCCTTCAGTCTGGATTTCGTCCTCACCACAGTACAGAAACTGCACTCGTCAAAGTCCTCAATGACCCCCTCACCTCTGCTGACACTGGTTCCCTCAATATTCTCATCCTCCTCGACCTGAGTGCAGCCTTTGATACCGTGAGCCACAACATCCTGCTCACCCGACTCAGGGACATTGGTATTGAAGGTATTGCACTCAGATGGCTCCAGTCCTACCTCACTGAACGATCCCACTTCATCTCCCTCCCAAACCACTCCTCTGCCACAGCTTCAGTCACCCAAGGTGTTCCTCAAGGATCAGTACTTGGCCCCCTCCTCTTCATCATTTACATCCTCCCCCTCGGTCAGATACTCCGCCAATTCAACCTGGACTTCCACTGCTATGCTGATGACACTCAGATCTACCTCAGCACCAAATCCCTCCATAACCCACCCCTTACCCACATCGATTCCTGTCTGACAGCTATTAAAACTTGGATGCAACATAACCTCCTCAAACTGAACAGCAACAAAACAAAACTCCTCCTAATCGGCTCCAAATCCACCCTCAGCAAGGTCACATAACTCTCACCATCGATGGCACCATTGTTTCCCCCTCCAATCAGGCACGCAACCTTGGCGTAATCTTTGACCCCACCCTCTCCCTCGAACCTCACATCCGCCAAACAGTCAAAACCTCATTTTTTCACCTCCGCAATATTGCAAAAATCCTACCCTCTCTCACCCACCCCGCAGCCGTACGACTAATCCATGCCTTCATTTCCTCCCGCCTTGACTACTGCAACTCACTTCTTTACGACATCAGCACTACATCCCTCAACAGACTCCAACGGGTTCAAAATGCAGCTGCACGTCTCCTCACGCATACCAAATCATGGCATCACATCACCCCAGTCCTCAAAGACCTCCACTGGCTTCCTGTCTCCCATCGCATCAACTACAAAATGCTGGTCCTCACCTACAAAGCACTCCACCATCTGGCCCCCGCTTATCTCACAAACCTTCTCACTCATTAGCCGCTTTCACACCGCAGGACTTGCGGTACTTTAGTGCCGGCACTAAAGTACCACGGCACTGAATCCGCCAGGGGGCTAGTGCCATAGCCGCATTCACACCGCAGGACTTTCCCTGAGGCAAGATTACGCTGACGTCACTTCGTCTTCTTCTTCTCTGGGTTTACTGGCAGGCCGCAAAACCACTTCACGGCGAGTACAACAAAAAACGAGAGAAGAAGAACTACACGGGGGAGGGGGTATAAAGCCCACCCGTATGAGGCGTTTGTTTACTTTCCGACCTCAGACATGATGGAGTTCATAAGGGTAATTTACAAATAAAATACCCCATTATAACAATGGACTTTATCTTTATGTATGTATTATATATTACCCCCTCAGGCTGATTTTGGAAAAGGACATTAACCCTTGTTTGGTGTTTATCCCTTATTTATCTAAAACAAATGACATGATAAATGACTTGTGTTTATGTGTGTAAGACTTGTGTTTCTGCCCCTGCCATTGCTGCACAAGGTTGCAACATTGTAGATAAATTCAACCACCGACACCTGTCTGCTCTCACATTCTTCTATTCTGCACATTTGGGGTGGGACACAATAAATAAAGCTTCGCCAGTTTGTTTGTTTTATTGCACAGTCAAGACATAACAATAACAGCATCACGCTGTTCCAGGTGTGTCGTATGCATGTAAATTGAAGTTAAATAAAAGTGTGAAATGTAAAATAAAGTGTAAGTAGTTTCAAAACAATGTAACAGTGGCAAATAGCAGCAGACACACCTTAGTGCAAGTTAGGTGTCAGTATTAAAAAACAGTGGCAATATATATAATAACAATAGAAAATCGTTACCACTCTTATTACTGTGGTCTTTAATTTTGTTATAGTCCTGCCTGAGTTTCTTTATTTTTACCCGGCATCCGTGTGCACTGTGCACGATTCCCAGCTCAAGTAGCTTTTGCGAACATCGCTCAAAACATTTGGAGTTGGGAACTGCTTTCTGTAGAAGCTGCTGCATCCCGTCCTCGGAGTAAATTGTCAGAAGCGCCGACACTTCTTCATCATTCCAACGCTCCGGTGTTGTAGTACGTGTGGTCATAACTGCTTTAAAGTACAAAAAAACTACTCGCTCAGGTGTGGATGTGGTTTTGTAGCGAGGAAAAAAATGGCTGCCTAACAAAACAAATTCAGAGTCTAACGGGGCGTGGTTTGCAATTCGCCCAGCCAATAGAAATAGAATATAAATTGGCACTCTTTTATCACCAGGTTAGTACCACCTCTCTAGCAGGGACTAAAAATGGCCAAAAGAGTTCCCAGCACTGAGTAGTCCCGGCATTGTGAACGCGACATTATTGGTACTAACGGAACTAAAGAACCAAAGTACCAGGGAAAGTCCTGCGGTGTGAATGCGCCTCTTATCAACCCCCACGGTCCCTCAGATCCACCACAGCTGGACTCCTATCCATTCCCACATCCACACTCTGCAGCTTTAGGGACAGAGCCTTCTCAGTGGCAGCTCCTAGGCTCTGGAATTCCCTCCCCCAAGATCTCTGTGACTCTGAGTCCCTCACAGTCTTTCAGTCCCGCCTCAAAACACATCTTTTCAACTCTGTCTACCCATAAGCCCCCCCCCCTCTCAATCAACTTCCTCTTGACTGCCTTTTTATTTTTACTTACCTGTTTGCCTGTCCTTGTTTGTCTACCCTCCCTCATACTGTAAAGCGTCTTTGAGTTGTGAAAAGCGCTATATAAATAAAATGTATTATTATTATTATATTATGCTTTTAAAAACTTGAGTAAAACTGTCATCTTTAGCATCTTGAGTTATCGCTAGGGATGCTCCGATCGGGGTTTTTGGGGCCGATTGCTGATCACCGGAATCAGTATCGGCCGATACCGATCGCCGATCCGATCATTGGGTGGGGCTATGGGGATCTTCCATTTAAAGTGAAGTTTAAAACTCAGTTAATGGGGCTCATTTTTATATTGCTTCAGTTTATAATCGTAACGGATCGAAAAGTTCAGATGAATTTTTGAATACATGATGCGCTTCCACAAATAACAACCAACATCATTATTACATTCAAATGAAGTATATTATTCAAGTTTACATTAACTTTGGATAATAACACGGGAGAAATGAGCGGAAGCGCTCTCTTTTCCTCTCTCCCTCTCTCTCCCTCTCTCCCCCTCTCTCTCTCTCCTGACAGCCCGTCAGTATCCGTCTCATGCAGCTCACTGATCCAGTAATGAGTGACCCGACAGTGAAGAATAAATATATTTACAATTAGTTTAGGTTGTAAAAATAGCTAAGTGTGTTAGGTCTAACCTGAAGTGTGTGTCACCGCGGGCGGAGCTACAGGTGATCCGGGAGAGCTTTCTAACGGAAACTCTTGTTGTATAGCATTATATATTAATTTACTATTCTATTACCTTTATTGTTATTTCTTTTGACTTCTTGCTGTCCCTGCTATAGGGTTCCTGCCGTTTAAATGTGTCACTAACTGTCAACTGAGTGGATGACGGAGTTTTTACTGACTTGGCGCTGGCTTGCCTTTCATACTCGCCGAGTCGCCGTATACTTTGACGTGACGAACTCTCAAATGTCTAATGAGATTTGTGGTATTAAATTGTCGTTGTTGCGTTCCACCAAGAGGGATTTCTGCTTCACACACGTTGCATACCGCTATTTTATTGTCTTTTTCAGACACCTTAAAATACTGCCAGACTGGTGAAGCCATTTTGGCGAGCTTGTTTTGCCGCGCACAGAGAAAAGTGTCATGTATTTTACGTTGTGTGATCGGCTCTCCTGATCATCTCCTGAGCATCCCTAGTTATGTGTTTTGTGAGGTCACAGTGACCTTGACATTTGACCATTGAATTATAATCAGTAATCCATGAGTCGGCGAGTGCTAATTTAAAGAATTTCCAGCAGTAAGATATTTCTAGAAGAACCATCTGAAAACATAATACAGTTGAACATGTGCTGTGTATGAGTGTATTAGAAGATACACACCTCGGCACTGATGAAGTGGATATCAGCCAACAGGCGCAGCAAGTCCCTCACACATGTTTGGCTTCTATTACAACCGTGAAGACATTCTGCACAGCTTTCTTCCTCGGAGCATCTACATTCTGGATTAAATTGACAAAATCTGTGAAGTTAAATCCCACATTGAAAGCAATTATCTCCTTTGTTGTGCTAATGCAAACATGACTGTCGGTCAAGGATTCTAATATTAGAGGAATACTTCGGTCGTTCTACCCTCAGTCTTAGGATCATTGATACTCTTACTGTCAGTCTTGGAAATCTTCCATCTCCCATCGTCGTAAAGCAAACAGAATCGACAAGCAGCTCGGCACACATCCCAAACTTCCTGTTTCCTGGCCGTCTTCACCAGTGTTGCCCACAACTTTACCCTAGAGCATAAATAAAGAACACTTAGAGGCCCTAATATGCCCTTTTGAGTTTTCCCTCTCCTGTAGTGTGTTCTATAGGTTTTGGTGCATGTAAATGGTCTCAAAGGCTAAAATACCTGTGTTCCCTCCAAAGGGAGTTTATAATATACTAACTAATACTAATATGAACCTGACGATGAGCATCATTTGTCCTCTTTTATAAGGTGGATGTCAGGGCAAAAGCACGGAGACACACTGCAAATAATGATTGTGTGTTTGTAGGGCCATGAAAAAATTATCGTGTCCTTTGGGGAATCAAGTCTCTGCTCCCTCCTGACCATAATGCCTGCAATTTCTGATGTGCTGATACTCATAGACAGGGGGAATTCAAATATGCGCTATGAATAAGGAGATGAAATAAAAGGTTGTAAAAATGTCACACAACAACTTAAACAGCAATAGATCAAACATCCATTAGTATATAATGTTCAGTAACAGCGAGGAGCGATATATCCAACAAGGCTTAAAGGGTGATTCTATTTGCTATTTTCAAACTGGGTTCTTAGGAAGCCTGACAGCTCAATATGATAAGTCAAAGCTATGAGTTGTGTTTGTACAGTTATATTCACAATGAACACAAAATACACTCACCTCTCTGTGTTGTCTGTGTCATCTCCTTGTCTGGCCAGGTATCTGTCCGCCTTCCTCACAGATGTTGAGTGATGCTGAGCCTTAGCACAGAGCTGAGCCACTGCTCCAGATCCAACGCAGCCCGAGGGAACTAGATGATCATTGAATACACAAGTGGATCTATATTTATACCAGTGTTTCCCACACATCTGAAATATACTTGCGGTGCGCTGGCTTTGTGACGTGCAACAACATTAACCTTTCTGTTGGTCGCTTGTTAGCAGACCCTTCACGCGATAGCAGAGCAAACAGGTAAAGGAGGCGTAGAGTGAGGGATAATTGTCCACTAGTTAATTGATCGCAGATGGCGTCGTGCTCGCGGACGGATTTTTATTTTTTATTTTTTTAAAAGGGTCGCGAAATATACTTTTGCGGCCGTTAATATACCTGGGCGGCCTGTATACTGTTAGTAAAGATATACATTGTATCTATTTCATGGCTAGTATACATAATATAATATGACTGGTATAGGTGTGAAAATTAAACACTTTTTGAAAAAAACATTATGATAAAATATTTTTATAATTCTGCAAATATTACGATAAACTCACAGCTATTTTTCAGCCCGGCAGTAACACCCCCACGGCCCGGTACCGGTCTGCCGCCCGGGGGTTGGGAACCCCTGATCTAGGGGACGCTTGAGGTTTATAGAAGAAAAACAAAAAGGTGCCTCTACCAAAGCTTTAACCAATGCCTGAGCCAGCTCTTTCCTGGTTCATTAGACTGCAGGATGTGATTTGATACCGTGGACCAATACGTCTGAGATCAAAGACACTCTCTGAGTTCAGACTCTGCCACATGATAAACTACACACAATCGATGGGGCTTTGCTGTGAGCTACACTGGAACACATACAGCTTATAAAGCTTATAGTTAGGGCTGGCTCAGGCTTACCTTGAATCAGCCCCTAGGTATGCAGCTATGGGCTAAGACTGTCGGGTGACCTTCACCTTTCATCTTTTACCTCGTCTCATCCACCTTATTATTTTTTGAAAGCACCTGGAAGATTTTTGTCCATATGGATCAATTTTAATTTTATAAACATTCTTTATAGCTATTGTACATAACATGTACAAGGATTCAAAGCTCTCCCTCTCCCTTTATTTGGCAAATTGGAAAACATTTTTTTTTTTTTTTTTTCTGTTGCATTGTTGGAGGAGCCTGGGACATAAGATTTGTGTGCATATGGCAATAAAGAGTCTTTGAATCTTGAATTCATATTATCATTTAAATCCTTTGACTGGTATTGGATGATCTATTTTAATCTATATATTTGACATTTATTGCTCGTCTGTCCATCACGGGATATCCCTCCTCTGTTGCTCTACCCAAGGTTTCTTCAATTCTTCTCTCATTAATTATATAATTTCTTTGGGAGTTCTTTCTTGTATGCTACAAGGGTGTAGTGACAGTTGCTGTCATATGCTGTACACACTGTAAAGCCCCCTGAGACAAAAATAATTTGACTGATAGATTGTCATGCCCAACACAAGGTTTTAAGACCTTCTGGCCACACTTGAAGGCCAGGGAACACATTTATATACGAGAGTGCACTTCAGGGTTTTTGAAATGACATTTGCATTCACAATCAGGCAGGTCCTGGGCATGTGGTTTATTTTTTATCTTATTACTGTAGGTTTTGTTATAATACAAAATGTTTTATAAATTATTAACGATGTTACTGCTTGTAATGCGTCTATTTTAGTGCTTTTTTACATTACGAAATGCTTCTAGGACACTTGGAAAGTTTGCAGCAGGTCTCCCTTGAAAAAGAGATCAATGATCTCAATGGGATTCACCTGCATAAATAAAGGTTTGAAATGAAAATAAAATGTTAATCAATGCTTTTTTTTATATTTATAAGGATTTCCTTTTTTTTTTTTTGCTCTTTGTATTAAGGATTCTGTACATACAGTATAAGACCATGTTAGAAATAAGTCTTTAAATGTTATTTCTCTGAATGAATGGTCTGTCTTCTATATCCACACAAAGAATCAATAAATCAATCTGCATGTAATCAGCACCTGCTTTACTGAGAGCAGCCCATTACACTATCACCTGAGCACTGCCTTTTTAGAGCATTCAGGTGCAAATTATTCATTAGTCAATTATGTATCTACTGATCTGTACACATTTTTTTTAAATATTATCGTTAACCATAATCATCAAAGAAAATTTGAAAAAAACAAGTGCAAAGACGGCAGAGAAGGAGAGATAGAAAGAGAGCTAAGTGGAACCGAGCAGCAGGTTTAGCAGGTGGAGAAAAGGTACTGTACACCCTTAATGTCTTATAAAAATCATAACATTACTAGCCTAAAGCCATTTTACACTCGACCAAATTTCCAAGTATAATGAGCAAAAAAACACCAGTGCTCGCGACAATGAAGCCCTGAGCAGTTACTTCATAACTGCCTCGTCATATCTTACCTAAGAATTATTCAATCCAAATGATTTGTAATTATAGATGTGTGATTCAACTTAAGGCCCATTTTTGATTGTTAAAAGATTGGACCACCTTCGCAAGTTAATGTAAAAAACAGACATGATGAAAAAACTGAGAAAAATATAGACTGTCAAAACGTGATTTGTCATTGACTGCAAGGTAAATTGTAAATCCATTTTTGCTCACCACATACTTTGGAGCTTTTACTGTTGCAGGGTTGTCTCCAAAATCACTCTTTCATTTGTCATAACCGACTTTATAACAGTGACAAAACATGGACTGTCACCCTGATGATGTCGTGATTGGCATGGTGATACTGAAATATAACTTGTCATTGAAATTATGCATTTTAATTGAATTTGTGTTGTTATTTGTGGGAATGCTTGAGTACATTTATTGTAGATGAAATGTAATCCAACCTTTTGGCAGTACCCTGAGGGCATTAGAAGATGTTTGAGGCACACCATTGGGGTGGTTGTAGAGGCGATGTAGCGTCTTGTTGTTGAACATTAATTCATTTGAATCTTTTTTTTCATGCCATGTTAACTAAACTGAATTCAGGGTAATAGGAGAAGGCAATACTCCTGCAATCCCTCTAGAAAAAGAGTCACGTTGTTACTGAAGTCAAACAGTATCTCCAGCACTGACAAGCCGCCTGAGGGTTTTGTCTAATCAGATCACAGAGCATTTGAGAAGGGCCTTGCACAGATAATCGAAGACTGCTAATTCATCTATCACCAATAATCGACTATTGAAATACTTTTTGGGAGTAGTGGATGACTATTTCAATTCAGCAGTCCTAGCAATGCCCTAGAAAAGAGTGGTGCAGTGATGGCGGATTTTTGCAGGCTGTCCTCAAAGTAAGCGTTGCAAGAGCTCCCTCAACAAAATGCAAGGGAATTTGTTTCTCCTCAAACGCTCAAACTAAATACATCATGGTCCCATGGCTGTGCATCTATACCGCTAAGCTAAAGGCGGCTAATCTAGGCTGTGATGACGTTATGTACTCTTCTTTTATCTTGTAAGCAACCATCGTTTTAATGACACATAGAAGCTTCAGACATTCACCAGTGGGGTATTTACTGACTCATTTTAAACCACATATATTTTTTAGGGCATCTAACCAAAAAACGAGACACGAGAGAAACAGTGGTGGTAAAATGCTGACTAATGTCCGGGTTTCAAGAATCATTCCAGCACCACTCTAGAAATAGAAAGAATAGAAATCTGTACTTTTGGAAGTGTTGTCAGCATCCAGCACTATCTGGAAATCATCAGGGGCCAAAAGGAGACCCACAGCGACCAGGATGGGACGAACGTCTGTCCTGTCTTGGGGCTGCATGTCCCTGGCCTGAGGAAGAGATGAACGGATTGGATTTCAGAATGAAATTATCTCTCATTAAACCCCACTGCATATGAGTGAAATTGATTTCAGTTTAACACCAAAAACTCATCTAAGTATGTTTTTGCCTTGTTAAGTTCAAAGAGCTTTTTCATTATGTAATGTTATCACCGCCTGACAAGGGGGGTTAAAAACCTGCTGCATAAGCATAGCGGCTTTATCCTCGGCCCGGGAGGTCGTTTGGTAGAGGGTCCCTCTGAGCTGCAGGAGGCCGACAGCTGACGACAGGCGCTCTTGTTGTGTCCCGTTATCCAGCAGCATGGCTTTCTGAAGATGAGTCAAAGAAGCCTCAAGGCGCCCGTCCTCCTCTTCAATCACCGCCAGCTCTGAGTGGACCTGACAGCGCATCTCCAGCAACATACTGCAGATATAACAAGCAGTGCACTAATATATTATAAATCAATGGAAATATGTCTGGTACCAAAATTCCAAATTGGGAGATCAAATGAGGAGATAATGTTGATCTTATACCAAATGCCATAATGTTGGCTCTTTATTGCATTATTGTAACAAAAGAGTAAAGGAGCCTGACAATCAATATGACTGGTTCTTACTATTTATCGTTAGAGTTGCATTTCCCTTGATCCAAATGCATTTCCCTAAAAAACTATAAATCTGCATTACCTCCAAAAACAATTGAATATGATCAAAACTATACATTACTGCATTAAAACAAACTGAGCTATATTATAAAAGAGCTATATTAAAACAGGGTCATAAAAGGGTTTCAAAATTAGATTTATATAATTTATAGCAATATATTAAAACTTAAATCAAGATTAAAAAAGTTATGAAAGGTTGTATTGTGATCTGCATATGTACTTTTGTATGTCCTTCATATTCTACTTTTGTATGTATTCAGTCCTGGTACATAACTCAATTCTTACCTTGAGATTTGAAATAATTGTTTTAATACATTTTGAAACGTACTTATCATCAAGTTTGTAGTTAATTCTCCATAAGATTTGAGGTCATTGATGTAATTGCATAACTAAAAGGATGGCCATTTTTGTATAAGCTTTGCTTTCTGCCTTCCGGCTTTAGCACATTTTCAGCTTTGTTTTTTCAGTTATCAAGACAGACGTTGACATACACACCAAATATATCACGAGGTAATTAAAGAAAGAAAATAGCAACCTTTGCATGTCTTCCAGAACGTGGGAGACCCTGAGCAGAGGGCTCTGTATGCGTTTCTTGAGGTTGTGCTGCAGGAGGGGCAGACAGCAGCTCCACTGGGTAACGCACACTGCCTGCATGGCCTGCAGGTCTCCCCCCCCTCACTGCAGTCTGCAGACACTGATCCAGCTTGTCTATCTCCCTCAGCCGGGCCTGTGGAATAACAACTGCAGATTGAGAGTCTCTCCGGTAGCTTCTATCATTTGGCAGGTACACTTGGATTGAATCAGATTGAACATGTAGTGCCAGTTCTTATGTGACAGTTGTAATGCCAAAATGAGATTATATGATGCCACTTCCCTCAAGATATTCTGTTAGAGGTAAAACTCCTGAAACACTATTAGGGCAATTAAATGTAAATTAAACTCCAATGGACCTCTAACTGCGTGACTTCTAACTGATGAAGAAGTTCTATATGTGTTCTTAAGTCAAGGACATACAAGTGAAAGAGGATTTACTGCCTTTAAAGGGGCCCTATTAGGCTTTTGGGTCTTTCCCTTTCCTGTAGTGTGTTCTATAGGTTGTTGTGCATGTAAATGGTCTGCAAAGGCTAAAATCCATTTGTTCCGTCCAGAGGGAGTTTCTCTCACACATACTCCCCCCCGGCCTGAAACACCTCCATTGGACTCATTTGTTTCCTTTTGTAACATAGTGACATCACTATGTAACACACACGCTGATATTGGCAAGCACTCCAACAGATTGTGCATGATAGACTAAGGGGCGGGACATCTCTGTAAGTGTAGCCTTTACATGTTCACAATTTAACTGCAATATGTATTTTCTAAATGTAATAATTATTATTTGTTGTAATATTTCATGCGTGCAATATTTAGCCTTTTATTTTGAAGTCCAAGCTCACGTCTTGTTATGCTGTTCTCGCGTGAGTTAGAGAGAAGAGAACGAGACCAGAAACGGCACGTAAGATGCACGGATACTTTTACAGCACGGATACTTTTACAGCTCCGTTAGTTAAGTGTATTCTTATATATATATATATATATGTATACGTTCCTGTCTAAATCACTTGAACGCGCTGTCTTTAAACAACTCTCCTGTTATCTCCATCAGAACAACCTTCTGGATCCGCACCAGTCTGGTTTCAAGGCAGGTCACTCCACAGAAACTGCTCTCATTGCTGTCACGGAGGAACTGCACACTGCCAAAACTGCATCCCTCTCCTCTGTCATCATCCTGTTGGACCTGTCTGCTGCATTCGACACGGTGATCATCAGATCCTCCTTCGCACTCTCCAAAACTTGGAGTTTCAGGCTCTGCACTTTCCCTCCTCACCTCATATCTGAAAGACCGTACCTACAGGGTGACTTGGAGAGGGTCCGAGTCCGACCCTTGTCAATTAACTACGGGGGTCCCTCAGGGCTCTGTTCTTGGTCCCCTCCTCTTCTCCTTGTACACAAACTCGCTCGGATCAGTCATTAGCCCGCATGGTTTTTCTTACCACTGCTACGCTGACGACACCCAATTAATTCTGTCCTTTCCCCGCTCAGAGACCCAGGTCGTTGCACGCATCTCTGCTTGTCTAGCTGACATCTCTCAGTGGATGTCTACTCACCACCTCAAGCTCAACCTTGACAAGACTGAACTGCTTTTCTTTCCGGGAAAAGATTGTCCCACTCTTGACCTAACAATCAACATCGGCACCTCAGTTGTTTCCCCGACTCAGACTGCAAGGAATCTGGGTGTGACCCTAGATAACAACCTGTCCTTCACTGCAAACATCGCTGCTACAACCCGTTGCTGCAGATACACGCTTTACAACATCAGGAAGATACGTCCCCAGCTGACCCAGAAAGCAACTCAGGTTCTGGTCCAGGCTCTCGTCATCTCACGCCTAGACTACTGCAACTCCCTCCTGGCTGGTCTACCTGCATGTGCCATCCGACCTCTGCAGCTCATCCAGAATGCAGCGGCTCGTCTGGTCTTCAACCTTTCTAAATTCTCCCACACCACTCCGCTCCTCCGCTCCCTTCACTGGCTTCCGGTAACTGCTAGAATCCACTTCAAGACACTGGTACTTGCTTACCATGCTGCCAATGGATCTGGCCCTTCCTACATCCAGGACATGGTTAAACCGTACACCCCAGCGCGTGCACTACGCTCTGCATCAGCCAAACGACTCGCTGCGCCCTCGCTGCGAGGGGGACCCAAGTTCCCATCAGCGAAAACACGTGGGTTTGCTATCCTGGCTCCAAGATGGTGGAATGAGCTCCCCATTGACATCAGGACGGCAGATAGCTTGCACATCTTCCGGCGCAAACTGAAAACTCATCTCTTTCGACTCCACTTCGAGCGTTAGAACGATTAACGAAGCACTTTTATACCAATAAAGGACTGGCTTACCTAAAGCCAGTTGAGTAGCACTTGAAATGTTTGGCTCTATGAAACCTGATGTACTTATATGATTCTGTTTTCTTCAAGGTTGTATTTTGTTGGTCGAATGCACTTATTGTAAGTCGCTTTGGATAAAAGCGTCAGCTAAATGCAATGTAATGTAATGTAATATAAGTTGTAAGGACTGAAGAATACTTCCCTCTGTTTTCAGAGCATGCAGCCAAAGAGGTATGTTGTTGTGTTTGTATTACTTTTACGTTTATTACTTTGCTAGTCATCTCACATGCTGTGCATGTTATTGTGTGTCTAACACGATACTATATTTGTCATTTATACTGTTTGTTTATGTGTAGTTTTCACGGTGGATTCGAAGAGGAATAAACCCGTTATGAGAAAGCCACTTGTGTCTGACTGTGCTTCGAGGGAATTAGCACTCCAACAGATTGTGCATGATAGTGGCGGGACATCTCTAAGCGGTTGACCAATCACAACAGAGCTGGCCAGCTAACCAATCAGAGCAGACTGGGCTCTGGTTTCAGACAGAGGGTGAAAAGAGGTGCTGCTGTGCTTTTTGAACATTAAAGTATGGAAACGTTTCACAGTAGAGGTAATGAACCTAGAAAGAAGCATAAAAGGGCCCCTTTAAACAAAGAATGCGATTACAGAAAATAGAGAACATTTGTTCTGTAATTGGTCCACTGCCTGAACAACATACAGGGGGGAACACATGGCTGATGATTTAGACATATGATTGAGCACCTCCACACTGGCTTTGGAATAGTCATTCATCTTGGCTTCTCTCTTCAGGAGGTTGATCTCACAGTTGACACATTCAATTAGTATGAGTTGGCCGATACTCTAAAAGAAAAAGACATACATAGAATTTAAAGAGTCAGCGTCCAAGCAGATCATGGACGGGGCTAGGGTTAGGGAAGAGAATGAAACATCTTACAATGTGTATTATTTTTGTCGTATACATGCAATGTTGTTTATTACGCAATAATTTCACTAAATTCACAAAGTATATGAGATCAAAATGGAACATGAAAAAACTGCAAACCTTTCTATGTTATAATTCTACACTGCTAAAAGTAATTATACATGCAGCAAGCACTTTGGCCCTTGAGCATGAGCTCAGTTAATTAATCTCATCTATTGTCAAGTGTCTACTTAAGAGGGGATGTCAAATTCCAGCATACATTTGCATGTGTTTATGATATGTACAGTAACAGCCTGAGGTTTTAAGGGAATACCGGACACTCACAGCCTCTCCCGCCGACTTCAGCTCTTTCAGACAGTCAGCAGCGACTTCCTGATGCTTCACTTGTAAGGCCAGCAGAGCCAACTCCAGGAGGAAGGAAACCCTGCAAATCCCAGATAAAAAGTCATTTATACAATCCCCAACACATCAGTACAGTAGTGTGAGCCATGTTGTGACCTTGGAATATCCATGTGTACACCACACATAGATTTTCCAAGGTCATGGTATTTGGTAATAAGATGTGAAAGAAGAGGACAGGATGCTATGAAGGTAATGTTGTTGGGTAGGAGATTTGTTGAGGACACTTTGGGTCACAGACCTGTCTGCTGGTTGGACGGGTGTCTGGCCCTGACTGGAGATCAGTGGCGAGGGAGAATATTTGGTACAATCCATCAGGATATGAAGAATCAGCTCGAGCTCCTCCTTTGTTGGCTCATCCACATTTATTTCTTCCAACCTGCTACAAACCACAAATAAAATCCTGTCTGTGTAGATTCATATATAAACTACGCATGCATCTGTATTCCCATTTGCCCCCTAATGTACTCACACCAAACAGTGCATTAACCCTAGGCTAAATAACCTAAATGATGCTGACGAAGGCGGGGTCAGACTGAGTCATGCTGCCGACGTTTACAGCCGAGCCAAATAACCATAAGAAGATCTGACATGTTGAGTACATGCCTGCAGAAAAGAAGGGGGGGCTGGGAGTTGGTTTGTACTATGCCACACTAGAAGCCATGGTACTATACCAATACTGTTCGCAAGAGCCGGATTAACCTGCCCTCTATAGGGCACCGATAGCTAAACTGAGAGGCAGGAGATCAAGTCTGAAAAGCTAGCTGTAAGCATTAAACCCTCAGGATCAGAAAAGCATCAAAATCCCTCGGTACTGTATTTCCTACAGCTTCAAAAACACGGCATACATCAAATATTCTAAAAAGGCAAACATACATACAATCAATAAAGCAGATCAAAGTCTGTTTCGTGGAGGTATTGATTGCAGACAGATAACGTTTGCTTTTATCATGACAGTACACAAACAAGGCTTTCTGTAAAAACAAATCATTTCAGAGCAAAATAAATAAACATTAACTTTAGTGTATCAGAAACGTTCCTTACTTTTTCAATTCCTGTATTTTGTAAATGACTGCTAAGGTAGTGCTCTGTGTGCTTGTTTCAAGGAGGTCATCAGCATGTGTCAGCCTGTGTTGTACCTAAGAAGAGAAAGATAGAAGTTACTCTTTATTTATCATGCACGTGTCGTTGAAGAGCCATACTATATTTCAAAGCAACATTGTATTTACTTAACTGATTGCATGGACAGTAGTCCACTGATTAGGAATGAGTGAAAACATAGGATCCATATAAATCTGGATGATAGTGTATGGAGATGCTGCAAAGAGCCCAATTCCTTTTGGTTGTTAGTCAATATTACATTTGAACTACTTTAATAAAGTGTTACAGAGTTAGTCATTATAGTATCTCTACACAGTCCCATTACATACAGGTAGTTACTTATTCAGTGATTTGTAGGAATTCAGATACATTCATATGAAATGCTCTAAAGAGGGTTCAGACAATGTTCTTGCTTTTTCCTGTTTTTTATGTATGTTATAAAAGTTGAAACAAAGCAGTTTTTCCTATTCTTTGAAAAAAGGACATATTCATACACAGTTTACATTCGATACGTTACCTGCAAAAATAAATATGACCACATAATTACTTTATAAATGTATTAAGTCACAAATACATGCTGCTTACCAGTAACTTAAAGATTCTTGGATAAAGATGTGGGGTATGTGCCTTGATGAATTCTTCCGTCTCTTTGGCAAAACTTGCAGCATCTTCTATTATTCCAGAGTCAACAATACATCCAATAAGATGCCTGAATAGAAACAGAGAGCAAATGAGAATGATTCTATTTCCGTGTCAAATCAAGATGGTGAGTTTTACAACAGCAGTCTCCGCAGAAATATACAGTATATCAAGTTCCCTTTTTTAAAACTGCAAACCCACTGTTCTGTACAAGCTTCTCCGAACTTAATTATATATTCCACTCTCTTCTTAAGGCTCTGGTCAACTGAACACATGGCCTATTGTTTGGTTGTGACTTTTCAATATTTATTTGGAGCAAATTAAATAGCCTTATTTTTTAAACTTAAAGTAGAATTATGTCAACGCCACTGATTTTCCAATTGTACGTAATGTTCTTAGGATCTTTAAAATTCCGACTTGAATTAAAGCTGTGAATCATAATGTTAGCTTTCTGGCTCATAGCTGAGCCAAAGGGTTCTAGGGTCTTAGCGGAATACTGTTTCCATTGCATGAGAACCTTATGGAGGATAATATATGTACTTTCCAGGCATTAGTCAAAACTCTCCGATGTTACCAGTTTAATTAAGTTATTATAGCAAATGATCTTGTTGTAGTCATGAAATGCCCATGGACGTGTCAATAACCAGGAATTCATTAATTATCCATTTTGGTTAACATAGGACTTGCTTTAAAAAGGTTTCTTGTATTGTTTTTCATCCTTTGGTTGGTTTTGGAACAACATATTCCAAACAACCATGCATTGGATGGTTGGCAGCAGAACAGTGAGAAACCATGTACAGTATGTCGGGCCATCTTGATCTTTTATGGATAACATTAAACTATGAAGTGCATAGGACATACCGTCACCAATCCTATGAACACCCTGGCTAGCTGAAATGACACTGTACACGATTGGTACATAATGTTCTTTGGGCAGAGATAACAAACGTTTGAGCCTGAGGCGTCATGGGAGAACATGATGAAACAGCTTAGAGTGGATTCTCCACTGTGTTGAGGAGAATATGTCAAGAACTTAACGAGGTACCGAGAGAGCTGAGGTCACAAATGAAGAGCTGGTAAATTAGCCTCTGTGCGTCACCCCTTGTGAATCCAGCAGGAAACTGGACAGAATCAGGACTGGACTTATTCATGAAAGCGAGCAAAGAGAACACGGTGGGGTCACTTACATCATGAGTTCAGCCCTCCAGCTGTGGTCCTGCTCTGCCACCTTCCTCCATACTCCGGACCACCTGCCTGAGGGAGGGGACGAGGTGGGAGCACCACCCCGGCTGCAGGAAAAGACACACCGTCTGGAAGTACAGCACTGAAGCGTTGAACACTATGAAGTAGTCTCTGTAAGAAACAAACCACATGCAAAAATAAGTTGACAGAGAACACTCAATTATTTATATAATGCACATGCAAGGAATTGTATCTCTTAACACAACTAAATTCAGACCAAGTGACAACTTTGTATGAAGATGTTCTGTGAATTGCAAATGTGTGTGGATTAACCAACGTCCAATGAGCCTCAGGGGGGGGGGTCCTGTGAGCCTGTCTATGTCAAAGGAGGGAAATGTATGAATTTGAGGCGCAGATGTAGAGGATAGTGTGAACAGACTGTTTGAGTGCTGCTAATTTATTCACCAGAGATTGTGTTGTGCATTAGTCTGGGCTGGATGTATTAGATATGTATTCCCTTTGGTTCTAATTAAGATTGCTCTTTCAGCCCTTTTTTTATTGACAAGTTATGAGTTCATTACCAAAGAGATTCAGCACTGATTGCTTGCAAAGGCTAAGCCGCTATCTCCTAAGATATCTTTCAAAGTGAGAAAAAGGGAACGCAGTTTCTTATACATCTATATTTATCATCCTTTTAACTATACTTACAGATACTGTTAGAATATTTTTGAATAAAACACTCTTATATAATCCTCTTCTGAATAAGGGGCTGAGGTGAAGCATGTTTTATTTCAACAAGGCTGTTTGCAAATGAAACCTTTATGTCCCGGAATATAGTTAACGCAGCAGACTGAACCCTTGTAACCGATCATACCATCATTAAAGAAAGAAAAACATCCTCTGTTGTGAATATTTCTCTTTGAATGTGTTTTAACAGGTGCCCCTTGGCACCACAATGGCATTTGCCAAGCAATATCAGATGATAAACTGTAAATGGCATCCATTGATCAACTTTAGTGACACTGTTAGAACAAAGCCAAGCACACTTCTGAACGTTTACATACCTTGGTTCATGCTTTGCGATTTCAATTGCTTTAAGAAAATACAGCACAGCCTCTTCTAAGTCCCCCTAAAATAGAAAAGGGGAAAGTTAGACCTTGTAAAAACATAGAAAGATCAGACGCGGAAAGTCTTCAACAAAGGCTACAGTTTGTTAAAATACAGAGAAAACTAACTGTGACAATACAAAGGGCAATAAGCCTCGAAGAATCAAAGAAAAGTTCTTTACGAAGCTAGAACGTCTGCTCCTTTGTTAGAGCAAATAAGTGCAGTATATCTGTGACTGTGTGCATATCTCATTGGTAAAGACACACAGGACACAGCCCCCTCGAGGAGATGTGTCCAATTGATTGTCCTCACCAAGCTCCCAGGGGGCGGCGGAGACTTCAGCCGGACCTGGCAGAGGTAGGCTCGACACAAAAATTGATTCGCCGGCGGATTCCCTTCAAAGTACATCTTTAGACAACGCTGTACTTATCTCTAACACCAAGCTGAAAACACAGAAAAAGAGAAGCACAAAGGCAAACTAAATGAATATTTAAACTGTATCTGCTGTTATATTCTGTCAGCATTTGTATACCTTGATGCATTATTAAAAACATTAGAAAAATGCTTTGGGTTGTAATTGCGGCTTTTTGCCCTTCGAATGTCAGTTGTGTTTTGTTAAGATTTAATTCACATAATGTAAGTGTTGTTAGGGGAGGCAATTCTGTAGAGAAGTGGTATACTTAGAAGTATATCATAAGCTTGCATTAGTTTTTGTACTTAAGAAACCTGTATATCATTTTTCTCATAGGGGGTGATCATAAAACAACTTAAACGTAACAGTTATATACATTACAATGCCTCAGAATGTATGTTCGGAAATGGAATTCACTTAATATAATGATAGATATAATGATATGGTAGTGTTGTTCCTGTTTAAAATAAGAACTCATTCAGAATTGAAACAACCTGAGACTTCAACGCAAGCTGCATTTTCCCTTAGAAATCCTGTTGTTTGATAAAACTAAATCCCATTATAGAATATCATTATGTTTCATTATTCAATATGTGTCCCCTTGCCTTAGGACCATTTAGACTATATGAATGAATAATCATTATCATCCCCTACTGGGAGCATATAGGGAGATTTTGCAAGAAAAAAGAAAAGTTAACAGTGACATAATGTGTGATAAGACTTCTAGCAGAGAGGGGCCTGCAGAGGTTCTTTATCACAACCTAAAGATATCTGGTTGATTAACCAATAACTCCTAAGATATTCAGTTTTAGTATCAAGGCAAACCGAGTGAATCCTCTCTATATGACGAAAAATGTCAGTAATACATTCAGGAACCTCCCAGATGATACACTTATTGTCAAACTGATTTAAATGAAGCTCAACTTTTTGTGCAGTCAGATATGAAACGTTCCTTATTGGAGGCTGCTTCAGCATCATGTCTTATGCAACATCTCAGCAGTTATGAACTCCTCACAACATGAAAACTTCACAGAACGTGGAGGCAAGCTTCAGAGCAACAAAGTGTTTTCTCATATTCATACTACAGACAGAGGTTCAGCATCTGATTGATGGCTTGACAGTATTAGGGCCAATCACTGTCTTCTTCAGTGAACATACACGAAAAAAGAAAGGATTGCGATTATGTAACCAATATTTAACATGATTTAGAGATTAGAGGATTTATCATGTTTTAAATATATATGGATAATTGAAAGGATCCAAACCAAATAAATATATGTTTGACTGTATAATACCTTTTGCAGCACCACCACAATACATTTTACAGCAGGTAACCAAATATTGCACTGACTGCAATTTGGATATTGCACTGGACTTTTGAGCGATTGCCATACAAGTTTAATGAAATATAGCAGTCGTAGTCTATTAATAATTATGAATGAACTAAACAGGTTCATTTAGAATGATGTGTTGATCTACCCTTTCTGTTGCATGCCATGTAGTAGGCTACATAATGTACTTGAATACCTATTCAGTGAACTTATATGTATTTGGTAAAAAAACTACCTCTGGTGCAATTTGAAGCTAATTGCCAAAGCCAATGGTAAGACATAGGCACTTTTGGTATTACAAATTACATTTTAAAGTTTTTTTAATTTAAATTAACATATACAAAAGGGCTTGTATCAAGTACAAGTACATGAACAGGCACAGTACAGTGAAACCTCTGCCTCAGTCTCACCTGTACAGCTGCTTCTGCACATGCAACGTACAGCTCTGAGGCACTGCCAGGAGCTGGTCCTCTGGCTCCAGCTGCTGTCATGTCGTTAATTAAACGATAGGCTGACTGTAGAGCTCCAGAGTCTGCATAAAGTACCGTTACACGAGGATACAAAAAGTTTAGTAATACTTTCACAACTGTTTTACAACTCTACTCGCTCTGTAATTAACGTGAGTACAGTACACCACAAACCTTGTTGCTCCTTTGCCGTGTTGAGATACTGCCGAATATCTAGCTCCATGCTATGGGAAAGTAAGCGTTAGCTAACACGTTTTAGTTAATTTAAGAGGTTGGCTGTTAGCTAGCTAACGTTAGCGTTAAACTGATGACGCCAGTTTTAACTCAGCTCGCTCCGCTACCCAATTGAAACCGTGCAGGTGTGTGAAACTAGTTAGTCAACACGAATGCAACATTGTTAAACCGTTAAAAAACACTACCTCTGTACGGTAAATGCGGTGTTAATGTAAATATGCCACTTATTATTGTATTCAACAAACAAACCCTGTGTCGACGGAAAGCTACACATACGCAATCCGTGTTTGTAGTTAGGGAGCGTTACTAGGCAACCGGAGACAGGTCTCTACGGTAAACGAATGGGACAAAAAGGGTGACACAACTCAAAGTGTTTTCTTTACAAGTGAAGATAACACGTATTCCTTTATTAACACAAATATATATTTAGTGTGTCTCTATTTCACTTCCCTCTCCCTCTTTCTCTGTCCCCTTTCAAATTCAAAAGAGGCTTTATTGCTATAATCATATTAAACAAAGAATAATAGTGTAATAATAGAAAGATCAGGTAGGCCTATATTTCCAAGAAACATAACAATTATGTGTTTGTGTATGGTAATTTAATGTCAATGTCTGTGTGCCAGTGTGAAAGGGAAAGACACTATACTGCTAGTCTGGTAACACGATTGGCCTATTGTTTATGCTGATTATGTGATCATATTCAGGGTGTTTGCTTTGAATTTTGGGCTTATATTTACCTCAGAGTTGCTGGATTTTTGTGCTTTTATCCCTTTGTTTTCCTTGCACAGCTGTATTTTGTGTCTGTCACTGTGTTAAAGTAATATGCCTCACTGTACTGTCTCTTTAGACCAAGATAACACTGCCATTTTGTGATGTTTTCTAGTGATATAATTTTGTTTCTAACTTCTGGTTGTTTCGGATTGATACGATGTCAGACTTGTCCTGAGGCAGAACAGGTTCAATGGGAAATTAATGTAAGGATGAGCTAAGTGAGGGGACTATTTTCTTTGCTCAGCTCTTGGCATTGCAGGGCTTTCTGATGATAAGGTTAGAGTCCCTGTTTCAAGCACATTTTTTGCTCTCCTTTTTAAAATGTTGAGGTGGACTGGACATGGCCGGGCCAATTCAACATGAATTGTTTGTGATGTATGTGCAGCTGCTACATTATTTTTCAAGACTTAATTTCATTCAGAGTGTTTCGCAAAGTGGGCCGAATTCTAGTAAGAAAATAATAATAATAACTTGAATTTATATAGCGCCTTTCATAACCTCAAGGTCACTTTACAAAGAAACATACAAGGACAAGACATAAAAAAAAAACATAAACATAAAACAGGGGGCAGAAATGGAAGTGTAACTGGGGGGGGGGGGGAGTGAGTTATTGTTGGAAGGCGATGTTGAACAGATGAGTTTTAAGGGTTGATTTGAAAATGTTGAGAGAAGGGGCGTTGCGGATTTCTGCAGGGAGGGAGTTCCAGAGAGTGGGGGCAGCGGAGGCGTGAATGGGGAATGGAGAGCAGGCCGGAGTCTGAGGATCGAAGGGTGCGGGACGGGATGTATGGGTGGAGGAGATCTGTGAGGTACTGAGGGGAGAGGGCATGGAGGGATTTGTAGGTGAGGAGGAGGAGTTTATAGGTGATGCGGGACTTGACCGGGAGCCAGTGGAGGTTGAATAGAGTGGGGGTGATGTGCTCCCAGGGCTTGGTGCGTGTGAGAACCCTGGCAGCTGAGTTCTGTATGTACTGGAGCCTGTTCAGGGTTTTGTTGGGAACCCCGGACAGGAGTCCGTTACAATAGTCCAGGCGTGAGGTAATGAAACAATGTATCAGCTTCTCAGCAATAGAGTCGGACAGTAATGGCCGGAGTCTTGAAATATTTCTGAGGTGGAAGAAGGCTGATTTTGAAACGGATTTGATGTGGTTTTGAAATGAGAGGGTTGAATCCAAGACAACACCAAGGTTGCGGACCTGAGAGGATGGGGAGATGATGGAACCGTCGATGTTGAGGAGCAGATCTCCAACCTTCCCGAGCAGTGCCTTGGGGGCCACAACCATGAGCTCAGTTTTACCCCACATCTCACTGAGTGGTCATAGTGTTTCAAAATGGAAACACATTCATCTCCACTCTGTAATGTCTATTATACAGATTTCCATTCTTAAAATTATTACATTTTCCCCCAGAAATGGTTTGTGTTTACGGACTCCTCAATTAATATCAATTGTTTGTGTTTGCATTGTGCTTTTTTGAATTATGTAGCTCGCTGTCTCTCTCTCACACACACACACACACACACACACACACACACACACACACACACACACACACACACACACACACACACACACACACACACACACACACACACACACACAAATGCTGTTACAAAAAGCACCTCTTCATGCTTGTAGTCGCAACAGCTCAAAACTTCAAAGTGCATCATTAGAAATTAGGCCCCTCGTGAGCAAATGTAATTTACTTGGTCAAACCAAATAGGCCACAGCTACTGATGTGCCAGGGGAGAAAGTAGCAAAGGCAGTGTGGACTACAGTGGCTCTCACTAAGATTGACATTGGGTTACTAGTTTGAGTTTAATTGACATGTATTAGGCTACCTGCCAGAATTTCAAAGCAGCAGAGGAAGCTCCTCCTCAGTGGACCTAGAGCAAATGTGTTAAGCAGTTGGGATATGTCTAAATGTACTGATTCAGAGAGAATGTTCCCCCTTTGGGATTGCTTTAAATGTGAAATGTATAATTATTTTTTCTGGAATGGATTCTCACCCTGTTACTTGACCTACTTAATGGTTGAGTTGGTGCTATTTATTTGTGCTGTGAATTTTCCCAACAGTCAGATCAATGAGACTTGTACTGTAGAGCTTGTAGATTCACATTATTTATTTTGAGACTGACCCCATAAGAGAGAGACTCAAAATTACCAGAGAAAACACAAACAACTACTAAAAGATTAACACAACTGCAAAGAGATGCCAAACAGATGCAAAGGGACCTAATGAGTCTCATATTGACTGACAAGGGGCGATACAACCTCAAAGACACCAAAAATGACTACAAAGACAGTCAAAGTCATCATAAAATAACAAAATAACCACAAATGACACACACATATTAAAGATATATGGGATAACAAAGGCCTAAACAACAACAGACAAAAACAACTTTTTTTTAAATTACAAAGTGATACAATATAACCACTATTCAACGCAAATCCCTTGAGAAAAGTGTAACTTCTACAGAGACACACACTACAAAAAGAGACTATAAAGTATTTTTGGCTTTGCTCCTTTGTAGGACAGGTGGTGTTGCAAGTCTTATTTACATGTTTGTATGCTTGCAATGGATGGAAATCAGCTACAATGAGACACAAAGAGACTCCGATTGGCTATGAAAAGGAGCAATACAATCACAAAGACACGCAAAATGTCTACAAAGAGACTCAAAATTACCATATAAAGACTCAATGATGACAAAAACATGCAAAACCAATAGAAATTGTACGTTCTTTCAGTAAAATAGTAGCTTACAGTGTTTTACTACTAGGTATGATGTTTACTGATTTCCTTCTTTTTTTTTTCTTGAACAAAGAAAATAAACAACACAAACACCTTAAATCACTTTACAGCACATCAGTATCAATCTACACCAAAGACAGTACATATCAGCAAATGTTGGAAAATATAAAATAAAAATGCAGACCCTATACATCCATTTGAAAATCAAAACAGGGAAAGGAAAATACAAACAAGAAATGACAATAGAGTAGTAGTAATATTAAAAATAATACCACACATACATCACAGGATGTGGGATTTTTCTCAGGCAGAGAAATACCTTGCCAGGGGAGACCACCTCTGTTGAAACAGGTCTGTCATTAATTGTAATTGGGCAGTCAGAGCCTCCATCCCATATACCTCCTTTAATTTGAGTTTCCATTGTGCCAGTGTAGGTGGTTGTGGTTTCCTCCAATTCAATGTTACCATTTTCCTAGCAGTCATCAGGAGTGTATGCAACAGGTACTTCTGGTTTCTATTACATACATCCTCTGCAACCAGATCAAGTATAAAGTGACTAGGGTTGAGCGGTAGATCAATTCCCATAATTCTGTCTATCTCCTCCTTTACCCCATGCCAGAAAGAGACCATCTTTGGGCAGTCCCAGAATATGTGTGAGTGGTCACCAATCAGGCCGCACTCCCTCCAGCAATACTTTGTTGTGGGTGTGTCTATACATTTGGAAATTATCAAGGGGGTCCTAAAGAACTGTGTCTTTGTCTTCCAGTCAAACTCCTTCCACGTATTACTGTTTATACCTTTGTGACAGCCCTTACACAAAGTTTCCCATTCCCCATCTTCAATTATAATATTCAACTCTAACTCCCATTTCTTTTTTATGTGGAAGGTGTTATCCGGTAAATCCATTAATAGGTTCCTATAAATATGGGAAATATGATTCTTAGTCGGTATATTGTACCTAATTATATTGATAAAATATGTTTCAATGTTTGTTGGGGAATTCTTGATTATGTTCCTATCTCTATGTTTTGTAATGTAATGCCTAATCTGTAAATACCTAAACATGTCACACGATGGTAACTGAAACTTCTCCTGGAGATAGGAAAATGGCTACAAAATATTATCATAAAATAATTGGTCAATAATCTTTAGACCTCTGTCTGCCCACTTCTTAAAGGTACTGTCCGCTATTGAGGGGAGGAATTCTAGATTTCCATCAATTTGCATAGCTCGAGGGAGGGCAACTGTCCCCCTAAATCTCTTTTGTACCGCAGACCACACTTTTAAGGTGTGTTTCACATATATTTGTTGGACTCCGACTTTCTTTTGAGACTTTGGCTCATAAAAACCAGAGTGGACAAAGGTATCCCTGGTAATGTGCTCGGCTCTATACTAACCCATCCTGTCTCTGTGTCATTGCGAATCCAGGCTACCACTGCTGTTAATTGCGCCGCCCAAAAGTGCTTTATGTTGGGAAGGCTGAGCCCGCCCTGGTCCTTCCCAAGAGTAAGTGTTTTATATCTCACCCTCGGTCTCTTATTCTGCCATATAAATGTAGATATAAGCTTATCCAACATATTGAAGGCAGATACCGGGACCCAAATAGGCAGAGATTGAAACAAAAACAAAAGTCTGGGTAATATGTTCATTTTTACAGCCTCTATTCTACCCAAAAGTGACAACGGCAGCACATCCCATCTAGTTAAGTCAGTTTTAAACACCTCAAATATCTTTTTATAATTAGCTTGGAACAACTGTGTTATTTTGGGGGTGAGTGCAATCCCTAAGTATCGAAATCCCTGACCAGACCTGTGAAAGGACACTGTACTATCAAGTTGACTTGGCCACATCCCCGAGATCATCATTGCCTCTGACTTAGTGGGATTCATTTTATATCCAGATACCAGGCCATATTCTTCCAGATTTTATAGGAGGGCCGGGACAGAGGACTCTGGATTTTCCAGAAATAATATTATATCGTCCGCGTGGTTGAGATCTCCATATGAAGTGAATACTTAAAACGAAAGTTAATTATAAATCATATATGAAATGTAATGAATGTATGAAATATAATCAATTATATTCTTGTATAACCCACAATGAAAATGCTTCATATTTTAGGTTTTTCTATAGTTACAGTATAAACAAAACCAAGTGGTTTGTTAAGTTGAGTGTAAGGCCTATAAGAGTTATGGGTGTCTCTGATAAGAGAGTAGGCCGTTTTTTTCCCTCTCCTCTCACAGCAGTTTCACAGGGAGGGGGGCTCCTGACTGAAGGAGAAATACATTGAGACCTCAAAAAGGTGGTTATGATAGCCATAGAATATGTCTGTTCATGTCCTGTTTTCTACACAAACATGGGAAGGTGTGTCTTAGGCCATAGCCAATGAAAGATGTTGGTTGGGAAGAGAGGAGGTGTTTGTTTTTTGGGGTTTCGATCCGGTTTTTTGAGCATAAAGAGACTGGTTTTTTGAGAGAGCGCGAGAGAGAGGGGGGTTTCCCCTGGTAAACTCTCTCCCGGTAGGCTTTGTCCTTCAGAGCTGGGTTAATAGCTCTCGGTAAGGTTCTCTCAAACTTGGTAAATATCTCCTGAATTTGGTTGAAATGCTGAGTGAATTTCTTTGAATGCTGAGTGAATTTCTTGGTTGGAATGCTGAGTGGAATGATTTGATGGGAGATGTGTTTGTGAGATGTGTTTGCGATTAGTAACCGCCACCGTGAGGATCTTCCTCCGAAATACCTGCGGGAGATAGGTATGTGTTTGTGGATGTTAGTACCCGCCATCTGTGTCGGATAGGAGTGTGTTCGTAATTAGTAACCGCCACCATGAGGATCTTCCTCCGAAATACCTGCGGGAGATAGGTGTGTGTTTTTGAATGTTAGTACCCGCCGTCTGTGTCGGAAAAAAGGTATGAAATTGATGGTGAATGAAAAGTTGAATGCGCTTTTTATTGTCACCGGTCTTTTTATGAGGAAATACCTCTAAATTCTATCGGGAGATTTTTAAAATGTCACAACTGAATTGGGCAGTTGAAATTAAACATTTTGGTAATAAATGTAAGACTGTGAATTAAAGTTTCATATTTGAACATGATCACAGCACTATTTTTTTAGTATGATTATAATGTTGTAAAGAGAGAGGGGGAAACCCCTGGTATACTCTCTCCGGGTAGGCTCTGTCCTTCAGAGCTGGGTAAAATGGTTCTCGGTAAGGTTATCCTGGAAGGCGTTAATAGGACGTACGGGAATCTTAGACCTAATAAGCTTTATTTAGATCTATCCTGGAAGGCGTTAATAGGACGTACGGGAATCTTAGACCTAATAAGCTTTATTTAGATCTATCCTGGAAGGCGTTAATAGGACGTACGGGAATCTTAGACCTAATAAGCTTTATTTAGATCTATCTCTCTGAAGAACCAGCACCTTACCGTGGTAGAGAGGTTTGTGTGCCCTGATGAACCTGGGGGCTGTGTTGTCTGGAACCTTGTGTTCCTGGTAGGGTTTCCCATGGCAAATTGGTCTCAGGCAAGGGGCCAGACTAAGATTGGTTCAAAAGACCTCATGAAAGACGATACAAAAAGTGAGGATACCCGGCCCGGAGGAAGCCCGGGGTCCCCTTCTGGAGCCAGGCCCAGAAGGAGGACTCGTCGGCGAGCGTCTGGTGGCCGGGCTTGCCACGGAGCCCGGCCGGGCCCAGCCCGAAAAGGCAACGTGGGCAACACCTCCGCTTCTCCGTCCCGCGGGCCCACCACCTACGGGAAACATCAATGGGGTCGGGTGCGCTGCCAGAAGGGTGGCAGTGAAAGCGGAGGGTCTCGACGGACCAGACCCGGGCGACAGAAGCTGGCTTTGGGGACGTGGAACGTCACCTCTCTGGGGGGGAAGGAGCCGGAGCTTGTGCGGGAGGTGGAGCGTTACCAGTTGGATCTGGTTGGGCTCACCTCTACGCACAGCGTCGGCTCTGGAACCTTACTTCTGGATAGGGGTTGGACTCTATTCTTCTCCGGAGTTGCTCAAGGTGTGAGGCGCCGGGCGGGTGTGGGGATACTCACAAGTCCCCGGTTAGGTGCTTCGTTGTTGGAGTTTACCCCAGTGGACGAGAGGGTCGCCTCCCTACGCCTGCGGGTTATGGGGGGGAAAACTCTGACTGTTGTGTGTGCTTATGCACCCAACAGCAGTTCAGAGTATACGGCCTTCTTGGAGACCCTGGAAAGAGTCCTGTATGGGGCTCCTGAAGGGGACTCTTTAATCTTGCTGGGAGACTTCAACGCACATGTGGGCAATGATGGAGACACTTGGAGGGGCGTGATTGGGAGGAACGGCCCCCCTGATCTGAACCGGAGTGGTGGTTTGTTACTGGACTTCTGTGCTAGTCATGGATTGGCCATAACAAACACCATGTTCGAACATAAGGATGCTCATAAGTGTACGTGGTACCAGAGCACCCTAGGCAGAAGGTCCATGATCGATTTCGTTATCGTATCATCGGACCTGAGGCCGTATGTTTTGGACACTCGGGTAAAGAGAGGGGCGGAGTTGTCAACTGATCACCATCTGGTGGTGAGTTGGGTCGAGTGGCGGGGGAAGCCTCTGGATAGACCTGGTAAGCCCAAACGTGTAGTTCGGGTGAACTGGGAACGTCTGGAGGAGGCCCAAGTTCAGGAGGCCTTCAACTCACACCTCCGGCGGAGCTTTTCGGGCATTCCTGTGGAGGTTGGGGACATTGAACCAGAGTGGTCGGTGTTCAAAGCCTCTATTGCCGAAGCCGCGGCGGGGAGCTGTGGTCTCAAGGTCCTAGGTGCCTCAAGGGGCGGTAACCCTCGAACCTCCTGGTGGACACCGGTGGTCAGGGAAGCCGTCCGACTGAAGAAGGAGGCCTTCAGGGATTTGTTATCCCGGGGGACTCCCGAGGCAGTTGCAAGGTACCGACAGGCCCGAAGGGCAGCAGCCTCATCCGTGGCCGAGGCAAAGCAGCGGGTGTGGGAGAAGTTCGGAGAAGACATGGAGAAGGACTTTCGGGCGGCACCAAAGTTGTTCTGGAAAACTGTCCGACACCTCAGGAGGGGGAAGCAGGGAACCATCCAAGCTGTGTACAGTAAGGATGGGACGTTGTTGACCTCAACTGATGGAGTGTTAGGGCGTTGGAAGGAACACTTTGAGGAACTCCTGAACCCGACAACTCCGCCCTCTATGTTAGAGGCAGAGCTGGAGTATGACGGGGGATCGACACCAATCTCCCGGGGGGAGGTCACTGAGGTCGTCAAACAACTCCACAGTGGCAAGCCCCGGGGGTGGATGAGATTCGCCCGGAAATGCTGAAGGCTCTGGGTGTTGAGGGACTGTCATGGTTGACACGTCTCATCAACGTTGCGTGGAAGTCGGAAACAGTACCGAAGGAGTGGCAGACCGGGGTGGTGGTTCCCCTATTTAAAAAGGGGGATCAGAGGGTGTGTGCCAATTACAGAGGCATCACACTACTCAGCCTCCCCGGGAAAGTTTACTCTAAGGTACTCGAAAGGAGGGTCAGGCCGATTGTAAAACCTCAGATTGAGGAGGAACAATGCGGATTCCGTCCTGGTCGTGGAACGACGGATCAGCTTTTTACTCTCGCAAGGATCCTGGAGGGGGCCTGGGAGTACGCTTATCCGGTCTACATGTGTTTTGTAGACTTGGAGAAGGCGTATGACCGAGTTCCCAGGGAGGTACTGTGGGAGGTGCTGCGGGAGTATGGGGTGAGGGGGTCTCTACTCAGGGCCATCCAATCTCTGTACTCCCAAAGCGAGAGCTGTGTCCGGGTCCTCGGCAGTAAGTCGGACCCATTTCCGGTGAGGGTTGGCCACCGCCAGGGCTGCGCTTTGTCACCAATCCTGTTTGTAATATACATGGATCGGATTTCGAGGCGTAGTCATGGGGGAGGGGGTCTGCAGTTCGGTGGACTAAGGATTGCACCACTGCTTTTTGCAGATGATGTGGTTCTAATGGCTTCATCGGTCTGCGACCTTCAGCACTCACTGGATCGGTTCGCAACCGAGTGTGAAGCGGCTGGGATGAGGATCAGCACCTCCAAATCTGAGGCCATGGTTCTCAGCAGGAAACCGATGGACTGTCCACTCCAGGTAGGGAATGAGTCCTTACCCCAAGTGAAGGAGTTCAAGTATCTCGGGGTCTTGTTCTCGAGTGAGGGAACAATGGAGCGTGAGATGGGCCGGAGAATCGGAGCAGCGGGAGCGGTACTGCAGTCGCTTTACCGCACCGTTGTGACGAAAAGGGAGCTGAGCCAGAAGGCAAAGCTCTCGGTCTTCCGGGCCATTTTCGTTCCTACCCTCACCTATGGTCATGAAGGATGGGTCATGACCGAAAGAACGAGATCGCGGATACAAGCGGCCGAGATGGGTTTTCTCCGCAGGGTGGCTGGTGTCTCCCTTAGGGATAAGGTGAGAAGTTCGGTCATCAGGGAGGGACTCGGAGTTGAGCCGCTCCTCCTTCGCGTCGAAAGGAGCCAGTTGAGGTGGTTCGGGCACCTAGTTAGGATGCCACCTGGGCGCCTCCCTAGGGAGGTGTTCCAGGCACGTCCAGCTGGGAAGAGACCAAGGGGTAGACCTAGGACCAGGTGGAGGGATTATATCTCTTCGCTGGCCTGGGAGCGCCTTGGGATCCCCCAGTCAGAGCTGGTTGATGTCGCCAGGGAAAAGAAAGTTTGGGGCTCTCTGCTGGAACTGCTACCCCCGCGACCCGACCACGGATAAGCGGGAGAAGATGGATGGATGGATGGATAGATCTATCCTGGAAGGCGTTAATAGGACGTACGGGAATCTTAGACCTAATAAGCTTTATTTAGATCTATCCTGGAAGGCGTTAATAGGACGTACGGGAATCTTAGACCTAATAGCTTTATTTAGATCTACCTGGAAGGCGTTATTAGGACGTACAGGAATTGTATAATTAATGGCTTTATTTAGATCTTGGATAGATGAGAAATATGAATTAAGGTTTTAGAAAAAAATATAACCCCAGCATGATATGTTGCATATGATTATAATGTGTTAAAAGGTAAAAACCCTGTATTAGTTTGGACTTATTTTTCTTCAAATAAACTGATCTCACCTGTTGGATTGGGACAACTAAAAAGAAAATCTGTGCTCTCCTCTCCTGCTTAAAAGGTAAGATTGCACCCTGCCACATACACTTAGGTAGGAGCACACTCCATTTACTGATATCAAAATCCTTCGGGATCCCTTAAACAGATTAAAAAAGAGTTGTCTGAATAGAAACAGCAGTTAATTGAACCTGGTTCTTCGGGGGGTTAATAGAGGTGAGATCTTGCACCAAACGTTGTGTGTTTATCCCAGAGAGTGGCGGCATCTCTCTGGGATAAACACACAACGTTTAAGTGCAGCAGACCCAGCTCGTTGGCTATACTGCTGCCAGTGTGAGTCACTCGTTTTGTTAGTCAGTCGCAACCGCGGATCCTAACCCAAACGATCATTATGCTAGTAACGTAACATTCTGTACTCGGCAAAATGTAAACATAAAATATAGTGTAGGCTAATGTAAAATAAAAATAAAAATAATGAGCCCTTCTAGAAAACGTTATTCACAAATGTTCATCTCTGACTGAATGATCAAGCTTACTTCATCGTGCCTGTCAGCTGTTTCAAGGGAAGAAAACCCTACAGTCCTCCTCCGACAGCAAGTTCCCATTTTTCCCTCTGCGGTTGTCCTGTCTCTCCCATCGGTGCCTGGTCAGCTCACTCTGAGGTTTGTCCCGCTCATCAACTCGGATCTGAATGTTCATTTTGTGAAGCGCCGGAGCGGCTTCCTTCAGTGTAGGAAATGTTTTTTCCACCGAGCCCACCATCATCCTCAGCCGAGCTGGATATAGGCACTTCGTTTTGACATTCTTCTGCTTGAGTTCTTTGATGACATATCTAACCTGGGCACGTTTTCTCTGCAGTTCAGGTGAGTAGTCATTGTCGAAGTAAATTTGCCTGTCACCTATCTTCACTTGGTCCTGTGTCCAGGCCTGCCGTAGGATCTGTTCCTTGAATCCTACCAAAATGGGGCGAGGGGGGTCATTCTCTTTCGATCTCGGGGTAAGTGTCCTGTGGGCACGGTCGATTCTGATGTCATTTTCCTTCAGCGATAGTGAGGGCAACACGGTTGGAAGTAGCTTCTTAATAAAGGCCACCATATCCCTTCCCTCCGAGCCTTCGGGGATCTGATATAGTCGCAGATTTTGTCTTCTCGTCCGGTTCTGGAGGTCCTCACATATTTCCATGAGCTCAGCTTCTTGTTGCAGGAGAAAGCTAATGGCTCTGCCATGGGTCGCGGCCTTCTCCTCCGTGGCACCGATACGCTCTTCCGCGTCAACGACCCTCTTCTCCAGTTTTGTTAGCTGTGTACTTAGACCGCTGACCGATGTTTCCAGTCTATTAAATGACTCACTCATTTGACCTTTGAATTATTTTACATCTTCTCTCATCAGTTGAATTTCCTCTCGTATTTCTTGGTTCGATTTCTCTATTGATCGTAGAATGTCCTCTATGCTCGTCCCAGCAGCACCCCCTGCTTTGCTTGTTACGACAGACATGCTAGGCGCGCTAATGCTAGCGGTAGTTGTTTTCACTAATTTCTTCTTGTTTTTAGATGATTTCTGATTTCTAGTTGTTCTTTCACTAGGGCTCATGCTCAGAGTGTAGTTGGGCGTTCATTTGCCGAGTTTTGATACATATATTGTTTGGTAGGGCACTAAATCCGCGGAGCACAAAACCTTGCGTCTTACGTGGGCATGGTGCCACCAGAAATCGTCGATGTTTACTGATTATACTGCTGTGTAAATGTGTTTGAAATCAGAGTAAAAAATCCTATGCGCCCAACTGGGATGATGAAGCATTCATGGGAAAGGTGATATCATTATTACCAGACCTAAGCTCCCACCATGTGATTTTGGGCGGTGATCTCAACTGTACAATGGACCCCGCTTTTAGACAAATCTAGCCCAAAACGGGACTCCCCCTCTAAAATGGCTAAAGCCATCTCACTATTTATGAGTCAAACAGGATGTGTGGACCCATGGCGTTCTCTCCACCCCAAAGCGAAACAGTTTTCTTTCTACTCCTTGGTTCACAAAACATTCTCGAGAATCGACTATTTTTTTATCGATAACTATTTTCTTCCCGCTGTAAAAAACATAGTATACTCACCCATAGTGATATCCGACCACGCCCCATTGTTACTTGACCTCTCATTCACACTGTTACAAAAGACACTTCCCCCCTGGCGACTGAATTGTACACTATTAAACGATGATCGATTCTGTGAAACAATCTCTAAAGCTATTGATGATTTCCTTATAACCAATATGTCTGATGGGATATCACCATCTCTTTTGTGGGAGACGTTAAAAGCTGTGATCCGAGGAGAGACTATCTCTTACTCTGCAAGGCAAAACAAAATGAAAAAGCAAAAACAGTTAGAACTTTTGGGCAGTATAGCAAAACTAGATAGCCAACTCTCAACATGTCCATCCCCTGAACTAGATAAAGAAAGGCAAAATCTTCAGATGGACTACAATTTGTGACCCGCTCTATCGAAATCAGTCGGAAGTCGCAACGGCTCATTTCAAAATAAACGTGGATTTGCGTAAAAAACTATTTTTTCGGGGTTCGGGTGTTTTTTTACATTTTAAATAAACAAAGTCTTGGCTTTCAGAATATTAAACTTTTATTTCCAAAATCACACGATAAATACATGTTTGAAGCTTGTAAAGGGTCGAAGACAGGCACCTCTCATTCGCAATCTGCTCTTCCGCAGCGACGCCCCCCCCTCCCGCCGGCTGACATTATGAATGTACGCGTATAGTAATCATAAATAACACGGCAGGGTCCGTTACATTTAGTTTTCATCTGATTTCAATTAAATAAAGTCTTGGCTTTCAGAATATTAAACTTGTTTCGGCAAATTCAGATGATAAATACAACTTTGAAGCTTGTAACGGCATAATTACAAGCAGAGAACGGAGTAACTTGACGTCACAGCAGGCATAACAACCAACAAGTCCTCCAACTCATACGACCAAATGGGTCGATTGTTTAAGCCCTTATTACGACCAAATATGTTGTTTGTTCAAGCGCTTAATACGACCTATAATTACGTTTTAAAGTTGTCGGCCTCTAGTGCTCCCGTTGAATGCAAACGTTACAGATGGTCGTTTATTCACAAATAACCCTCTCTGTAAAATCCTAAATTGTAGGATAGTTTGGCCATTAAAACGCTTTATGATTAGATTTCTAGCGAGAAGTATATATTGTACTTTTAGAATCCACGTCCAGTCGTTATGTAGGATCTATAGTTTGATAGATATTACGAAGATGATTTGAGGTTTCGTCAGGAGAACGTGTATATGCGGCAAGCTTCCATGTAAAGTTACGGGTTGAAAACAGTATTTCCGGTCTCGACGTTTTCATAAAAAAAACAATGATCAAATGATTTAACAGTGATATCTGCAGTACTCATCCACTAAAAAACATCAGTTTATCCTAGTTAATTATACGACATGAATTGGTTTAAATTGTGTACAATGCTTTTGTGTTTTTCCCATAGGGTTTTCTCTTTCGATTCTGAGAGACACATTTATTTTTTCAGAGGTTTTGATAGGCTAAAATCACGCCGCAATGCACGTCGGGATATGGTGTTTATGTGATATGAAATCGGAAAACATTTAAAAAAAATAATAATAATACTTTATTCCGAGTGTTCTTGCTTTTCTCTTTGAAAGTCATCACATAACGGCATTGTAATACACGGTTCGGCTGCATTAAATATTACATATCTGCCGTAGATATGTATTTATAGAGCCCTGATCAGAAGACCTTTTGACAAACTGGAAGAGATGCCGCCAAAACTGAATACGTGACGTGGACCATAAAATATCAACAATTAAACAACATCTTCCATTTCTTTTCACACAATACGTCTCCTTGCAGTATCAACACTAATTCGGCTGACTTTTATATTTGATCCAATAAGTAGATAGTCTGTATTTACACCATAACGGTGCACAGCTGATAGAAAGGGATTTTTTTGTAGTTTTTAAAGATATTACTGATTTTCTGAACTACCTTTCCAACTCCTCATGCAGTTGACTGTTACAGGTCTATAAAAGTTTATGGTACAATGCATAAGCTTCACATTGAGAGACTGAAACTGTATTTTCCTTTACCGTTCTGTTTTAATTTCACAATAAAGTGAATAGTCATATTATGTTTGATATTATTATGTTTTATTAACTAGACCACTGGTCTAAACCGTACCTCCTAGTGGTTAAAGCACGTTATTGAATTTAGTTGTTGAATAAGTTTAATTTTTATGAAAACATTTAAATATTAAGAGTAGCCTACATACAAAATAGGGGTCAATGATAGAAATATAGAATAGAAAATATCAAGAAGATACTGTGATCTCTACAATAAAACTGTTTAGTGCAGGACATCCAAAGATATTAACAGGAGGATGTGCAAAACAGACAAACTGATAAGGCTGAATTTTACTCAGGTGTAACGAAAGTCTGATTTAAGGGTTGTTTATATTTCACATCATTAATCAGAATCTGCAAAGTAACAAAAATAAATGTAGTAGAGTAAAAATACCAGGTTGACCTCTGAATTGTAGTGGAGTAGAACAAAGTAGTACATGCTGCTATAACAAAAACATTTCCCAACTTGGGATTAATAAAGTATCTTATCTTAAGATGATCGATGGCTACTGCCATATTTGCTAAATGTGCATCTGAACCTTGACAAGTGCATGTTTCAGGCTTATCAATTAACAACAGGAGGGGTCACAGACATAAGACCAGCTGTTAAATAAAGCTCTTCTGACCTTAGCTGTCATGTGGGCATATTAATGCTGCCCATTATGGGCACAAGCAATTTTCACCCATGTATTAATGATATGTTTTAAATTTGATAACACCAATGTGTTTCATATCCCCTAAACCTCCAGGGATGTATACAGTTTAATACTGGCAACTTCTAATTGTGGGAAATACGAAAACGTCTTATAAAACTACTATTCCCAGTAGAGACGTGCCATAGAACATATTGCGAAACACACAATAGCCAGCATGTGTAATATGGGGGGGAGGGCTGGGCTGGACCCGTCCAAGTCCAGTTTTGGATAGTCTGGCGTGGTTCCATTCCATTTCAAAGAGCTGTTTGACATTCGGCGTAACCTTGTCGCACTGCCACTCCAACATCCAATCACAGAGCTTGAGGGCTAATCACGGGGTTTGTAAAGCAAGGCGGATGTTGTAGTCCCAAACGATAGCTGGGGATTCTGGGTAGTGTAGTGTCTTCGGAAACTCTGTAGTGTCTAAACTCCGAAAAAACAATTTGTTTCTCCGAATCGAAGGTTAAAAACACAAAAGCATTGTACACAATTTAAACCAATCAATATTGTGTAATTAACAAGGATAAACTGATGTTTTTTAGTGGATGAGTAATGGAGATATCACTGTGTAATCATTTGACAGTGTGGGGAATACTTCCGGTTTTATTATGAAAACTTCGAGACCGGAAATACTGTTTTCACCCATGCTAACTTTACATGGAATACAGTACACGTTCTCCTGGCGAGACCTCAAATTATCTTCGTATATCTATCAAACTGTAGATCCTACACATCCACTGGACGTAGATTATAAAAGTACAATATACACTTCTCGCTAGAAATCTAATAAAAAAGCATTTTAATGGCCAAACTATTCCACAATTTAGGATTTTCCAGAGGGTAATTTGTGAATAAACGACCCTCCGGAGCGTTTGCAATCGACAGGAGCATGTTGTTTCTTACACGACCACTAGAGGTGCTACACTTTAAAACGTGACTCTGGGTCGTATTTAGCTGCTGAACAATCGACCTATATGGTCGTTTTTTGTAGGAGGACAGGCTGATAACAACAGCCGGTGTTTCTCGTGAGGGTTTTCCCCGGGAAACAAACACAATACACACAAACGCAAAATTACACAAACACACACACACACGTATACACACACACACTCGCGAGTTTCCCCCAGACCAGTAATCCAAACGAAAATATCTTCCCTCCGTAGTATTTTGATCATTTGCTTTGCTAATAATCAATCAGATCGATGGATTCCAGAGAAGAGAAAACTTTGAAGGCCTTTTTCTCAAAATGATGACTCGGTGACAGTCATTATATAATGTGACATATTTCGCTTAATATTTGGAGTACAAAAACAATCCTGATATCATTAGAAAGCTAGGAATCTCCTCTTTCCAGCAGTGTATACAACTCAAAATATGTCTTCGGGTCAATGCGACTGATTTCGATAGAGCAGGTCACATTTACTTTCAACGCAAGAGACTGAGAAATTGCTTTTAAGATCGCGTGGATTTCAGTATGAACATGGGGAGAAGTCGGGTCGTCTCCTAGCGCACCAAATTAAGAGCCAGTCGGTTTCCCAAAAAATTAAACAAATACGGACCCCTACTCGTGAACTCACAACAATCCCATCTGTTATCAACAACACCTTTAAAACCTTTTACTCTGGACTCTATGCCTCACAAGCCCCGGTCGATAATGCGGACAGAACTAAATTCTTGGATGATCTGGAATTTCCGTCCATAACACCTGCTCAGGAGGGTGAGTTGGATCAACCTCTCAAGCCTAGTGAAATAGCTGACTCGATCAGGTCGATCCAGAGTGGCAAGGCCCCGGGCCCAGACGGTTATCCAATTGAGTTTTATAAACAATTTATTGAAAAATTTACCCCCCTTCTTTTGAGAATGTTCGAGGACTCTCTGGACCGGGGAACGTTGCCACAAACTCTGACTGAGGCGGTAGTAATTGTATTATTAAAACCAGGCAAGGATAATTCTGAATGTAGCTCCTATCGCCCCATCTTCCTTCTGAATGCGGACTATAAGATCCTGGCTAAAATACTAGCCATACGCCTTGAATCAGTCACGCCAAACATCATATCATTAGACCAAACTGGGTTTATGAAAGGCCGACACTCCTTCTCCAACATCCGTCGCCTTCTCAACATCCTCCTCTCTCCTGCATCCAAGGAGACACCAGAGGTGGTGGTCTCATTGGATGCAGAGAAAGCGTTCAACAGGGTGGAGTGGGGCTTTCTATTTGAGGTCCTTAAGAGGTTCAGCCTCGGATCCAAATTTGTGTCGTGGATAGCATTGTTATACTCTTCACCCAAGGCTTCAGTGAGTACTAACGGGATAAGTTCTCAATATTTTACACTAGGTAGAGGTACTCCCCAGGGTTGCCCTCTAAGCCCGTTACTATTCGCCATGGCAATCGAACCCCTATCAATTGCGCTTAAATCGGCCAGCTTTACACAAGGAATTACCAGATATGGCTCTGAACACATACTCTCGTTATACACTGACGATTTACTATTGTTCATTTCTAACCCTATATCTACCATTCCTCAGATAATAGATCTGTTAACCCGATTCAGAATCTTCTCAGGGTACAAGCTAAACTTTTCCAAGAGTGAGTGTTTCCCCGTAAATGACCTGGCCCTTCAGATCCCCGATAGACTCATCACTTTCAAGATGTCTAGGAGTAATTTTAAGTATTTAGGCGTGAATATAAGTGGAAAACTCTCAGACCTTTACAAAGATAACGTCCCACCACTAATTGACAAGCTCAAATATGATTTGGAAAGGTGGAATAATTTACATTTAACTATTGCTGGGAGGGTAAACTGTATCAAAATGAACGTTCTCCCTCGCTTTCTGTACCTCTTTCAATGTCTGCCAGTCTTCCTACCAAAATCAGTTTTTCGTAAAATAGACACACTAATCTCCTCTTTTTTATGGCAAGGGAAGACTCCTAGAATTAGGAAAGAGCTTTTACAAAGGCATAGATCTACAGGAGGATTAGCACTTCCAAATATAACACTACTATTGGGCAGCCAATATCCACAAAGTAATTCTATGGACTAAGGAACCAACATTGAGTTGGTGTGAGCTTGAAGCCAAATCCTGTCCTAATACCTCACTCTTGGCTTTGCTTACATCTACCAGCCGGCCAACTCAATATTCGAATAACCCGATTGTTGTTTCCACCCTAAGAATTTGGTCCCAATTCAGAAAGGCTCATGGACTCTGTGGATCCTCTATACATAGTCCCATTTGCAACAACCATCTCTTTCTCCCCCCTCACACTGATGGGGCCTTCTCTATGTGGCAGAGAGTAGGTCTTATCAGAGTAAGGGACCTTTACATTAACAATTTTTTTGGTAGCTTTAGCCAACTCTGACAAATGTTGCCTTCCAGGCACTCATCTATTTCGCTACTTCCAGGTCCGAAACTGGGTTAAACTAAACAACCCTTCCTTCCCCAATATCCCTCCGGATTCAATAATTGACTCAATTCTGGACACTCTAACAATCGAAAAAGGTTTGATTTCACGAATTTACAATTCCGTCTCCCGTCTCACAGAAACATCGCTTGGTAAAATCAAACAAGATTGGGAAGAGGAACTATCCAAGCTATAGATGATGAGGTCTGGGATGGCGCATTAGCGAGAGTGAACAATAGTATGTCCTAGGGGTGTAACGGTATCCGTATTCGTCCCGTACCGTCGCGGTTCGGACGTCACGGTTCGGCACATGCAGTCACACGGCGAATACGCCTTTTTTTACGAGTGGGAAAAAAGTCTGTCACTCAGGGCAGTATTACACTATTTATAATCCAGGGGGCGGTATTGCGCCTAAAAGCCAGCCGCCCGTAAATAACAAATGAAGAACAAGAACAAAACACAACAAAACGAACACAATACATGAAGAAGAAAAGTTAGTAGCTACGGCGAGTTCACACAATACACAGGAGCTAGAAGACCCACCTACTTCTTTTAAATCAGGTGTGTGGGAACATGTTGGGTTCCCTGTGGACTACAACAATGATGGGGTGCGAGTTGTGGATCGGACGAGGACGGTGTGTCGGCGTTGTTCGACAGCGGTGCGGTATGCTAATAGTAACACGTCAAACATGCTCAATCCTATGGCTCAATCACATCCGAGTCAGTCTCAGTCCCCAGCGAGAGGGTTTTCTCGATGGCAGGTGACATAGTTACCGCCAACAGATCTGCCCTCACTACTGACAACGTAGACAAACTCATTTTTTTGAAGAAAAACTTGAAAATAGAGTAAAGCTTGAGTACCTTTATTTAGGCATAATGGCCTCACACACTCACAAGTTAATTACACATGTTAGACATTGCTCCTAAAGGTACAGATTTTATTTTGTTTTATATTTATCATTGTATTTATTTTATATTTTGACATCAGGAGATCTTATACAGTTCTGTATTGCCTTTTATTGATTGTGATTGAAACACTTTCTTATTATTTATTTTTAATATTTTCAAGACATTCTTTTTAGTTGTACAGAGATTATAAATAATATGGCCATTGGTGTGTGTGTTACTGTTTGTGGTTTGTTTTTAACTGTGTAATACAGTTAATGATTCCAAATGTTAGAGTTCCTTATTTTCATACCAAAACTTGCACTACTGTTACAAATAAATAACAGCAAAAAAATATTATGCATTTGGGACTTTTTTTTGCTTTTCCTTGTTGTACCGAACCCGTACCGAACCGTGACCCCCAAACCGAGGTATGAACCGAACCGTGACTTCTGTGAACCGTTACACCCCTAGTATGTCCTGTGCCAGGCTTAATCTTATACAACTAAACGTTGTCCACTGTATCTATTACACCAACTCTAAACTCTCCAAAATATACCCAAATGTTACTGATACCTGTAACAGATGCCACATGTCACCAGTAAGGGTGTAACGGTTCACAGAAGTCACGGTTCGGTTCATACCTCGGTTTGGGGGTCACGGTTCGGTACGGGTTCGGTACAACAAGGAAAAGCAAAAAAAAGTCCCAAATGCATTTTGTTTTTAACAGTAGTGCAAGTTTTGGTATGAAAATAAGGAACTCTAACATTTGGAATCATTAACTGTATTACACAGTTAAAAACAAACCACAAACAGTAACACACACACACTCAGATGGCCATATTATTTATAATGGCTGATGTCAAACAAAAAGGTTAACTAAGCTGTACAACTAAAACGAATGTCTTGAAAATATTTAAATAAATAATAAGAAAGTGTTTCAATCACAATCAATAAAAGGCAATACAGAACTGTATAACATCTCCTGATGTCAAAATATAAAATAAATACAATGATAAATATAAAACAAAATAAAATCTGTACCTTTAGGAGCAATGTCTAACATGTGTAATTAACTTGTGAGTGTGTGAGGCCATTATGCCTAAATAAAGGTACTCAAGCTTTACTCTATTTTCAAGTTTTTCTTCAAAAAGATGAGTTTGTCTACGTTGTCAGTAGTGAGGGCAGATCTGTTGGCGGTAACTATGTCACCTGCCGTCGAGAAAACCCTCTCGCTGGGGACTGAGACTGACTCGGATGTGATTGAGCATGTTTGACGTGTTACCACTAGCATGTCGAACAACGCCGACACACCGTCCTCGTCCGATCCCCATCATTGTTGTAGTCCATAGTGAACCCAAAATGTTCCCACACACCTGATTTAAAAGAAGCAGGTGGGTCTTCTAGCTCCTGTGTGTTGTGTGAACTCGCCATAGCTACTAACTGTTCTTCTTCATGTATTGTGTTCATTTTGTTGTGTTTTGTTCTTGTTCTTCATTTGTTATTTACGGGCGGCTGGCTTTTAGGCGCAATACCGCCCCCTGGATTATATATAGTGTAATACTGCCCTGAGTGACAGACTTTTTTCCCAGTCGTAAAAAAGGCGTATTCGCCGTGTGACTGCATGTGCCGAACCGTGACGTCCGAACCGTGACGTCCGAACCGCGACGGTACGGGACGAATACGGATACCGTTACACCCCTAGTCACCAGCAAACATGACTCATATGTTTTGGTCTTGTCCTCGCCTACAAGGATACTGGACAAGCATTTTCAAACACCTTACTGAGGCCTTGGACGGGGTATTGACACGGAGTACTACCTGGCCACCGAATGTTGAAGAGGAAAACTAAAGACAGTATAGCCTTTGCATCTATCTTAGCACGTAGAAGAATACTCCTAGAATGGAAATCTTCTATACCACCTAAAGCATCTCTATGGCTTAAAGATTTAATGTTGTACCTGAACTTGGAGAAGATTAAATATAACCTGAGGGGCTCCTCAAAACTATTTGAATCTGTCTGGGGCTCTATGATAGCCTACATAGCTGAACTTAAGACACTACATTAAGAAGAAAGGGGGGGAACTACGAATGTATGTGTATGTTTTTCTTTTCTTTTTTTTCTCTTCCTTATCTCTTTTTATCTGTTTGTTTTTGTTATATTAATTTGTATTTATTTATCTTTTCTGTCTTTGTATACATGTATGTATGTAGGTACGTGTATGTATGTGCATGTGTACATGTCTGTGGGTATGTACACACACGTATGTGTATGTGTATATGTGGGTATACATATGTGAGTATATGGGTACAAGTATTACTGTTACTATTCTTTATTCCCTTATCTATACATTTTCTTTTAATATTATCTTCTACATTACTTTACTTTTACCTATACATGTATCTATTGTATTTAGTTAGTTATAATCCTTTATTTGCCCTGCAGTGAGGAAACGTACATTATTACAGCAGCAAAGAAACAGTGCAGATTATAGCCAAAGGGAAAAGAGACCTATATATTAAATAAGAAGGCAATCACACATTATCATTAACAATATAAACAAATAAGTACACCATGGTAGAGAAAATAAGTAGCAGTATTTAAAAAACGTAGGTTGATATATATAAAGTACGTTTAATTTTACTGCTGTAGATATTTTTGGTTTAGCTTATTGTACATTTAGTATATACTGTTGGTTATTGTAGAATATTAGGGTTTGCTGTAAATAAAACGTATCTACAGCAATGCATGTTCTAAAAAATCATCATAATGTATGTGTGTCATTGTAATGTGATAAACGTATTATCTCTTCGATTTAAATACGGCACCTATTGCACGTCTGTCCGTCCTGGGAGAGGGATCCCTCCTCTGTTGCTCTCCCTAAGGTTTCTCCCATGTTCCCCTTTAGGGTGCGTTCACACCTGCCTTGTATAGTCCGGTTGAATCGAACCCTGGTGCGTTTAGCCGCTTGGTGCGATTCATTTGGGTCGGTGTGAACGCAGTCCGAGACCTCTGAAGTGAACTAAACAACCGGACTCTGGTCCGCTAAAATAGGTGGTCTCGGAGCGCTTGCTTGCGAACTCTGAAGCGGTTCATTTCTGGTGTGAACGCAGTCCGCACCAAAACATAGGAAGCGCAGTATTTACGTGTCACAAGAACGCGGATATCTTCAAAAATCTTTAGCGAAAGAGTCTTTCAAGACATCCGCGGTTGTTTAGTTAAAGAGTGAAGCAGAATTAAGTGTTGAACAGTGTCGTGTAAAGTAAAAATTCTCCGTCAGCTAGGCTACATAAAAGTAAGAACACCTGTCGTCGGTGAAACGCCCCTCCTCTGCAGAACGTCTCTCATGGTGTTCTTTTCCCCATAATGACCAAGTCGCTGCACATTATCCCACTTATTACATGGCCACATTCTCAACAAAGTAACGACATGACTCCCAATATTAATTGAAATGCTTTTGTGGATTTAGAAAATGATTTTATTGATTTAAAAAATAGTTGTAGGCCTATGTATTGATTTAAATTGACATGCATCCGCTAAGAAAAATAGTCCGTTGTTACTGTTTGAACTAACGTAGCAACGGCAGGAACTGCTTCGATAGCGTTTTTGAGGAGCTTTTTGATTACAGATTTGAAAACATCGTTGCTTGCTTTAAAAGTAGCACAATTCATTATGCCAAACCTTGGAAAGTATCTAGATATCCCTGCCCTATTGCCAAAGTAACTGGCAACTGAATATGTGTCGCCGTATGATGTCTATGTCTGGACCGCTGCGTAAAAAGGAGGGTTTCTGCCCGTTACTTCTCCGCTGTTTTCTTGTCCCTCTTGTCTTGTCAGTCAAACTGTATATACAGTTAAATCGAACGGACTTCTTTGTGCAGATGTGAGCGTCCTTAACAACGGTTAATAAATCCTTGACAGCGGTCTGTCTGTTCTGGATTAAAAACGTGTCACGTGTTTTGAATTGACCAATCAGAATCGAGTATTCAACAAAGCCATGTAATAATGTTTTTTAACGGACGTTGTCTGATTATATAATCATATGCGCGGGCCGCTAGTGTCTGTTGATCTCCAGACTAACAGCAGCATGAGAATAACCTGCCGAAAGTGCCGATGCTCCATGGCGGAGGCTCCGCTAGAAATTGCCGGGATTTGCGTTTTTACCCCCTTAATGTCTGACCAATGGTTGAACAGCATTTCCGAGCACATGACTTGTGTTTAAAATGTATAGTCCGTTTGAGTTTTGCCCATGTGAACGCAAACCGAACCTTCTGAAAAATGAAACAATGTAACAAACTGTGGTCTGGTGCGCACCAGAGAGCGGACTATTAGGTACCCTAAAAACCCTACCCTAACGGTGTGTCCACACAGCAGCTTTGACCAAATCTTGAAAATCCTGGAGCTGGGCGTGTCTGACAGTTTGGGGATTTCGCGACCAACAACCAATCACATGAATATCACATGAATATCCCGCCCCCGACATACAAAGCAAAAAAAACCGGTTCTTCTACACTATTGTCAAATAGGAAGGGCTATGATGAACATTTATTTTTTTAACATTTTGAACATTTATGAGATTAATGTTTATGGTGCTATTTTATGCTACATTCCATGCTGGCTAATGATACTGTCTATGCTTGCTAGCAACGAAGTAAACTAGCAACGAAGTAAACTGGATATAAAATCCCCAAACAAGCGAAAACCTACCAGTTTCACCCACTGCCTCTGCCACCTCCCTCCATGCCTGGTTCCTCCGGTTTGTATCCCGGTAAGTAAATAGGGACTGGTCATAAAGAACCGGGTGATTTGCTACCGCAATAACTAAGTTCTCCTCCATTTTTGTGGAATATAGAAATGAACTGCGGGTCTGGTTCTCCCAGCTTGCACGCGGTTTGATTGGCTAGCGCTTGAACTGTCAGATTTGCATAAACGGATCTGATTGGCTGTCGCTTCCAGCTCAGCCTCAAAAGTTGAACATTGTTCAACTTTGGAATCCTGAACTTCCTGGAAATCCTGGAAATCTTCGCCTCGCCCCCCCACAATGCAGTTCGGCGACAAGCGAGGGAAAGTGACGTCATCCCCATTCAAAGTCAATGGGCGGAGACGCGCTGGAAGCGGTGGACAAATCGCCAAAAGCTGCTGTGTGTACGGGCCGTAAAACTACCCTAAAACTGTGGGTTTTTCTCTGGAAGTGTTTTCCTTGTACGATGTGAGGGTCTAAGGACAGAGGGTGTCGTATTGTCATACTGATATTCTGTACAAACTGTGAAGTCCACTGAGACAAATGTAACATTTGTGATATTGGGCTATATAAATAAACATTGATTGATTGATCGATAACTGTGTTTCTCTAAAGTGCCCACCTTTAATGAGCTCAGAAAAACCGCCCTGTTTTTAGATTTGACAGCAAGTGGGGAAAAAGGAGCACTTAATCCTTCAGTTAATGACAAACATTTAAAAGCAAAACATCTGGATACCTGTTTACTGGACAGGGATGATGTGAAAAAGTGTAACCGAAGTGCCAGACTAATAAAGTGCAGTAAACAGTACAATTATTGTAGAAGAGTATAAGTATATAGTTCAAAAACATTGGGATTAATAGGTAGAGTACAAGTACTGTATCTCGAATGTGTACCTACTTGATTAATGTCCTACGTTACAATTTACCACCGACTTTCAGTGCTCATCCAAAGAGATTAAGACCAAACAAGCTTTCTTTCTTGCAAGTTAGTAGAAGAGAGGGGTAGAAGAGGGTGTGGCTGATTTCGCAAAGTCAGTAGTCAGACAATCTGCCCACCACAGATGGTGCTACATGATGATGAAAAGGCTCTAAAAATGTTGTGTTTGTCCAAGCTGTCATCCAGTATATAACACAATACGCCGGCTCTATGTTAATGCTCCATAATCCTATGTAATATAATTCCTACAATATATTAAATTGCTATAATCATATCAAATTCTATCAATATCTGAAAATATATGCATAAAGATGTGGGCTACATGAAACAGAACAAGGCTTGGGTTGGCTGTGGATCAGGAAGGTATGGTTGTCCTCGACTGGAGGTCAGTGGTTCAATCCACAGCCCCGCAGTCAACATGTCCATGTGTCCTTGGGCAAGATATTTAATTCCAAATTGCTCCCAATGGCATGACCAATGGTGTCTGAATGTTAGTGGTTTGGCAGACTCTGTCTCTGTATGAATGTGTGAAATGGGTGAATGCTGGTTTGTATAAGCAAAGTACTTTGAGGGGCCATAAAGACTGAACAACATGTTATTTTACCACTCAACATGTGAGGTCAAGGAAAAACCTATTGAGAGAATACATTTTTTCAAATAGACGTGATGATAGTTACAGTATTCAGTATGTTCCAGGAAAATCAACCAGGGCACTCTTACTGTTGCTGCAGTTGCCCCATGAATAGCTCATATTCACATTTCTCAGAATGTCATGTTATGCCTTAGGTTGAACAGGTATTTCCAAGTATAGCAAACTTTGGGTCTGAAAAAGTGATGCAAATGCTGAGGGGAAATAAAGAAACTTGTACTCTCACCCAGCAGGGGATGACACCACTGGTTGCAATAAGAATAGGTTCATAGAAGTCTATGAGAGAATGATCCCACTTCTCACTTGTTTTAGAACATTAGAAAACATGTTACTGCACCTTTTACAGTAAAGACAAACAACCAGGGCACTTTCACTCTATCCACACATTTGTCACTGTTGCTGGAGCCCCCCTATAAAAGGCTCATATTCACAAAAAAAGTCTTAAATGTCTGGGATTACATAAACAAGTCTGGCCTCTTCTCAGAATGTAATATAACTGAAGTGAAGAGTGAGTTAAAATCCAATCCAATGGATAAAAGCTAAGCTCCATTTAGGACTGAACTGCAGATTTGAGCTCCCTTCAGTCTCTGTCATCTCACAGGCATAAATACTGTTTTGCTAAAATGCGGCGTGGTCTCTTGTTAACTGAGAAAGGAAATAGAAATGCCATTAAGTGATAATCCATGAGCTTTTTCTGTGAGTTATCATTGGACCAGTACACAGATGATAGCCACGGTTAATGAGGATATAACCACTTGTCACAATCTTGTCAGAAGCACAGATAAGGTGGAGAACAAAGATAAAGTGCAATGCCAGCAGTGAAATCACATTCATCACCACAACATTTTCCAGAGATGAATCTAAGCAAAACCCCAAATGCTGCCACTCCTGTGTTCCACAGCAGGGTGCTCATTGTGAACATGCATTTCAATTAACAAGACTCTGAACAGATTTGTCACATACTATTTGTTGCAATGTGAGGTGCAGGTGAAAAAACAATACGTGGAGAGAGGGTTTTCTTCCAAAAATAAACAGGCATTTTATTTCTTAGCCTTCCATATTCTTTTACAGGAACACAAAACGTCATGCCTGGTGCTGCGTTCACCAGCAAGGAACAAACACACATGCCCCCCTCTCTTCCCAACCACATTTATAGGAGACTGCCCGCCTTCCCAATCCAACCTGGCCAATCAGGTCATGGTTCTGAAAGCGGAGTGAAGGGTTAAATACAAAATTAAACACTGTTGTCTACATTTAATAAAACCCTAAAGGCTTAAGTAAATTCATAATTGCATCAACAAAAATATGGTACCTTCAAAAACAACAAGGTCTGCTTAAAACGGATAATTTTTAAACTAATTGACACACATACAATCACACATTTCCTGACCAATCACGTCCAAGATTCCGCCTACTCATACGGCACATACAAGGAGTACTTTGGAGGCGTGCTCCCCCTTTGAGCACTGGCACACGATGGCTTCCAGAGGCCTGTACTACGAAGCTGGTTCAACCTAACCTGGATATGTTTGAGTTAGCCGGTTGGCCTAATCCAAAACATACGCGCTCTCGCTAAACTGTACTACGACGCGGGTTATCAAGTGGATCGCTCAAGCCAGCCGTGTCCTATCTAGTTAGGTGCGCGTTCACATGAAAGGGGTGGTATTTGGAGCATTCGACCAATCACAAACATGGAGAAGCATACTGACAGCGCAGCGCGTCATACTTCCTGAATGAAAAGTCAACTATAATTGTTAGAGCCATTTTTCCTTTTGTTATTATTGTCTGAATGTTGGGCTTAATAATAATATACATTAGATTATACTGTAAATGATCGGCTATTTGTTGTGAGTCACATTATGGTTTAAAATGCATTAATTTAAGGCTCACTTATTATTTGTTATATGTGCGTCAGTATCACGTGCATGGCTATGCCTATATATGGTAGATTGATAGGACACAGCTGGGGGTGATAGACGGGGAAACGGAAAAGTCTTTTGACTGTGTTCTTTTTGTTACTTTGGAAAATGATACACTTTTTAGTTACTATGAAGCGAATAAATGTGTCCTCCTGTATGTACCGTGTGGATCAATGAATAAAGCTCATCTGATTCAACTACGATCTCCGCTGAATTGTTTGGAAACAAAGAGAGGCGTGTCAAAACCCACAACCCCGATAGAGGTGGCTATTAAATTGTAGACAAGGATCAAGACGCCACCACAATAATATTAGACATATTTATAGAAGTTAAACTTTAAACATCCATAACTTAAACACTTTATCCAGGATAAAAGCCACATAGCTGCACCTGCAAGGTGAATACAGCTGGCAAAAGAAAAAGTGTTTGAACGCGTACATTAACAGGTTTATGATATCACTGCCCCGTCTAAGACACGATCTGACTTTAATTAGGCTACATTTGACTCGAGTGTTTCGTCAAGTTAATGTGTTGCTTAAAATAATACTTCTGCATACAGTATGTGACACTGAGTGTTGCACGGCCAGATACGGCTCAAGAAGCTGACTCAGATAAGGAAATGTATGATACATTATGATGTGACATGCCGCGGACTGTACTGTTACTTTGATCCGGTTACTTATGTTGTGGTAGATATTTAAGCAAGCTTTCTTAACGCTAATGTTATAATAGTCAGATTGCTCTGAAGATGGGAGGTACTATTCTATTAATGTTCACGTTCACACAGTCGGTGATTTTTGCCGGCCGTCTTTCCTGCAACGGCAGTTTTTCTGTATTTCCTTTCTCCTGTAATATGACTTGATCGCTTTAAACTCCGCACACTGAGCTCTGATTGGTCAGCAGGCAGTGCTTTCACTGAGTTGAGCTCTTAGCCTGCAACCTAACCTGCTCCGGGTCAGGTTAGCATGCCCGGCGCACGCCCATTTGACATTCCTGCCCTCCCCCAATGAACACGATTTTTATTATTTATAAAAATAAAAATAAATATATATTTTAATATATATTTTTTAAATTATAAATAAATTGTGAACTTTTATGCTACGATGTATGTGATGTCAGATAGTAACTAAAACAAAAAAAATCGCAGGCTACATCAAATAAATTCATGTGTCTGTTGTGATTTGTCCACATTTAGACCAATCACAGCATCACACTCTGCCGCCTATTCTGGATTTGTTTATTGTTTATTGTGCATTCGGTAGACTCCCATTTCTGTTTGAATTACAAAATGGACATCAGAAATTTGCTTAAAAGGTCTAAGGATGTATTAAAACTAAATAGCGATGAAAGAACTGCAGCCGATGCAGCTGCTGGTGTTGGCGACCCTGCACCTGCCGTTGCAGCAGCACGCCTTAATGTCACAAGCTTGACCTCGGCAAACCCCGGGGCTGAGTTAGCGAGCCCAAGCCTTGACTCATCAAGGCGGCCGCCACCAACGCTGTCCTCTGAGGCACAGCTCCTTGTGCCCCTACCATCACCACCTGCGTGGCCACACCCTGTACCACACCCATCATCATCATCATCATCATCATCATCATCATCATCATCATCATCATCCTCCTCCTCCTCCTCCTCCTCCTCCTCCTCCTCCGTGTCGGTGCCTCCACTACAGATGCTACCTTGCAGCACATCAACAGGTACTATTAGGCCAGCAACCGCTCAAAGACCAACAGCCCCAGATGATCTTGGGGTTAATAAACCCAGCCAGGTGAAACTGGATCGTTTTCCAGGGAGATTGTTTTCAGGGAAGAAGCGCACTTTTGCCGCTGCATGGTACAACAACAGACCGGCTTGAAGATTCGTTAGAAGCAGACGCAGCCTTTTGTTTCCCCTGTAGACAGTTTAATGTAAATATTAGGGCTGTCAGTCGATTAAAATATTTAATCGTGATTAATCGCATGATTGTCCATAGTTAATCGCGATTAATCGCAAATGAATCGCACATTTTTGATCTGTTTTAAATGTACCTTAGAGGAATATTTTTCAAGTTTTTAATACTCTTATCAACATATGAGTGGACAAATATGCTTTATGCTAATGTTTATTATCATTTGAACAATTACATATTCTCATGAATATTAAACACAACAACTTCTGAACATTACAAATATTCGCCTCAATTCAACCTGGAACCTAATACAATAAAAATGGTGTGTGTGTGTGTGTGTGTGTGTGTGTGTGTGTGTGTGTGTGTGTGTGTGTGTGTGTGTGTGTGTGTGTGTATGTGTGTGTGTGTGTGTGTGTGTGTGTGTGTGTGTGTGTGTGTGTGTGTGTGTGTGTGTGTGTGTGTGTGTGTGTGTGTGTGTGTGTGTGTGTGTGTGTGTGTGTGTGTGTGTGTGTGTGTGATGGCTCGTTGGAGCTATGTGCAACTCAAGGCATATGCTCGAACGGGAGCTGCCTGGACGCTGCAATCATGTTGCACTATCCTTGCTGAGTGTGCTGACTTCTCGTACAATGTCCCACTGTCTGGCTTCCTGCATAAAGTCAAGTGCTCGGCGTAGTTGTTGGCGAAATGTCGCTCCTCTGTTTTCATTTAAACAGCTCCTTATATCTGTTAGCGCAGCTAGCTAGCACCAGATGCTAACAACAACAATGCACGTAAGGTCTCTCTCTCGCTCGCTCGGGCCACACATACACACACCCTCCCGGTCCTCCAGATGGCCAGTCGGTGCCTGCCGGTGAGCGTGGAAGTGTGGTCTGCCACAAGCGGGCGACAGGAGCGGGGCTGTCAGCATCAGCTTGTAGATGGTATTTTAAACTCGATGCGCTCTGAAACTACGGGGCGGCCGAGGAAAAAAAATACACATGCGTTAATCGCGTTAAAATAATTAGTGGCGTTCATTTTTTGTTTGCGTTAACGCGTTATTAACGCGTTAACTTGACAGCCCTAGTAAATACGTCTTCATCTGATGCGGCTTTTACTGTCAAAGGTTTTTGCGACTGGAAACACGCATTACAGACTGATAAAGGACTGCTAAGACATGCCGCATCAAAAGAACACATTTCATGTGAGAGTTTGTGGAGAGAGAGAGAGAGAGAGACAGATACGCAGGAAACACATGAGGAAATGAGAACTTTGGTGCACACAGATCAGCTGGCACGGAACCGTTATTACGTGTCAGCTGTCATTGATATTATAGTTTTTTTAGCTGTCAACCAACTCCCTCTCAGAGGTGACCACGGTTCACTCCACAGCATGTCCGAGTCAGGCAGTGGGCTCTTCCTATCGCTGTTTGAGTATACGCTGCAGTACAAAGATGCAGAGTTGGCCAAAATAATGGAAAGCATTCCCCACACAGCAACACACACCTCTCACGACATGCAAAATGCCATAATATAACTAACAGCAGTTCATCGTCTCCGTCTCACTATTTCTCTCCGAGTGCAACGATGAGGAAGCTGCCATCCTTAACCAGTGTGCCTTGCTCGTGATTTACCAGTGTTTGTGCTGCCACGCACACAATGTTTCAAAAGTGGTTTCTATGTTGCCCTTTATTTGTGTATGTATTTGCGATAAGTGTGCGTCTTTACGCAATGCTGTTGGCCTTGCTGTTTGATATACACTGAACAAAAATATAAATGCAACACTTTTGTTTTTGCTCCCATTTTTCATGAGATGAACTCAAAGATCTAAAACATTTTCTATACACAAAATAACCATTTCTCTCAAATATTGTTCACAAATCTGAAAAGAGTAGGGGAAAAAAGGCAGACAGGTTAAGGGGGTGGAAGTAGCGGAAAAATAAACCTATTAAACTAACTATACAGTGGCGAAAGCCTTGGTAAAAAGGTGCGTTTTGAGGGCTTTTTTGAAAATGTCCAGGGTTGGGGCGCTGCGGATTTCGGGGGGGAGAGAGTTCCAGAGGGTGGGGGATGCCACACTGAAGGCTCTGTCACCAAAAGTCCGCAACCTGGTGCGGGGGGTGGAGAGGAGATCCTGTCCAGATGATCTTAGCTTCCGGGATGGAGTGTGGTAGCGGAGAAGGTCAGACAGGTATTGGGGGGCGAGGGCATGGAGGGATTTGTAAGTCAGAAGAAGGAGTTTATAGGTGATACGGTGCTTGACTGGGAGCCAGTGTAGGTGGATCAGGGTGGGGGTGATGTGCTGCCAGGGCTTGGTGTGAGTGAGCACCCTGGCAGCCGAGTTCTGCACATACTGGAGCCTGTCCAGGGCTTTACTGGGAACCCCGAACAGGACTCCGTTGCAGTAATCCAACCGGGAGGAGACGAATGCATGAATGAGGGTCTCGGCCACGGAATCAGAGAGTGATGGTCGTAGACGGGAGATGTTCCTGAGGTGATAGAAGGCAGACTTAGTGACGGATTTGATGTGTGACTGAAATGAGAGAGTGGAGTCAAGGATGACACCCAGGTTACGGACTTCGGGAGACGGGGAGATGGAACAGCCGTCAATGTGGAGGAGGAGATCCCCAACCTTCCGGAGCAGTGCTTTGGGGGCCACAACCATGAGCTCAGTCTTCTTACTGTTGAGTTTGAGTAGATTTGCTGTCATCCAGGTTTTTATGGCGTGGAGACAGTTGACCAAAGACTGTGGAGGGAGCTGGGCGGATGGTGAGGTGCTGAGATAGAGCTGAGTGTCGTCAGCGTAGCAGTGGAAATTGAGACCGAATTGACGTATGATCTGGCCAAGGGGGAGCATGTAAATGGTGAAAAGTAGGGGACCAAGCACGGAGCCTTGGGGGACACCATGGTTGACTGGGGCCGAGGGGGAGGATGAGCCGCTGATGCTAACAAACTGAGACCTGGTTGATAGATAGGACTGAAACCATGACAGAGCTGTGCCAGTGATGCCAAGGTTGTTAGAGAGGCATTTCAGGAGGACTGTATGAGAAACAGTGTCAAAAGCAGCAGAGAGGTCGAGGAGGATGAAAATACTGATTTGTCCGGAGTCAGCAGCGAGAAGGAGGTCATTAGTGATCTTGAGGAGGGCGGTCTCTGTGCTGTGATGTGCTCTGTAGGCTGACTGTAGGGGTTCGTAGAGCTCATGGTTGGACAGATGTTGATGAAGCTGGGCGGCGACTGCTCTTTCCAAGGTTTTGCTAAGGAAAGGAAGGTTGGAGATCGGTCGGTAGTTGTTCAGCTCCTCAGGGTCCAAACCAGGCTTCTTGAGGATGGGAGTGATGGAGGCGGTTTTGAAGCAGGAGGGAACTATACCAGATGACAGAGAGGAGTTGATGATGTCTGTTATGATGGGGCAGAGGGTGGGAAGGCAGGCCTTGACCAGCACCGTGGGCATGGGGTCAAGGGAGCAGGTGGAGGCCTTAGCATTGGTCACCAGCTTCGAGACCAGTGGAACATCCACTGGGGAGAAGGAGGAGAGAGAGCATTGGGGATTGAGGGGTTGAGCCGGGAGTGTGCATTTCTGTGTCAGGGGCCAGTGCAGAGAGGGGGAGGGGGCGGGCACCAGGAGTTGTTGATGAATGGAGATCACCTTAGCCTGAAAAAAGTTGAGGAATTTGGAGCAGAGGTCAGGAGCTTCAGCAGTGTGCGTGGCAGGGAGGGGGCGGAGCAGTCGGTTGATGGTGGAGAATAAGGATCTGGGGTGATTTTGTTGTGAGGTGATGAGGGAGGAGTAGTAGGCGGTCTTGGTCTTGGAGAGAGCCTCCTTGTAGGACCTTACATGGTCCACCAGGGCCATACGGTGGACGGTGAGGCCAGTTCGTCTGGAAAGCCGCTCCAACCGACGACCAGTTTGCTTCATTGTGCGAAGATCAGAGGTGAACCATGGTGCCGGGCGGAGAAAAGACACCGTCCGGCTTCTGAGGGGAGCCAGAGAGTCCAGGCTGAGAGAGAGGGCAGTGTTGTAGCGGGCCACCAACACGTCCGGCGAGGTGTCGGAGAGAGCCGGGGCCATGTGGGTTATGAGGAGGTCTGATAGGGCTGATGCACTCACTGATTTGGTGTCTCTGAAGGTGATTGTGCGCCTGGGGCGCTGCTTGGGCAGGGGGATGGGGATGGTGAAGATGATGGCATGGTGGTCTGATACTGCCAGGTCTAGGCGCTGCAGATGAGAGGGGGGGGCACCAGTGGAGCAGACTAGATCCAGCGTGTGACCTTTGGAGTGGGTGGGGCCCTGGACATGCTGTGTTATGTTGAGGCAGTCCAGAAGTGACAGAAATTCTGTGGCAAAGCTACAGCTGGAGGAGTCGACGTGGATGTTAAAATCTCCCAGCAGATAGGTGGAAGGTGATTTAGAGCAGAGAGAGGACAGAAGCTCACTCAGCTCGGACATGAAGGTGGTGGAAGCTTTGGGGGGGCGGTAAATCAGGGCAACCTGGAGTAGAGGTGATCCGGAGAGCGAGAATGTAATACACTCAAATGATGTGATATTGGGAGAGGGAATCTCCCTGACCCGGATACCTGCTCGGTGGATAACAGCCAGCCCGCCGCCGCGGCCCGTGGAGCGAGGTTTATGGAGGTAAATATAGCCTGGGGGAGTAGCTTGGTTGAGAGCGAAGAAATCCTGCTGGTTCTGCCATGTCTCCGTTAAACATAAGAAATCAAGTTTCTTATCAATGATGATGTCATGGATGAGTAATGCTTTATTATTGAGGGAGCGGGTATTGAGCAGCATGAAGGTGGCTGCAGAGGAGACAGGAGGAGTGCTACTGTCAGAGCAGGCCAGGGGCTTCAGACAGCTGGTGCGCACGTGACGTGTGTTTAGATGACGTCGACAGGCAACACGGAAGTACAGAGCCGATTGTACCACAGGAATACTAGAATTTGTGTGAATAAATTTGTAGCGGGATGATCTGTGTATGTAGCGGGGGCGCTGCAAGAGTCCTGATGATCTGATGGCATCCAGGCAGACTGGTGCAGCAGAGCTGAAAAAACTCCGAAGTTGGAGAGCGGAGTATTGAAGCACCATATCCACAGCAGCTAACCGGCTAGCTACCGAGCCTCGGGCAACAGCACTCCGCGGTGCAATGATTGGAGCTAACTCACGGACAGTTCGGCCCTCGAGGCAACAGTCAATCCGGTTTAGGGATAATCCAGGTGGCGAGAGAGGTGGAAGTCCGAGCCAAAAACCCAGGGGAAAACGGGATTCGGCGGCTGTCGATGCTAACAGCTGACAGGTAGCTAGCCCCAGACAGCTGATCCACAGAAATGGTGAGTAGCCGGATGAAAAACTGAACAACGCGATCATCACACAGTTATGACAGAACAGTAGGCTATATATGATCCAGCAGTCAAATCGAACACTTTTTTTCAAGGCAAGAGAAGTTAAAACGCAAACGGAGAAGCGGCGAACAAGCAACGCCAGCGTCCTCTCACGTCCGAGTATGGATAAGGGTGACATGTCCGGTGAGTATGCTGGCCATGCAAGAACTGGGATGTTTTCAGCCTCCAGGAATTGTGTACAGATCCTTGCAACATGGGGCCATGCATTATCATGCTGCAACATGAGGTGATGGTCGTGGATGAATGGCACAACAATGGGCCTCAGGATCTCGTCACGGTATCTCTGTGCATTCACAATGCCATCAATAAAATACACCTGTGTTCGTCGTCAATAACATACGCCTGCCCATACCATAACCCCACCACCACCATGGGCCACTCGATTCACAACATTGACATCAGAAAACCGCTCACCCACACGACGCCACACACGCTGTCTGCCATCTGCCCTGAACAGTGAAAACCGGGATTCATCCGTGAAGAGAACACCTCTCCAACGTGCCAGACGCCATCGAATGTGAGCATTTGCCCACTCAAGTCGGTTACGACGACGAACCGGAGTCAGGTCGAGACCCCGATGTGGACGACGAGCATGCAAAGACATTCTTTGGTTATGCAAACCGATTGTTGCAGCAGCTGTCCGAGTGGCTAGTCTCAGACGATCTTGGAGGTGAACATGCTGGATGTGGAGGTCCTGGGCTGGTGTGGTTACACGTGGTCTGCGGTTGTGAGGCCGGTTGGATGTACTGCCAAATTCTCTGAAACGCCTTTGGAGACGGCTTATGGTAGAGAAATGAACATTCAATTCACGGGCAACAGCTCTGGTGGACATTCCTGCTGTCAGTATGCCAATTGCACGCTCCCTCAAAACTTGCAACATCTGTGGCATTGTGCTGTGTGATAAAACTGAACATTTTTAGAGTGGCCTTTTATTGTGGCCAGCCTCAGGCACACCTGTGCAATAATCATGCTGTCTAATCAGCATCTTGATATGCCACACCTGTGAGGTGGGATGAATTATCTCGGCAAAAGAGAAGTGCTCACTATCACAGATTTTTTCAGATTTGTGAACAATATTTGAGAGAAATGGTTATTTTGTGTATATAGAAAATGTTTTAGATCTTTGAGTTCATCTCATGAAAAATGGGAGCAAAAACAAAAGTGTTGCATTTATATTTTTGTTCAGTGTATATTGCACATGACAGTCTTGTGTGCCCTCCCATGAAAATCATATGCCCTCCCTTTAGATTTGTTCTGGCGCCGGGTCTGCAGGTTAGCCGCTCAGCATAAGTTACCATGGAGATCTAGCCTGCTAAAAAGAGAACCAGCGTCGTAGGACCGGAAACCCAGAGTTTTCCCTGAAGTTAGCCGGCTAAGCGAAAATCCTGCTTCGTAGTACAGGCCTCTGGTCTGAACAAAGGAATTGGTGATTACTTTGTGATTGTGTGTTTTAAAGACTGACGCATTTATTTAGATGCATTTTATTAATTTGTCTATACAAACTGTTTTTATAACTTTAACTGAAATAAAGACAACTCTGAAGAAACGTGTACCTTTCTTAACAAACAAATAGTTAAGCCAAAATGTTAGGGAGTGTGTGCGCTTCCTCGCACTGTTGTTAATTTATTCTTTGAGGTTATAATAAAGCTGGTTGATGACAGCATTTAGAAAGAATTATTCTGCGAAAAGCTATGCACATGCACAGTTCGCCTCCCATTTATAATAAATGAAAGCCATCGTGTGGAATAAATCTTGGCATTATCTGGCCCCCTGATGGGATGACTTTAAACGTCTCTGAAAATCCCCACATACCAGCATATCCTTAAGATCTTAAACCAGCAGGATCAAATCAATTATTGACCAACTGTCAAATTTGAATCAATAATTGAGCGTTTTGCAGATGTGAATCCTACATACACAAGAATGGCAGTAGCCAAACAGTGATTACATCACCCCAAATGATAAACACTAGCTGTGTCTACTGTATATATACATGGAAGTCCCATTATACTGTACATGTGAATCATGAAGCCCCATGTCTTGCTTTTAGACTAAAAGCCAAACACTTTTATCTTTCATCCATGATTTAAAAGAAACATTTCTTTATCTGTATGTTTACCAAACACTTTGATGGCCCAGTGTACTGCAATAGAGATTAATACTTAGTTTGTACAATTTGCTTGACTTAAATATAAACAGTGTTGACAACGTTGTTTTAGTATAATGCGGTATGTCTTTGAAAGGTTCAGTAAAATGATGTAAACATTTACACTGGTCTGATTTTACACTCATCTTTAAACATGCTAACATGTTCTCAATAAGCTTGCTCAAATGCTGCTAGTACAGGAAAGATGTGTATATTGTTCACCATCTTAGTTTGAGTGTAGTTTAAGCAGGTTGCTATTGTTAATAAGCACAATGTACAGCTGAGGTTGATGGGTAAACCTCAGGTTGAGCAGGTACTTGGTCAGGTATTTCCACGTAGCAAACTTTGGGTCTCACAAAGTGAAGCAAATAGAGAAGTGAAATAAATAAACTTGTACTCTCTCCCAGCAGGGAAAGACACCACTGGTTGCAATAGTAAGTATTTTTGATAGAAGTCTATGAGAATATGATCTTCTTCTTCTTCTTCTCTCGTTTTTGGCAGATTGCAAACAACTTAAAAGGTGCATACCGCCACCTACTGTACATGAGTATGAATCATCATATCATTCCAACTCTTTAACCAAAAATAAAAAATAATAAAATATATAATAAAAATAATTGAGTCAAGTCTTCTTCAACACAAAAAAGACACTCATTTAGTAAATGATAGTCCCATTTAGAGTAAAATAAATAAAAATCATCATAAGCTTTAAGCCCCTGTCACACTGTCCCGAAATTGACACCCGATGGACACACGATAAAGGAAATGTTCAAATTCGGCTGTGATCGTAGTAACATCGGGCCATTCGTGAGGGCATCTTAAGCCATCGTATGACCGCCGGTGGAGTTTCTCAGGCTCCGGCAGCAGCTTCGTGAGCGGCAACTTCGTAAGGCACTCGTGAGGGCATCTTGTCAAATCGTGTCATCTTCGTGTTATCATCGGTGCATTCACCCTCACTCTGATCGGGGCGAATGCCCGATGGCACAGATTATAACAAGATGCCCTCACGATGGCCTTACGAAGGGCAACATTGACACACGAATTCAACACGAAAATGAACCTTCGCAAGGTCCTTCGGCAATTTTTTTGGCATGCCAAAGATTTTGCCTCCGCTCACGAAGTTGCTGCCGGAGCCTGAGAAACTCCACCGGCGGTCATACGAAGGCTTAAGATGCCCTCACGAACAGTGGCGTTTTCTCCCGGAGGCCAAGGGAAGCCAGGCTTCCCTTGTTTTTTCGGATTGTAGTTATAATTTAAATAAATAAATAAAAACACTTTGTTTTGTTTAGATAATTCTCCTTTGCTGTGTGTTGCTGCCGGCCCGTCTCTCCCCCATTCTCATTGAGTATTTTACAAAGAGTGAAACAAACAGCGCCCCTCTAGATGTTATGGTGAAACAGTAGATTGCACTCACTGTTGCAAGAGGAGGCCAGCCGAATCTGGCTTCCCTTGGTGAAAAAAAATGGAGGGATTGACCAATCAGATGAGGCCCACGTGATGCCCCTGCCAACCTGTGATTGGTCAGGGCCATGCCAAGGGAAGCCAGCCGCCTCTTGCTTCCCTTTAGAGGCGGCTGGCGGCTGGCGATTTGATTGGACACTGCCATCCAATCAAATCACATCAACATCAGTTTTAATATTGTAACTGTCATCACCGCCGTTAGAAATTATCAAGCAAATGAAGCATTATGGAGGGTGGAGATTTGGCGTACTTAATCAAACATAACTTTACTAAACTTCCGCTACAGCAGCAACTAAAAATTAAATCAGATGACAGGCCAATGACCGCACTCGAGCTGTGTGTACACAGAGGAAAAAGGGAGAGAATCGGACGTTCAATGAGGACAATTATGTCCGCACGGATTGGCTAACTGGAAGCGCTAAACTTCAGCGTCTATTTTGCTGGCCATGTCTTCTTTTTGACAAGGATTCGTGCTCCCTGAACAATCCTTGGGCAACTTCAGGATTCATCGACCTTGCCAACCTGTCACGGGCAATTGAGAGGCACGGTAAATCCAAAAATCACAGATTGTGTTATTGTCTGCATACATTAATAAGTAAAATGCTTAAATTAATAAGGAGAGAGTTTCAGCTGGAGAGTGCGTGCGGACCTTTCGGTTAACAGGCGTGTGCAAGTCCTGCATCTGTGTGATACAAATGTGTGTAAAATGATACTGGGCGCTGTAATCACTCATCTGGTTACGTTATTGACCACACCCCCCGACCCAAAAAATGGGCTTCCCCTACATTTTCCCCACGCCACGCTACTGCTCACGAATGGCCCGATGTTGCTACGATCACAGCCGAATTTGAATATTTCCTTTATCGTGTGTCCATCGGGTTGTTTATTGCACAACAAAATCATGTAAATATATTATGTAAATAACCCAATTTGTGTTCTGTGAAACTAAAAAGGATATAATATATTATTTTGAAGGAGAGTTTACAGGAAGTTGTTGTTGCTATGGAAACAACATTACGGAGAAAACGTAATATTTTCTACATATAACGACGGATAAAGTAAAGAACAAAGTCTGAAGATATCAGTACAGTATCATAGTACTGTAACATAATTGTTTTTGGTACTTTCATTGCAGTTGTATGTCTTAAATGTAATGTAAATGTTGCCTTCGTGTGTGGTTCGGGGCCATCTTCGTGCAAAATTCACAATTCCATATTCGTGTGTCCATCGGGTGTCAATTTCGGGACAGTGTGACAGGGGCTTTAAGGTGTTGCTTCTTTATGATTGACAGGTGGTACCAAAGTGTTGTCCCGTGACCGTCTGAGTGTTTGCTTTGTTTTTCTTCTTACAACTTAATAGTAAGAAGCCATTTCACAGTATTTGAAGTTCATGAAAGGAAATTGTAACATTTATGTTGCCTAAGATGCCTTTTGACAGTATTTGCTCTGCCCATTTGTCTCACAAAAAAGCGGGCCACAAACCACGAGTAACCATTTAAAACATCCACTTCTTATACAGCATGAGTATTACATGGCAATCCATCAAATAGTCGCTGTAACATTTCACACAGAACAAAATGTTAACTGTTAACTTTCGTAAATCATTTTAATTGCTGTCAACACTGACCCTAACCAAGCTACATTTACATTCATAAATCCATGTTGTAGTGAGGATAAATACACACTACAAAGCCTACATGAAACAAAGCAAGGCTTGTATATGCACCAGTGAGTTGTCTAAAGCTAATCACCAGACCCGTTTACATTTAGGTTTACACTCTATCAGCGCAGAATTTTAAACAGGAGTAGTTGTAATTTAAATGAATGCATCTAATATTCCCTATGCAGAAAGCCTTCATTGGGGTGGGTATTTTTTGTTTCTCATGAAGAAAGCGTCTTTGAATAAAATAAAGACATACAGTATATCAGCCTCAGTCATTGATTGGATAATGGCCTTAGGCTAAAACCAAAGCCCTTCCCAAGTGCCCATTTCAAATCCGTTAAGCCAATCCATCAGTTCAATGTTAACATGAAATACACGGCCAAGCCAACAAAAAAAATAGCAAAAGTACTAATGATGTCTTTTTTATTCTTACATCAGAACATATACATGTTCAGTTTCCCTTTGGATTGACATTTTATATTTGATAACGTGTAATTAGTGATGTGAGTCATGCTTTTGAGCATTTGAATACATTTGTTACACCTCATAGCAGTTCTGGCACATAATCCCACCCTCCCGAGTGATGCTGAGTCATCATAAGGATCTTTGCTCTGACATTTGCTTCCCTCATTATGTCCTTCATTCAATTTCTCCAACAAAGACATTTCCCCTGTCCGTTTGTTCCCAGACGTTTTGGTCCTGTACCCCACCAATGTCCTACTTTATGCACAATAGGCAAATGCACTTTTGTGATGACGTGTTTTCCAAACTGCTAGCTTGAACAATTCATAATTTGAGAATAATTTTACCTGTCAGAACTGGGCTGTCAGACACACAGTTTCTTATCTACGCAAGCATGTGTTCCGACCGCTGATGAGGGTAGTGACTCACAGCTCACGCTCTTATTGGAGATGACGAATGCCACTGATTTGTTCAGCGTGGGGATTGGATTTGATGGCGCCCTGGATGCATATTTAGCAATAAGTGACACGTTGCCCAATCCTTCACAGCATGTATTTGCTGATCTGGTTACACTCCATATAGATTAGTAAATAATTTCAAGTTAAACGAAAGTAGAGCATTACACTCAAGCTGCATGTATTTTACACATATGCTTTCAGTAGCACTTTATGGTAGATTTAACATATAGGCTAAATGTTCACACTACATCGGTGCTGTGTTTGAAACCTGGGTAAAATGATAGCACAAAGTTATTATGTTAATGTATGTAGTGATTCACATTTGGCTGCAAAATAATCCAAAGTGATGCATTGTCTATATTGGTTATCTCGTTGTTTATGGTGTGATTATCGCCCATGCAAACAGACAAAAAGAAAATGTTCTCCGGCAAGCTCTTCCCTAAATAATTCACTTAAATCATCATGAGACAGTTTGAGTGTTTGACTTTACTGCTTTGCTCAACCGACTGATTAAAAGGTCCTAATGTATCTGATGAAGGTGATGATGCGTTGAGAAGTATTAAATCAGTTGTACAGTGAAGTGCGCTAAAGTTAAATTACATATGTTATTCAACAGATTTGAACCACATTACAGGCGTCAATCTCTGGATTCCAATTTTGTTTGATCAGTCAGTCAGTCAGTCTGTTGGTTTAACACATTGGTCCAGAGTGATAAATCCATCAGACAAGTAGTGGATGGATGTCATTACATTTGGTCTTTTTATGGACCCAAAGATTGATTCTTATGGTAGGATGATCTAGCACCACCGAAGGGTAGAGATTTAAAGATAATAAACCTTTTTTCTAATCCTCATAGATAAAATGCAGGTGTCAGTGCAGCGTGTTAGCGATAGCATTAATCAGCTGATCCTAAGAACAGCAAACTATAATGAATGTTTTTGTTTTTTTTAAATGCATGAAACAAAAATAATTACCATATTTTCATACGTTTCCCACATGGCTCTCCATCTTTTGACGTTTGACAGGTGCTTTTCTAATCTCGTCATCTCATCGCACCGTCTTATTCTGCAACAGTTAAATGGTACCTGCCTGACCCTAACCCTAAGTAACCCCAACGACTATTTATCTTTATGAACCTAATTTCTGAAAAAACAGTACAGCAGAAGTAAGTTGCATGTATTTACTTGCATTGTCTTATACCAGTTTTCTAGAAATGTTAAATTGCATTTTTAACGTTTTGGAGCTTTTGTCATACAACTGATTAATTACGTCTTTAAACTTTTGCCCCACTAAAGAACAATCCAAGAATAGAAAAGCAATCTCTCCATTTCCTTCCAACACTTCCTGATGTGTAATGTTTATTTCATTTTCAACACGCTACAGATTGTCTATAGACTTAAGTCGTTTCCATTTAAATTGCTGAGTGTGATTAGCAAGGCTGATAGATCTTGTTAAGAGGTTCCAACACTTCCATGTCTCGCCGATTCACTCAGCCCCAGAGACAGGGTGTTGGTTGTGATTATCCATGCTATGGTTACCCTTGACAGGCATCAATAAACCACTTAAAGACACACGCTGGATGCACTTCTACCTCCCATCTTCCACGGCCTGACAGTGCTTCAGTGCAGCTTGACCTCAACAAAAACCATATCTCATATTCAGGGACATAACTGCACCCTGAGTCACTTCCTCAAGGGGATTATCATTCATGCTCATTGACATACATATTTGGTATCTTGCACATTTACTGCTCGTATAGGAAACAGCCTTACCTCATCAGGATGTTTCTCAAGGGCTCAGCTTCTCTACACCCTATTGCTTATGATGGTGGGGTAGGATCAATGGTCTGGTGATTGGATTTGTGTTAAAAGGGTTGAATCGTCCCGCGGGCCCACCACCTACGGGAAACATCGATGGGGTCGGGTGCGCTGCCAGAAGGGTGGCAGTGAAAGCGGAGGGTCTCGACGGACCAGACCCGGGCGACAGAAGCTGGCTTTGGGGACGTGGAACGTCACCTCTCTGGGGGGGAAGGAGCCGGAGCTTGTGCGGGAGGTGGAGCGTTACCAGTTGGATCTGGTTGGGCTCACCTCTACGCACAGCGTCGGCTCTGGAACCTTACTTCTGGATAGGGGTTGGACTCTATTCTTCTCCAGAGTTGCTCAAGGTGTGAGGCGCCGGGCGGGTGTGGGGATACTCACAAGTCCCCGGTTAGGTGCTTCATTGTTGGAGTTTACCCCAGTGGACGAGAGGGTCGCCTCCCTACGCCTGCGGGTTATGGGGGGGAAAACTCTGACTGTTGTGTGTGCTTATGCACCCAACAGCAGTTCAGAGTATACGGCCTTCTTGGAGACCCTGGAAAGAGTCCTGTATGGGGCTCCTGAAGGGGACTCTTTAATCTTGCTGGGAGACTTCAACGCACATGTGGGCAATGATGGAGACACTTGGAGGGGCGTGATTGGGAGGAACGGCCCCCCTGATCTGAACCGGAGTGGTGGTTTGTTACTGGACTTCTGTGCTAGTCATGGATTGGCCATAACAAACACCATGTTCGAACATAAGGATGCTCATAAGTGTACGTGGTACCAGAGCACCATAGGCAGAAGGTCCATGATCGATTTCGTTATCGTATCATCGGACCTGAGGCCGTATGTTTTGGACACTCGGGTAAAGAGAGGGGCGGAGTTGTCAACTGATCACCATCTGGTGGTGAGTTGGGTCGAGTGGCGGGGGAAGCCTCTGGATAGACCTGGTAAGCCCAAACGTGTAGTTCGGGTGAACTGGGAACTTCTGGAGGAGGCCCAAGTTCAGGAGGCCTTCAACTCACACCTCCGGCGGAGCTTTTCGGGCATTCCTGTGGAGGTTGGGGACATTGAACCAGAGTGGTCGGTGTTCAAAGCCTCTATTGCCGAAGCCGCGGCGGGGAGCTGTGGTCTCAAGGTCCTAGGTGCCTCAAGGGGCGGTAACCCTCGAACCTCCTGGTGGACACCGGTGGTCAGGGAAGCCGTCCGACTGAAGAAGGAGGCCTTCAGGGATTTGTTATCCCGGGGGACTCCCGAGGCAGTTGCAAGGTACCGACAGGCCCGAAGGGCAGCAGCCTCATCCGTGGCCGAGGCAAAGCAGCGGGTGTGGGAGAAGTTCGGAGAAGACATGGAGAAGGACTTTCGGGCGGCACCAAAGTTGTTCTGGAAAACTGTCCGACACCTCAGGAGGGGGAAGCAGGGAACCATCCAAGCTGTGTACAGTAAGGATGGGACGTTGTTGACCTCAACTGATGGAGTGTTAGGGCGTTGGAAGGAACACTTTGAGGAACTCCTGAACCCGACAACTCCGCCCTCTATGTTAGAGGCAGAGCTGGAGTATGACGGGGGATCAACACAAATCTCCCGGGGGGAGGTCACTGAGGTCGTCAAACAACTCCACAGTGGCAAAGCCCCGGGGTGGATGAGATCCGCCCGGAAATGCTGAAGGCTCTGGGTGTTGAGGGACTGTCGTGGTTGACACGTCTCATCAACGTTGCGTGGAAGTCGGAAACAGTACCGAAGGAGTGGCAGACCGGGGTCGTGGTTCCCCTTTTTAAAAAGGGGGATCAGAGGGTGTGTGTCAATTACAGAGGCATCACACTACTCAGCCTCCCCGGGAAAGTTTACTCTAAGGTACTCGAAAGGAGGGTCAGGCCGATTGTCGAACCTCAGATTGAGGAGGAACAATGCGGATTCCGTCCTGGTCGTGGAACGATGGATCAGCTTTTTACTCTCGCAAGGATCCTGGAGGGGGCCTGGGAGTACGCTTATCCGGTCTACATGTGTTTTGTAGACTTGGAGAAGGCGTATGACCGAGTTCCCAGGGAGTTACTGTGGGAGGTGCTGCGGGAGTATGGGGTGAGGGGGTCTCTACTCAGGGCCATCCAATCTCTGTACTCCCAAAGCGAGAGCTGTGTCCGGGTCCTCGGCAGTAAGTCGGACACATTTCCGGTGAGGGTTGGCCTCCGCCAGGGCTGCGCTTTGTCACCAATCCTGTTTGTAATATACATGGATCGGATTTCGAGGCGTAGTCGTGGGGGAGGGGGTCTGCAGTTCGGTGGACTAAGGATTGCACCACTGCTTTTTGCAGATGATGTGGTTCTAATGGCTTCATCGGTCTGCGACCTTCAGCACTCACTGGATCGGTTCACAACCGAGTGTGAAGCGGCTGGGATGAGGATCAGCACCTCCAAATCTGAGGCCATGGTTCTCAGCAGGAAACCGATGGACTGTCCACTTCAAGTAGGGAATGAGTCCTTACCCCAAGTGAAGGAGTTCAAGTATCTCGAGGTCTTGTTCTCGAGTGAGGGAACAATTGAGCGTGAGATGGGCCGGAGAATCGGAGCAGCGGGAGCGGTACTGCAGTCGCTTTACCGCACCGTTGTGACGAAAAGGGAGCTGAGCCAGAAGGCAAAGCTCTCTGTCTACCGGGCCATTTTCGTTCCTACCCTCACCTATGGTCATGAAGGATGGGTCATGACCGAAAGAACGAGATCGCGGATACAAGCGGCTGAGATGGGTTTTCTCCGCAGGGTGGCTGGTGTCTCCCTTAGGGATAAGGTGAGAAGTTCGGTCATCAGGGAGGGACTCGGAGTTGAGCCGCTCCTCCTTCGCGTCGAAAGGAGCCAGTTGAGGTGGTTCGGGCACCTAGTTAGGATGCCACCTGGGTGCCTCCCTAGGGAGGTGTTCCAGGCACGTCCAGCTGGGAAGAGACCAAGGGGTAGACCTAGGACCAGGTGGAGGGATTATATCTCTTCGCTGGCCTGGGAGCGCCTTGGGATCCCCCAGTCAGAGCTGGTTGATGTCGCCAGGGAAAAGAAAGTTTGGGGCTCTCTGCTGGAACTGCTACCCCCGCGACCCGACCACGGATAAGCGGGAGAAGATGGATGGATGGATGGATGGGTTGAATCGTGTTCAAGTTAGACTGTGCGGGACAGAGCTGGCAGATATAAGGTGAAATTCTTTGCTTTGAATTACCAAAAAATGAAACAAAATAATATACAAAGTATGACATTAAGTTCCGGGCCAAAAAAACATGTCAAACAAACAAAACAAATTAACAGAACTTAACTGAACCTAGCATCACCAACTAACTGATTAAAACTCAACAGATTAAATAGACCGAACAATCTGAACACAAAGTATTTACATCTAGGACAATATTGTTGGTTGGATACAAACTAAGGCATAAACCACTAACTAACAAACAATGAAAAGAAAAGTTAGACATTTTGGGTATCAATAGAAATATTTCAGCAACCAACCAAACCAAAAACATCAGTGTGGGAGAGAAACACCCTCTGAAGGGAACACAGGGATTTTAACCTTTGCAGACCATTTACATGCACAAAAACCTATAGAACACACTATAGGTAGTGATGGCAGTTTGACACTGAAGCTTCGAACGGAGCTTCAACCCCGGACTTCCTATTCCATAGAAGCAATGCTTCGAAGCTTGCTTCAAATCACGTGACATGTGACGTCCGAAGCAGCAACTGCTTCAAATCACGTGACATATGACGTCAGAAGCAGCAACTGCTTCATTTCCTGAATGAATCAACTCACTGGTTCGCCGTCCAATCAGGTGATTCAATGCACTGCCTCGTCTCGATTCTGACTGGTTGAAACTGTTTGAATTTGAGCGTCACTTAGTAAGTGACACTTTATAACCGTTCAAAAAAATGCACAATTTGGCAATCTGTGGGATTGTCGTCGTAGTTTGCCTTGTTGCTGTTGAGTTGTTAGTATTGCGTTTGGATCATTATGGAGCCAGTCAGGAAGAGAGGTCATTCTGAGATGTGGGATCACTTCAATCTGATTGCGCATTATAAGGTAGGTCAACTACAGTATTATAGCTATGGTTTATCTCAAATCTATATTAAGTAGCATTAAAGTACAATTATGTATATGATCAATGTAGCCATTAGGCTATAGCTTTATAGACTGAAATTGCATTTTTATTTACAAATGCCTTTCTCTACAGGTCCAGTGCTTGGTGTGTGAGCTGGAAGGGGCACTTGTGAATATGGTGGTAAAAGACTCACAGCCTTTTTCCATCGTGGATGACTGTGGCTTCAAGGAGCTTGTGGCCTTGCTTGATCCTAGATACACTCTACCATCCAGACGGGTTCTAAAGGAGATGGTGGTCAAGCGCTATGAGGAGGAGAAGACGAAGGCCAAAGCTGTCATGCAGAGGGTAGAGGCTGTGAGCCTGACTGCTGATATGTGGACCTCCATTAATATGGACGCATATCTAGCAGTAACCTGCCATTATGTGGATGACTCTGCGAAGCTGGCCACAGTGCTTTTGGGAGTGCTGCCTTTCCCTGAAGCTCATACAGCGGTTAACATCACTGCTGCAATGAGGTCTCTCATGGAGGAATGGGGCACTGAAGGCAAAGTGACCTCAATTGTGACGGATGCAGGAGCAAATATGGTTGCGTCTGTCAGAAGTTTAAACCTAATGTGGCGGCACGTGGGGGGTGTTTGTTGGAAATCCTATTCAACTAAAAGCCAGACAACGCCACCTTGGGAATTGCACCCAAGGAAATAATTATTCCAAGTACCAACAAGGCACTCAGGTTCGTGATACTGAGGGGCAGGAGACGTGGTTCCAATTTATCAAATGTTTTATTTCTGGCATTAAAATATCATTAAAAACACCATAATATCATTATACACACTGAAAATAAAGGGGGGAAACTCTTAATTCAGGGATGCTGAGGCTTACCAGTGGATGGAGGTGACGAGGGGTGAGAGGGATCCCAACAAAGTAAATTAAGGCACCCGTGATCACTACACACTCACATGAAGGAACACAAATCAGGGGGGAGCACAGCACGACACACAAAGGGGGAAGCCACCACCGGGGACACCAGCACCACACCGTTGGCTCTCAGCAACTAAGAGGGGCAAACAATAAACAATTACTGGGATAAACAGTAAACACAAATTAATACACAGATCAACACATAAGATAAGTATAAGACAATAAAAAGTCAAGAATACTACAAAATACTGATTTCAAATAACTGATATTAACTGAAATAAACAAAACAAATTTAAAGCAACAGGGTCGAAAACTAAACCAAAGAAACGAAAATCAAGCTAACAGTCTACTTAATCTTGAATTAAATAAACAAAACAAACTTAACTCAATGAAATAACTAATCATGAACAGAGATTAATCGAACAGTCCGCGATAACAATGTTTAAAATATGGCCCTGTAATGAAGAGCAAAGGCACAGTGATACCAAGAGGCTGGTACAGACAATGTAGGCCAAGAGCAACACCCGCCAGACAGTAGTGTAGCGGTGAAGCACAGTAGGGCAGGCAAGCCGGCTGTGCAGATAGACACAGCCGTGAGGGTAGACCAGCCGTCCAGGCAACAGTCAGGCAGGCAAGACACTCGTAAACTCAGAGCAGTCGTGGATGCAACACAGACGTGGAGGGTAGACCAGCCGTCCAGGCAACAGTCAGGCAGGCAAGACACTCGTAAACTCAGAGCAGTCGTGGATGCAACACAGACGTGGAGGCAAGACAGCAGTCCTCTATCACGCTTCCAGCGCAGAGCCTCGCAGACATGAAGTTTAAGGTGATGTTACGATAACAATACCAGGTTAAGAACATTCAGGAAGAATGATGCTAGCAGAAGGTCTACCTACCGATCAGGCCAAGTTCAGACAAACACACAGCAGGGGAGCTTCATTTACAGCGGCAGCAGACATGGGCTGCAGGATCCCTGCAAGGGTCTACAACCAGCGATACATTTAGTATTTAGGCTAATTGTCATGCTAGATGTACAACAAACGGCAGCCACTGCAAACTCATCGGTGCCAGCGGAGAAAGCACGTCAGCGGAACCCGGAAGTGGCCTTCGTGCCAAAGAGCAAGAGGGAGCAAGAGCGACACTGACCCCTCTTTATAAAGGTTGCCCCGTGTGGTGATAGGGCTGAACAGTCTATCCTGCTACAATCTACCCCCCTTGTTTGCATCGACGCCCCGACGATGGACCAATCAGTGCTAAATGTACCAAACCTAATTCCAAGGTCTAAAAATAACAGAAACCGCATTAGATGTTGGACCAGGAGGGTTTCTAGCCGCTGGTGCCAAACCTCCTAGAGGCATTGGAAGATGATATACATTTGGATGCTGACCAGCGGTTGACCGTGTTGTACGTCGTATTGTCACTTCGGTAGTGTCAGGGTAAGAGGCTGCTGGAAAAGACAAGCGGGTAGATGGTAACTCTGGAACTGCAGCAGGAACCCCTGAAGGGCCGGCCCCAGCAACTTCCGGATAAGATGGTGGGACAGGCAACCGAGGGGTGTTTCGGGTGAGCACCGCTGTACTGGTGGGTGAAGGCATCAATACCAACAGGTCAATTTGCATGACAGCTCGTCCTCTGACAGTCATGAGGAGTTGAGACGGGGACCGAATAACTACTTGAGGGGGCTGCTCCAACCAGTGCCTTTAACCGCATTCGGTGGACCTGTTTGACTTTGCTCAAGTCATCTGCAGGTGCAATTGTGTAAACACAGCCTCCCTCTTTTGGTGGTTTTAGGACTCTGTACACGACAGAGCTCCAAATATCCCTTATCTTATGGCGACCTCTCGCACTGTAGTCTCGCAACAACACCAGCTGGCCCTCCTTCAATGGGGTGTCTCGGACATGTTGGTCATGGCTCCTTTTTCTGCGCTCTGCTGCGACTCTCTGGCCCCTTCGAAGGCAATCTGCAAGTGGGTCTGGTGCTCCTGAATCCATTCATGGATGGTACCACCAACTGGATCCTGGACTCTGCCCAACAGGAAGTCAACAGGGAGCCTCGGTTCCTGCCCGAACATCAAGAAGAATGGAGATTCCCCAGTCGTCTGATGGGGGGTGGTGTTATAAGAGTACAGTACATGTGGCAAGCAGGAGTTCTATTCCCGCTTCCGGGATACAGGCAGAGTGCGCAGCAGGTTATGAAGGGTCCGGTTAAACCGCTCACATTGACCGTTTCCCGCTGGGTGGTATGGAGTTGTGCAGGACTTTTCAATGCCATAGAGGCCACACAACTGCTGAATCAGTGTGCTCTCAAAGTTTCGGCCCTGGTCAGAATGTATCCGGGCTGGGACACCGAACTTGGAGAACCATTCTGTGACCAAAACTTGAGCCACAGTAGCAGCTCGTTGATCACGGGTGGCGAAAGCTAACGTGTATTTACTAAACACATCAGTCATCACAAGAACATTTTCTAATCCATGACTAGTGGGTTCCAAAACCGTGTAATCAATGGCTAGAATCTCATTGGGTCGAGAAGCAAGCAAGTGGTCCCATGAGAGCACGAGACCCTGATTGGTTGTCCTTGGCAACCTGGCACCTCTCACAGGACTGGCACCATTGCACAACCTCTGAGGACATGCCGGGCCAGTAACACCGCTGCCTAAGTAGCTCCAAGGTTCTTTCAACACCTTGGTGGCCATGCCTCTGATGTACTTCAGTGAGCACCTGCTCCCTCAGAGAAGCAGGTACAAGCAACTGCAACACTGTCTCAGCACCATCAGGGCGGAAGACCTGGCGATAGAGGACCCCATTAGTCTGAGTTAGTCGGTCCCATTGACGAAGAAGTGCCAAGGCTGGTCGAGACATCTGCTTGCGTTCATCGCGGTTCGGGCGCTGCCTACGCCTCCAGAACACCAAGAGCTCCTCGATGACAGGGTCCGCTTGCTGGAGTGCTCCGATGTCTGATGGCGTATGATGAGGCAAGGCTGTGACCGTCATTTGTGTGGCTCTGCCCAGCGGCACTAGCAGTGCTTGCTGTAGAGGTCTGGGGATGGAGGTACTAGGGAGCATGTCTTGCACCCCAGGCGGGAGCTGACGGGACAAGGCATCAGCATTAACATTGCTTTTCCCGGAGCGATACTTTATTTCAAAGTCAAATGAGGCAAGTTGGGATGCCCAACGTTGTTCTGTGGCCCCAAGCTTTGCAGATGACAAGTGGCTGAGTGGATTGTTGTCTGTAAAGACCACGCACTTCTGGCCAAGGAGATACTCCCTGAATTGTTCTGTCATGGCCCACTTAAGCGCCAAGAATTCCAACTTCATGGAGCTGTAATTAGTCATGTTGCGCTCCGTGGGCCTCAGACCTCGGCTGGCATAAGCGATGGGCCTCACTTTACCACCCTGCTCCTGTGACAAGACTGCCCCCAAGCCGCAGTGGCTCGCGTCCACCTCCAAGATAAAAGGAAGGGAGAAGTCGGCGTATGCAAGCACAGGTGCTGTGGTGAGCTTGTTTTTGAGTGCCTCAAAGCTCCCATGACACTCCTCAGTCCAGTTCTCAGCAATGAGGCGCTCTGACCTCTTTCTTGTCTTGGTGCCTCCCAATTCAGCCACCAGCATGTGTAGAGGGGCCGCCAATTTGGCAAAACCCTCCACAAACCGCCGGTAGTAACTGGCGAAGCCAAGAAACGACCGCAGCTTGGAAACGGTAGTGGGGGGCGGCCAATTGGCTATCACCTCTATCTTACTGGGATCGGTGGAGACTCCCTGGTCAGAAATCACATGACCCAAATAAAGCACTTCTCGTTGGAAGAAAGCACACTTTGAAAGCTTTGCCTTAAGACCTTCCTGCTTCAGCCTCCCCATCACCACCTCCAACCTCTCTAGATGTTGTTTGACAGTAGAGGAGAAGACCACAATGTCATCAAGATACAGAAGCAGGGATTGGCATTGTTGGTCGCCAACAATCCGCTGCATCAACCTCTGGAAGGTGCTGGGGGCATTGCAGAGTCCAAAGGGCATTCGATTCCATTCAAAGAGGCCAAATGGAGTGCAGAATGCAGTTTTGGGCCGGTCTGCCTCGGAAACTGGAACCTGGTTATACCCACTGGCTAGATCCATAGTGGAAAACCAGCGGGCACCGGTCAGTGCATCAAGAGACTCCTCAATATGAGGAAAAGGAAAAGCGTCCTTCCTGGTCTTGTTGTTCAGCTGTCTGTAGTCCACACACATGCGCAGACTGCCATCCTTCTTTTTAACAAGCACGATGGGGGATGCATAGGGGCTGCTACTCTCCCTTATAACCTGTGCTTCAAGGAGTTGGTTGATGTGATCTTTGACCACCTCATACTCAGACGGAGGAATGCGCCTATAGCGTTGCCTCACTGGGATGTCGTCAAGGAGAGGAATGGCATGAGCCATCAGGTTGGTGCAACCCAAGTCCCCATCGTGGGCAGAAAAGATGGAAGTGTGCCTGGTCAGGAGAGACCGCACCTCTAACTGCTCCTCAGCAGGCAAGGCAGATAGGTCCATGGCATCTATATGGTCCTGTGCAGACGTAGACAGAGCCTGTGATGCCACTGTAGCCACCACTGAAGGAACTTCTGTGACACCAGCAGGTAAGTTGACCACCTTAACCTCATCCAAGGTGCCTACCACGGTGCGGGAGTAGAGCAACACATCTGTGGAGCCTACATTCACAATGGGAATGTATGCGGTGCCTCCTTCCACCCGAACCAGAGCAGGAGAGACGAGCAATCCAGCCGGAAGGCCTGAGTCCAAGGGCTCGAACAATACAGTGCCATTAGAGTACTGTTGTGGCTGCCACAATTTTCATCATGCCACCAGGAATTCGGCAAGCCTTCCGGCCACGCACTTTGACCTTACCAGCAACATCAGGAGGGGCCTGCTCACTGGCCTGGTGGCACTTTTGAAGCGCGTGAATGATAGATTCTGGAGCACCTGATACAGGAGGCAAGGAGAACAGGGCTAAACCATGCTGGCCAAAGAGCTCCTGATAACATCTGCGGATTACATTCATCCCCAAGATACCAGGGACAGCAGCGGAGGCACCATCAGGAGGGTCCTTGACCACCAGAACCCCGCAGCTTGCCATCCTCTTTCCACAGAGCTCAATGTCTAGCTCCAAGTAACCGACGCAGGGAATGGCCAACCCATTGGCTGCTCTGAGCTGCAACCAATGGCAAGATTGGAATTTCTTTTGACCCCAAGGCTCAAAATGGTGAGTAAAGAAACTTTCAGTGACTGTAGACACCATGGACCCGGTGTCTACCAAGCAAGGAATGTTGACTCAACCCATGTTCACATCTAAGTGGGGACAGGAGGATATGAGCTTCGATGCTTCTCCTGCATAGCCTGAAACCAACCCTGAGCCTGTGACTACACCCTCCGAACTATGGCTCTGCAATTCGGCGGGCGCTAGTTTTCCGATTGGTAGATCAGAGCGATTCTGCCTTCTAAAGTGTTGAGCAGGGGAAGAGGGCCGATCACATGGAGCAGTAAGTACCCCATTGCACTCTTTGGCAAAATGACCGGGTTGCTGGCAACGTCTACAGATTACGGGGCCACTACGAGAGCGCCAACTGTGCTGATGAGACTGAGAACTCTGTAAATGGGAAATGCTTTGGGTCAGTTGGTTTAGCTGCTCTTGCTGGAGCTTTAACATCTCTCTCATCTCACTCCACTCAGATACTGGAGGTGAACTAGTCACCACCGGAGGAACACTTTTGACTCCATACTGAAGACCAAGAATCGAAGGGACAGAGTGACTCCGCGCCCTCCCACCCACTGGCAGACCCTCCCGTTCCACCGGACTGCCTCCGCCCTGACCTCAAGTATCGTAGCAGCAGGCTGCCGTCGTACAACCTGCTTAAGCTCACGACGCAGTGCACCATCAATAACATGCTCGACAAATTGGTCGCGCAGCAAAACCTCAGCGTTCTGCATGTCACTAGGTGCACGTTGCTTTACTGACATCATGAGACTCATCAACGCCAGGGAGAACTCCTGCAAGGTCTCGCCCTCCTGCTGCCGTCTAGAGAAGAAAGCTTCCTGTAAGGCTACATAGGACTCAGAACAGCCATAGAGCTCTTGTAACACAGATATGATCTTATCTGGGGCTTCCCTCTCTGCACTAGAACGATATTTTATCTCGTCCCGCGCCTCTCCCTCAAGATGGTCAAATAAGAAAAAGGCCTGATCGGTGGCAGACAAACGACGCGCTCTCATGCAAACCTGAATTTCATCAATCCAATCATTCAAACTTATGCCTGACCTCCCCCTAAACATGGGACATTTTCGGTCTCGGGGCACAAAAACCAGTCTCTCCGCTAAAGGGGAACTAGCACTGGAAGGATCAGAAGGTGGCAGAGCAGCAGGGAGAGGAGCAGCACTAGGGCCAGGCACGGCCGCAGCCTGTTCATGCCGCATCCTCTCATTGTCTGCTCTCAATTGAGCGACTAAATCCCTCAATTCTTGCATTTCTCCCTCCATAGCTACACCTTTACCAATAAAAGTGGAGAAAAGGCTATGAATGTGGACAGAAAAACAATGTAACTCACTACAGATTCACAAGAAACCAACTGCTGTTTTGCCTCTGAACACAATATAAAACAATTTCTGCCTGCCTAACAATAGTTTTTAGCAATGGCCATAATAGGAGAAAACAAAGAAGATTGGAACACACGTCTCGGCCCTCAAACAGTAAATCCTGCCGACAACGCCAATTTGTGGCGGCACGTGGGGGGTGTTTGTTGGAAATCCTATTCAACTAAAAGCCAGACAACGCCACCTTGGGAATTGCACCCAAGGAAATAATTATTCCAAGTACCAACAAGGCACTCAGGTTCGTGATACTGAGGGGCAGGGGACGTGGTTCCAATTTATCAAATGTTTTATTTCTGGCATTAAAATATCATTAAAAACACCATAAGATACTTATACACATTGAAAATAAAGGGGGGAACTCTTAATTCAGGGATGCTGAGGATTACCAGTGGATGGAGGTGACAAGGGGTGAGAGGGATCCCAACAAAGTAAATTAAGGCACCCGTGATCACTACACACTCACACGAAGGAACACAAATCAGGGGGGAGCACAGCACGACACACAAAGGGGGACGCCACCACCGGGGACACCAGCACCACACCTTTGTCTCTCAGCAACTAAGAGGGGCAAACAATAAACAATTACTGGGATAAACAGTAAACACAAATTAATACACAGACCAACACATAAGATAAGTATAAGACAATAAAAAGTCAAGAATACTACAAAATACTGATTTCAAAAAACTGATATTAACTGAAATAAACAAAACAAATGTAAAGCAACAGGGTCGAAAACTAAACCAAAGAAACGGAAATCAACCTAGCAGTCTACTTAATCTTGAATTAAATAAACAAAACAAACTTAACTCAATGAAATAACTAATCATGAACAGAGATTAATCGAACAGTCCGCGATAACAATGTTTAAAATATGGCCCTGTAATGAAGAGCAAAGGCACAGTGATACCAAGAGGCTGGTACAGACAATGTAGGCCAAGAGCAACACCCGCCAGACAGTAGTGTAGCGGTAAAGCACAGTAGGGCAGGCAAGCCGGCTGTGCAGACAGACACAGCCGTGAGGGTAGACCAGCCGTCCAGGCAACAGTCAGGCAGGCAAGACACTCGTAAACTCAGAGCAGTCGTGGATGCAACACAGACGTGGAGGCAAAACAGCAGTCCTTTATCACGCTTCCAGCGCAGAGCCGATCAGGCCAAGTTCAGACAAACACACAGCAGGGGAGCTTCATTTACAGCGGCAGCAGACATGGGCTGCAGGATCCCTGCAAGGGTCGGTGCCAGTGGAGAAAGCACGTCAGCGGAACCCAGAAGTGGCCTTCGTGCCAAAGAGCAAGAGGGAGCAAGAGCGACACTGACCCCTCTTTATAAAGGTTGCCCCGTGTGGTGATAGGGCTGAACAGTCTATCCTGCTACACTAAGACATGCACTTTGCTTTGCTCATTCACTAAATTTAGTGGTGAAGAAATCTCTGGATGCAACTCCTGGCCTACAAGACCTACGCACAAGGGCTAGAAAAGTAGTCACGTTCTTTAAAACCAGCACAACAGCAAAAGAGAAGCTCAGAGAAGTGCGCAGCTCTGGCGACGCTGAAAACAGATGTGAGACCTCTGTCCTCTGAGGACTATGAAACAGCAGATGCATGCCTGCAATTGCTCTCCCCTTTTTTCCAGGCAACAGTGGAACTCTCCGAGGAGAAGAGAGTCTCAGGGTCCAAGATCATCCCAATGACGAAAATGTTAATGCTATACTTGTATGACACAATTGGAAAAACAAGCCATGACACAGCAAAACTACTGAGACAGAACATGGTGTCAAATATGCAAAACAATGCAAAACTGCATTGACCCTGTCAACACTGCTGGATCCTAGATTCAAAACTATTGGATTCTACAATCAAGTACAGGCAGCGGCATCAGTTAAACGACTGACAGCATTTTGCACACAACTGAGGAAAAACGCACAACCTGACATACGAAGAACAGCCCTCCACATCAGCTCAACCGGCACCAGCAAATGTTGACAATCCATCATCCACAGGTAATGTTATAAATAGTTCATTGATAAAATGCAGGACAAAATAAGTACAAGTAAAAAAGGATACACATTGAAACCTTTCAGTACTGATGATTACAGTCCTGTTTGTCTTTCAGGTCTTAACATTTGGGAAACTCTGGACAGAGATGCTTCTGAAGCGAGGACGGCAAGGAATGCCACAGCAGATGCTACAGTGGAGGTGCAGCGGTACATGACTGATCCACCGCTGGAAAGATCAAAAGACCCACTGGCATACTGGGTGGACCATCAAAATGTGTGTCCCAATCTGTTCAAACTGGCGAAACAATTGTTATGCATGCCAGCATCATCGGTTCCATCTGAGCGAGTGTTTTCAAAATGCGGGGAAATTGTAAGCAAGAAAATAAATCGGCTCAATCCAAAAACTGTTGAAAAAATAATGTTCCTGAATAAAAATCTTTGAGTGTTCCCCATCCCACATGAACACCCCCTGTCAAAGTTACACAAGCACACCATAACCTATGCCATATTTTCCCAGAACCCTCTCCTCAATAACACAATACACGCATTCATCCATCTTTATTTGTAAATTATATTCATGATACATACAGTTTATATATATATATTTATATACATATTTATATATATACATATTTATATTTATTTATAGTTCTATATATATATATATACATAGTTATATGTATTTATACCTATTTCCGACACGGCTGCTTCAAATCACGTGACATGTGACTGAATGAATCACTTGACTGGTTCGCGGTCCAATCACGCGATTCAATGCAGTGCCTCATCTCGATTCTGACAGGTGACAGGTTGAAACAGTTTCAAATTTGAGCGCTTCAACACTTTATAACCGCTCTAAACAATGCACAATGTGTGGGTTGTTGTCGTAGTTTGCGTTGTTGCTGTTGAGTTGTTGGCATTGCATTTGAATTGGATCATTATAGAGCAAGCCAGGAAGTAAAATAGGTCGTTCTGGCTCGTGAAACACTTTGAAATGTGGAGAAGTTGTGAACAAAAAGAAAACGAGTAATATAAAAACACTTCAATGGTATAAGAGAAATAGATAGCCCAGTGGATAGAGCCGGCGGCCAGGATGCGGATGTGTCCTCCGCGCAGCTGGTTCAAAGCCTGGAATAGTTAAACTTTTAATCATTGCTTTTCAACTTTAATAGGCTAACTGATAAAAAGCCCTCTCCAGCACTCTCTAGTCTCTTCTCAATAACCCAATCACAATTATCAATCTTTAATTGCAAATAGAACATGATATTCAGTCTTAGTGTGAGTGTGTGCATCGAATATTTTTCAAGGCAAAGATATGTTAAACCCACTGCAGCCTTGCACTTCGCCAGGAGAGGTCGCTGTAACTGAAGCTTCGAGAAATTAACCTATTTCCGAAACAATTGTCCAAGTGGTTCGACGCTTCATTCAAAGCTTCATTTTGCCATCACTAACTATAGGAGAGGTAAAAAAAGAAGCAGAATAGGCTTTTTAACCTTTGTCAGGGACCAAGCAGTAAGGCCTTCTTTTAAACCCTACCTTCCTTCCACCCCCCACATACCTTTGAATTTTATAAAGATGTCTTCCTGTATCACTAAGGTCCCAATAATCTTGCCATGTTGTTTGTGCATATTTCTGAATGAATGTTTTAACCTCCGCTTTGCTGAGTGGAACTTCTATGTATATGTTCTGAGTGTTTGTTTGGCCAGAATATCCACCTGTTCATTTCCCTCCACACCAACATGAGCAGGAACCCAGATGAAACGAGTTGCTATGCCTTTGATTTGCATTTTATATAAAATTAGAAATATTTCATTTATTAAGTCCATTCTAAATGAAGATCTGCCTGATCGTATACTTGATAATGCTGAAAAGCTGTCAGATGCAATTACACTATTATGTATTTCTTTCTCCTCTATCCATTTCAATGACAACACCAATGCCAACAACTCTGTGGTGTATACTGACACATAGTCTGTTACCATTTTCTTTATGTGTATTACTCACTGGGATATAAACTGCTGCCCCTGCACGCCCTGTCTCTGGATCTTTGGAGCCATCTGTAAATATGATTGTTGAGTCTGAGTGATATCTTGCAAAATAATTCTGGACTATGCGCCATACTGGTAGTTCTTTATTTTCCTTTAACTCCTCTCGTATATTGAGGACTACACTTGGCAATGGGAACAACCAGGGTGGAATGGATGAGATTGGAACTGTGGGGCAATACTGTATTTGATTCAAATCTATACTTGCTGCTTTAACATCGCCAATCCATCCAAAACATTGGGACCTTCCATGTTAAATGTGACTCATTGTGCTCCCAACAGTCTTTCAAAATATTTTTCGCAGGATGACTATCACTATGCCCCTGAAGGTTTACCCAATATGCCAACATTAACTTCACTCTTCTTATCCTTAAAGGCATTTCTCCCATTTCCACCTGTATTGCGGATACTGGAGATGTTTTAAAAGCTCCACTACATATTCTCAGGGCCTGAGCTTGTAGGACATCCAGCTTTTTAAGATTCTGCTGCTGCCATGAACCGACGCTATACACCCATAATCGAATACAGGTCTCATGAGTGCCCAATATATATTCAGAAGTGATGACCTACTCGCTCCCCACTCCTGTCCCACCAAACACCGAAGTACATTGTTGACCTTTTTACATTTATTTTGAACTTTTCCTATATGATTGCTCCATGTTAACTTTCCGTCAAACCAAACACCAAGAAATCTTATTGTATTAACCTGTTCAAGAGGTTGCTCATACAATTTTAACGATATAGGAGCAATGTTATGCCGTTTTGTAAAACAAATGACCTGCGTCTTAGCTACTGACAGTTTGAATCCCCATTTATTTGTCCATTTCTCCACTTCAACTATTGCAGCTTGTATTTTCTTTCCAACATGTGCTACATTGCGGCCTTTTGCCCACAAAGCCCCATCATCTGCATACAAAGATTTTCCCCCACTTGGATGAACTTGATTAAAAATGTCATGTATCATTATATTGAACAGCAACGGACTACATACACTACCTTGCGGAGTACCATTTTCCACAGCATAAACACTTGAATATTCTGCACCTACTCTTACTTGTATTTTTCTGTCCAGTAAAAAATTCATAACCCAATTATATGCTTTACCACCAATTCCCAATGATTTTAACTTGATTAGTCCTTCCTTCCAGAGCATGTCATAAGCCTTTTCAATATCAAAGAAGACTGCAATCACTACTTCCTTGTTGGTCTGTGCTTTGCTGATGTCTGATTCTAAGCACAATATAGAATCCATTGTATTCCGACCCCTACGGAACCCACTTTGATATGGGGACAACAGAGCTTTACTTTCTAAGATATATGTTAACCTTTCTGTAACCATTCTTTCTATGATTTTGCATAAATGAGATGTCAGGGCAATAGGTCTGTAGCTAGATGGATCTGAAGGGTCTTTTCCTGGCTTCAGGATGGGCACTATTATCGCTTGTTTCCACACTGAAGGAAGTTGGCCAGAATCCCACACCCTATTAAACAACCTTAACACAAAGACTAGAGTGTTATCTGTCATGTGTTCCAACATTTTGTAACAAAACACCATCTTTCCCAGGAGTGGTTTGACGAGCACTAATAATTGCTCTTCTCAACTCAAATATACTAAAATGCAGGTCCAACTGATCTCCTAACGCTTCTACTCTATCCAATATTCTCGGGTTTTCCATGGCGTATTATTTCTGCACTGCCTGGCTACCTCTGTAAGGTTATCTGAACTATGAACTTTCCTAAATGTTTGAGCTAGAAGTTCCGCCTTTCCTAAGTTTGTGACAGCCATTATGTCCCCTCTGCTCAAAACTGGCAACTCATAATTCCTTCGAATTCCCCCCATTCTCCTAATCATGCCCCAAACATCTGCAAGCTGTACTTCTCTTCCAATACTATTGCACTATTGCCTCCAAAAAGTGCGTTTTTGCGTTCTTATTGTTCTCCTTACTATAGCTTGGGCCCTTTTATACTGATTCAAAGCTTCCTGAGAATGGAGTTTTTTGAGTTGCCTGAATGCTTTATTTCTGTCTTTAATGGATTTGCTACATTCACCATTCCACCAGGGTACACTCTAGGTACGCCTAACTCCTGCACTTTCCGGAATTGTTTCTTTAGCTGAACGAATGATAACCTTAACCATCTCATCATTGAATTTATTTATATCATCATCATTTTCCTCTTGAAGTGTTTTACATCTATTCGTTACGGTGGCCGGCAGGTGCAAACGCGGAACAACGGCCCAAAACGCATACATAAGCAGGAAACACCTGCAAATAATGAAATGAAAAACAAACAAACCCTGAAAACAAATACAACAGAAAAACGCTGCATTTACAGAAATGATGCAAACTAAATACAACACACAAACCCCGAAAACAAACGCAACAAAAAAACGCTGCAAATACCAAAACGATATGCAAAGTCCAAAGCAGGTACAAATCCCAAAACACATACAAAAAAAAAAACATTCCGGAAGTGCTCCAGGCCTCTAGGGGGCGCGCTACAGATTGATGTCTGACCAGACATAGAAAGAATGAACGAGAGGGAAGAAAGTTCATTTAAGTGGAGAAAGATATAAGATGTTAAGTTGTGTTTTTATACATAGAGCGTAATATATATATAGCTAGCGTTAGCGTGCCTAACTGCTACACCAGCTGAGGAGAGCTTCACGTGAAGAGAAGATAAAGTGAGGGAAGAACATTGTTAAAAGAGATGACAAATCAAGTGCAGGCAAATAACACGGGCCATAGTGAGTACCGCGGAAAAAGGACATTTGAATTCTTAGCAGTTTGTTTATATGTAGGCTATGTGTAGCCGGCGCTACTGTTTTCTGAGGATTAGCTGTCAGATCATTTCTTCACGTGGCTGGGCCGCCACTGGCCCTTTAAGACACACCCCCCCTTCTTTAGTCAGCTGGCCCTTCCATATAAGGAAAACGCGCAGCTGTATGTCCCGCTACACTTTAAATGCCCACTCACTCCTCACCCAAATCAGCTGTGACTATTATGAGTGTTCTTGTTCCAGTTATCGTTGTCTGGCTGATAGGCGTGTATTCCCCCTATACGAGGCTTCTTGACAGCCCCAGCAGAGACTGTGCAGAGAATCACCGTTGCAGAGGTGTCCAGTGAGGTGATAATTGAGTGAATGCGTTTGCATCAGAGGATTAGTTTGCTATCGTTTTGCCTACCTTCTATGTTTTGCTTATTGACTAGTTTGTTGTATTGTGTACAAACTAGTGATTTAATCTTTAAAGCGACAGCACCCTCATTGTAACGACCCACTCTGTCCCACAAGGTCTAATACTGTCTCTGTGCTTATACTTCTTCAGTGACGATCCTGGCCATACTGTGGAGTGGAGCATGTGGTTTGCTGGGCACTTTTTGCATGCAGATATGGTTGATTTGTAGTGAGTGTTTGATTGAATACAGCTACACGTGGTGATATTGTGGTTTTGGGGAAAACCTCAGCAGTTGGCCAGAAGAATCACTTTTTAACTATCATTATGTGTGATATTGTAATTATTATAGTTATTCTCTCCTTGTCAGAGCCAGCCTTCAATCGTGGGACTTATGTGTGTCGACTGAGAAAGCTGAATAAGTTTTAATCTGCATTTTGTACTACTGAACTTTTACTTGATTATTTATATAATAAACGTTTGTAAACATTTGAACTTGAGGCCGCGTCCCTGCCCATCCTTTTATTCTTATCTGCGTGACTTGTCCTAAGGGCTCGTATTGGGGAACCCAGGTTAGCGTTAAGTATCCTAACCCCCTTTTATTATCGCAGCCCCCCCCTCCCCGGTGGGGTAGGTCACATTTTGGCGTTGTCGGCAGGATGGTATAAAGCAGCGACGTGTGCTTCTAGTTCTTTTGTACGATACAATTATTTTTTTTGTTGTTTTTTTCAATGCTTTAATTATTTCTTTTCTGAGGCATAAATAGACAAGGCTGTGTAGAGGTAAGGGGCAAAACGGTAGCGGACTAGCTGCGGGAGTGAAGACCTGGCTGTGCTGTACGGACCTTGAATTAATTCACCTGCAACCCGTAACTGACCGTTCTTTCTTCCCGCCGCAGTAGCCATGGAGGCTGATCTGCAAGACTTAAGGGACATGATTGCCCAGCTTAAGGCTGACAATGAGCAGCTGCGACAGGAGCGTGCTGCATCTCGAGGTTCGACCAGTGCTGATGGGGGCCCATCCACTGCACCACAACCCTCCACCTCAAGGGGGGTTCACACCAGCGAGCGTGTTCTCTACCTTCCCAGAGAACGCAAATGTCCGGTGTTTAGAGGTAACTCTGGTATAGGGATAAGTGATTGGGTCGAGGAGGTGCGGTCCAGCATGCGGGCTCGTTACCTCTCTCCTCTAGATCAGGCTTACTTTATCTATGACCATCTGGAAAGTGAGGCTAGAGAGGAGATTAGGTACCGGCCACAAGGTGAACGTGAAAATCCAGAACGAATCTTAACTATTCTGCAAGAAATGTATGGTTGTTCTAAATCTTATGTTGCTCTACAGGAGAGTTTCTTTTCTAGAAAGCAGCTAGTTGGAGAGTCCCTCCAGGAGTATTCCCATGCCCTCTTCTGCCTCATGGAGAAAGTGGTTAAAAGCAACCCCGGAGGTATGACCAATTCAGCTGTACTGATAAGGGACCAATTTGTAGAGCATGTACTGGAACCTGCCTTACGTAGAGAGTTAAAACGCCTGGTTCGCATGCACCCAGATTACACCTTACTCGATGTCAGGACAGAAGCATTTAGATGGGAACAGGAGGGCCAGTCACCTAGTGTGAGAGAGAGAAGTCACTCCGTGCCATCATTTTGTGCAGTCCAAGGTTCCCAGGACAAGGGTGAGATGGCTGTTGCAGCTAATGATAAGGCTCAAGATGATATGGCTCAGTTAAAAGACATGTTGAGAAAGCAGCAAGAACAAATTAATCAGCTCTCTCAGAATATGTTGCAGCTACAAAATATCCCTAGACAGCAACAGTTCACTCCAAATGCCCCTGTAGTGTGCAGACGCTGCCAGCAGCCAGGGCATATTGCTAGAAATTGTTCCCATCAGCGTGTTCAGCAAAACCCCAAGCCCTATGCCCCCAGGCTAGGTTCAGCCAATGCCCAGCAGCCCGCGGAAAACTAATTCCTTCTGGTCTGCAGAGCCATGACTCAGAAGGGAATGCTCCTGGCTCAGAGGATGACATCGATGTCTCAAAGTTGTTAGGGTCCTGCCCAACTGTAACTGTTGGCCTGGGCGGTGTGGAGATTAATTGTTTACTCGACACCGGCTCAATGGTAACCACTATCACTCAGAGTTTCTTTGCCCAGCATTTTCAGGGAGGTCTCAACTCCTGTCATTGGCTTGAACTCCATGCAGCAAATGGCATCGAAATACCTTATGTTGGTTACTTGGAGACTGATGTAGAAGTTTTGGGCAAAGTGGTCCCTAGTCGGGGAATTCTGGTCGTTAAGGACCCCCCCGCACATTTACCCCAGCCTAAGGTGCCAGGTATTCTAGGTATGAATGTGATCAAAGAATGCTACAATGAGCTCTTTCAAAAGCATGGTGCTGCCCTGTTTGACCTCCCTTTTGTTCATCAACCTTCCTCCCCTTGGCGCAAAGCCTTCCAGCAGTGTCATCAGGTAGAGACAAACATCCCTACAATTGGCATGGTCAGGGTAAGGGGGCGGAGACCAGTGTGCATTCCTGCTGGTACAGTGAAGATAGTTGCCACCACATGTCCCCAGGGTGGGTTCGGTGCCACTGGTGCCGGTCTTTTTGAGCCACTCACTGCTAAAAGCCATCTCCCTGCAGGTGTGCTAGTGTCTCCAGCCATGGTCACAGTAGTGAGGGGGACAGCCTATATTCCAGTGGTAAATGTAAGTGCTACTGATGCTACCCTTCACCCCCGCACCCCCGTTGGTACGCTGAGCCCTGCTGAAATTGTGAGTTTACCAAAAGGAATCACTGAGGTGTCTGTTCCCCCCATGACGCAGGTCACGGCTACCATATCCTCTCAGGTTGGCTCAGATGCCCTCTTTGTAGACCCCATCTCAGCTGTAGACTTGTCAGTACTCCCTCCTGCAGATCAGGTCAAAGCCCGGTCATTATTGAGGCAGTATGAGACAGTGTTTGCCACACATGATGGTGATTTGGGGTGCTCTGACCTAATTACCCATGAGATACCCCTCCTAGACGAGGTACCAGTCCATCAGCGATATAAGAGAGTACCCCCCTCAGAGTATGAGGCAGTAAAGGCACATATTCGACAGTTGTTAGACAGCCAGGTGATCCGAGAGAGTAGCAGCCCCTACGCCTCTCCAATCGTCATCGTTCGGAAGAAAGATGGCAGTATCCGCCTTTGTGTCGACTACCGGCGGCTGAATAGCAAGACGCGCCGGGATGCCTTCCCATTGGCGAGGATCGAGGAATCGCTTGATGCACTCTCAGGAGCAAAGTGGTTCACGACCCTGGATTTGGCAAGTGGATACCATCAGGTGCCTGTGGCAGAAAAATACAAACTGAAAACTGCTTTTTGCACACCATTTGGCTTGTTTGAATTCAATAGAATGCCATTTGGCCTTTGTAACGCACCTAGCACCTTTCAGAGACTGATGGAGCGGATGTTCGGGGCCCAGCACTGTCAATCCCTACTGTTGTATTTGGATGATGTTGTCGTCTTCTCTTCCACAGTGGATGAACAGCTGGACCGTTTGGGGGCTGTGTTGAACAAGCTGCAGCAAGAGGGCTTGAAAGTGAAGCTGAGCAAGTGTGCATTCTTCCAAAAGGAGGTAAAGTACCTCGGCCATGTCATCTCTGCTGATGGTGTCTCTACAGATCCGGATAAGATCTCTGCAGTGGCAAACTGGAACTGCCCCACTACTGTGTCGGAGTTACGATCCTTTCTGGGCTTTGCTAGTTACTACAGGCGCTTTGTGGAGGGATTTGCCAAGCTTGCTGCCCCACTTCACCGATTAGTTGCAGAAGCTCAACGGACCCACAGCCGGAAGCAGCAGCAACCTCTGGGGGACAGTTGGACTGAAGAGAGTGACAGGAGTTTCCAGGATCTCAGAGCAAAGCTGGTGAGTGCACCTGTTCTGGCTTACGCAAACTTTTCCCTTCCATTCATTTTGGAAATTGATGCAAGTTATGGCGGTCTAGGAGCAGTTCTCTCGCAGGAGCAGGACGGAAAAGTGAGACCTGTAGCATATGCCAGTCGTGGGTTGAAACCCACAGAAAGAAACATGTCCAACTACAGTTCCATGAAGCTTGAGTTCTTGGCATTAAAGTGGGCCATGACAGAGAAATTCCGGGACTACCTGCAGGGCCAAAAATGCATTGTCTGGACTGATAATAACCCCCTCAGCCACCTAAATACAGCAAAATTAGGGGCTACTGAACAGCGCTGGGCCGCGGCGTTGGCAGACTTTGATTACACCCTTCGGTATAGATCAGGCAGGGCCAACGTTAACGCTGATGCACTCTCAAGAAGGCACCCTGTGCCACCCCAGGAGGTCATAGAGCTGCCCCTATCAGGGACATTCATTCCCAAGGCCTTGCAGAAACCTTGCAGCTCAGAGGCCCATAATCTGGTAATCCAAGCTGCCATTTCTGCCCTTCCATCACATTCAAGCACTGAGTTGGCTGCTCTTCAGATGGCTGACCCAGTTATAGGGATGTTTTTACAGTACTGGGAAAGCCACAAGCGCCCAGACAGGGCAGACAGAGCAACCCTCCCTCCCCAAGTCCTGGAGCTGTGTCGGCAATGGGAAAGGATCACCCAGATGGATGGACTACTGTATCGCCGTACCCAGAGGCCAGATGGAGGAGAGGACTTCTACCAACTACTCCTTCCAGGATGTCTGAAGAGTGAAGTTCTGCAGCAGCTACACCAGGGTCACGGCCACCAGGGGATGGAGAGGACAACGGATCTTGTACGACAAAGATGTTACTGGCCCCACATGCACAGAGACATCAAAGAGTGGTGCCAGCAGTGTGAGCGCTGTACACTTGCCAAGGTAACTCAACCACACACCAAAGCACCCATGGGCCACCTCCTGGCCTCCAAACCCAATCAGATATTGGCAATTGACTTTACTCTCCTTGAACCCTCGCAAGATGGCAAAGAAAATGTCCTTGTAATGACTGACGTGTTTTCGAAGTTCACCCAGGCTGTAGCAACAAAGGACCAATGTGCCTCAACAGTAGCACATGTTCTGGTGACAGAGTGGTTTTACAAGTTTGGAGTGCCCGCTCGTCTTCACTCTGACCAGGGTAGGAATTTTGAGAGTGCCCTTATTCAACAGCTATGTGAACTCTACGACATTCAGAAAACCCGGACTACACCATACCACCCCCAGGGTAACCGGCAGTGTGAACGGTTCAACCGGACTCTCCATGATTTGCTCCGTACGCTCCCAATTGAAAGGAAGCAGAATTGGTCTAGATACTTGCCTCAGGTTACGTTTGCATACAACACCACCATCCACCAATCTACCGGTGAGTCCCCTTACTACCTTATGTTTGGACAGGAGCCTCATTTACCTGTTGACTTCCTCCTGGGAAGAGTTCCCGAACCTTCCCATGGAAGAGTTGAAACCTGGGTCCAGGAGCATCAAAAACGACTACAGGTGGCCTACGACGGGGCACGTTGGAGAATGGAGAAAGCTGCAAACTCTCGCAAGGAACGCCATGACGCTGGAGCTAATGCCAGCGACCTGCAGGAAAAACAGCTGGTCTACGTGAGAGACCACAGCAGAAGAGGAAGAGTCAAAATCCAGGACCGGTGGAGCCCAGTCATCCATGTGGTGATCAAAGCCCCCAGTGCTGGGGGCTCCACATATTCCGTGACCCCCTTGGAAGATCCCCACAAAGTGAAACACCTCCATCGATGTATGATCAAACCTGTACCTCCTAATCTTTGCCCTCAAGGATCTGCAAGAAAGGACCCCAATAATGCCCCCACTGAGAGTGAGGACCACGTGGCTATGAGCAGGGACATGCTTGAGGAAGAAGCGGGTGATGGTCTCTTTGTGGTGACCAGGTCCTTTGGTGAAGAATCAAGACCGCTCCAGATAATACCAGCCACTTCTAATAGTTCTCCTCTAAACTCATCCCTCGCAGTGGCTTCAGGAAGCGGGACAGAGCCCCCAAGGAGAACAGCTCGGAAAACAGCGGGTCAACACTCGAACCCTCATCGCCTGCCTGAGGTGGCAGAGGTTAGGCTACCTGGGGCTGTAACCTCTCGGGTCCCTGGTTTTAGTAGTATGGTAGCTGCATATTTTAGACCCTGGAACTAATCAGCTGTTATAGTACTGGGTGATATCGGCGGGTCGCCAATACAACAAATTGGGGGCAGATTGTAGCCGGCGCTACTGTTTTCTGAGGATTAGCTGTCAGATCATTTCTTCACGTGGCTGGGCCGCCACTGGCCCTTTAAGACACACCCCCCCTTCTTTAGTCAGCTGGCCCTTCCATATAAGGAAAACGCGCAGCTGTATGTCCCGCTACACTTTAAATGCCCACTCACTCCTCACCCAAATCAGCTGTGACTATTACGAGTGTTCTTGTTCCAGTTATCGTTGTCTGGCTGATAGGCGTGTATTCCCCCTATACGAGGCTTCTTGACAGCCCCAGCAGAGACTGTGCAGAGAATCACCGTTGCAGAGGTGTCCAGTGAGGTGATAATTGAGTGAATGCGTTTGCATCAGAGGATTAGTTTGCTACCGTTTTGCCTACCTTCTATGTTTTGCTTATTGACTAGTTTGTTGTATTGTGTACAAACTAGTGATTTAATCTTTAAAGCGACAGCACCCTCATTGTAACGACCCACTCTGTCCCACAAGGTCTAATACTGTCTCTGTGCTTATACTTCTTCAGTGACGATCCTGGCCATACTGTGGAGTGGAGCATGTGGTTTGCTGGGCACTTTTTGCATGCAGATATGGTTGATTTGTAGTGAGTGTTTGATTGAATACAGCTACACGTGGTGATATTGTGGTTTTGGGGAAACCCTCAGCAGTTGGCCAGAAGAATCACTTTTTAACTATCATTATGTGTGATATTGTAATTATTATAGTTATTCTCTCCTTGTCAGAGCCAGCCTTCAATCGTGGGACTTATGTGTGTCGACTGAGAAAGCTGAATAAGTTTTAATCTGCATTTTATATTACTGAACTTTTACTTGATTATTTATATAATAAACGTTTGTAAACATTTGAACTTGAGGCCGCGTCCCTGTCCATCCTTTTATTCTTATCTGCGTGACTTGTCCTAAGGGCTCGTATTGGGGAACCCAGGTTAGCGTTAAGTATCCTAACCCCCTTTTATTATCGCAGCCCCCCCCCTCCCCGGTGGGGCAGGTCACATTTGTATTTGTGTATAGATGTTGCAACTATACAGAGCTTTAGCAATTACCTGTAACTATGGTCATGCTAATAAAGCTATTGAATTGAGAGAGAAAGAGAGAGAGAGAGAGAAGTGACAAAATGTGAAGAGGGACAAAGTAATGACAGGATAGTAGTGTGCATTAGAACAAATATATAGAGAAGACATTCAAGGAGAGAGAGACAAAACACAGTTTCAATGGTAAACATGATGTATCTTTCTATTTATTTAGCTAACCACAATATAGACTTTGTGTTTTTGATTGACTTGATTAAATGGATTTACTACATCAATGTATGTCTTTTCAGGCTGCCATGTTTTGTCCTTTCTGTGGCCAACATCTGGGGACAGTTCAAGTGTTCTGTGGCTCCTGTGGCAAAAATGTACAGTTTTTGGCAGAAGTTGAACACAACAGTAAGTTCACTTTTTTGTATTGTATCTGTTTCAAATGCAAGAAATAAGGATTCAACACACTACTCTGTTTAGAATACTAATTGGCAGATGCATACACTAGTTATTGTTGGGGAATATTTTCCAAGGCCCATAACTTTGACCCAGTTTATCAGTTCAAACTGTCCTGACTAAGCACACGCACCTCGTAACCTTGGCTGCTGTGCTCTCAGTGTTCTGTCTCCCTGTTCCTGCCTGTTGGCGTCAGCTGATAGAGGTGTTATGATTCTATGTTCCTGCCTGCTGGCGTCAGCTGATAGAGGTGTTATGATTCTATCTTGTTATGCAGCATGTTGATGATGCTCTCGGAACTAGCTAAATACATGGGTCTGGGGTAGAGTTCTTCAGAATTGACGTGGCAACTCTACCGTGCAGTCAGATCGTGGCTGCTGTGACTTGTGATGTGAATTCTCCGGCCGAAACTCCAAATAAACCATCAGTGTTTGACATCAAAGCTCCTGCTCTTCCCGTGTCTCTTTCCTGAGTCGGTGACTCCCACTGCATTGCTACACAGAAGTTTCCCTTACAATTATCAGCATGAAGGACACATTTTTTCATTGTCTGTTTATGTGAAATATGTAGAAGCCATCATTAAATTGTAGACCAATGCATGATTAAATACACAAAACAGCTTATATTATACATTCATAATTGTGTATTAGTTCTATCTTTATAGAGAACATTATACATTTAGAATCAGATTTTGAGACAGTGAGCCATGACATGATGTTTTCTTCTTTTTTTTTTACAATCAGCATCTGACAGCCCCACAGAAGAGGACCTCATTCGTAAATACTTTCATGATGGCTTCAGCTACGATGACATTTTGGATTTTCTGGAAACTACCCACAATGTAAAAATGAGTCTGCGTACTTTAAAGAGTAAATTAAAAAGTCTTTCATTATCAAGGAAAAAAAACGACTCCCCTCTGGCTAATGTACGTGCTGCCATTCAAGAGGAGCTAAATGGACCTGGCCAGCATTACGGTTACCGCTCGAAGTGTCAGACATTGCGGCAAAAGCACTTCCTTACTGTAAAAAGGGATGAGGTCATGAACTTGATGAGAGAGCTTGATCCCTCTGGAGTTCAACTTCGCAGTAATAGAAGATTTGTACGAAGAACATACAGCTCTGAAGGACCCAACCACATCTGGCATGTTGATGGCTATGATAAGCTCTTTAGCTTATCATAGCCATCAACATGCCAGATGTGGTTGGGGTTGCCCTATGGTTTGGCCATCAGCGGATGTATTGATGGCTACTCCAGAAAAGTATTGTGGTTGAAGTGTGGAGCAACAAACAATGACCCTGGGGTCATTGCTCAAAATTACATACGTTGTGTCACAGAGCATGGAGTCATACCTATGAGGCTGCGTACAGACTGCGGCACTGAAAACGGCACAATGGCAGCCATCCAGTGTGCTTTAAGATCAAGACACACTGACCATTTTGCTGGGGCTGCCAGTCACATGTATGGCTCTTCAACAGCAAATCAAAGAATTGAAAGCTGGTGGTCGTACTTCAGAAAACAGAGGTGTGGTGCTTCTTTCTTTTTTTTTTTACATCCTTGACAGTGAACATAGTATATCTATAAAAATGTATGTAATTATATTTTCAGTGTATTAGTTCCGATCTCCTACAATAATTGTTTTACAACTAAACTCTGCACCACAGGCACAGCCAAAACATGGTATGCCTAATGTGGTTGCTGATTTCCTTTTAATTTAATTAATACAGTTCTTATAAATATGACTATTTGATACCACAGGTTTACTGTTATTTGTTATATTTATTTTGAATCCCTTTACATGGAAATCATCAATGTATAAAAAAAACAGCTCTCATTTGAATCTGTTTCTTCAGGTCTCAATTTTGGATGGATCTCATGAATGACCTGAGAGAAAAACATCACTTCAGTGGCAGTCATGCGCACACATGCCTAGTGCGGTTTGTCTTCATGGGTGTGCTACAGAGGGACCTTGACGAATGCAGGGAAAAGTGGAACACGCATATTATCAGACCTGTAAACCAGTCTCGTTGTCCATCCGGGAAACCAGATGTCATGTACAACCTGCCACACAGGTTTGTTTCTATCAATTAAACATATTTCTCAATTTTGTTCAGATTTATTTTTAGTAACTGCCTAAAATTCTAAGAAAAAATCAGTTGCCCCAAAGTACATTTTTCACTATAAATTAAGATTGTGTCACCTCAGTCAGTCAGTTATTACTCAAATAATGTCTACTATTAAGTGACAGTAACTTTTTTAATTTTCAAAGAAGTTCAACAACAAAACAACATTTCAAGAACAATTGTGTACATGTGAATAATAACTGTTGAACATATTGCACATCCAGGTACGGTGGAACTGACTGTGGGTTCCCAGTCCCACAAGACGACTTGGGCCAGTTTGTTCTGGACTCGACCAACAGTCCATGTGGAGACGACCACTTCCTGGAACACTTTGAGAACCTTCAAAGAACGAGTGGTCTAATGCAACCCTTGACCTGGGAGTCTTGTGTTGCGAACTATATAACTATGAAGAACATGGCTAATTTGTAAATTGTAAGCCCAGTTTTCAATAAAGTCCAAAACCAGGCGAATTTTGGATTCCAAAGTCCATGTTGCTTTCAAACTGTTCATACAGTAGGTGCTTGACATTGGTATTTCTATTGTGTTTGAGCAGGTTCTGCCGATTGGAAAGCGAGATGTCCGGTGAAAAACCAATTGGGGTCTCGGCTGGATTCCAGACGGTGGCAGGGTGTTTAATCCTGTTGAGAACATCAGGATGTCACTGAGGAGGAGTTCTGTTCGTTTTTCTGAGAAGAAAAAGTAGTATTACGTTTTTTTGTTTTTTTTTAAATATCAAGATTGATAGAACTGCCATTAATAGCTAATTATTTTAAGATGTGAACAATGTTGGAACTCAAATAAACCTTCTTTTTCAAGGAGATAGTCTCTCCAAAATCCCAACACCCTGGTTTCCTCATGGCGTCTTGAGCTTTCTTTTTCGCTGCTGTGCTGAACCTCAAAGACTTCCTCCAATGTGGCAGAAGTCAGCTCTACCACACTTGAGCACATAAAAGCTCTGAAAACACGTCCATGCTGCTCCAAAGCATGAATCACATCCAAGGCTTCAAGTCCGTCTTTGAATCTAGGAAACATTAGACACAAAGACCCATCAATCTACTATCACCTATCGCCAGGTTAGTAACAATATCTGAAAAAAGTATTAGAACCAATTTTAGATCTACTTCATTTCTTAATGACCTCTGGGTTTTACATGCAGTAAAGTAAATCAATCAATCATCTTTACATATTTCTGTTTCATATTTTACTTTTCACCAAGACCAATAACGTATATTAAATAAAGTCAGAATAACTTTAATAGCAGGATTGTCCAGTGAATCGATAGATGCAACTCTACCCTTGTAAACCCTCAATTGCCTTGGTATCACAATTGGTCATAGAACGCTTGATTTAGGCTTTTCTTATCTTTAAATGTTTGTTCCGAGCTTCAATACAATACACTGCTTTTAATAATTTTAATGATGTTTTAAATGCAATTTTTGTATTTTCTGAAAGTGTAAAGCACTTGGAATTGCTTTGTGTCTGAATGGTGCTAATATAAATTATAACCTTGCTTTAACATCTAAATGGTGATGTGTTTGACTCGATAACAATTAAAATATATTGAACTTAGGTTAAATAGTGCAGAAACATTACCTTTGTATGGCAAAATGGTTGCGGTAAATGATGTACCACTGCATGAAATCCTTTATGATTGCGTTTTTGTCATCCACACCATCAGGGTACTGCAAGCAACCTGCAGTCTGCAACAAGCTGGAATTTCTGTCGATTGATGCATGTAGTTCCTCCAATGTAGCTGCGCTGGATATCTAGAGTAGAAAACAATCATAATCCATAAACATAAATCAATATGCTGTCAAACTCGCATATGAAGGAAGACAGGTAATTTATCAAATTAAAAATATATATTCTCAATAATTGTAACATCTTCTTTCCCTCCTATGGTGTTCGGTTTAAATCTGACTGATTTACTACTCTCATTAAATAGTATCATAAATGTAAGTGTCCTTTGGTTTCATGAAAGGTAAATAAATCCAAGTTATTCTTCTTCTTCTTCTTCTTCTTCTTCAACATTGTGTTTTACACTTAATTACCCCAATCATTTTGGACCAGCTGCAGAGGGGAGCAAGAATTATGAATGATAACTAATGTGAGGAGTTGCATTAATCAAAGTGGCAAGATATTAAAGCGTATATAACTATATCCATGTCATGAAAGGAGGAATACATTTTTAATATTGTTCTAAGATGACAAACTTGTTCTTACTAGTGTACATTTGTTTTCATTAATGATATTTGTAATGACAGTTAGGTATGATAAATAAATACAGCATAATTTCTAATGGTTTGCCATAACAGCTAGCTAAGGTTGTTCGTTATGGTTCCAAAAGAGGCTATAAAAGCCCAATAACAAACTATCGAAGGCCGGACAATAAAAAAACCAAATTCTTCACAGGTTTTAAGGGAGACAACTTCATGTTGTATGTTGGGCTGTGATAGTAAAACAACAAATGTTTGCCCTAATATGCCAGCCTACCTCAAGCAGGGAAGCTCTCATAGTGTCATCAGTAATGTCTTCAATGATGGCTTCAATGTTGGTGTTTTTCATTCCAGTGAGGTGCTGGTAGAGCGTCTCTGACAGGAAGCGGGGGCCTGGACCACCATGAACTATAGAAGTTGCAATCATCCTCCCAGCATGAAAGTATTTGTCATCTTTTGCAGCTGTTGATATTTTTTGTCAAATTATTATCACGTTAACCAACAGTTGCCACGTTATCATAAAGATATACAGTATAAGATAATTTAATTGTCACGTAAATCCAGCTGCAAAATCCATAAGCAGCTCCTATATTTACAGTACATTATTGAACATAAGACAGATTTGCGAACATCATTACCTGCATTGTCGAACGTGAGGAATCTCCTGTCCTGTGGACCATCAAATATTCTTCTCATTCTCAGGCATTCCATCAGGAGGGTCAGGAACTCACGCTTGGGACCACCAGTGTCCACTCCATCCTCAGTTTGTCCCTCATCGTCAGTAAACTTAACCTGCATCTGATGAGAGGGATCGAATGAGGCCCGTTTGAAGCCGTGGATTGCTCCATCCCATACATTGGCTCGGTTAATATTAAACCTGCTGCAAGAGGTATTTTTAATTTTTGCAGAGAGTTCTGCAACAACGTCTGGCGCAGTCAGGTATTCTGTGCTGGGAAAGACAAAGTGATGTATTGTAATATTAAATGATGAAGCTAGTAATAAGATTTACAGTATAGAATAAAAAAATGAAGTGGTAAAAGTAACAATTGATACCTTTCCTCTGCAGTTTGCTCCGTTTCCTCTTCTGGCTCAGACTGGCTGTCAATAATGATCGGAGCATACACATTTGTGTAGTTGCTGCAGTGAGAAGACAGTTGAATAATGACTTTCAAATACATAATATATGCATGACAGTCATATTTACAAAAGGATGTTGATCCTCTTCCTGTTTTTTTAATACATTGGGTTCTAAACTGACAACAGCACTTTGTCATACTCCTGCACAATCCTTTTAACATTTGAAATGGATGCAACAAACAATATCTGACCTTTGAAAAATATTTGTGGTTTTTGTATCGTCTTCACTAAGATGTAAGATGTTGTCGGTGTCCTTTGTAAATGTATAAAAGTATAATTGTTCTGCTTCCTGGCAAAGTTACCCACTGTGATTAGAGGCTATACAAACAAACAAATGAAAAATTAAAATACACACCAAACAACTGTGTCCGATGCAACTGTCAACATCGTTTACCTATAGAAGGTGCAGACTGGACCTCTTCCTGGAATGGGGTTGGTTCTCCATCCTATTTTTACCCAATAAATAATAATGATGCAGTTGATCTAATGACAGTGTCATTAGCACACAAAGGTATTTATTGATTTCATGTTCACAAATTCAAACCTACATGGTATAATTACATTTTTAATTAGTCTTACCCGATCAGATGCTGGTTTAGGGTGCCTGAGAGGTCTGATAAAGGTAAACAAAAAATATATTCAAACTACTGTACTGTTAAAACATTCTGCTTCTTGTGGCACAAAATAACATGTTGACAATGTTGTATTTGACCCTGGCAAACTGTTGTCCATTCTGGGAGTGCTCTGTTCATTTGGAAAGTCCCACACCTGCATACAACACACAAATGACTGACTGAAATAAAATTAACTTAATTAAGAATAAATGCCACGATAGATCCAAACTGACCACGGTGTCAGCAAGACTGTCTCCAGATGGCAACTTTACAACAACCACACTGTCCTCGTCACTTGAAGAGGTTGTTCCAGTGTAACCTAAGAAAATAAAAGTGTCATGATTAATACTATAAAAATAATTGTTCCCCTACGTCTGTACCTATCATCAAATGTTGGTTTAAATCCGGAATTATTGGATTGACATCAATCAGAAAGGATTCAATCGAAACACAAAATGTTTGTGAAATGTACATTATATTGTTGACCGTCCTTTTCACTCTCACATTAGGATTTACATTGGGGCACAACAAACCAACATTGTTGTGAGAAAAAAGGTTAATTTAGAATTACAATCATTAAGAGGGAATTTATATTTAGTTTGAACAGAAGGAACGTTTGGAAGCTTGTTGATACTTAAATTCCATTTCTTCTGCCACTATTCATAAAAGACCATTTGACGTCATAAGTTCAACCACGAAGAGAAAGGAATGATGGGTGGAATGAATTGTGTTAAGAAATATAGACAGAACAACTGTTATGTTTACATTTGAACTATGATACAGTTTAGTGCTTTAAACAAGGGGGAATATATGTCAGAAGCACTTACAACTGTTTTCAACGGCTTCAAGAGTACAGATGTACAACGTAATTCGTTGGTAGGGCTTTCCAATGGCCTCTTTGTACATCTGTACTGTGAAAGGGGTGTCCGTTCCGGGGATATTTGTTATCACCCTCGCATCAGGGTACAACAAGACATGGGCACCATCTTCCAAGTCCTGGTTAAAGGCTTTCTGCTTTTATATCGCAGCAGCCAACAGTTCTTCAGATGCCCATTGAGGTTCAACATTAAGGGGAAGTGACCTCCCTCTCACGGGTTTAAGGCAGCCATCCATCCTCCTCATTACTCCAACAGAAATCTGCAAAAAGACAATAACATGCAAATGAATAAAAAATTTTTTCGGACATTATATGAGAATGTGGTGAGCAGATTTGAATGACAGATGTATTCATAATAGAAAACGTTGCATACCTTAACCAATTTCTGTTTTTTTTCATTTTTGGAGTTATGCCGTCCCTTTGTAAAAAAGGTCTTTCTCTCCCTCTTTTTGATTTCCCTATATTTCTGAAAGGACTCTACAGCTGAGCTTCCTGCTACAAAAAAACACAGGAATAAAACATTCATTACTCTTCATTATGTTCAATAGGAGTCTCATCCTCAATCCCTTCTGAGGAACATCTAGTAGGTAAGCCACATAGTTTAGAGATGTATTTGTATAATAACAGAATTCGAACTTTTAAACCAAGTTTTCTATAAATACCTATTGTTTGGTATTAAAACGAACAACCTATTTACCTGCACTGGTGCTAGGCTATGCACTTAGATGCGCACTAGTGGTGGGCATCTCCTCAGGGACTTTGTTAGCCACATCTTTTAGAAATGTGATGTCTCTGCCACAGACACCACAGAAGCCATGCGAAGATGTCACGCTGGAACCACAGAATGGACAGTACATCTGTGGAGAAATAAAATGTAGGACAGCTAGGTTAAGTCAAAAAGAGTGGATATTTTTTGGCTACCTAAATATTATAATAGTATTAAAGAACGGTCTTTCAATTAACTCATCAGAAGCCAACCTCCTGTCTATCCCCACACAAACCAAGCACCGAACCTGGGGGGACAGAGCTTTCTCCATCGCTGCCCCCTCCCTCTGGAACTCACTCCCATTAAACATCAGAGACTGCACCGACCCCCCACCTTCAAAACACACCTCTTCAGACTGTCTTTTAATGTGGGAATAATGTTGTGTTGCTGTTTTAATATTTTAATTCAACATTTACATTTTATTTTATTTCCTTTTTATCACCGCATCGCATTTGCGGCTCAGTTGAGGCCCCCTCCACGAGGTGAGGGCGTGAGACCCCACCCAGTCTGTGTGATCTGCGTGTAGGGAGGGGCGTCCCGGTTCTATACTATATCTATATTATGTCAAGAGTTACATTTAGGTGCTCAATGGCTCTTGCAAGCTCTTTTATCAAACACGCTAACGCTAGCTACGTAAATATGATGCTCTATGTATAAAAACAAAATGTACCTTCTTATATCTTAAATGAACTTTCTTTCCTCTTGTTCGTTCTCTCTATGTCTGGTCATACATCAATCTGTTCAACGTAGCGTGCCCCCTAGAGGCCTGGAGCACTTCCGGAATGTTTGTTTTTTGTAATGTCTTTTTTTTTTGTATTGTGTTTTTCGGTTGTATGTGCTTTTGACTTTGCATATCATTTCTGTAAATGCAGCGTTTTTCTGTTGTATTTGTTTTCAGGGTTTGTTGGTTTTTCATTTCATTATTTGCAGGTGTTTCCTGCTTATGTGTGTGTTTTTGGCCGTTGTTTAGCGTTTGCACCTGCCGGCCACCGTAATTCGTACTTACAACTTGGAAGGCATCCCAATTAGCCTTTCCCAATTTCCATCTAGGAATTTTCTTTTCCTTTTCAAACCTTATGTTGGTCCCAACTTTAGTCATTACCGGATAATGATCGCTGCCCACTGTAGTATGCTTTACCACATTCCATGTACTCTAATATACTTTGATCTAATTTCCCACATGGATTATAATAATTTACTATAGGTCCTCTATCATTCCATACCCTTATAACTATTGCTTCATGATCTGTACTTACATGCATCACTTTGTAACTTATACCACTTTGAATGTTGCAACTCCTCTCCCTCTGCCATAGTCCCTATCTCGTCTAACTGCAGTCCCTTCACAATAAAATCCAGTTGTGGTTTCAGCCATGTTTCCTGAATACAAAGAACATTAGGTTTCTCTCCCAGGTTGTCAATATATTTTTTGAACTCTTGTCCATTTGCAATTAAACTTCTAGCATTCCACTGCAGTACAATTAACACCATCAGGATGATCCAGTCCATGTCTGAGGTTGTTGGACGTCATCATTTAGGATATCTTTCACATTTTCCCAGTGCATCCCTTTCACATCAAGGTACTTTTCTTATTGTTGTTTCCCATTTTAACCTGCGTTCCTCCTGAAACTGTCCTTGCTGCCTCTGCATAGCTAACTCCCTGCGTCACCCTGACTCGCTGCACCTCTTCTGCTTTCTTGCCTCTAACCTTTTTCTAACCTCACATCCACGGTACGCTGAGCTATGCTCCCCTCCGCAATTGCAACATTTCAGCTTTGCCCCTTCTTCACATTTTCCGTATTCATGATCTCCACCACATCTGCCACACATTTGTTTTCCCTTGCACACTGCCGCCACATGTCCAAATCTCTGACATTTAAAACATCTTAGTGGTGGTGGAACAGACGGTCTCACATCATAACATATATATCCAATAAGTATCTTTTCCGGAAGCCTTTTTTCATCAAAGGTGATCAGAACCGAAAGACTATCTTCTTTAATCCCTTTCATGCGTTTGACATCACTTATTTTTGCATTTGTTATATTCCCTTTCACATCATCAGCTGATATTCTGACGGGGATTCCTGTCACAACTCCCCTGACTAGCTTTTTACCACTGAAAGTTGAACATTCCACTTTCTTACCCTCCACGGTACTCATCTTTATTGCTCTCCCCTGTTGCTCTCTATCCCTACATTTGATTAACATTGATCCATTCCTCAATACTTTAGCACTCATTACCTCCCCAATTTCTTTACTGATGGATTTAGTTAAGCGTATAGGGTTCCACATGCCGAACGAAGCTCCCTCTTGCGCAAGTTTCACAACCACCATGAACTCCTGTTGCCTATTTCCGACTACTATTTCTTCCTCACTATTGCTCTCATCCGAATTAGTATTTCCTCCCTTTTTACGTTTCTTTCTCCTCACTATATCCCATTTTCACAACTCCCGCCTCCTACGTCCATGTCTCCTAACTCGCTTCCTGCCTCGTCACTTCTCTCTGCCATCTCTCGTCCAGTCATAGTCCCGTGTTGCCACCGCCCAGTCCTGCTCTCCGACCTGCTACAATGAAAAACCAAGGAACCTATATAGTGGCTTGGCCAAACCAAGTTGAAACAAAGGATAATTAATAGTAACAGAAGACACAAAGAACACTGACACAACCCAAATCCCCCCTTTGACATGGAAGCAGGTGGTTTGTCCCAATCTGTCCCAATTGGCTCCTTGCGGTATTTATCAGTCCTAAGCGCTCGGCCACGCCCTTTGCTGAACCAGGAAGTAATCTCCCCCAATGGACATGGTAACTCAAGAGACTAAGGTTGCGTTCCGATAATCCAAAAATCAGCTCCTAAATTCTAACCCTATCTCCTATTCCTTGACCTCTGAGTGAAACGTCACGGAGTTAAGGGATAGTGGATAGGAGAATTCAAAAGGACTTAGGAGAAGAGACCGCGGTACTTTAGAGAATCGACTGCACTTTCACTATCCGACGTGTTTATGATGCGCCAGAGGACGTCATGAATGTGCGTCTGCTGCTGTGGGGAAACTATGGAAACTACAGTTTTCTATACAGCGGACTACAACATGGATGTTTAAAGGTATGCTCCACTCATTAGATAATTAATCAAAACTTCAGTATTTAGTGAAACATTATGTTTAAACCATACCCTGAAGAAATCAGCGATATTCCCCGGTAAATAATGATTTTATAGCTCTTTTTTATCAAAACCTGTATATTCCGTCAGGCCGCTGCCATTTTCAGTAGTCACGTGATGGTCGTGACGTCATCCATGTGTTCACTTTGTAAACACACGAAAACATGGCGGAGTATTTGAGTTCGGACTTGTCAGCCGAGGAAGAAGTTTTGAGCAATATGAAGAGATTGGATGGGGGAATTCAGCCATACAGGTTAAAGCCTACTTAGTACTACTTAGTAGATACAATGATTTTGATTACTAGATATGTATGCATGTAGTACCACCCTTGCTAGCGATTCCCTCTCTAGTTTAGCATACCCAGCCTCGTTGTCCCTGGCCCTAGAACCACGATTTTATGGGGCCGGAAAAACTGGGGGAAAATACCCACTAGCCGGTACTACGCTATATGGAAAGGGCACCAAAAACTGGCCTGGACGATAAAGGACGTTTAAACGGGGCTACCCGCTGCAATGGAAATGCGCTATAACATACCTTATTCTTACTCCGAGCACTACTTCTGGTCCTCCGTCGCTTCACACTTGCAGAGGGCGATTTCTCAACTGGCCGAACTGGTGTCCTGGTCGGTGATGACACCAGAAAGACCGATGGTACTGCATCTCCATTAAGTAATGGTTGTTCAATAAATCCCATATTATGTTTTATCATACTCTCAGAGTAGTCGTCCGGAAACTTGAAATGTTCGCTGCATACATGCGCCTGTGGATCTTTCGGTTCGGGCCGGCCACATTTCGCTAGCCACTGCCTCCGAACGTACTTCCTACGCTTACGTTTTGGCAACAGATGGAACCGAGCATTCCGTGGATTGTTCCTATCAGAATTGTGGCAATGTTTCGCGATACAATGAGGCATATTTGAAGAGAGTAACTACAGTAAATAACATGAACATCAACGTGTCCTCGAAACCAAACGCATGGTTTACGTCACGTCCGGTAAAATGGCGCCGCCCACAGTGTTGATGTTATTTCGGTAAATTAATCAGTTTAAAATCACTGATAATGTCATCGGATTAAAAAAAAAAGACTGGCAGAGACTGGTCTGTTTTATCGGATGATAATTATTTAAAAATGAGTGTCATGAGCATACCATTCCTTTAATAAGAACGAGGGACTACTATAAACTCATCTCGAGACTCTGCACCGTGCTCTGACGCTGTTGCTTTATGCTTTATGAACGTGGACAACAGAGAAACATATTCTTCATGACCAAAGTTGTAATTGAAATAAAAAAGGAAATTGAAATGTATGCTCGTCACCCTCTCCCTCCGGTCCACATTAATACAAATGATCCCAATACCTATGATTGTATGAAAATATCTTAAAATAAATACAAATGTATTTATTATAAACGTTAGTCCTTAACATCTATCACTGTGTATATCACCATTCAAACATCTTTTAAAAGTTGAACAAACCCCACACAGCTCAGTGAGATGTTGACTTTATTTGACAATTTCAGTAAAAACTAATGTTCATATTTCTCTTTTTGATTATAATACTGATGAACGTTCAAAACAAAGCACTTTGGCAAGTTACCACTTACGTTTTAAAATGCTTAATAAGCACCGTAACTTTCATGATAGCCTCCGTCCTAATCGTTTGTTTCCGTGAACGGCCGACTGTTGTGTGACGCCAAATGCTGCGGCTGCAAGGCATTGTGGGGCAGCATTTTCTCCTCTCCTTTCAGTAAGGGAGGTCCAGTGGTTCCTAAGCTAAAGGAGGTTATAAAGGAAGTTTGAAACCTCCTTTCCTTTCATTTCGAGAATTGGAACGGCACTTAACATGGCTGCCACTGACGTACTTCCGGGTCATTTCACTTGGTTAGGAAGGTTCCTAAGCTAAGCCTATTGGAACGCAACGAAAGGCCCAATCCCAAACCACTCCCTCGACCCTACCCCTCCGTGATGGAGTGAACTCCGTCTGTAGCCACACTCGCAGCTCAACGAGGCTCCCTCCTGTCAGATGGAGGGAGTAAATACAGCCGCAAGCTTTGGGACGGCCTCCCCTCTCTCCGGCAGAAACAGGAAATGCCGTAACTGTATGTAACAACGGTTTCAAATCAGCATCTCTTAGACAAAAAGTTTAAATGAATAACTCAAATAAAACTCCAAATATCTTTAATTGTGTTTCAAAGCTCTCCCAGATAACAAAGAGACACTGGGCCGGATCTGGGCCGCACCTAGCAGACGATCTGGCCCGGATCTGCCAAACTGACTCGGTCCGTTGTCCAAACGCACATCGGCCCGAAACTGGATCGGATCCGCAAAAACGGATCTGCGGCAGATATGGGCCAGCACTGGTCCAGCTCCGTTTCAATATGGTTCTCCGCGTTCCTGATCCGGTACGGATCCGCTTACCAGACGTGATACGGCTCTGTTTACCAGACTACTGCCAACTTCAATTTTTGCCTTATCTTCGGCATTTAAACACATTAAACCTTCCTAATATTGGCTATATTTAAGTCTTCATGGAAGTGTCGCCATTTCACTTTTCATCTAAAGTTAGTGGACCAGTCAAATGAAGGAGGTACATTCATAAACGTTAAGTACTTTTCAATAGCTTAGAGCTAAGCAAGCGAAAGTAAGGAGGAACTGTGTAAATGATGAATAACATGTGATGGTGTTTAACACGTCTGCAGTTTAACAAGTAAATCCTCAGATTATGTTTGGCATTAGGTAATGTGCTGTGACCATAGCAAACAAACTATCATGGTGGTGGTATTTACTTCAGACACTGTTACTTTACTCAAGGTATCAGAAACATAAAATAACAATATACAAGTCGAGATGTTTGCTGTATACGTGAACATGAAACTTTATTAAAACATGAACTGTAAACTTAAAAACAAAAACAAAACAAAAACGATAAAATAATTAATATTGTCGATCGGGGACGGGCAGTGTATCCTGGCTTTGACGTCTCCTCTCCTGTCGGCCCCCTTCCCTGTCGCTTGCCAGGTTAAACCAGCACATTTTATGCTGGGATATGTCTGCATCCATCGCTGCACTCGTTATAGCGCATTTGCGCACTGCACCTATTGTAAAACAAACACACAAAATAAGTTCTTACACTATTCTAATACTGCTAGACTGTAGTGCCATCTACAAAGAAAGGTGATTTAGCAATGGCCAACAGAGACCAGTGACAGCCAGTGGGTGAATGTAACGTTAAGACATGCAATGGGGACAGAGACCATAGAGGTGGCATTCAGAGTAGTGGCGGACAGTCAGGGGCCTGCTAAGCCAAAATTAAGAAAAATATTGCATTCATACATAATATGTTAGTTTACTGTAAATGTCTGTTTTCCTTCCTCGTTTTCCTTCTTGCTTTGTTAAAAAAAAAAAAAAAATATTTCCCAGTCAGTGCAGTAGAGCGTTGCAACACATGACACGCACAAATTAAGCCAATCATCTAATGTGATGCCAAAAAGGCACGAGCAGTTAATCAGTCAATCACAAGCAACGACGAATTGTACAACAGAAAGGCTTGGCTACCTTGATACTGTCACGCACACATGGAGAATACGGCCAAGGCCTGCTAGGCAGAGTTAGCATCGAAGCGTAACTGGAGGAAGGCTACAGGATGGGTAAAGGATATGTCTTACAAAATAATTTACGACACGGATATTCAACATTATTATTCATATTAGCACCTGCCAATCATTTGAGTAACACCCTATGGCGAAATTAAACAAGAATACATGCAGCGTTCTGTCGAGCAGCGCATTTGTACTAAAGCTTATTGCTGCCACGCCAGGAAAAAAAAGATCAGTATCACGTTATAACATACAAAGGGTTGTTTTTCACGTTTTAACATTATAACGTGAAAAATATATTGTTATCACATGATAAACATCTTGTTATAACAATACATTTTTCATGTAATATTGTGATCCTGATCAGGGTTTTTTTCTGGCTAGGCAGCAACAGGCTTCCGTACATTTGTATTTGCAACATGTTGTTACGATCTCAGGCACTTAGGATGTTGGACCCAATTGCAGACAGGGAGACAGAGGTAAAGTATTGTAAGATACTTCATTTTTCCATGACTGGCAAAAATGAACAAAAAGGTAACCACCAAAACTCTAGTCGAGATGACAAAAAACCAGAGAACAAAAAATGAAGGCGCTCATGCAGTGAGGAATCAAAAACCTTTCATGAGTACCAGGAGCATAGACCTTACCATGACAATAGACAAGACGAACTGACACTGAACACTGGGAGACAGGGGAATTTAAACACAGGGTAACTAGACACAGGTGGGAACAATCAGGGGCGGGGCTGACACTGATGAGCACAGGAGACACAGAAGGGGTGACAGGTGAAAACAATCAGGAAATTAGACACACCAGGGAAACTAACGACAGACATGAAAACACAGGGAAAAGAGACCAGACAATATACAGGGAGGAAAACATGACAAGGAGAACGTAAAAACACCCACACCTAGACATAGAAACGTGACATGACATAATAATCCTGACACATGTTGCAAAATGTAAAACTTGGTTTGTGTTTGATTAAACTTGGTAGGGCTACCGAGTTTTAAATGTTGTGTCAAAATGCTTGAAAAGTGTGCGTTTAAATGCTAAAACGATACAATTGTTTTTTAGTCCTATAAAACATACATCGTCATTGAAGGCCTAACCATAAAACCCCTGGTCCGCCAATGATGGGCATAGTGTAAAAACAAATAGAAAAACTTTGCAGCACATGCAAACACATAGATGGAAAGTGAAAGACTTACAAGGTAGTGATTGACAGGCTAAGGGAGTCTTGTGAAAAAAGTGCTTACAAGATGAAGGTAATAGATTCAGTTCCAAGAGAACAAACTGTTGCTTAAACTTTACCTGTAGGATAGAAGTGTCTGTTAAATGAGAAGATGGAAATTGAGTGAATGCAATCTAATTCAACTAGGCCAATCTAATTCTTTTTACACCATTATGATGAAATAAACATTTGGAAAGACACTTACGGAAAAGAACGATTTTCATGGCCATTTTATTGAAGGCCCTTTTGCCGTTTACTCCCTTCCAATTGATCCTGCATGCCACGGTGCAGGTAATCATTCTTGCCAGAATATTCCACACAACCCTCTTAGTGTCCACCCCTCCAACAGAGGAGAGCGAAGTCGCCTAGGTGGAGAATGGAAACTGAACTGAATATACATGTCAACATTACTGCAACAAACTCAAAGACAAACAAGGCTAACATTTTGTATTGAGCATATGAAAACATGTCCCATAAAAATACTTACAAGATTTGTCTTCATTCTTTCGTTTAGAGGGTTGCGGAGCCACTCTTCGAAACGCTCCAATTCCCCATCGCTGTCGAGGGGGAATTGGAACTCTTCGGGCATCTCGTAGGTTGGGGCATGCAGGCCTGATCCTACTTTCGCCATTAAAATGTTTAAAGTTCCTGCTAACTGGTTGACCTGCTGCTTAATATTTTCTAGCAGCAACAGGCCATGCAGCTCTGCAGCTGAAATAATGTGGAAAAATAAAGATATTTGATAGGGCAAGACCATATAATGCTTAGTCAGTTAATAGAATTTTGATATCACTCCTAAATTAAAAACTTAGCCTAACCATTCAAAATATACTAGTATAGGGGAAATGTGTGTGGGTTGGATTCGCAGAGTAACTCAAGATACAATACTATCACGATTTGTCTTACCTGTGCAGGGAATCGGGCCACTATCACCCCCAACCCTAAATGTGGGCCTGAAGACATGCTCATTTCTGGGTGTTGTGGGCCCCATTAATTGTGTGACATGACCCCTGCCTCCTTGGTCCCGACCGTCGCTGGCTATTTGGCAAAAGGCAAATCAATAGTGATTAGCAGATTATAAATAAATAAGAAAATAAATTGGCAACACAAACATATAAACTAAAAGACTGTAATACTTATAAGACAGGTTTAAGAAATATACAGTATATATATATGTTTTTGTATTTCACAGGGTGCACCCATCATTTGTCTAGCATTGAATTAAAGGATTTATAGGTTCAACAAAAAAAATATTCTTACAGTATAGCTTTGCATATGCACATACAGTGGGGAAAATAAGTATTCAACGCATCAACATTTTTGTCAGTAAACGTATTTCCAATATGGCTATTCACAGAACATTTTGACCAGACTTTGGTATTAACTCAAGAAATCCTGAGTAAATACCAATGTCTTGTCAAAATGTCCTATGAATAACCGCATTGGAAATATGTTTACTGAAACAAAATGATGAATTAAATACTTTTTTTCCCCACTGTATACTGGTCGACCTACTTCATGATGACATTGATTTTGGTAGTGTGTGGGCCTAAAATTGAGAATTATGTATTAGAATAGTTCCATGTACACTTCAGGATATGTATTTGCACTAAAAACTCACCATTTAATGTGGACAATTCAGGGTAACTGAAATCTGGACTCATAAATGGTGTCTTTCAGGTGGAGTAACTGTGAAAATGCCATTGCCTAATAGATGGTGGATATCAACGGAAAGCGAGAAAAAGAGAGGCAGTGTTGGCAATAGGCAGGAACAGGACTTGCAGTGGCACAGCACAAAGTAATCAACATATAAGTGTATAAGATAAATACATCAACAGCAATAACATACAGTTGAATCGCCATCTCTCTTAAACTCTTTCAACAAAAATCAGGAAGGGGTATTTATTGCAGGACTGTTGTAATAGACTGCATTACCTTTCCCTAGATGTACCTAATAAACTGGCATATAATGGCGCGTTTCCACTGCAGGCCTCGCTCGGCCTCGCTCGGTTTGGTTAGGCCTTATTAGGCCCGGCTCACTTTAATGCTGCGCTTCCATTACAGTTTAGAAACTGGGGCAGTTACTATAGTAACGCAGTGTAGGCGGAGCCGTGACGTCATCTTCAATGAGAGCCCCAGAAAAACAACACAGCCGTTAGCTCTTAGCATTCAGAGCTCACAGCTCCTCATCTGTTCAGAAACTAGACAAAAGTTAAACAAGTACAAACCACAGACTACCTGTGTCATGGCCAGAGTTGGGTGCAACGCGTTACTGTAATAATATTACTTTTGCCGGTAACGGAGTAGTGTAACGCACTACTTTTATAATTCAGTAATCACACTATAGTTACTAACATTGCCCCGACACGCGTTACTTCGTTACTTATTAAAATCAGTCATAATCAAACCTCAACAAACACCTGCAAAGAACACATGCTAAGGTGAAGCTAACGCACAGCTATTTGTTGTTTGTTTATATCACGTAGTCTGTTCTTCTTCTCTGTCTTCCGGTTGTTGCCCGTTTTGAATGACGAATACACACTACCGCCGCCTGCTGGTAAGGAGAGTTATTGCCACTCAGGCATGCGCAGTTCGTACGTGCTCGGCTGAAGTCTTGGCGGTGTGTTCCAGTGCAACACATGGCCAACACGCAGGAGAACACGCCGACGCAACAGCGTGAGCAGAGATATACTGCGCAAAATACAGATAGCAGGAGACAGAGGACAGCCATGGTCAGATAGAACCACGATTTAGTCGGGCCAGAAAAAAGGTGAAAAAGTAGCCCCGTGCCAAAACTAGGCCAAGTGGAAACGCAACCAAAAACGGGCCCCGCACGGCTCGGCACGCTTAAAGCGAGCTACCCGCTGCAGTGGAAACGCGCCATAAGTGTGTGTGTGGGTGCATACACACACACACACATCTTTATATATATTTTATACATACATTTATGAACCTGTTACATTAGGCTGAAACTTCTTACCAGTTAATGTCTCACCCACAGACCCCAGACGCCTTGTGTTCCAGCTGATGTCGTTTAGGTGGTGTTGGTCATGAGAATTGGCAGCTAATGGAACATATAGAAACATATCAACATATAGAAACGAAACGTGAGTGTGTGTGGAGCCATGAGCGGCCACCATTAAAGGAGCCATGAAAGGTAAACTTACAGATGCAGGGTTGTTGTGGTGGTGGTCGTTGGTGGTCCTGAGAATTGGCAGCTAATGGAACATATAGAAACATATCAACATATATACACGAAACGTGAGTGTGTGTGCAATAAAACTAATTAAAAAAAAACACTGGAGTGCCACCAATAGTGGACTCATCATAGTTAGACTTACTGAAGCAGGGTGGTGGGATGAAGAGTAACGTTGCCGCATTTTGCGGAATAACACCCCTCGTTTTTTGGGCCACCGGCTCAGAGTCAGTGTCTGATTCGTAGGTTGGGTATCTAGTCAAAACACATGTAATATTTGAGTGACAAGAAACAATAGTTCTATTATAACCAATAACCGTAACTATTGTGTGCATACTTTTTTTCCCTCCGTTTTCGTTTTCGGGGCTGGTCCTCCGCTTCAGACTGGAGGCCAGCAGTGCCATTATTCAAATACTCCTTTACTTTTTGTATTGCTTCAATTAAGTCATCTAGTTTGATGAAAGAACATGACAGTTATCACCAACTAGAAGACCCAAAATTGGCCATAGCTGCACATTTGAACTCTTGAAGAGTGGCAGACCGTCTATACCAACCTGAAGTCTTAAACAACAACCATCTACCAATTTGTCCTTCCACTGACACAGTGTCTTACTAAGGGCTGACACAATTCCAAAGTAATGATAGAGACCATTACATAGCTCCTTCACAGTATACACTGTTCTGGGGCCTCATGTATAACGCCGTGCGTAGGATTCACGTGGGAAGGTTGCTTACGTAGTAGAAATCCGAAAAATAGGTCCATACATTTTCCGCCACTTCCCGATTCACCAAGCATTGCGTACCGGCAAGGAAAGTGCGTATGGCACTTCCTACGCCGGTTTCCCTTTATAAATCACAACCGACTCGAAATGCGGTGCAGCTTTTGCGGGCTTCACGTAACGCCCATATTTGCCTATAAATAGTCAAAGAAACGCCCATTCATTCATTCTGACTGACTTTATGAAGAAGATCGCAGGAAATGACGACAGAACAGTTAAAAAAGACATCTCACGCCGTGTCAGATGTGGGTTATTTTGGGGAGGTCGAGATAAATCATATTGTTTGGTGGATGCAGTTTGAACCAGAGTAGCAGCATGGAGGTCGGATCGTCACCAACATAAATAAATAAATGGCCCGAAAAAGGTTAATGACAAAAACAATACACATAGCCTTCTTCAGGCAGTGTGTTTGTACCAGGGACAGGAGACCCCCCCTTGATGAGAGACTGTAAGAAATGATCGGGGAATCCCCCCGGAGTGGAGTCATGACGATTGGATCTGAATTATGTTTTTGTATTTGGTGGTTTGTGTCCCAGCTGTCGATCAGCTGTGCGCAGCGTCTCCACTGCGCAGCGTCTCCACTGCAGCCTGTGCGTCTCAACCCCCCCCCCCGCAGCAACCCTATATCCACCAGTTAAAGGAAATACAACTAATGGGTTGTGTTATATCAGCTGTACAATTTACCACATATGGTGTTCTTAGCTTCCATACCTTCTGTGTTTTACGAGCGACTTATCAAGTCTTGGCAAACGGCATAAAACACGATTAAACGTGATAGTATATAAAACCATGCTCGTATATACAACCTATAGAAATGCAACACGGCGTCAGTTTAAAGTAATGCTGTCGTCCTGCTTACCGCATCATTTATGAGAAAACATTTCATAACATTAACACAACATTTCGAGGTGGTTTTAAATAACATATCCGTATTTATTTATTTCTCCAAGTTATGTTTTTGTGGGCACTGAGGAGTCTCAAACAGGCGTTTGTTTAATCATTTTAAGATTGGCTTTAATCAATGTGTGAAAATGAATTCTTCATGATAAATGAGAGGTAACATTTTATTTATGGTATTATTTCCACATATTTCTCTCCATTCTTCCTTCTGCCAACGGTGTCGCAGTTTCTCGTCTCTCCCGTTGTTGTGCTTAGTGCGTACGCATGGGTTAGAGTTTGCGTGGAGGACCGCACGTTTTCCCATCAAGTTAGTATTTTATAAATTGCAAACATTGCGTAGAAACTGGCGTACGCCATTTTTTGAGCGTATATCGCTTTATAAATGAGGCCCCTGGTCCGTAACAGGGTTCTTGCATCCCTTGGCAACTGTTAACTGTGATGGTTATTCTCGCGTCCAGGAAAGAGAAGCTTAAAAAGGAGACTAAATGGAGTCTCTGAGATGTTTTCAAATTGGTACTTTAATTAATAAAAAGCGTGGTAAAGTCACAAACAGGATATTGTCCGACAGAAAAGCAGCTGCCTCTGGCCCTTGCTAGCAGAGAAAAGAGGCCGAACCCCTCAGGTTTCGTTGTTTATATAGCCTCTCCTGGCTCCTCCCTGGGGGCCGGCTCTCCGACTATTTAATGTCCGTTGTTACACATATCACAGTATACAGACATTGTACATTCAATATATATCTAAACACTCCTTTTCTCCTCCTTAACTCTTTCATGACTTTCCATTCAACACATTCCAAATGCTGTAATCAACACTCCAAAAAATACAGGAAATCCTTCACAGCAATTCGATTTCCGGTCGCTCCGAATGTTGTGACATGCTACCCACATCTGTAAACGATAACGTACTCAAAATAAACTGTACCTTCATTTAATATCCAACAATAATAATATCTCGACGTCTATAGTTGTAGTGTTGAAATCAGTAGGTTTCGGTGTGCAACATCATATCATATCGCTGCTAAATTCACCTCTATAGGAAATGGTATATTAGCCTCATGCTAAATGCTAACCAGAGGTGAAGGATTTTCAGAATAAAAGTCTAACTGGTTGTGCACAAGAACTTCTGGTTTTTCAGTATAAAACAGCATTTAAACTAAAGGTACATTTAAGGTACATTATGCCATCAAAACATTGATTTTAATTTCCAACATAACTCAGGGTGATACATTGTTAAAATGGCCAAGAGAGCAGTAATTGCAATATGGGAAACCCCATAGTTTAAGGCCCAGTTGGATAGGCGACTGTTGAGGTTCTCAGGTTCCTCACAGTCAGAGATTGCTCCCAGACTGTTGGTGTCATCATAATCACCTTGACACCTGTCCTCTGATACAGGGCCCATAGCTGCTAAGGGGTCCAATATAACTGCTGAACCTTCAGGTTGTAACCAAGTAGAAGCACCATCATCAGGTGGCAATCGTGCAGTTTCTTTGGGAGGTAGTGTGACTGCACGCGCACCCTCACCAATATCCCTCAGCCTTCTGCCCAGCTCTACCCTGGCTCTCCTTCTCAGTGCAGAATTAGACACGGGTGTTTTGCATCTGTTCATTTTTTTTAACAACAATTAATTATACTAACTAAATAAGTTGACTCTCTTTCACACTTTCTCTCTCACTTACTCACGCTCTCTCTCCCACTCTCTCTCTGTGTATTTATTAATATTACTATTTATTTATGTATTTAAATATATTATTATTATTTTATTTTTTTGTATTTATTGTTGCAATGTTGAATCCTAAGTGTGTAAGAAGTTATACCTTAATTTGAACAGTAGACATCATGTGTGCATCATCTGGAAAATAAATACAAGTGATGGTTTAATTAAAAAACACATTTAAGCACATTTTTTAAACTAAAATTAAATTAAAGCCACACATTTTTGGTCAATGTTGGAAAGTTTGCTAAATTTAGTGCCACATTCAAGTTTTGATGCACAAACAATATTAATAAATGCTGAATCCATAGGATACGTAAAAATTGACAGTTGAACAAATGCCCTTTCTCGATTACCCAACCCCCACATGCACAAGCACACCCTCCAAATGTTCAGTCTTTTATTCATATAGCACATTACAAGGACACAAAAGACAGCGAATCTTAAAGCTGAAGTAAATCGATGACTCCATGACACAGAAAAGGCGGCTTCACAGGGCAGGACAGATTTAACTTTGGTGAACGAGCAACACACGAATCAAGAAGCGCTATAAGTGGCTTAACATTTCTGGGTAATGGTTCACATTTATCATAATTAATTAATTAAATTAATTTTAAGTAAGATTTACTAACGTAATGTTGTGAATCATTCAGGCTAACTTATGCCCACCAAGATCAGTAAAAAGCAAATACTTGAAATATAAAATATACAAATTGAAACGTAAGATTTAATACGCATGTGGGGATGGAAACATATTCGCATAAGTCATTTATATCGACGTCTAAGTTAAACTTATTTTTGTGTGTTACCAAGTTTAATGCCGAATTGAGTCTTCAGCAAACCACTCTCCTGCCATCTGAGCCCGCCTTTAAAAGCACAATGCCTCCACTCACATTAACGTCACTATTCGAATAAAAGTTTAATATTAAAGTTATACATTGCGGAAGTTTATGAAGAGTATTATGCAGAAGATGTGATGCAGCATATTTTTGGTATATTCATTTTAATCTCACCAATATATAAGAGGTGTATTGCATCATGTTATCCCTAAATATATGTGTGGGTATATACATTCCTGTGTATTAATAGTTGAAGGAACAAAATACATTTTTCCTCTTAAATATAGAGAGGTTTTTTATAGATTCCTGAAACAATGTTCCCTTTTTCTTTAAAGTAGATTAGCGCAATAGTCTTTTTCTTTCACTTATACCCTTTTCATCAAAAGGCTATTTTTGAGGGGTAAAATGCAGAATTACTTGTGAGTTCTGTTTTGAGTGAAAAGATTACCCTTTTGAGTGTTTTTCTTGGTTAACCATTAGATATAGTGGCTAAATTCGTTCTAAGTTAATTGTGCGCATCCTGCAGGCCTTGAGAATTTAGTCACACAGTTAAGAGAGACAATGGTCCTTTTAGACTAAGGGTGAGCTTACTTCGGGTGAATAAAAGTTCAGAGATGATTGGGGGGGGTATGAAGACAGTTAGGCGTTGTTGGTGAGCTAGTTATGAGGATGTCATGGGATAATGACTGTTATATTCCCAACAAGTATGGCTTTCATAAAGAAACACATGACTTGGGTGATAAGATGTGTTTTGTTGTAAAATGGGCCCGTTTGGTTTTCTGCTGGCCAGCGCTGGGTCATTGTGACAAAGCATATTTTGCGTCTGCCAATAAGAGGACCTGAAAAGATGACCAGCTGACCTCACCCCTTCCTTCTGTCTTCTGGTATATATTCTGTCGATTCCTGAGTTCGGCCTCTCTTCACATGCTGTCAGGACCGGAAGGATCTCCGCAGCACGCGAACCAGGGCAGAAGTGGCCGGCTACTTCTTAAAACATTACAATATGATTTTAGTATATTGTATTATATGGTGTTGTAATGTATTATAGTGCATTGCATTATTACCTTTGATAATTAAAACAGATTGTTTAAACTGGTATCTGGGTGTTCTCTGTCTGATTTCCTTCCTGTTATGATTTTAAGCAGGACTCGTCAAAACGACACGCGGAGCCGAGTGGGGTTGTAAAAACCTCAAAACTCCAACAAGTGGTGACCCCGACGTTTACGAGTGGGCGTTCAGCGGGAGTCACATCAGCAGCCAGCGGACTAAGCTGTCCAGGGGTGACACCTCGAAATACTTTCTGACAACTAAAAACAGAGCTCTATACAAAATATCAGGTAAGCACGGATACCCGTTACACTCAAAATCTGTGATTTGGCTATATTCAAATTTTTTAGAGTTGTCAGGAATATTTCTCAGTGTCTAGTCTTCACGCTAAAGATAATGCAATGCATATTTTAGCATAGTTAGGTAACTAACTAAGAATAATAAGATTAATAAAGCAACGGTTAGGAACCTCGTGGATTTTTCAGAATCGCACGACTAACTCGTTAGCTCCATGTGAAGCGATGAGGACTGTAAGAAGAAGGTGAAAGGCCCCGTGCGTTTTTTTTCAGAACTCGACACGGCTAACTCGTCGGGGGCGTTCAGTGGTTTCTAATGATTCCATCCAGTGGTTTCTAATGATTCCATCCAGAACTAAATTGAATAATGCTTTCCAGTCTCATAGGAGCTGCAGTTGCATTATAAGTGAATCCAAGGGGAGATACGCAAATTTCAAATAACCATTTTGAAAGGACCGGAATCTCGTTCTCTTGTTCTGTGGGGTTAATCTATCTAGCCAAAGGTGACGATAAAGAGATTATGTTATCTGTTGAAATAAACATCGCACCATAAAGCTGGATAGACTGTACGGGGAATAATTTTCTGGGAATAATTACTAATAGATAAGGGAGAAAAGTCAGATAAAGAAATGCGTGGTCACCAGGGGTTAAAGAAAGCCCCCCTTTTTCTTCACAGCTTTCCTCTAATTGCTGAAGCAGCAGCCCGAAGTGTGACTGCTTGTGCTTCTTCTCAAAATGCCTCAAAAATGGCTGCTGAGCGTTGAATTTAAAACAAGGAGTGAATAATCAACGACTGGTCTGAAGTTGGAGTGAATAACATTGAAAATTAATAGATCAATGTGTCGTAGATATTTAAATAAATAAGAAACTATAATTTGTCGTTTTTAGCATAGTTTTTGTGGGATGCAGTTACGTCACATTGTGGTTTTCATGAGAAGTTTTGAGAACTGATTGTTACTATTGCATTGCATTGTGAATTTTGTGCTATTTGTCATTAGGTAGTTTTTGTAATATCATTAGTAGACATTAATTGTGTTTATGAAGAAAGAGTAAGTAAACAGGAGGGATCTGTTCATGTTTAAACATGACAGAGGTGCTGCACGAGGCTAAAAGCACACTGTTGGCTAAACACAGAGAGGTGATTGATGAGAGAAGCTTGTGCAGGAGCAGCTGCAGGGCACAGAGAGAGAGAGACAGGAGAAGTAGATGTTTTGAAGAGTTCAGAGAGAGTACAACTTATATAAAGTTAACTACTAGTCTGAAGAATGTTATATTGTTTTGTGAGTAAACATGAAGTAAAAATATAAGAACAACATGCTTATATAGGTTGACAGAAAGCTGCTATTAACCAGTTTCAGCAGCTACTGTCCTATCTGTGTTCCAAAGAGAACATACGTTGCATTTACAATTCATATTGAGAAAGTTCACAATTGATACCATTAAAGGCCGTTTTGGATTAATAGGGCGTGTCTGTCATAAACATTCGTGCTCGGATGGAATAAAGTGTTGAGATGTTCTCAAGAGTGGGAGTTTTCACAACGCTTTTTAGTTTGTATTGAAACAATTAAGTGATAAGGACAGAAAACTGTTCCGTGATGATTTCTTTAGGTTTTAGCTTTAGTAATGGAGATTACATTTTGTGAGGAAACTTTTCCACCAATAATAACTGTTCAAAATATATATTCAGTAACTGTAATCAGATTACTTGTTTTTCAAATATAGCGCTAAATACAGTTAGTTTTGTATTCTGTTACAAATCTAACCTGCTTGTAACACAACTTAGATAAACAATTTGAAAAATAATAGAATAGGCAAGTGGTTAAGGAGGTTTTCCTGTTTTGCTCATTTGATTTGGAAATCAAGTAAGGAAGAATAGTGTTTTATGAGAACTGTCATTCCTCATGGTTTTTAAAGATAAATCATCAGTTTGTTTGGACTTTGATGTAGAAATAGGATCGGGGTGGAGAAGGAAGACCTTTTTTGGTTTCAAATTAAAAAAAGATTTTAAAGATGAAGTTTATTTTATTTTTTTCTGACTAGAATTTTAGAAGCAGGACTTAAACTAGACAAGAGATTTTACGATGTGGTTTTACTACTTTTAATGGAGTAAATAATCTGGGTAGACTACTGCCATTGGTTTGTTTTAACATTCACATGTTTCAGCATTCCTGACCATATAGACATTCAGCCGTTTTATTTTGTAAACCTTTGGGGGAGAGATTTAAATTGAGTTTTTCTCCAGTTGCTGATTTGCTGTGATTATAGCAGCACTGGATAGATGTGCGCCACCTTTGGGTTGTACTCTGAATCAGTGTGTTGGTGAAGAGTTGCTCACTACAGAAACAGAAGAACTGTGCAAAGAACGCATCTCTGAGGAGGGTTTGACATTTTGCTTGGGCCTTGTTGCCGAGGCAACAGTGGTGTGAAGAGGAACTGCAGTTTTTGGGGATTCCTACTGTGCAGAGGACAACGTGTGTCTGCTGATTGTACCACATTGATCCAGAGGTTCCTTCCCCCTCAGGACATCCCAGTGCCAAACAAGAGTTTCATTGATCCAATTCACTACAGCTGCAGAAGACAACGCATCACTGACTGTTCACATTATGACAAGTTCTGAGACAGGCTTGTCTCAGATTGTTCAGACTCTGAAGAAATTATGCGATGATTTTACAGCATAACTGTGCAAGAGTTTTCCAGAGGGTGGTGTACAACAATAGGTTTAGTGTTTGAGAAGGGAGGCTGATTGTTTAAACGATGGTCTGGAATGCTGAAAAGATTAAAGTTTAATATCCTTGTTTAGCAAACAACACATCTGATTATTAGGTCACACCTAATAATCTTGACATATAAACTAACTATGAGTAAAAAGATGAATGGATTTTATATCCTAGAGAGGGTTGGTTATGTTGCGAATACTTCACAAGGTATTTGCTAATGTATTTTGAAGAACAAATAACAAGGACACAAGTCCAATTTTGTTTTGTTTTTAGGTTAAATTGTCCATTGCCAAAACTGTTCACCTTATGTCTAGATTTGGACTTTGATGGTAAGGGAGTATTTAGGCTTATTTTTATACATCTGACATTTTCAAATATGTTGGCTATTCACTAGATAGACATTGGTTAAAAACTTTTCTGAAGATTGAATATTTGTTCCATTTCTAAATATTCCTATTTAAAAAGTAATTTTAGAGTAAAGAAGACTGATGCTGTAATTGGACATAATGTGAGGCCTTCAATCACCCATTGTAATGGTGCATATTATTGACGACTAATAGGGAGGAGGGGTCACTCGACCCACCCTGCAGTGGTTTTTAAAATCTTATGCAGCTTCACAGGAAGCGCACGGCACCAGATTATGAGTTTGGAAGACTAGCGTCACCACCTCCTAATGGACATTAATTTAGTTAGTAATTAACTGACATTTAGAGATGTTAAAGAGTAAAAACATACCTACCATAAGTGATAATTCCTAAATTTAGCTACAAACCATTGATGAAATGACTTCTGTTTTTAGAATCCTTGATAAAGGAAGGAGTGATTGTTACATATTCGGAAACCCAAGGTTCCACGCACTGTTAAAGAGGTTAGCATTGTTTTTAAGTGGACCAGATTTGAAGATAAATGAATATGAGTTATGAAATACATAGCAGAGCTTTACAGATCCTAGTAATGGTTTGACTCAAGATGATAATTATGTGCACAAGTTTCTGAAATAGATCTATTAGACATTTGAATATAGATTAGGTGTTGATAAACTGCAGTAGTAGTACAATAAGGAAGTGACATTTTTTGGCTAAACACTTTTCGGGGAATGTGGGAAGCAGCTGTCTCAATGAAAAGTTAGAGATATCTTGAACATTATAGTTGTAATTGTGAATTAATAAATGATGGCGCTCCATATATACATATTTGTGTAGACAAAGGATACTGGCCTATGCTGAAATGTCAAAGTCTCTGCAGAGCACGACACATGGCCAAAAAAGACTGAGACCAACTGACCTTTGACCCTGACCGACAGTGTGACTTGACAAGGCACTGTGAATGACTGACTCTGGGGTGAACCTGACCAAACTTGACTTTACAACCTGACAGTGTGAGTGTGAATGTGAGTGTATGTCTGCATGTGATCAGTGCAACTGCATGATTTAAAACAATGACTAATCAAGCATGTTTTTGGACTAACACATTTTTTTTCTGGGCCTCAATAACATTCCACAGAATTGGAAAACCGCACTTGTGCACTCCCACAGGAGGTGGCAGTTTGCAGAATGTGGAACTCAAACTAAAACATGAAGATTCTGTTTCTTTTAGGACTGAAGGATGGAGAGAAACACTTCATTTCACTGAAGTGTTTACTGTGGAAATGATGGATGTACATTTGGGAAAAAATGTTTGATATTTTCTTAGAATCCATTATTACCAGAAGGTTTTCTTCCCATACAGGATTTTGGTTACACATGAGTCATGTGTAAAAAGGGGGAGTGTACTGCTGCCCCAACTCGATTGTTCAATCTGACCATTGATTGACGGTTTTAGAATTGACCTGCTCCATATCTGGGGATAAGATACTGTTTGGTGAATGTTGACATGTCTCTAATATTGATTGAGTTATAGCAGGTAACACAGATGCAGAATCAGTGGCCAAGGGGCTACTGTGAGAGATGTAACTCCAGAATGGAATACGGAAGAAGTTGACCTGTGAGTAATGTTTCAACAGGTATAAAAGTAACTGAGGTTTGAAATGTAGAAAGAACATATTACAGTTAAAGCTAAAACATAGTAATGTAATGACAGAATTTAATTTAGACAACATCATGTAACTAGCCTGGTAAAGAAGTAAAAGCCATAGACTTTATTGTTTAGGTCATTATGAGGATATACATTTCATCTAAATTTATAATAGAAAGACATTTGATGACAGTTTGTTGGAATTCTGTATTCATTTTTTCAGCGTGATAATATCTAAGCACTGACAGGTAGAAGCAGTATCACCAGGAAATCATTCACTTTGTTAGTATCATGCTTTTGGTTGTTTTTGAATCCATAACATTAGTGTGTTTCTTTGCCAGAAACATTAGCAGTTCATATTATATTTGGATTTTAAATAGGATTTCATTTAAAAATAAACACGGATGCTTGTCAGAAATTCAGAGCTATTGAAATATGTTATTTAGTTTACCTAAAGATGTTGGGGTTCTTATTTAGTTGGCACAATCCAAGTATTAAGATTCTGAAGCTGCACTGGCAGATAGGAGGTCTACAATTAATTTAGAAAACCGGTTCACAGACGGCTGTTGTTTCAAGACACCCCAACAACAGGCTCCAAGTGGGTCAAAACAGCTGAGCGTAGGCTTGAGGGAGTTGTATCAGATTTCTCCACACAGGTCGCTGGCGCCAAAAGGGGGACCCGAGAAGCACGAGGACAAAGTGGCTCAACCCCAGGCTCTCCGGCCCCGACCGAGTGACCCAGCGGACCTCTTATGCCGTCTGCCTGGGAGAAAAGGGGGACAGCTCGTACCACGGGAGCCAGTGTGCGGCGGGGAAAACACCTGCGAGGACCCTAGACGACATCAGGACAGACCTGGCCCTCGTCAAGGCAGTCGACCCGGGAGGCATCATCAGCGGGCCGGAGAAGGAGAATCGGGAAGACATCTCTCCAGCATCGACCCGGAAGCCGCCATCAGCGGGCCGGAGGAGGAGGAGGAGGAGGAAGACATCTCTCTAGCAGGCAGCCCAGAAGCTGCTGTCAGCGGATCAGGGGGACAAAGACACGGCAAGCCAGGACGGCACAGGGGACTTGTCGAGGCAGCAGAGGAGTCTACTTCTCTGATCAGTTCCACCCGTGAAGGGCTAGCCGCATCTCCCCCTCCCTATCGGCTGCCCCTTGTTGGCGTATTCCTCTGAGGGGGGGGGCTGATGATTCACCACACAAGGAGACTGCACTAGCACCCAGCTGCCCCCTCATGGTTCCTTCACTGCCATGGAAAGTGGTGTTCTGTCTCCATGAAGGTTTCAAGTACTCTAAATACCAGCTTCGGATGGATTTATACAATGTTTGGGGGACGGACACAGTAGAAAAGAATGACAGTGGGTATATGTTTCAAGTGCCTTGTGTAAATTGCACTCTTTTAAAAGAGTGCAAAAGGGGGAATTGCGGAAGTTTATGAAGAGTATTATGCAGAAGATGTGATGCAGCATATTTTTGGTATATTCATTTTAATCTCACCAATATATAAGAGGTGTATTGCATCATGTTATCCCTAAATATATGTGTGGGTATATACATTCCTGTGTATTAATAGTTGAAGGAACAAAATACATTTTTCCTCTTAAATATAGAGAGGTTTTTTATAGATTCCTGAAACAATGTTCCCTTTTTCTTTAAAGTAGATTAGCGCAATAGTCTTTTTCTTTCACTTATACCCTTTTCATCAAAAGGCTATTTTTGAGGGGTAAAATGCAGAATTACTTGTGAGTTCTGTTTTGAGTGAAAAGATTACCCTTTTGAGTGTTTTTCTTGGTTAACCATTAGATATAGTGGCTAAATTCGTTCTAAGTTAATTGTGCGCATCCTGCAGGCCTTGAGAATTTAGTCACACAGTTAAGAGAGACAATGGTCCTTTTAGACTAAGGGTGAGCTTACTTCGGGTGAATAAAAGTTCAGAGATGATTGGGGGGGGTATGAAGACAGTTAGGCGTTGTTGGTGAGCTAGTTATGAGGATGTCATGGGATAATGACTGTTATATTCCCAACAAGTATGGCTTTCATAAAGAAACACATGACTTGGGTGATAAGATGTGTTTTGTTGTAAAATGGGCCCGTTTGGTTTTCTGCTGGCCAGCGCTGGGTCATTGTGACAAAGCATATTTTGCGTCTGCCAATAAGAGGACCTGAAAAGATGACCAGCTGACCTCACCCCTTCCTTCTGTCTTCTGGTATATATTCTGTCGATTCCTGAGTTCGGCCTCTCTTCACATGCTGTCAGGACCGGAAGGATCTCCGCAGCACGCGAACCAGGGCAGAAGTGGCCGGCTACTTCTTAAAACATTACAATATGATTTTAGTATATTGTATTATATGGTGTTGTAATGTATTATAGTGCATTGCATTATTACCTTTGATAATTAAAACAGATTGTTTAAACTGGTATCTGGGTGTTCTCTGTCTGATTTCCTTCCTGTTATGATTTTAAGCAGGACTCGTCAAAACGACACGCGGAGCCGAGTGGGGTTGTAAAAACCTCAAAACTCCAACAACATTAATCCTGCTTTTTTTTTTACTTGACATAATGTTCCACCGTTGAATTAATATTAACTCTTCAAGGCTGTAACTTGCTCAGCTATCCTATCCACTGGCTAACGTTAGCTTATCTAAACTATGATCAACTAACAGAGTTTTGACAAAAAAGTTCAGCATTTTGTGTCACTTGCGTATCAATCGACGCATACATAGACATATAATACATATATATACCAACCACAAATACAAAATTAGAACAAAAATGTTGGCTATACTTACTTGAGTTGATCATTCTTGAGTGAATTTGCCGTCAGCGAACGTTGGCTGTGAAAGCTCAGAGTAGGCTACTTGGATTATGGATAGTGGGCATTAGGCAAGGCAAGGCAAGTTTATTTATATAGCACTTTTCAACACAAGGCAATTCAAAGTGCTCTGCGTAGCGTAATGAAAAAATATTAATCTATCGTTTAATATTTAATTCAATCGTTCAATGCCACATTACTGTAGGAGACTATTTTTGTGTTAAGTTTTTAGTTTTCAACTTATATTTTTATTTTAATGTTTCAATTCAATAATCAAAGAAATATATGAAGACATTACACCCCCATATTATTTTTGATTTGTTCCATACCAATGATTTCTGGCGCTTGCGGCTCAAATACGTATTACGGATCTGGGCCAAATCTGTAAACCAGCAAAAATACTGCACTGCTTGCAAATGGAATGTTTAGGCTGAAAGCTCTATCTGGTGCGGATCTGGCGAGAAGGTCCTCGCCGCGGAACGCGGAATGGGGCGGGGTTGGATAAAAGGCGGGGTTGGATGTCCGACCACGCCTTGTGAGTCCACATTACACATCAGTAGATGGCGGTAATGCGCCCGGAGCTGGTAGTGAAGTTGCATACCTTTTCCAATATAAATGTGTATCCCCTTCTGTTTATAATCTTTTCTGGACTGAAATAACAACTGTCTTACAGGGCATCAAAGTGTTCTCGGCAAACAGCTATGTCGTTCACACTTGGTTTATACCTATGTTGCAGAATCCTGAACAGCATCTCCCGGTACTTATGCGTATTATCCAAGCGGCAAACTGTGGGGTAGAGCCGGGAAGCCAATACGGAAGTGCCACACACTGCAGTTCATATATTGGCCGATAGGCGATGGCTGCAGAAAGGAGCAATTTCCATAGACCCCCATGTTAAAATGCCCAACTTTACAGAAGAAAAAAACATGTGTCTACCCCTGGCTCCATAAATTTTATTAGCGATATAGTTAGATTCCACCTTCATGATTATGGATCTGTGAGTGAATTGTTTTCTAACGCGACCCTTTTATTTATATTAGGTCTTAAAGTTTGTGCATAGATTAGGGCGTGGTCACATTGAGTGACGGCTCTGTCAAGTGCCTGCCGCTGCTAGCTTCTTGTCTCTCTGCTAGCTGCTCCGTGAAGCTAGCTACAGGGACTGCCTGCTCAGCTCATCCACGAAACACAACTTGTAGCCTGCCGTGGTTGTTTGTTCTTCATGCTTATATATCGGACTATTGTGACTCGCTCTGCGGTTAAAACAGACGGTGCATGAATGCGGTAAGTGAAATTCGAGTGCTTTATTTATGTGTTAATGATTTTAATCGGCTACGTAATGAATGGTAAGGCTTGGGTTAGTTAGTGGCTAGTGGTAGCTACATCGGTG